>NC_056046.1:15456052-16184198 GCF_004379255.2 Salvia splendens
TTGATATTCTTTCCATGATACTTCTCCACAAGAGTCTTAAAGTCTTTAAACTTGTGAAAAGACTCTGACTTGTGACGCATCAAATAGACATATCCAATTTTCGAGAAGTCATCAATAAATGTGATGAAGTATCGAAAACCACCTCTTGCCTCAGTAGACATTGGTCCACATACATCGGAATGAACGAGCTCAAGTACTTCCTTGGCCCTATTGCCCTTATCCTTAGAAGGCCTCTTAGTCATCTTGCCTTCTAAGCATGACTCACACTTATGAAAAGGTTCCTCCTCTAGACCTTTGATAAGATCTTGTTGAACAAGAGAATGGATCCTCCTTTCATTGGCATGACCAAGTCTAAGGTGCCACAAGTACGTTTCGTTCATTGAACTTGAAGGATCCTTTCGTTTCTTTGAAATTTTCGATGTTGTATTGAGTTCTGATTTGCGATTATTAAACTGTGTAGAAGTGATTGTGTACAGATTGTTTTCCATGATACCACGACAGATATAAGAACCATCTTTCTTAATAATGCAGTTGTCATTAAAAGAAATCGAATATCCATCATAAACCAATTTAGAAACTGAAATTAAATTTCTTCTAAAAGAAGGTATCAACAAAACATTCTTCAAAATCAAAAATCTATCACTACTAAAACGCAAATAAATGTCTCCCACTGCAACGGCTGCCACTTTGGTAGCGTCGCCCAGCTGGACTTCGATCTCGCGATCATGTAGCCGTCTTGTCACCTGCATTAAGCCAGGATCAAAACAAATATGATCAGTGGCTCCTATGTCAATAAACCAAGTGCAGATTGATGTCGAAGTCAAACAAGACTCGACTACTAGAGCTTGGTGCATACTTGTAGCCTTGCCCCGTTTAGGACAGTCTGGCTTCCAATGCCCCTTCTCTCCACACTTGAAACACTTCCCCGTGGGCTTCTTGTTAGCCCTCTTCTTCTTCTTCTTCTTCTTCTTCTTCTTTCCCTTAGCTATCTTGGCCGGTCCTGAGTTCGGTGCCTGCCTTTTTCTTTTGCTAGGCTTTAAGCCAGAGGAACGAGGCGCCGAAATCATCATGGCCGCCTTAGCCTGGACCATAAGGTCCTCTGCCGACAGAAGTTCAGTCAACAGCTCTGCCAAGGTGTAATTCCTTTTGTTCATCTCGAAGTTGAGCTTGAACTGTTGGAAGCTAGGGGGAAGACTTTGAAGGATGATAGTCACCTGGGACTCGAGATCGATGGTCCCTCCCAAGACCTCAATTTGGTTGAGGTGGCCCATCATCTCGAGGACGTGATCCCTCACAGATGAGCCTTCCTTCATTGTCTTCGACATGATACTCCGAAAGGCTTGAGATTTAGCCGTTCGATTCTGAGTACCAAAAAGATTTTTGAGATTCTGCATAATCTCGGCGGCTGTTTCCATGGCTGAATGCTGATGCTTGAGTACCGAAGACATAGAAGCCAACATGTAGCACTTAGCCATTTCATTCGCCTTATGCCACCGTCTGTGTGCATCTCTGACTCCTGCCGCAGCGTTAGCCGGCGGCACTGGAGGTCGCGGGGTGGTGAGCACAAAGATGTACTCATCTGCTGTGAGAACGATGTCCAAATTTTATTTCCACTCTATGTAATTTTGGCCCTCGAGTTTATTTTCTTTGAGAATTGCGGAAAGAGGATTAAACGACATATTGACGATTTGATTTGCACTGCAAAACAGAGTATTTTACTATTGTCATAAACTTATGTAAGAAGTTTGATTAGATTAACCATAAAACTTTTCAAAATCTTACAACTGTAAAATTAAAATTTTGTACCCTCCAGAGGAAGTCAATACGCATTAAAATCTTACAATTTTACTGGTCACAACACCGACGAATAGTCCAGAGACCACAGAGTGGCATGACCGCCTAATGTTGCCTAAGCAAGACCATCTCTTTAGCATTACAGAGTCTCATTTCTACAACACACTCCCATAACAATGCTCATGTGCTGCTAACAAGATCAAGCTATCTCATAAATCCTGTGTGATCTTCTGAATCTCGCAGTTTCTTAGGATTATTGTCCCCACAGAGCAGGTGGCGATAATATTGGAAACTACATTCTAGTTCATACTATTTATTTTTGAGAAGTCCGCCCTCTGAACTTGCTATTTTCTTAGGATTATTGTCCCCACAGAGCAGGTGGCGATAATATTAGAAAAAGGCTTCATAAATTGCAGACCAATTGATGGAGACCATATACAAACGTTGAGCTCGTAATTATAGCTTAGATATTTTGGGTTATGGTTTTACTTTAATTATCCTTAGCTTTGAGGCAGTTTAAGGCTTAATTAAATTCTGTTGGTATTTAATCTACTGGATAATTAAATATTTAGATTAATGTTGTTATCTTCCTGTAGGAAATTGTTGATCTAGAATTTTATTCTTATTCATGTCTACTATAAGGTATATCTAAAATAAATAAATTATTTAATCCTTAATAAGACATGAAAAATAAATTCAAATTATTTCCTTGTTCAAGATTAGGAAAAGATATTTTATTATTTAATGTATTCATACATATCTATCCTTATTAGGATCTTAGATATATAAATTTTAGGAAACTATTAAATTATTCTCATCCATATCATCTAGGAATAAAATAATCATTATTTATTTCCATAGATATAGATAATAATAAAAATATTCCTTAAATCTAGATAAATATTAGGAAACTATTAAATTATTCTCATCTATATCATCTAGGAATAAAATAATATTATTTATTTCCATAGATAATAATAAAAATATTCCTAAAACCTAGACAAATCTTCAAAAAAGATTTTATTTCCATTAAATAATAATATTTTAATGATATCTTTTAATAAAATAATAAAATGATCATTAAAATAATCCTTCATCGTTATCTCATCGCACGAGGTTCGCACGAACGATGAACTACGAAAATCCGACGAGTTCGTCGTCGGATCACGATGCATGAAGCGTCTCGGCCAGCAGCGCACGAGTGCGCACATGCTATCGGCCGCCTGGCTAGACCACCGGCGCGTCGGTGTCTCGGCAGCTCTCAGCCAGCGAGACGCGCACAGGCGCCTCAGCTCTCGCCAGCCGCTAAGTCCGTCTCGGTGTTGTGGCTCGTCGGGTCCCGTGACTCTCGGCCAGCAGCGCGCACGACTGCGGCGCTACTCTCGGTCAGTTGCTATCGCCGGTCTCGTCCCTCCCGAGCCTGGATTCTCCTCTCGTCTCGGCACACGTCGCGCTTTATGGCGCACACGTCTCGGCCACAACTGGAGCTTCGTCTCGGGAAGCCTTCCGCCTAGGGTTGGCCTGGTGTCTCGCGGTGTCTCGGTGGTTCTCGGACGAACCACCACTCCGCGCCAGTCACTGCCACGTCGACCTTGACCCGGGTTCCGTCTGGTGCGTGTGGTCTCGGCCGGTGGCGCGCACGAGCCCCCACTCGTCTGCGTGTCGCCCCGTGATCACGGCTCCCGGCTCCCACTGTCTCGACATCCCTACCTCGATCGCACGTGGTGCGTTCGAGCAATTCAAGTTCTTTGATTCGATAGTTCTTGAGTTCATCACGCATAAAATTAAACAAAAACACCAAGAACATGCTTCGCAATCAAATAACACATGCATACTTGAATTTTAATAGTCTCATATTTTATTGATGTGAATTTTAAAAAATTATTTTTATAAAAAATAAAAAAATTAATGGATTGTGAGTGCTAGTTTTATAGTATTAGTTTTTTTAATAGTAAATGTTAGTAAAATGAGTCAATGAACTACAACTAATAAAAATACAATAAAATATTTCTTACTAATAAGATAAAAAAGAAAATATGAAACATTTTTAATGAGCAACAGATAAAATATATAATTGATAAAATAATGATTGAAATATTATTAGTAAAAAATGCAATCCAACTCATTAGATAGGGAATTTGGCAGATGGCTAACTTTTGAAATAAGCTAAAATGGAAATTGAATGTAGATAGAGAAAATATTGTTTACCACTATTAAATTTTCACTATATATTTATTGCACACGCATTCATTAAATCAAGCCACTATTTTCATGGTTAGCAAATATTTTTTGAAACAATCCAAAGATTGAGGTAAAAGAATAATGACCCAAAATATATGTAAGTGAGCGTAATGCAAAATGACAAGTCTCATCCAACAACTTAATCAGAATGATGCATGTTTCATAAAAATAGCTATATTCTTTGTCTTATATGCATATATGACCTATTAAGTAGCTAGTAACTTACTCCCTCCGTCCCTGAAAGTTTTTCCCATTTTTCTATTTCCGTCCGTCCCACAAAATTTATCCCATTTTACTTTATACCATTTTTGGTAGTGGACCTCATATTCCACTAACTCATTCTTACTCTCATTTTATTATAAAACTAATATATAAAAGTATGACCCACATTCCACTAACTTTTTCAATTCACTTTTCATTACATTTCTTAAAACGCGTGACGGGTCAAAGTGAGACAATATTTGAGGGGACGAAGGGAGTATTATAGTTTTCCAATTATTGAACATTTTGTTAGATACTCAACTACCTAGTCCCTCTAAGGGTTCGTTAATCATTCTCTTTTTCTATATTAAGCTATATAATTGCATATCTAACTCGTTTTTCGTTTATTGTATACATAATATTTTTTTTAGAAATACACAAAATTTAATATATTGATTGAAATGTAGCGTTGAATAAGTCTTTATAAGGTTCAATTGAGGTCGTTGAATTTCCTATGCGCAACACGGCCCACCCGATTCTGATATTAAATAATGCTATGTGGAAAATGATTAATTAAAGAATCAACTTAATGGGCGATTTGAATGTTAATTAATTGGATTTGAATAAAAAAAATCATTTTAGTAGTTTACATGAATGAATTTGAATACTCCTTCCTGCCGTCTACTAACAATAGTCTCATCCGTAGACTATACAAGTTTTAATATTAAATTGATAAATCATGAAAAATAATGAAATAAAATGAATAAATTATGAGAGATAAAAAAATTGAGTAAATAATTTGAAAGTAACTTTCCATTTTAGCATGAGACTAATTTTGGTGGATGGAGAAAAATGAAAAAATAAGACTATTTTTTAAGGGGCGGATGGTAGGGTGAAATGCATTGAAACACCACTGTACACAACCTATTTCCAGCGTTTGGTAGCTCCGAAATCAATCGGCCGACCCAGTACACATCTTTCAGGTTTCCACCCCACACATACTACTATCTGCGAATTCATGTCAACATATTCACGGTCTTGAGCAGGTATTAGGAGAGGGCTTTTTGCGATTGTGTTGAAAACGTTGTATAGGTCCATTTTTACCCTCGGAATTTTCCTATCGAAGCAAGCTTCGCTCCCTTCGGTCACAAATTACGGCTGTGCTACTTCTCCGATTGAAGGTGTGGAGCTCCGGTTCGACGCAAATTCAGAGCGGCGGTCATAGTGGAATCCAAATCCGACCCATGTTTTTTTGAAATCTTCGATTCATGGGCGTCGTATCGATCTGTTGAGTTTTGGTTTCAATATGTTAGGTTTGCTTAATTGATGTCACCTCGATTTGATTCTTGTGCATTGGGCGGCAGCCGACGGAACCTCAAATAAAATCCCCCGTCGGCGTGTTGTCTGGTCGTCAGTGTTGAGTGTGTGTTAGACGTATGGTGACTGCAATAATCGAGACCGTAAATCCTATTTAAGGGCGGTAATCCATCAAAACTGACGTGGGTAGGAAGATGAACAGTTGTTCACTGCCAGAATTTTGGGCGTTTTAGGAGGGAGCTGCGGATTGGTGATTATCAGCCAAATGAGGGTTAATTTAGTCATGTTTTAATTGTTTTTGGGATTTCACCCATTCAACCAAACAACACACATTGGACTAAACTATTTTTTTGGACTGAACCAAACAATAAACACAACTGTCCATGTATTTAGGCTACCATCCACCCCTAAGAAGTAGTACTATAAAATTATTAAATTAAGAATAGATAGAGTAAATAAATAGTTGAAATATTACTAGTATGAAATGATTTCTACACAAAAAAATTTCATAAATAGATTGAGACTAATTTTAATAGATGGAACTAAAATGAAAAAAACATAGGAGTATAATTAATTTTCTATGTGTACGATGAAGATGATACTACTCCATTTGTTTATTGTACATATCCTTCATAATCATTATGATTCCTAATTATTGAATGAGTGTGAAACGATATATAGTTTATTGTAATGCAAGGAAAAACATGTGATTTTTGACACTCCTCATGCACGAGGTATAAAGCTTACAACTTAGTACAAGACAACTCATAATCCACCAAATATTCTTTTTTTTTTCAGATGTAATGGCACGTCGGAAATTCCTTCATGTCTAAAATGTAAACATAATATAACAAAAGTGGTATTTATTCATCCATAAAAATATGTTATACATAATTGATTAAATATGAAGAAAAAAAAAGAAAAATTAGTTGAATTAGCATTAATTGAAAGTGAAACTATCATCATTAATCTGACGGTAATAAATGACGAGCCAAATAAATATGAAGTACAGATAAGTAGATGTTTGAATGTACTAATGAATTGTGATTATATTTTTTTGAGATTAATTTTGATAAACAAATAAAAATATAAAATATGCGAATAAAAGTTGAAGCACATAAATTTGGCGAAAAGGGAAAGTAAGCAGAATAGGTAAACTCGCAAAACAACGCAACAGTACTTTCGCTAAGAAAGCGTGAAAAGTTAAAACGCTGTCGTTTCATACCACTTTGAAGTTTGAAATAGGGGTTTGGTTCCATTTATACAGCTTGCATTTACCTTTTCCTTTTTCCTTTTTCCTTTTTCCTTTTGCTTTTGCCATTGCCAATGCAGCTTTCTACAGAGCTCACAGCAAACGGCGCCGTTCGATTGTCTACACACCCCACACTACGTCGTTTGGCCTCCCTTCACAAATTACTGCACTCAATAAAACAATCGAAAATTCCTCAAAAAACAAAGCGGAAAATATTGGGAGGCGAGCCGTTATGATATTCACTCTTTCCCTCCAAATCCAAGTATTCCCTTTTATAGGCAAACCCAAATCCTCAGCCTTCTTTTTCTTTTTCTTCTTCAATTTAATGTTTTCCCTTTTCTTTTATTGCGATAAAGTCTCAATCTTTGTAATAAATCTCAACTACAAACAGACTAGTTTTCAGTTGTTTTGCTTGTCCAATTGAACCTGTAGCTTTTCTGTTCCTCAAAACTCTCTACTTTTGAAGATAAACCTAAAAAAGCCAATAAAATTATGTTGCTTGTGATTTTGAGTAAAATTGTAATGTTACTGTTGTGTTTTTCAATTGCTACAGAAAAATGAAGAAAATTCTCTATTTGGTGCATTACTATCATTATTATTACTCCTTCTCTGGTTGGTTTATGGTTGGAGAAATTAATGATCTGATGTTGGGCGTTCGAGATCATCGAATTGACTTTTGATATGACTAATTATCCAAGTTAACTACCCACGACTCATTCTTGTTCGAAGATTAAGCCGTGGTATAAAATATTGTAGCGTTTCGAAATACCGTTTATTATTTGCTGAAGTTTTGGAGCTGAAGCAAAAGGGGGAAAATAATAAGATAAGAGAAAATGGCGGAGGGTTCAAAGGTACGGCTGGTTCGTTGCCCTAAGTGTGAGAATCTCCTCCCTGAGCTCCCTGATTTCTCTCTCTACAAGTGTGGAGGCTGTGGTGCTATTTTGAAAGGTACAATTTTTTGTTGTTTGCATTTGTATATGTGTATTTATGTGGGTGTTTTGTGTGTATGTTGTTTACTCGCTTCGAATTAGCAGTTGAGCTACTTGTTGAATTCTTAGTTGTTTGTGGGCTTCTATTCTGGGGAGTTTTGAGCTAAATTACTGAGAATCTTGGTTCTTGTTTGTGTGAATATAGGTATAATTTGAGTGTTTGAATAAATAGTTATTTAATTGGTGTGTTTCTTATGCTGCAGCAGAGTATTATGTTAATTTGTTAATCATGTCTTTATGTGGTTGTTTTCTTTTGAATGAGTGCAGACTTTATCTGCAGAAATTAGATAATGATTGAGATGTTATGCTTGTAATGTTGTTTTTCTGATCAAGTGGATTTGTTTTGCTGTTGTTGTTTCCACCTTACAGCTAAAAATAGGGGGATTGTGGAAGGTAGATCGTCAGAGGTATCCCAGGATTCCAAGGGTGGAGTGATTTCTGAGGAAAACAGCATAGATAACGGTATCAAGGTTGACATGGAGAGTGCTGATGCAATTGAAGACAGTGCTGTGGAGAGAATCCAGAAAGAAGGATTGGTTTCGAACGGTGCTTCCACGTTACCAGCTGAACATAAGGAGACGCCAGCTGATTCTGATACGAGTAGGAGAGGTAAAGAAAGGGTGAGAAATGTGGAAAATTCTGATGATGAGTTCAGGCCATACTCACAAGGTCTGGTCCGTGATAGAAATAGGGGCAAAAGTTGTGATTTTAGAGTGGATGGGTCTGAGTTTGTTGGTTTCCATGATGACAATGCCAAGGGCTTGCCCCCGCTGGATTCTTCAAGGTCGAGGCCGTTTATGGACCAGTGGGGCGTGAACACTAAAGGGTCGGTGCACGGGCCAGCTAGGGGCGTTCCTGCTCAAGTTAGGTTTGATGATTTTGTTTATCATGATGAGGGGCAGTCGAGTTATGGCATGAGCTCTTATTATGAACAAGGTGAAAGGTCTCGATATCGAGGTCATAAACTTGATGGACATAACAGCATTGAGAGCTTAGAAAATGGCCGGGCAGAGCTTCTAAGGAAGCTTGATGAACTGAAGGATCGGATATCCCGGTCTTGTGATATGGCGGATAAACCCAAGGAAAATATTGGCATCGATGAGAGGATGGTTTCCTCCACTTCTCCTGATCCTTATGGTAGACATCATGCTGCTTATGCTCAAGAAGGATTGACTACTACGTCACACGCTGCAAACAGGCAGCCAATGTATCCTGATAACATTGTACCTCCTTATTTCAGTCGTTCTGCTGGATTTGCTCCATACTTGGATAGGTATGGTTCGACAGTGATGGAATCGTATCCACAAAGGGGATATCCACATGAGTACATGCACTATGCTAATACCTATAAGCCAGAAGTTCTTCGGAGGCCGCTTCATCAGCTCCAACCCCGATACATCCAACAGCCCAGTCACGAGCACTATCCGGGATACTATAGTGATGCCAATAATGAGCGGTTCATGTTGCACAGGCATGAAAACTTTTTTCATCAGCCGGCATGCTCTTGTGTGCACTGCTCTAATAATAATTGGCACATGCCTCCTAGGGTTGATCCCTTGGGTTTGCTTAACCGAAGGTCTCAAAACGAACCTTCTAATCAGGCTTTTGATCATCTAACCCCTATTCTGCACCGGCAGAAGGTTAATACTTCTGGGAACGCGAATTTGTATCCACCACAATCTCGACAGTCTTTAACTATGAATTCTTCTGACATAGATTCAGAGAATGATGGTTTCAATTACCATCATCCTAGAAAGTTGCTTGTAGGTCCTAGGGGTGGGAGGGTGAGTCATCCCGTCGGAGGTGGTGCTCCTTTTATAACATGCAGCAGTTGCTTTGAGTTACTGAGACTTCCAAGGAAACACATTTCAATGGATAAAAACAAACAAAAGTTGAAATGTGGTGCCTGTTCTTCAGTCATCTTGTTTGAACTCGGGAGCAAGGGGCTTGTTGCATCTGTTTCTACGCTCGTCGAGGAATTGCCAACGGAGATTGATCAAGTCTCTGGTGGAACGGTCGAGAACATTAGATACTGGAATGATGGTTCGAGTACTGCCAACATGAACACCTGCTCTAATGATTTTGATGGCTTTGAGCATAAGTTTTTGCCAGCAGACAAGAAATCGAATTCTGGTATTCCTGAGAAGCAACTGAATAATCTTTCTTCAACTTCAAGTCCATCGGATGATGAGCAGAGTCCAGAAAATAAATCATCTAGGAAACGTGATTCCCCGATTCCAGATTTGCCTGCGTCACCACAGGATTTACCCTATCATTTTCCAGAAAATGTGATAGTCAGCCGCTTTGACAAATGGAACAAGAGTAATAAACCCGAGCAGGAGATGGTTTCTCTGGAAAGGACAACCTCTAAACAGAATCCTGCAAGAGATGGAGCCGTGGCAACTGAGACAGACGCGTCGTTAACTGCGTTTTCAAATAGCAATAGGTCTCAGGACTCCATTGACATAAGTAGAGAAGCTCCAAAGGCTAACAAAGGAGGAGAGTCTTTTCTTGCAGGTCTTATTAAAAAGAGCTTCAGGGACTTCAAAAAGTCCAACCAAGGTGGAGTTGTCGGTGGATCGCAAGTTTTTGTAAACGGGCATTTGATACCAGATCGCATAGTCAAGAAGGCTGAAAAACTAGCTGGGCCAATTCAACCAGGAGAATACTGGTGAGCACATCATATCTTGCGTATTTACTATATCATGTGGCTAGTTCCATCAGTTTTTTGGTGCTTCAACATATCAAGGTTGCCTTATCGCTGTCGTACATTATGATAGGCTGTGAGGAACTGAGGAAATTGTAGTATTAGATAAAGAAGACGGAAGCACTAGAAATGAAGAAATGTTTAAATTAAATCAGCTTGCGAAATGATAGTTGTTATTATAGCTGGAAAGTTTATAACTTGTTCAAACGCATCAAACTTATATGAAGGCAATAGTCTCAGTAGGTCATGCCAGTTCTGAATAGTCAAGCATCCGTATGATGAAAACTTAAGTTAAGGTCGAGTGTTTTTGGTTAATCCACTCAATTTCACATTTTCTTGCATTTTTCTTTCCCAATAGACATTGGCCTAAAAAGATAATTTACCTTTTGCGACTACTTTAATTAACCAGGTACGACAAACAAGCTGGATTTTGGGGCGTGATGGGCTATCCCTGCCTGGGTATCGTCATGGTGAGTTTTCTACACGAAAACAAGAAATTATCTTCCTTGAGCAGTGTTCGTTATCTTTATGATCAGTGATTCAGTGCCATACTAGAAATATAGATAAATGCAACACACCTATCAGGATGCAATTCCATTCACAATCTGATTAATATTCTGCAGCCAAATATTGAAGAATTTAACTATCCTATACCGAAGAACTGTGCTGCTGGAAATACAGGAGTTTTTGTTAATGGACGTGAACTCAACGAGAAAGATTTGGATTTGCTCTCGAGCCGTGGTCTGCCAATCACAGAAAACAGATCATATCTCATTGACATCACTGGAAAAGTGGTTGATGAGCAGACTAGGGAAGAACTAGATGGTCTGGGAAAACTTGCACCAACGTAAGTTTCCGACTTTGAGTGATTTCTATTCCAAACACCATTGTTGCATTTTTCTCGCTTTGCAAGACAAACTTTACTAGCAGTTGCATCATTATAAATTATTACCACAGTAAATTAGTGGCTCTGGAGCAAGCTCTTCTTCCTATATTTTTCTATAGCTAGTGATTATTGTTTCCAACAGCAGATTCAAATTTTGTAAGCTATTAGAAGTCCTAATGAGTAGTGATATCTGAGCAGGGTTGAAAGAGCCAAGCACGGATTTGGTATGAAAGTGCCGAAATTTATTGCTCAGTCGAGGAGTTAAGAGATCGGGTTCTCCCCGCCTCCTCAAGGGGTTTAAGCGATGGATATGGTTGATCGCTTGAGTTATGCTTGCCCATTCTTCTTTAGATATAGGGTGAGTTTGTTGTTGTTAATTTAGTGTATCTCATTATTTGTGTGTAGAACATCTCAGCCAGAAAGATGTTTGGCTGGTTTTACGAGTTTTGGTTTTGATCTTGGTTTGAAGTAGTTTGTAAAGAAAGCTTTGCCCAATTTATAACTGGTTATTCATTTGTAGTTTGATGCTTCGATCTATCTGTCTTTGTTAAGCAACTAGCAAGTTTTTTCTTTCAAAGATGTTAAATTTTCTTTTTTGAAGATAATATGCTCTTTCCAGTGTCAAAGTAGTACTAGTATTTTTCTATCATGATTGTAATAATGTTTGATTTTTTTTTTGAAGTAAAGTTTTATGCTTTGGACACACTCGAACTATTGTGTGTACTACTTTAATCATATGAGAACACACCATTATTTAGATATCTACAGTGGTAGCAATTTTTCTGATGATATAGCAGAAACTATGTCACAAATTGGAAGTTTGCAATAAAATATTTCAAAGTAAATATTTATTGAAAAGAAACATTTAAATGTGTTTGGATAGTGGATTATAATATGTACTTAATTGATTTGTTGGCTATTGTGTTATTCATTTAAAATCTTTGTAAGATTTGACCAATTCATAAGATAGCATGTATCTAGCGTATGGAAAAAGGAATTATTCAAACTAAATAAAATGTGGTTCTTCGATCTTGAAATTCTAAGTTGAATTGAAACTAATTAGTTAATTTTTGTAAACAAAATAATTATGTTCAATTAAATAAAAGCTAAATGCACAGATACTCTATCTCTATCATAAGATACCACCTATCTTTCAATAGTATCATGAATAATCTATTTTGTTTAATTAATAATTGTAGAGAAGAACATTTTCAATGCCACATTAAATATTAAGCAAATTGAGAATAGCGTTCTTAGTTTTGAAAGATCAACATCTTAAATAAATTTGAATATTCATTCTAACAAAAAAAATGTATAAAACTCGAATAGAAGCAAATTGATGATATGGTTGGAATTTTGTTTAGAAGGCTCGTAACTTAATCATCTTCCATTTTGTCAAATGCATAATCACGGCTTCCATTCCTGCTGCTTTGTCGGTGCAAAATTTCATGGCGCCAACCAAATCAGAGCCTGAAAGTTGAAAAGCCATCTTAAAATATCGAAATTATACCTTAAACACGACAAACAATGATTAAAAAATAGAATGTGACGAATGTCTTTTAACTAACGCCAAAATAAATAATAGGAGCACAGTGTACTAATAAGAGAGAGAAGCAAATTATTGTTTCTAAAATCTGAGCTCAAAAACACAGAGTGTAAGAGTGAGCTCAAAACCACAGAAAATGGAGAACAAAATACTCTACAATTGGAAATCATGGTGGAGGGCTTTCAACAATCACAATTTCTTCGCTATCAAATTGGGGGTTTCGATTCTTCTAGTGGCTCTTGCGTTTAGGCTCCTCTTCAATCGATCCCTCGAATTATCTCCAGTTTCAGAAACCCCTTTTCTAGAATCAGTGGCCCCTTTGATTACCGTCTATTCTGAAACAAGGGCTGATCATATTTCTCCACAAGGTCAGATCTTTCTCTCATTTGCATTTAATTTTTTCCTTAAATGATGCTATATTTTAGTGGGCTCGGAGCTTATTTATTAATCAAGATTCCATTCCAGTAGTGAATGACTCTTTAGCATTTATATCTGTGTATCTATTGTTGGATTTCAAGAAGACATTTGTATTTTAACTCGATATGAAAAATGTGATGAGATTTATGTGCATAATACATACTATTTCAGGATTTGTGTTTTACTCAATTTTGCTATATGGTGAAGATTTGCAGATAGTGAAGCAAAATGTGATCTTTTTGATGGGGATTGGGTTCCTGACAAAACTGAGCCATTTTACACAAACAGCACTTGTGAGTTTATTGAGCAACACCAGAATTGTATGAAGAATGGGAGGCCAGACAGAGAATATCTCAACTGGAGGTGGAAGCCCCGCGGCTGCGATTTACCCCGGCTAGATCCATGGAAGTTCCTTGACTTGATGAGGAACAAAAGCTGGGCTTTGATAGGCGATTCTATCTCGAGGAACCACGTGCAGTCGCTGCTGTGTATGCTTTCAGTGGTAAAATTTCGATTTAAATTGGTTCTACATTTATGTTCATTGAATTATATAGTACTACTATCAATTTTGTGTTCCATGCTTTTTTGCTTTGTGGTTGGAGAATTTAATCTGATGCATGCAATCAATGTGGGTAGAATGTTTCCGTATTAGGCATCTCTTTGATGTTGTATGGGCTGTACCGATAGTTTTTTATTCGTGTTCTACGCAACCTTAGGACTATCTTCACCATCTGGTTGACTATGATCCATATTTTTTGTTTTCCTAAAGAATTAACTTCTTGATTTTTGTTCTGGACTCTGGATATAAATTTTTTATTGCTTAGTTTACCTTGTTAAGTGGAACGTTATGGTTTTGGTTTTAGGATGTCTTCTCATAATTCTGCTGATAACGAAGAGAGAAGCTAAGAATTTATGAACAAAGACTCTTACGTTATGTTGCAACTCTTTTTGATTGATCGGGAAGAGTGTCTAGGGATGATCTCATTCCCAATTTACCTAATGTAGCTTGGTGTAAATTTCCATCCTTACTTCGAGGTATAAGCTTGTACTATAACGATCTAGTAAATCTGTTGTGTAAATGAGATACACATTAGTAGATGTAGGTTTTGGTTTGGGCTTCTGATTTCATGTTTTTTTCACATTGATGTTCTTGAGCATGATTGACTCAGACTCGTCACTCGTGTGAACATGTTAGACCCGAGGTCAAGAATGTTTCTGATAGCTACTAAAACTAGGCTATTTTTCACTTCAGGTTGAAAAACCAGACCATGTTTATCATGATGAGGGTTACAAAAACCGCAGATGGGTCTTCCCCTCGTACAATTTTTCCCTTTCGGTTCTCTGGTCGCCCTTCCTTGCTCAAGCTGCCATTTTCGAAGACATAGATGGCGTTGCCTCTTCCGAAATAGAACTCCATCTCGACAAACTCGATAAGAATTGGACTCGGCACTACAATGATTTAGATTACATGATACTCTCAAGTGGAAAATGGTTTGTCAAAGGATCCATCTACTACGAAAACGACCAGATACTAGGCTGCCACTTCTGCCCAAAGAGGAACATAACCGAGGTCGAGATCAAATTTGCATACCGCAAAGTCATCAGGAACGTGTTTAGCTTTATCATTGCATCGAAACACAAGGGGATTATCTTCTATCGGACCTCCACGCCCGACCACTTTGAGAATGGGGAGTGGTTTAGTGGCGGAATTTGTGAGAGAAAACTACCTGCAAGACATGGCGAGTTTGAGCTCAAGGAGCTGAACAGGATCCTCCGAGACGTGGAGCTTGAGGAGTTTGAGAAAGTGTCACCTAAAGCAGCTGAAAACGGGGTGAACCTTAAACTCTTAGATGTGAACCCTCTTTCACTGCTACGACCAGATGCACACCCGGGCCCCTATCGGTTTTTCCAACCATTTGCCAAAGACAAGAATGCAAAGGTGATCAACGACTGCCTCCATTGGTGCCTTCCTGGCCCGATTGATACATGGAATGATCTCCTGATGGAGATGCTCGTTGGTGGTTGAGAAACGAGCATGTTTTCTGGTTTGTGCGCGTTTTAGGGTTCGTGCAGTGTGCGCAAACACCATATCGTTGAGTTTTTTATGCTCTTTGTGGTCAGTAGAAGAATTCTATGTATTTATACGGTATTGATTATGTTTTACTGTACCTAAAAAGTATTGAGATTTGTTTCTGAATGTAAATTAGCAGTTGAGAAATTAAAAAAATGTGGTTGCTGAGAAGAATAACTGATGAAATGTTGTTTTAAGCAGTATGTTAGCAATTGTTTTTTTTTAATCTTAAGCAGCAGTGAATACCAATTACTATTTGATAAAGGGTTTTGTGTGAGAAAAATGGTGCATGATATTACAGGAAAGGATTTTGTTTGATGAACTTTTTTTGGTTCTAGTTTCTGCAGCAATGTGAAACAGTTGAATATTAATACCACTAAAAAATATATACATGTTCATCTATTTCCAATATAATTATTGTAAAAGATGTTAACAAGACGGGTAATATTTTTAAATTAATTTTTCTTTGCTCTTATATTCGAATAGATTTAATTTTTATTTTTCAAATACTAATATGTCTATATTGTTATTTTTCCCAATATAAAACACAAATAGAAAAAATAATAGTATAAGTTAACTATAGTTATTTAAATTATAAATGTATTTTTTTAAAAAAATATCCAACCCCATAAGTTCTATTGTGTGGATCCGGCCGTGGTCAGAAAAACTGCATTGATGATATCATAATAACTTCTATTAATAACAATCTTCCTTATTGATTGAAACATATAATTACCTATGGAGTATAATCTATTTACCTATTAATATTAAATTCTTTTTAATATGTCAATAATTTTCTGGTTGTTTAATCTGAGAACTGTATTATAAAATTTATGTAAATGATGAAGAAATGTTTAATGGAGTAGTAGTACTATGAGTATAATGATTCTCAAACTAATTTCAAAAGCCTTTGACTCAATTAGAAAGTTTGACATTTTTGTTTGTAATGGCGGCCGGCCAACTAAAATTGACCAGATTCCGACAACCTCATCACTTCACTTGGCTTTGTAGTGGCGCCCAGCCAACATGTTCCTTAATCCTTACCATGTCGAGGGATTATTATTATTATTATTATTATTATTATTATTATTATTATTATTATTATTATTATTATTATTATTATTATTATTATTATTATTATTGATTATGATGATTATAAATTCAGGCGTTCTAATTTTGTTACATCTTAAATTTAGTTTTTAAAGTCTACTGTACGGTGAAAAGTGAACATATTAGTGAGAATATAGACTAAGAAATTATAAAATTAGGAGTAATATATGGTTTATCTGAAATGTATTCGGAATGGAAACATCAATTAATTATTCAGATTCCAGATTGATATCTTTTTTTATAGTTTTCTACTGTACATAATAAACACAGAACAAGTTGACCACTAAATAAAGAAAACAAATTAGGAATACCGATAATACTTAAGGCCATCCACTACGCTGTCATTATACCGTCCCTTAAACTACTATTTGAGGGCCCCACTATCCTTTTTTACTCCATATCTTAACTAAGGGACGGAACCTGCAACGCTCCGTCCCTTAAATTACTATTCATTCAATTTCATTTTTTTTTATTTTTTTCCAACAAATTCAATTAATAAAAAACACACTTCATTAAAAATAAAATAACATTACAACATAAAATTCGTAAAAAAACATAAATTAATAATTTCCTAAAACATAAAAATACATAATTTAATAATTTCCTCCGCTAAAGTTTGCCCAAATGTGCTCAATTAGATCCTCTTGGAGTTTGGTGTGGGCGCTAGAGTCACGTGTCCTTGCACGAATAAATAACCAGTATTGTATAGACGGATGCGCTCCACTTCGAGGCGGACTACTTGCGGTTGAGCTTCCGGGGGATTCGGGGTCGAACCAATTTCCCGCCTCGAGTCATTCGTCTTGGACAATCATGTTGTGCAAGATTATGCACGTATACATGATGTCGACCATGCTTTCCATGAACCACGAACGAGCCGGAGCTTTGACGATGTTGAAGCGCGCTTGGAGAACCCCGAACGCTCTCTCCTCATCCTTGCAGCAGCCTCCTGCTTCTGCGCAAAAAGAGCCTGTTTTGGGTTCGCAAGTCGAGGAGGAACTGACAATCGGTCGTGCTTGGCATCCGGAGAAATTCGTCGGTGAAGGCTGCCCGGACGCCTTTGCAGAATTTGAGCAAGCACGTGCGCCCAGTGGTGTCTCCGATGTGGAGGTATTCGTCGAACATGTTGACCGTTTGTCCAGTCGCAAACTGACGGATTGCTGCAGTACATTTCTGCAGCGTCGTGTGGCTGGGACGGCCGGCCGCGTCGAACCCTTCTCGGAAGAACTCTTCCCTGGCCGCCAAAGTATTCGCGATGTGGAGAAATAGTGGTTTCCCCATGCGGAAACGGCGACGGAAGTAGGTATCTCCCCAAACCGGGTTATCGCAGAAGTAGTAGCGTACTAACCTTGCGGCGGCTTCCTCCCGGTTACGATTGATGTACGTCCGGGAGCGTCGATGGGGCGGCACGGCTTCCTCCGCCTCCCGGCGTCGATCTTTTTCGAGTGATTGTTCCATTATTTGACGCATTTGCTCAAAATGATCTATTAGTTTGAGTTGATTTGAGATGGAAATTAGAGTGGATATAGAGAGGATTTGAGAGGAATAGATGTGTGTTTGTGTGTGAAATGAGTATGAAATATGAGTATTTATAGAGTAAAGAAATAAAAAAAGTAAAATAAAAATAAAAACGGCTAAAAAAATGGTAACATTACCGTTTGAATTTTTTTATATTTAAATTCAAATTTTAAAAAAAAAGAATTATTACATCAGCGTGACGAAACCCACTCGCGGGCCAGTGAGTGGGCGTCACGCATGGCCTGGGAGCTCGCCATGTCGCCTCCGCGCGTGGCGAGACGTTGCGTCCCGCGTCGCGGAGTGACGGGCTAAGGGACGGGCTGGGGACGGAACGCCCTGCTGCAACGCGTCCCGCCGCAGTTCCGTCCCTCCGTGACGGAACGCGGGACGGTGAATGGATGTCAACTAGTACTACAAATAACCCATACATACATATATAATTTCTATATCAAGTAAAAAATAAATTCAAACCGTTTCTATTGAATGTGACCTCCATCAAATTTAATGCTAACAAGTAATAACAAAATTGCTATACACAAAGAGAATGTAAAATAATTTTAAGGAACCAAATATTATAAAGCAATCATAAAATTATAAATATATTAATTATAGTCGGCTGCACGAATATTAACTCACTTTTTATGCTTAATTCCTAGAAAAATCCAAGATTATTTACAGACAATGAAATTGCTATGATGCATATACCATTTCCTTCCTCTATTTTTGATTGTACACAAAATTGAGTGCCAATTTATTAATATAGATAAGCTTTTCT
The DNA here is from genome assembly GCF_004379255.2 of Salvia splendens. Taxonomy (NCBI): domain Eukaryota; kingdom Viridiplantae; phylum Streptophyta; class Magnoliopsida; order Lamiales; family Lamiaceae; genus Salvia; species Salvia splendens. The sequence continues at coordinate 15,474,874 of NC_056046.1, forward strand.
GTTTTTACATATAATATTTTATTTTTTTTATTTATCTCATAATTTATTAATTTTACATTAAAAACAAAAAAATGGATCTTTTCTAATAGAAACGAGTTTAATATACTAGCTCCAATTCTCTCTGCGGTGCAGCTTTCTCTCTCATCCCAATTCCAAGCTATATAGTCTTTTGTTGAGAGAGAGAGAGAGAGAGAGAGAGAGTTCAAAATCAGGAAATCCATGGATGAAGCAGCTTCGAATTATGGCCCCTTCGAAGAAATCAACCGGGAAGAAGACGCCGGCGCATCCTTCGTTTTACAATCAAAAGGTGATTATTTTCATTGCAATAATTACTACTAAGAAAACAAACTTAATTAATTTTAAATTAATCAAATAAAACAAATACTATTGGATAGGGAAGTGGTGGCACGCCGGATTTCATCTGACGACGGCGATCGTGGGGCCCACACTACTGACGCTGCCGTACGCTTTCAGGGGGCTGGGATGGGCGGCGGGGTTCATATGCCTGACGGCGATGGGTGCTGTCACCTTCTACTCCTATTACCTCATGTCCTTGGTGCTCGACCACTGCGAGAAGGCCGGCCGCCGCCACATCCGGTTCCGGGAACTCGCCGCCGATGTTTTCGGTAGGTTTTTTTCTTCTTCTTTACAATGAATGAATATCATAATCCTGCCACGTCATCACCCCACACATCGAGGTCGTCCCATTTGCATCATAGCATTGATGATCATGTTTGACTAATCGAGCATTTGCCAATTTATTGTGGAAATTGTTGGTGTAGCCATAATTCTACAAATATAGATAGGGGACATATATTTAATTTTTCTATTTCAATATACATTTTTACATGGAGTATGAAGAGAGAAAAATACAAAATACTCCACAATCTATGCAATGACTCCAACCACCCAAAGAAATGGCAAATGCTATCGAATAAGCCAAGCCCCCACCAAACGGATTTTTCTATTTTTTTTTGCGATTGTCAATTTATTAGAGTATTTTTGAATTATTTTTTATGCTTTCAATCCTGCAGTCACGTGTCACAATATCAAAGGATTGTTATAGTATATTTATATGATTGATAGAACTTACCCCAAACGAACCTTGATTTAATGCACCAAGAATTTTCTCGAGTATTCAAGTACTATCAGTTATGATGAATAGAACTAGTACTGAATTTTGTCTCTGTCACTAGTAGGAAGTTTGTAGTTTTTTTTTTTGGTTGAAGATGAAAACTAGATCGGACATATCACATAGGCATAATCGTTGCTGAATATCATGACAAATATATTTGAGAATTGCGATGAGAATCTTTCGCTTTTGTCTTAGTGTGAAATTAGGATGCCTAAGTTGGACATTTTTTATAATAGTAATATTCAAAAAAAACAGCATCATGTTAAAAAGGAGATAGCACATCGAGTTCCTTTTCCAAAAGGCAATGTTCTCTCAAAAGTTATATTCTAAGCAAATTAATTAGCTAATGTGTCTCATTGAACTAGCCAGTAGCTTTGTTCCTTAATTAAGAATTGGTCTTTATTGTAGCTGAAGCTTTCCTCATGCTAACACTCATGAAACCATGAGTTCTGCTTCATTCCATGATGAGATTAGTTGGAAAAAATCATCAAAATTTGATCAAGAGAATATCGATATTCAGACAGATTTTGCTCGTCTTTTGTTTCAAACAGGATCAGGATGGATGTTCTACTTCGTGATATTGATTCAGACAGCGATCAACACCGGCATCAGCATAGGCGCCATTCTGCTCGCAGGGGAATGCCTCAAGGTATACCGGTGTAGGTATCTAGTCGTTTTTTAGCACACAAAGACGACATTAACTTGTTGCTAACAAACAACACAGCACTATACATATGCTAAAATCTTATGAAAACAGGACATAGACTTGTTGGAAGCACTGCATTACATTCCTCAATTTTGTTGTCGAATTTGTTCTGACTTAGTTTCGTTGTGTTGGGGTTACAGATAATGTATTCGGAACTCGCTCCAGATGGATCACTGAAGCTGTATCACTTCATAGCAATGGTCACAGTCGTCATGATCCTCTTGTCTCAGTTTCCAACCTTCCATTCTCTGAGGCATATTAACCTCGGCTCCCTTTTCTTGAGTTTCGGCTACACTTTCCTCGTTGTGGGCGCTTGCATATACGCAGGCACTTCAAACAATGCGCCTCCAAGGGACTACTCGTTGGAGTCATCAGACTCGTCTAAGCTCTTCAGCGCTTTCACCTCCATATCGATCATAGCTGCCATATTTGGCAACGGCATACTACCCGAAATCCAGGTAACCCTGATAGCCCCTTGCGATTTCTACGATGTGGACTATCTCACGATGCATTTTGCAGGCGACGCTGGCGCCTCCAGCCACAGGGAAGATGGTGAAAGGCCTCATCATGTGCTACACTGTAATATTTTTCACCTTCTACTCTGCTGCAGTTTCTGGATATTGGGTGTTTGGGAATAAGTCTAATTCCAACATTCTCAAAAGCTTGATGCCAGATGAGGGGCCCGCGCTGGCGCCCGTTTGGGTTCTAGGGCTTGCGATCGTCTTCGTCCTGCTTCAGCTCTTCGCCATCGGCTTGGTAAAGATCATGCTTCGTTCGATATACTACCCCGTCCCTTAAAAATAGAAACTATTTCCATTTTGGCCCGTCCCTTAGAAATAAAAACCTTTTTATTTTAGGACGTGGACCCCACAACTCACTAACGCTACTTCCACTATTTTTTCTTTTCATATCTCTTACTTTATTCATTTTTTTTTTCTTCTCTCTTACTCTACCAATTATGCATTAAAATCTGTGTCATTTCAAAAGTTTCTACTATTTTTCAAGGACGGAGGTAGTATTTGTTATTTCATTCCTTTTTTTCTGATTTGGTCTTGCCATCATTTAGGTTTACTCTCAAGTAGCATACGAGATGATGGAGGCGAAATCGGCCGACGTGAGGCAGGGGATCTTCTCGAGGAGGAACTTGATCCCGAGGATAATTCTGCGGTCGTTGTACGTGATCGTGTGCGGATTCTTTGCAGCCATGCTACCGTTCTTCGGAGACATCAGCGCGGTGGTGGGGGCCATCGGGTTCATCCCTCTCGACTTTGTGCTGCCGATGCTGCTCTACAACATGACGCACAAGCCCACCAAGGCATCCCCGGCGTTTTGGATCAACAACGGCATCATTGTCGTGTTCACGGGAGTCGGACTCCTTGGCGCCTTCTCCTCCGTGAGGAAGCTGGCTCTTGATGCCAAAGAGTTCAAGATTTTCAGCGATGACGTTGTTGATTGAAATGTTTTTTTTGGTAATGACCTGGGTATCCATTGGCGAGCCCAATAACTATTTCCAGCGCTAATTTGTAAGCACCTAAGCGCGGGGAATAGCCATTGGCCAGCCGGTGGGTACATTTGGTTGATTGAATTTGAGTAGATGTAACACCAAGTTTATATAAATTCCTGAATTTTGCATGAAGTCAAATATTTTTGTACATTCATTCAAATGTGAAGCGAATCCTTCCTAACTAAATTTAATTGGAATTTTTTAAATACTTAATTAAGATTTAGGAGAAGGAATGTGCGGTATATTCGAATAGTCTGCCTCATCCGAATATTTTCTTATATTTATTTTGGCGGAAGAGGCTGGGTTTAAGTGAGTTTAGCTATAATTAATAGTACCTTAGTTTGGCTTTAATTAATTAATATTTTAACAATAAATAATTAGGGAGTATAAAATAAGCATAATTGTTTAATCAGTAATTATCGATGGATTAAACGATGTATTGCGCAGTCTGCGCATTAATTTAGTCATAAGTCATAACAATAAAGTTGGAATTAATCTTTTCTTTCTGCTGTTTCTGTAACCATGTTTGGGAATTTGGGGATCGTGGATCAGGACGAGCCTATAATATTGATAGCCAATAAATTAAATTCGGATGCGTTACCCAAATGCGATTTCGATTTATGTTTTAACACTTATTTTACAATTTGTTAATTAAAAATCGACTATTCCATATATAATCAATACAGTGGAGTGATTCTTTAACACTTCAAATTTTGGATGGAATCTAGTGTTCCACTTTTTTTTTGTATTACTGATGGGGTACGTACTAAACAAGCCCAATAGCAGTGACGGCCCATCAGCCCAAAGCCCAAGGAAGAGTATCAGTTCGGCATTACCAAAGAGTTCGGCCCCAGCCTACAGCTCGGTAAAAGCCGACCAATCAAGCTCTACTCTCAGATTGGCAAAAGCTGCTCGGCAATAGCTCAGCAGTTCGGTCCCCAAGGAAGAGTATCAGTTCGGCATTACCAAAGAGTTCGGCCCCAGCCTACAGCTCGGTAAAAGCCGACCAATCAAGCTCTACTCTCAGATTGGCAAAAGCTGCTCGGCAATAGTTCAGCAGTTCGGTCTCATTATTCGACCGAACTGGGAGATAGTGGTGTCAACTCATACAGGATCTCATGCAGGATAGCGGACCAAACAAAGAGATAGTGGACCCATGCAGGATCTCACAACCTCCACGACATCCACGACCTAATTACTGATGATGTAAGCCACGACCTACTTAGTGGTGATGTAAGCCACGACCTAGTTAGTGGTGATGCAAGCCACGATCTTAGTTCAATGTATAAATAGAACTTAGATCAGATAGGCAGGGGAGAGAGCTCTCTAGACATCAAATATCATATAGCAAGTCTGTATTTGTAAGCTGGAAAACCAGATCAAGCAATACAATCTTGCCCTCCTTTCTTCCCGTGGACGTAGATTTACCTCAGTAAATCGAACCACGTAATTCCTTGTGTCGTGATCTATATTCATTATCTGCATTTACTACCATCAAAAATTCGCCCAACCATCACTGGCGCTGTCTGTGGGAAACAGAGAACCAAATCTGTGATAAAAGCGAGTTTTTGATCCTCTTCCACCAAAAAAATGCATACCAGATCACGTAACACCCATAATACCGTTCGTGATAACCATGAGGAAGCTAGTCCAGCCCGCAGATCTGGAAAACAGCCTCGGGAGAAATCTACTTCCAGTTCTCACGGAGAAGGAACAAGCCGCTCAAAGACTCATCGCACCGAGTCTTCCCAGCAGCCCGATTTGAACGAGGCTGTCAAGTTGTTTTTGGCCGAGAAGCAGGAAGAGTTCTTAATTTTCCTGCAAAAGGGCCAAAAGCCGGAGACGAAAACGGTGGATTCTCCCTCCTCATCCAGACATGAAAGTCACTACCGCAGTAGTGCCGTGTCTTCCAGGAAGAAGAATCCTCAACCCCGACATGTTCCTGTTCCTCCTCGGTACCGGAATCACAGGAGAACTCCATCTCCTCCATACCGAAGAGATGTCGGGTTCGCCATGTACGGAGCATTGAAGACTCCGTTCTCGGACGATATCGCCCGAACTCCCTTGCCACAGAACTACCGAACTCCGTCAATGACTTATGACGGGTTAGTGAATCCTCATGACTTCCTGGGACGCTATCAGTATAACATGGCGAACCAGGGTCTCAATGAGGTCCATATGTGCAAGCTGTTTCCCGAGCTGCTTATCGGGAACGCAAGAAGGTGGTTCGATAGCCTCCCCAAAGGCAGCATTAGATCTTACCGAGATCTAATGGATGCTTTCCACAGGAGGTTCTTTCAGAAAGCGGAAGCCCGAATCACTTCGGCTCAGCTGCTTTCTACACGTCAAGGTAGCGACGAAAAGATCAGCGACTTTATGACGAGGTTCCACAAGGAATGCCTACAAGTAGATGATCTCAATGATCTACTTGTCATTTCGGCATTCCAAAATGGAATCCTGCCCGGAGCTCTCTACAGAAAGCTCGTGGAATGCAGTCCGCAAACAGCTCAAGAGATGTGGGACATTGCGGACCAGTTTTCTCGTGCCGATGAGGCAGACCGTCGAAAACGGTCTTTAGACAGCTCATCTAGAGAAGACAAAAAGAAGCCCGATCATAGCGATCAGAGGCTTCCTCGCCGAACTCCTTCCCCACTAAAGGAGGGATAGCGGTCATCCGAGGTGATCAAAAAAGAGCAAGAGTGTTTGCAGATTGCGCTTAAAAGTGCCGAGCAATCAGATCGGCACCATCAAGCATAGCAATCACAGCAGCCGGAGTCAGAGGCAGGCGAAATGACCGAAGTCACACCGGAGCCGAACTCGATGGTGTACGGCACTAAAGCCGTGATTCCGGTTGAGAACGGCATACCCAGTCCCCGAACTCTTAATTTCTCAGCAGAACTGAATGAGGACGGACTGAGAGCCGAACTAGATCTGGCCGAAGAAAGAAGTGAATTGGCCTGCATAAAAGCAGCCAAGTACACGGAGCAAGTAGCCCGGTATTATAACAAAAGGGTGAAAAAGCTGCAATTTCAAGTGGGAGATCTCGTCTTGAGAAACAACGAAGTAAGCCGAGCAGAAAAGCTGGGCAAACTCGAACCCACATGGGAAGGTCCATATCGGGTGTCAGAAGTCCTCGGCAAAGGGTCTTATAAATTGACTCACATGTCAGGAGAACAAGTACCCCGAACATGGTACATTTCCAACCTCAAGAAGTTCCATTTGTAAGAGACAGTCCGGTCAGTCAGTCTTGTGTCTAGTTCGGTCCTAGGGGTATGTGCTTTCTTTGCTTTTTACTTGTTTTTCATGTTTGTCTATGTGCGTTTTGTTTGTCTATGTGCGTTTTGTCTGTCTATGTGCGTGTCGTCTCTTACAAATGTTACTGAGGTATCTTGTTCTTCGAAGGCTGATCCCCTTTTTAGAACATATATAAGCCAACGATTGTGAGTTCAAGCTTCTAAGGAGGATACAAGACCACAATTCAGCTTAAGAAACAAGCAGTTCGTCTGAAACGAACTGCAACAAAGGGAAAGTCCGATCCACGCGATAAAACTCGCCGAATTAGGACAAGGGAAAGTTCGATCCACGCGATAAAACTCGCCGAATTAGGACAAGGGAAAGTCCGATCCGAGCGATAAAACTCGCCAAATTAGGACACAAGCTTAGTCCGGTCAAAGAACTTTACTTCATAAGACCAAAGACGAGTCCGGTCAAAGAAGTTTATTTCATAAGACCGAGGACCAAGTCCGGTCAAAGAAGTTTACTTCATAAGACCAAAGACGAGTCCGGTCAAAGAAGCTTACTTCATAAGACCGAGGACGAGTCCGGTCAAAGAAGTTTACTTCATAAGACCGAGGACGAGCACGATGAAATTTTTTCGCTGAGCTGTAAATACGCAGTGATAGAAGCGAAATGAAGATTTCATTTATTAAATCTTGTTCGGCATATAATTCTGCTGCCCTACAAGAAGGCGTTACGCCATTACAAAGGACTATTCTATTGTCCCTGGTTGCTAAAGTTGAGCCATCTATTCACAAAATCCTCGTGAAGCCGAGTTCGGTCATTCCGGGCAGCTGAAGAATAAGCAGGTCGACGAGATGCTCTGATCGACCTACCGCCTCTTCCTTGAGTCCGGGAAGTTCTGGCACCTCGGCGGCGAAGAGTCTCTTCACGAAGCATTTGTTGATCTTGCTCACTCATAATCACAGCTCCTCTACGAACTTCAGTCCGTTCTCGTCTTGACGTTTCCGGTTGCTCCTGAGTCCGTTCTCGTCTTGACGTTTCCGGTTGCTCCTGAGTTCGTTGCTGATTTGGAGTAGGATTTTGAGCAAGTGGATCAGAGGTTTGAGCTGGAGTATGAGCATCTGTTGGCGGGAAATGCCTAAGGAATCTCTCGATTGAAGGACGCCGGGAAAGAACGATGTCGTACCGAGAAGCCCAGCGCCGCAATGATTTCACAACTTGTTGGCAAGCCGAGCTCTCCAGCGCATTGTTCCTCCGAAGTACGTGATATTCCTCCCACAGTTCGTCAACTCGTTCCTGAACTTCAGAGATGGTCATTCCCCCGCGCCTGCTGATGAAATCCTCATACGCAGTCCTCTCAGCGACGGCAGTGTTCAGCTCGGCCTCCAGATCTTTCTTTTCGGACTCTAAGTCCTTATTATCGGCCTCCAGCTTCACTAAACAAGCCAAGAGTTCGTCATTCTTCATCTGGTCAGCTATGGCTTTTTTCTCAGCTTCGTCTAAAGCGGAAGAGTACAGCCGCTTCCAGTGAAGTACCTCCAGCTCCTTAAGAGTTAAGAATACAAAGCAGCTATGTCAGTTCGGCATTTCAGTTTACTGAGCAGGTAGTAAACCACAACAGGAGTAAAAGAGAGTACGAAAAGCTATACGAAGACACAAGTGCAGAAAGAAGAATTTTTTCATTCATAAGAAAAAATTTTTTACACAAGGAGGGCTTCAAGGCCATTTTACAAGAAGGAAGAAACTAAACTAAGAGAAGGGAGACGAAATCATACTCCGCCAGCTTCGTCTCCGGCTCCTCGGTGAAGTTCAGCTTCCTTCTCCTTGTCTGCCTCAGCTTCAGCCTCGGCCTCCCTGCTCCTCCCAGCCTGCTCGGTGCCCCCATCACCGATCAGCAGCACCTCTTGCTCGGCCTGCCTGTCTCCGGTCTGCTGATCAAGCTGCTCGGTCTCACCCTCTCCGTGGAAAATTGGAGCGGGTGAAACTGGCCCTAAGGAGGCAAAGATAGCCTCCATATTCTCGTCCCGGTCAGCTCAGCAACTACGAACTCGGTCAGCAGAAAGCAGGACCGAGGACGAAGCAAGCTCCTCAAGGAGCGGCAGACTCTGGAGACGAGCTGCTATCTCTCGGCCGTACAGCGGCAGGACGACTTCGGGCCCCTGCTCGGCATTATCGGTCATCAGTTTCAGCAGATCACCGACAAAGGCCGAAAATTGATTGCTCAGAAAGAGTTTCTCCGCGAAAGCACGGAGAACCTCCCCTTGGGCAACCACGGCGGCAGCATCCCTCCGTTTTGTCTGCTCTCGCTGGATGACGAGCTGGTTCTTGGCAAACTGGGCTTCATCCTGGGCCGAGATCCTAGCAGCTCTGGCCTTCTCAAAGTCTGCCTTAGCCTGTTCGGCCTGGTGACGAGCAGCCGCCAACTTCCTCTGCATCTCAGCATAATCGTTGGACGCTTTGGAGAGTTCAACGGCGACGAGCTTGGAGAGCATATCGTTCCTCTGAAAATGGAAAAAGGAAAAAGTCAACCGAGGGGCCACAAAAAATACAGGAAAAAAGCAAGGCCAGAAAATCAAGAAGAGAATTCACCTCGGCAAAGTCCGTGGGCCATAAAAAGGGCTCACAGAGATGTTCCGAAGGAGGCGCCAAGACCACGTCTTTCTCCGGCGCTCTTGGGGGCTTCTGGGTCTTCCCCTTCCTATTTGCCGAAGTCGACTCCGGCTTCTTTGGATCCGAAGAGGTCTTTTGCCTCTTCGGATTCTTCTCGGCATCAGACGCCGAGCTGGTGGTTTTCGGCCTCTCCGGTTCCTTAGATTCGGAGGATTTGCGACTAATCTTGTTCAGCAAGTTCACTGCCAAAAAGCAAGAAAACAAGGTTAGTTTTCGTCGTCAAGGCAGTAATGCATAAAAAAGAATTCCTCACCCTCAGTCTCTTCGTCCGAAGACGAGGAGTCGAACACGAAGTCGCCCTTGACGAGCTCAGACTCCAGGTACTGCTTCCTAATCATAGGAATCTTATTGAGCTCGCCCTCGAGCTCGTCCAACGGTTCTAACCGAGGATGAGTTATCACGGACTTCGACCCTCTCCAGGGAAAGCCCGGAGCCGCTGTCCTATTATAAAAAAAGAAGCGATGTTGCCACTTTGGCCACTTGGTTTTGCAGAAGGCCCTAAAAGGCTGTAAAGGGATCAAGTAAAACCAAGATCCTTTTCTCTTAAACTGGAAAAAATTAAGGATTGCCCTCAGAGACAGATCCTTGTCTAGCCTACGCAGTTCGGCAGCAAAGGCCGATAAGTGCCTCCAAGAGTTCGGAGTCACCTGACCTAAAGGGAGTTGAAAAAAATCTAGCAGCTCTACAAAGGCAGGGGGAAGAGGGAAACGAAGCCCGCATTCCAAGCCGGCTTCATAAACGGTGGCGTAACCCTCCGGCGGCGAGTCAGCCCTATGAAGGTCGTCGGGAATCGCAACCTTCCCCCCAGGAAAAAAATATTTTTCGTGTAGGGATATCACAGTATCCTTACTCAAGATGCTGTGAAAATACTCTACGGTCTTCTCCCCGGATTCTTTCCGGCTAGAAGACCCCTTATCCCCTTTCCTACCGCTACCTGACTCAGAAGAAGAAGAAGACATAGTTCTTACTCTTTGAAAGTCTGAAGAAATTCTGAAGAAATTCTTGAAAGCGGAAGGAAATTTTTACGCAAAAGAGAGAGAATGCAGAAGAAGCAATAAGCAAAAGTGTTCAAATGATGAAGAAAGGACGTATTTATCAGATTCGGAGAAGATTTCAAAATCATCGCACCGTTTCGAATCCCACCTTTTCAGGATTCAACGGCCGGATTTTACTGTCGCATTTAATGCAGTCACGCGCAAGGCACGTCCCCTGACGTCAGCCTTCCCCGTACCTTTATCCAGAATGCCGAAGTGACTCGCTTCGCCGAAGTGATTCACTTCGCTTTTCGGGGGGGGTAGTGATGGGGTACGTACTAAACAAGCCCAATAGCAGTGACGGCCCATCAGCCCAAAGCCCAAGGAAGAGTATCAGTTCGGCATTACCAAAGAGTTCGGCCCCAGCCTACAGCTCGGTAAAAGCCGACCAATCAAGCTCTACTCTCAGATTGGCAAAAGCTGCTCGGCAATAGCTCAGCAGTTCGGTCCCCAAGGAAGAGTATCAGTTCGGCATTACCAAAGAGTTCGGCCCCAGCCTACAGCTCGGTAAAAGCCGACCAATCAAGCTCTACTCTCAGATTGGCAAAAGCTGCTCGGCAATAGTTCAGCAGTTCGGTCTCATTATTCGACCGAACTGGGAGATAGTGGTGTCAACTCATACAGGATCTCATGCAGGATAGCGGACCAAACAAAGAGATAGTGGACCCATGCAGGATCTCACAACCTCCACGACATCCACGACCTAATTACTGATGATGTAAGCCACGACCTACTTAGTGGTGATGTAAGCCACGACCTAGTTAGTGGTGATGCAAGCCACGATCTTAGTTCAATGTATAAATAGAACTTAGATCAGATAGGCAGGGGAGAGAGCTCTCTAGACATCAAATATCATATAGCAAGTCTGTATTTGTAAGCTGGAAAACCAGATCAAGCAATACAATCTTGCCCTCCTTTCTTCCCGTGGACGTAGATTTACCTCAGTAAATCGAACCACGTAATTCCTTGTGTCGTGATCTATATTCATTATCTGCATTTACTACCATCAAAAATTCGCCCAACCATCAATTACCATCATATCCCATTATTAAATAGTAGTACTAACATTTGTGATTTAATTTTTATTCGAATAGTATGAATTATGGAGTATTTAACTATTACTATTTCAAAACAATTATACCTAATTTTTATATTTATCAATCTTAATTATATACTTTAATTGTGAGTAAACAGTAGTTTATATAGAATCACAAAATTAGAGTATAGAATAGTACGAAATTGAAGAATAAAATATGGAAAAAATTGACACAGTGGGATAACAAGCAAGTATGGTACACTCAACCTCACACGTATTCAAATCTAAACAATAAATCGTAGCTTTGATTCATAACAATTTACATTGAGATTAAACAAAATTAAGCTCCTTAATTTTGTATCCTATTAAGGTTCAAAAAAGAAGTTGTTTTCATCGGGATGAAAGAGAATTAATACTACTCCTAAATCACTAATGTTGCTAGAAAAGGTTGACACGTTCAACCGTATGCCTCTAATGAATTAATTTTGTTACTTGAGGAAAAATGTCAATATATATTAATTAAGTCGTTCTAGATATATTCTAGGAGTACGCGTTTTTTTTATAAAGTGGTTTATTGGAAACAAATCTCTCTTCATTTACGAGAATTGAATAATTACACTGCAGTTTTCTAAAATAAAAATACAACTTTTATAAATAATGATAAAATACAAACTCCATAGACTATACAAATTCTAAACTATAATCTGGATAGTTTTTGAATAATAATAAATGACAAAATAACAAGAAGAAAAAATGTCAACACTTTATTAACATAGGATCAACTATTGACACTATATTGTCATTTTTTATTGTTATTTTATTATCCGTCGATATTTTCTAATAATCCATATTATAGTTTAAAATTTGCATAATATTTAAAATTCGTATTTGATTAGATGCTCATAAATAATAGTATAAATTTTCTTGTTAAGCGCTTCACTTATAATTAGATGGAGGTAGTATTTTCTATGTCATATTAAATTCAATCCATGAAGCTAAAGTTTTCGTTGACTAGTAGATTAGACTTGAAAGTTAAGTGGAGTAGATTTCTTTCACACCAAACTAACTATTTTTAATTTTTTTTTACAATTGTCATTCGACTCTGGCGTACTCTCCAATTCTGTGTTTTTGATAGATTCTCCACTAATAATCCGGTTATTAATTTTTAAATTTCTGTTCAATTAATCGTTTACTTATAAGAAAGTAACAAGAATTTTGAAAAACATACGAACTTTTCAAGATTCTTATCCTCAACTTTTTTAAACATTTATTTCCTTTATGTATACGGTAGGGGTTTATGAAAGAAACTACTACTAACATTTAATTGTGGATAATTGCCTATTATTCTGATAGCATGTTAAAATATACTTCCTCCATCCCATTTTAAAAATCTCATTTGAGTTCAACACAAATTTTTAAAAATATAAGAGAAGTTGATGAAAAAAATAGTGGAATATTAGTTCTACTTTTATATATACTCCCCCTCTCCCATTTCTGAAAATTTGTCACTTATTTTCATTTACGTCCGTACGCGACAGTAATCATTATAAAAGAGACTAAAATAATGTAACGATCTCAAATCACTTTAAGACTGGTCATATTGCATATGGCCACCCCATTCACATCATTAACAACGATCGATGTTGAACAAACCAGCAAATCACAATTTAAAAAGTGTTCATATCAATTATCATACCTTCGTGTCACATTTTCGATTTATATATGATCTTCCTTACAAATTTTGGCGTTGAAACAATGAGCCACATTGCCGATTTCTTAAGTTTATTATTCCAAGTCAAACCGTAAATTGGTGAGTTTTTTTTTTCATTAAAAAAAATATTAGTACTTCTTCCATCCGCCATTAGAATAATACTCCCTCCGTTCCCTAATAGGAGTCGCTCTTTGACCGGGCACGAATTTTAAGAAATGTAGAGAAAAGTTGGTTGAAAAAGTTAGTGGAATATGAGACTCACATTTTTATATTGGTTTTATAATAAAATGTGAGTGGAGTTGGTTAGTGGAATGTGGGGCCTACTACCATTTATGGTAAAAATGAAGAGTGACTCTTAATGGGGGACGGCCCAAAATGGAAATTAGCGACTCTTATTCGGGGACGGAGGGAGTAGATGTCACACTTTAATTCTGCACGAGTTTTAAGAAATGTAATGAAAAGTGAATTGAAAAGTTAGTGAATTGTGAATCCTACTTTTATATATTAGTTTTATAATAATAAAATGCGAGTGAGAATGAGTTAGTCAAATGTGTGGTCCATTACCAAAAATAGTAAAATGTAAATGTGACCAAGTATTGATGTAAAATGTAAATGTGACCAAGTATTGATGTAAAATGTAAAATGTAAATGTGACCAAGTATTGATGGACAGATAAAAAAAAGGAACTAGTGATATTTGTAATGGTAGCAAATACGCGACTCAATCTTGCTATCACAACAAGATCGATTCCGGAACAAGAAGAACAAACACTCGATATGAAAATGAATAAAGCTAAGAACAACTCTCGGAGAATTAATGGAAATCTTGTATTCAATTTCTTGTGGAAGATTACAAACTGATGGATGAAAAATCTTTCTCTCACCCTCGCTTGCACAGCTCGGTTATTCACTCTATATAACACTAATCTAACAACCAAAACAAATCCAACGGCTGTCATTTAAGCTAACTAACTAATCGCATCCGACGGCTCACGTTTGTCTATGCATCAGTTAATAACAACGGCCAACACCGAACTCGACTAAGTTCGGCTAATACCGAACTCGACTAAGTTCGGCCAAAACCGAGCACCAGCAAGCTCGGCTAATCACCGAGCACGATTAAGCTCGGCTAATCACCGAGCACGATTAAGCTCGGCTAACACCGAGCTGCAATCAATCACCTAACAGTATATCAGTCCCTGCCGCGCACGATTAAGCTCGGCTAACACCGAGCTTGACTGATTGTGCAGTTTTGCCCCAATTCTCATAACAAATCTCCACCTTGGGACACAACTGGACAATCCACAGAGCATATCCATCTTCCACAATCACTCCAGCTGAATCAGATTCACCAAATCCATGCAATACTTCAACTTAAGTCCGGGTAACACCTTTGTTAGCATATCAGCAGCATTGTGCTCAGTAGCTACTTTCTCAATCTTTACTGAGCCCTTTTCAACCTCATCCCTCACAAAATGAAGCTTAACATCCACATGCTTGCTCCTCTCATGGAATGTCTGATGTTTTGATAGACATATGGCACTATTTGAATCACATAATACAGTCACAGCTTCTTGATCGACTCCAAAATCCGAGCAGATTCCTTTCAGCCACATGCTCTCCTTTACAGCCTCAGCCATGGAAATATATTCTGCCTCAGTTGTTGAGAGTGCCACCACAGATTGCAAACTCGATTTCCAACTTACAGCAGCTCCATACATGCAGAAAACATAGCCGGATTGGGACTTCCTTGTGTCAATGTTAGTTGCAAAATCAGAATCACAATATCCCAATAGAGGCTGTGTATCAAAATTCTTACTTCCATCAAACAGTATGCCATAATCCCGAGTGCCACTGAGATACCTTAATATCCATTTTAAAGCTTGCCAATGCTGTATACCCGGATCAGCCATGTACCTGCTCACAACACTTATTGCCTGGCTGATATCTGGCCTTGTACACACCATGGTGTACATGATACTCCCCACTATGTTTGCATATGGGACCTTGTCCATTTCTCTTCTCTGTTCATCATCTTTAGGGTTTTGATTGCTGCTGAGCTTGAACTGTGAACTCAGGGGCATGCTCACTGGTTTGCTATGATCCATCTGGAATTTCTTGATCACACTACTGATATAATCCCTTTGAGTCAGCCATATCTGCTTGTGATCTCTATCTCTGATAATTTCCATCCCAAGAATCTTCTTGGCATCACCAAGATCTTTCATATCGAATTCAGATTTCAGATCAGCCTTCACTAACTCCACCTCTTCCTTATGCTCTGCAGAGATCAGCATATCATCTACATATAACAGTAGATATGCTACAGCAACTCCACCTCTTCTCTTGATGAACACACAGTGATCATACAAAGATTTTTCAAACCCAATCTTCTGCATGAACACATTGAACCTCAGGTACCACTGCCTTGAGCTTTGTTTTAGACCATAGAGACTTCTTTTTAGCAAACACACTTTCTTTTCATCTCCCGGCTTCACAAAACCAGGTGGTTGCTCCATGTATATTTTTTCTTCAAGTTCACCATGGAGAAAAGCAGTTTTAACATCAAGTTGTTGCAATTCCCAATCTCTTTGAGCAACTATAGCAAGTAATAGCCTGATGGAGCTGTGTTTGACAACAGGTGAGAAAATTTCATTGTAATCCACACCCTCCCTCTGTGTGAACCCCTTAGCCACCAACCTTGCTTTGAACCTGATATGGTTGTTGTTGAAGGCCTCAACCTTCTTTTTGTAAATCCATTTGCACCCTACTGTTTTCTGATCAGTAGGCCTCAGTACCAAGATCCATGTGTGGTTTTTATACAAGCTATCAATCTCCTCTTGCATAGCTAATAACCACTGATCCTTTTCAGGGCTTCTGATTGCTTCTTTATAAGATGAAGGTTCATGGTAATCCATCTGTTCAGCCACTGCCAGTGCATAGTGCATCATGTCATAATCATTAAATCTAGAAGGGAGCTTAATATTCCTCTTTGCTCTGTTTCTAGCAATCACTCTCTCTGGTGTTCTGATTTCAGCTTGCATTTCAGAAGCTCCACCACCACTGACATCAGATGTAGCATTTAGATCAGTCTGAGTTACATCTGTAGTTACTCTCTGGTCTTCCACCTCAAAATGAACTTTCTGATTATCCTTGTTGAGGAAAGGCATTTCAGATTCTTTGAAGATCACATCTCTGCTAATCACCACTTTCTTGTTTCCTTCCTCACAGCACCACAGCCTGTACCCACTGACTCCCATCTGATACCCAATCATTACACACCTGAGAGCTCTAGGTTCCAATTTACCTTGCTTTATGTGAGCATAAGCTCTACACCCAAATGGCCTCAGTTTTGAATAATCCCCATAAGATCCATACCATTTGCTGTCTGGGGTCTGATTTTCAATGGCAGCTGAAGGACATTTATTGATCAAAACAACAGCAGTAGAGGCTGCTTCACCCCAAAATGGTTTAGACATTCCAGACGCTATTAACATGCACCTCACCCTTTCAAGAATGGTTCTATTGATCCTCTCAGCAACCCCATTTTGTTGTGGGTTGTGAGGGACTGTTCTGTGCCTCTTTATCCCCTTATCTTTACAGAATCGATCAAATTCATGGGACAAGAACTCAAGCCCGTTGTCAGTCCTAAGACACCTCAATGGCTTTCCTTTCTCCAACTCAACACCTACACACCATTCTTGAAACCTCTGGAATGTTTCTGATTTGTCTTTCATTATTACTATCCAAACCTTCCTTGAAAAATCATCAACAAAGGATAAGAAATACCTGCCTCCTCCAAGGCTATTCACTGGTGCAGGTCCCCATATGTCACTGTGAACATATTGGAGAGGCTCTTTCGATGTGTGCTTGCCCACTCCATATGGCAGTTTTTTGCTCTTACCAAGTATGCACTCCTCACAAGATCCAATGTGTCTTTGTACATCAGACTCAGACATCTGAATTATGCCTTGTTTCACCAATTGCATCATCCCAGCAACTCCTACATGCCCGAGCCTTGTATGCCAATTGATGGTTTGTTGAGTTGAATTTGCAGAACCATCAATAGGCTCAGCTTGTAGATAATAGAGTACATTACTTCTGATAGCTCTCATAATCGTCTGGCCATCCTTTGTAACAAGCATTTCTCCACCATAAAGGGTCAATCTATAACCTATCTTCTCAAGAAGTCCCAATGAGATCAAATTTCTCTTGATGGATGGGATGTACCTTACATCAGTAAGCTTTCGCAGTGATCCATCTTCCATCCTCAAGCATATGTTCCCAACACCCCTTACATCACACACATGATCATCTCCTAGCAACACCGAGCCTTCAGATTCCTTTAAATCTTGGAACCAGTCAAGGTTGGAGGACATATGGAAACTGCAACCTGAATCCATGATCCACAGCCTTGATAATGGACTATCCTCCACCACATTGAGAGCTCTTGCCTCTTCAATTTCCTCAGTGATAGCTGCTGTACCATCTGCTTTGTGATTTTCAGCTTGTCTTTTCTTCCAAGCAAAGCAATTTTGCTTGATGTGTCCTGGTTTCTTACACCAAAAACAACTTCTTGACTCCTTCTGATCACCTTCCTTCGCACCCCGTGGTCTCCATTTATCAGATGAGGGTTTCTTGAATTTGAATTGTTTCTTTGATGCAGTCTTCACATTAAGGCTTTCAGCAGCTTGATCGATTTGCTTGCTGACAAATTTCTGCATTCCCTTCAGCTTTAATGCAGAATATACCTCCTCTAAAGTCACCTTTGAATCCCTTCCAAGAAGTATTGAGTCTTTGAATTGCTCAAAACTCTGAGGCAGAGCATTCAATAACATCAAAGCTTTATCCTCATCTTTCATGGCATCATCCACACTCTCAAGATCATCTATGCACTTGCGAAAATCTTCTAATTGATCTGCTAAGTTCTTGGAGTCAGAAAACTTGAAATTGAA
The DNA here is from genome assembly GCF_004379255.2 of Salvia splendens. Taxonomy (NCBI): domain Eukaryota; kingdom Viridiplantae; phylum Streptophyta; class Magnoliopsida; order Lamiales; family Lamiaceae; genus Salvia; species Salvia splendens. The sequence continues at coordinate 15,492,864 of NC_056046.1, forward strand.
TAACCTTTGTTTGAGATGCAATCTATTTGAGATCGACTTCTCCATATAGATTTTCTCTAACTTCTCCCAAACTCCTGCGGCATCATCTTCCTTTTGAACCTCCCTCAAGACTCTATCGCTGAGGCACAAGACAATCGAGCTATACGCCTTGTATTCCAGTTCTTGAGATTTCGCCGCATCCATTCCTTGAATCTCCTTCTCATCCGCCTTGGATTTGACATAATCCCAGACTCCTTGCTGCATAAGAACAGCTTTCATTTTCAATCTACACAGGCCGAAATCATTTTCGCCGGTGAACCGCTCAACGTCGAACTTCGTGGTAGACATTGTTGAATGCGTCGTCCTTCTTCGTTTTCCCACAGACGGCGCCAATTTGTAATGGTAGCAAATACGCGACTCAATCTTGCTATCACAACAAGATCGATTCCGGAACAAGAAGAACAAACACTCGATATGAAAATGAATAAAGCTAAGAACAACTCTCGGAGAATTAATGGAAATCTTGTATTCAATTTCTTGTGGAAGATTACAAACTGATGGATGAAAAATCTTTCTCTCACCCTCGCTTGCACAGCTCGGTTATTCACTCTATATAACACTAATCTAACAACCAAAACAAATCCAACGGCTGTCATTTAAGCTAACTAACTAATCGCATCCGACGGCTCACGTTTGTCTATGCATCAGTTAATAACAACGGCCAACACCGAACTCGACTAAGTTCGGCTAATACCGAACTCGACTAAGTTCGGCCAAAACCGAGCACCAGCAAGCTCGGCTAATCACCGAGCACGATTAAGCTCGGCTAATCACCGAGCACGATTAAGCTCGGCTAACACCGAGCTGCAATCAATCACCTAACAGTATATCAGTCCCTGCCGCGCACGATTAAGCTCGGCTAACACCGAGCTTGACTGATTGTGCAGTTTTGCCCCAATTCTCATAACAATATTTAATGTAGATAGAGTAAAAATTAAGTAATAGTACTACATAATCTGTGATTAGCCCTTGGAGAAATAGATGCATAACCAGAATTGAGCCAGCTATGCAATGAATATTAAATAGAGAGACATGAAACTACCAAGAACATGAACACACATATATATATCCATCCCCATCTCATTTAATGCAAGTTTTTCTCCCAAAATCAAAATTAATGTCACCATGTCACCACCACCACCTTCACCTTCATCTCCACCTTGTGGTCTACATTAACAAAACGTGAAATTTCACCCACCTCTCCAAACCTACTAAAAAAATCGATCCACAAAAAAACTCAAATAAATATGGATTCAAAAAAACCCCTCAATTTCCATAATCCAATCCCTAATCCAAACCATGTCGCACTGTGGGATTGCGGCAGCTCTCTCTACGACTCGTTCGAGTTGAAGGCCTTCGAGAGGCACTTCGGCTCCGCCATCAATTCTAGAAGCATGTCCATGCCGCACTTATCCGATCGCTGCTCTCAGCCGGCGGCGGCGAAGAAATCGGCATCGAAGATGATTTCTAGGTCGCTGCAGAGGCTGATCCGGTCGGTTTTCGGAATTAGGAGTAATAGTCGTAGCAAGGCGGGCTCGGGAGAAGGATTTTTCGTCGTTTATGATAAGTCGGCGGCGCTATCGACGATTCCGGAGGCGCCGGAGTTTGACGGGGTGTCGCCGGAGATTAGGTCGCTTGTGAGGAGGACGGCGTCGGACAGGTTTAGTGCTGCCACGTCGGTTGGTATTTCTTGTGCTTGAATAATTAATTAGTTAGGTACATATTAATTATCATGAGTTGTATATTATTTCTTTATGCCTCAACAAAATATACTCTAGCATAGTTTTACATGTATGACTGGATCTTTAATTTGTGTGTTGTTATAGGATTTTGTTTTATAAAGTTAAACTATTGTGTGTTGATGTAGGAATTTACAGATGTTAAGATATGTGTCGGTCTAATTAAATAAAAATTGGTTTTATTGTTAATTAATTTGAAGAAGCTTTGGTGTTTGATTTTGATCAATAATTACTTTGACTTCGGACATATAATTAGGTGTTTTATTTCTTGGAATCCATACACTATTAAAACTTGTAGGTGAAATATGCTTTTAAATTATCCATATCGCCTATTTTAGAGTATGTATAGACAAACTAAACAGAAAATTAAATATGTTTAATCTATTTTTATATATATGGATGCTGGAATCGACTACTCCCTCCGTCTCATGATAAGAGTCATGTTTTGTCATTTCGTTTCGTCCCACAATAAGAGTCTTATTTTAATTTTACCATAAATAGTAAGTAGGTCACACATTCCATCAACTTATTACACTCACATTTTGTTAAGGCATCAGCAGTGGGGCGCCCTAAGGCGCGCCCTATGCACCGCCACGTCAACATTTTTTCCTCCTACCCTTTCACTTGCAGTGGGGCGCCCTATAAGCCGCCCTAAGGGGCGCCCTAAGCACTTTCTTTTATTTGAATATTTAAATAAATAAATAGACAAATTTCAAAAATAAAAATAAAAACGCGTTGCATCGTCCGCGGACTATCTGTCGGGCGAGGACGACGCATCGTCCATCGTCCGTGCACCCACAGTGGCGGACGATGGCGCGCCCGAGGCATGGGACGGCCTATCGTCCGCCCCACTGTGGGTGCCGTTATAAAACTAATATATACTATAAGTGAGACTCATATTCCACTAACTTATTCAACTCACTTTTTCTTTACATTTCTTAAAACCAGTGCAATAACTAAATATGACTCCTATTCCGGGTCGGATGGAGTAGTAGTTTATTGTGTCCTACGTTCCATATCTACTATTGATTTTATTACTCCAGTTTTTATTGCAAAAACAAAAGATATGAGTATATTATAATCTTAAATAATGTACTTCTCACTAAAATTTGAAAATAAATGCAAACACACAATTATAAACCGTAATCAAATAAAATTGAAGAAAAATATCTTAAATTAAAAAAAATCGAAAATGGGACAAAGGATTGCATATATATGGAGTATAGTGTTTCTAATGAATTCGGCATTGCTCTAAGCCTCTAAAACAATTTACGTACGTCCCCACCGATAATTTCCCATCATGATCAGGAATCATGCAAAGGTTATTTACGACAAATACATCTGCCAATTTTTATTTGGTGTCGTTTTAGAATGTTTGAATTTCTTAACTTTCATATTTGTCCACACCGATAATTGATATTTGATAATATATCTATCATGGTTCACAAATCACAATTTTTGATAATATATCTATCATCATCCATCGTTTATGTTCACTATTTATGAACTATTTAATGTCAACGTTACATGTGACTACGAGAGTTAAAATATACATCTAAAACGACACATAATGAAAAATTGGCAGGAGTAATCGTCGGAGGTGTGATAAAAAAAACAAATGGATTCGTGTCTCTTAACTTTGTTACAGCCTTATAGGTAACTATTGCAAAATTATATACGTTGACACATAATTAAACGCTAGAATTAAGTCAATATATTTTTTTAATTGATCATATTTAAGTTTTTTTCATTATAATTACTTTATCTTGATGTGAGTCGTTTTTAATATTCCCTTTCTACAATTGGTCATGGTCTCCATCTCACTAATATCATAATCAGCAGTGTACATGGTACACTGCTGACAAATAGAATGGACTGTCGGTGGAGCCAGTCGCCAGATTAGGCGAAACTGCATTGGTCGATGCTTACCAATTTTGGCTTCTTACGAAATCATCAATCTATCAATCTCCTCCCATGGATCGTAGTTGATGAAATCCATTTTATTATTAATATTTTACATTTAGCAATATATGATTACTTCCTTGGTCCATCAAAAAATTATCTTATAGATGGATGACTTTAATGAAAAATGAATAACGTAAAAGAGAAAATGAGAGGGAGTGAATTAAGTAATTGTTTGCTTATTTATAATTAATAGATATGGACTATAATTTTCAAAATTAGGTAATACAAACAAAGAGGGAACGTAGATGCAAATTTTCGCTTTTAAAATAGATTCCTATTAATTACGTACTCGCTATATTTTGTATGTATCGTAGCCTATATATATAGAGATTAGAGGGGGCGGAAACCCCCAAAAATTGGAAGAAACCCTAGAGTAACAATTGATCAAGAATCATGGTGAGGAGAAACATCGAAATCAAGCTGATCGCCAACAAATCATACCGACACACGACCTTCACCAAACGACGGAAAGGCCTCATGAACAAGACCGAGGAATTGTGCCGGGCTTCTGATTCCGAGGGGATCGTGATCAGCTTCTCCGACGCCGGAAACTGCTACTGCCTCGGCCATCCCGACATCGGCTCCGTCTTGCACCGCTACTTGGGGGAGGAGGAACGTGTCCGCGGTGGAGAGGAGGCGGAGAAAATAATGGGTGATGCGTTGGAGAGCGGGGAGTGGGCGGAGGCGGCGAAGGGGTTGGGATTGGATGGGCTTGACCGATTCTATGCGGAGTTGGAGAACGTCAGCCGAAAATTGGAGGCGCTTGCGGCGGCTCTATCTTAGATTGCATCGATCGACCTTTCATATTTTGCCTACTGTAATCCAATTAAATTTATTTTGCCTACTGTAATCAAATTAAATTTCAAATTTAATTGGAGTAGGTTTGTAGAATGCGTTGTTCTATCTTATTTTATTTTTGGTTTTTTCAGAGATTGAGTTAAATAACTTGTTAAATTTCAATGACAGAAGGTTGATGTTTGTAATTCTATTACTTAATTTGTTATTTCTATGCACTTTTGGTTACATACAAATTATAAAGCATAATTGGTTGAGTAAGTAATTGAAATATAGGTAGTGGAGAATGAGTTTCACGACTTTCTAAAATTTTAAAAAAAAATCATAATTAAGCATCTCCAAAGAAGTGGTAAATAGAGAGATAAAAAAATAAGTATTATGAATATGATATTTACTTTTTTCATAAAAAATTCTAGTCTAATAGAAATATATTTGAGAAGGCATTATACATTTTTTTTTTCAATTTAAAGAGATATTTTTACTCCTCTTCACACAAAATTATAGTTATTTTTGCATATTCTTTTTCATGTATCTTCTATCTAGATATTCACTATTTTTTTTTATTTAGATATTTTAGGGATTTATCATATCTTTTCCATATAAAATAAGATACGATTTGATTTGTATCCACACATATTATAAATCAAATCATATTTGAGAATTTTCACACATATTATAAATCAAATCATATTTGAGAATTTCTTACACAATCGTAAAGTAGAAGAATATGCTTCCTTAATTTCTTTCGTGCAACATATTTTCTGAGGTTTCACCTACGCTAGTAACTTAAATATTGGAAAGCCTCGTTTGTGAATCAAAAAAGGAATGGAAAGATGCATCATCACCTGAATATGCTTCATCATTAAAATTTCATCATCTAATTTGTAACATATTATTCTCTCACATAAAGAAGAACTAGAGCAAGCGTCACGCTCATGTTTCACACACTCTGAAATCTCATGCAGAGTAAGAATCTCCATACACGAAGAAAAGCTCTCACTCTCTTTCTCCAAATCATTTTCTTCAAATGTAATCTTGACCGAACACATGTTTTCGGTGGAAGAGTTGAGCTTCAGAAAGCATTTTTTTGGTTGGAGAGTAGATTCCAACGATTTGAGGTAGAAAAGATCACAGCCAGGATCCAAGATTACCATTTTCATTGAGCTCGGGAGATGGCGACGCAACGGGAATCATCAACGTGAGGCGGAGTAGCAAATTAGATATGCTCGTATTAGTATGTTTATCTTTTTGAAGAGGTAAATGAAAAATATACCTTCTTCATTTAGTTTTTTGAGATGCTTTTAAGTATGAAAACTTGATGGTGTACTTCAGATAATATTGATCTCAGATACTTTAGCAAATTCGATGCTAATTATCGGGCAAGAGAACAAAAGTAATACTCCTATCTATACAAACTAATTTTGACATCGTGCGATGCATGACCTAAACTTTTTTTCTTTGTACTAACTTTACATTGTCATTTAACTAATTAAGAAACAATACGTAATACTATAAAGTTTAGGAAATGTAGATTATATAATAAGGATTTAGACAACGAAAATACTCGGTTCATCAATATTCCCACAATAGATATACACTGCAGTTTCTAAACTAATGTTCAAAATAATTACACAGGTTTGAATATATCTAGACAGCTAGACTCAATTCTCAAAGGTAAGTCTGATTTTCTTGAATTTAGATATTAATATGTACTTCTCTTGATTAAAGGTAAGTCCGATTTTCTATATTATACATGGTAAAATATTGTCGTCGATATCTTGTACAGTACTATGGTTTTTGTTAATTTTAATAAGTAAAATCACATGCGTTTGTATGATTCCAAATATTCGTGACTATCCAACTTGTACTCAAATTATAATTGGTAATTATAGTGCAATTAATACTTTTGAGCCAATTGTTTCCTAATGAATACACAACCATACACGATTAGATTAATTAAAAAAGGATGTCATATTATGGCATGTATTAGATTAGTACTACTACTATTAAACTTAGGAATTAATTAATAAAGTGGTTGCCTATATATATCATATGTAGACGGCCATCAAATTACATAGAGAGGAAAGGAAAATCGCAGAAAAAAGGGCATAATGAGGAGAAAGATCGAAATAAAGCTGATCGAAGACAAGCCAAAACGACAAACGACCTTCACAAAACGGCGGCAGGGCCTCATGAAGAAAACCGAGCAACTCTGCGAGCTATCCAACTCCCAGGCCGTCGTCATCGCCTTCTCCGGCACACCGAAAACTGCTACTGCCTTGGCCATCCCCACGCCGTCCCCGTCTTGGACCGCTACTTCGGAGAATCCTCTTCCGCCACTACCGAGGAGGCAGTGGAGGACGCTGGAAATATTAATAGTAGGGGCTTAATCATATACTCCTTTCATTTACTAAAAATAGAAATTCTGAAAACGGTATGAGTTTTAATGCAAAATCGGTAAAGTAAAAAAAAATGAAAAAAAAATAAATTTTTTTTGATAAAATATGATAGAGGAGGAGAAAAATATAGGGAAATTAGTGTTAGTGGATTGTGTGTCCATTTTCTAAAATGAAAAGTTTCTATTTTTAAGAAATGGTTTTTAAATGAAAGAATTTTTATTTCTAGTAAATTGATGGAGTATATTTTTATTATATTATACTCCTCTGTTCCAAGGTAATTGTGTCGTATTCTTTTTTTTATTGTCTCAAAGTAGTTAAGTCATTTACTTTTTTGGCAAAAATTTTATCTTCTCTTATACTTTATTCTTTTTTCATCTCTCTTATTTTATTTCATCTCTTACTTTACTCTTTCCACTTTTAACATTTAACACATCAATTTCTTAAGTATCGTGTCTAAAAAATGCTTCACCTGTCTTGAGTCGGGCTCATATTATATACTAGTATATATGAAAAAGTAATACTTGTATCGTAAAAAATCATATACACTAGTCCAACCCATCATAAATTTAAAATAGCTAAATGTTGGAATTGTGGTGAAGTGTGTGTTGCGTGAGTTGAGATTGATGAACAAGAAGAGAATTCGAAGGAGAAAGAAAACTTATTGCTGAAAGAGAGAATTGCCGAGAGAACTTACAAACTGAAAAACAACGAATTGAAATAACAAACTAACTAACACAACCTTTTAAATCTAACGGCTAGTTAGATCAACGGTTGAGATTAAAACTAAAAACTATCGAGTTGAATCCGACGGCTCCTGAAGCTCAAGCTCGAGTAAGCTCAATCTTCCACTCCTTGATCAATCCGATCATAACTGCAGTGAACTTGAGTTATCAAACTCACAAATCTCCACCTTGATCACTCAAGCCACTGTCAATCTATCTTACACAAATTCACAAGTTGCATACACAACTCAAGCTTGTTCCTAGGCAGTGGCTTCGTTAGCATGTCAGCTGGATTTTCAGTCGTATCTACCTTGAACACTTTCACCTCACCCTCTTCTATCTTCTCACGAATAAAGTGTAGGCGCACATCGATATGTTTACTTCTCTCATGGTACACTTGATGTTTGGCTAAGCACATGGCGCTGCTATTATCACATCCAATAGCTACCACATCCTGAGTTATATCGAAGTCTTGCAAGATTCCTCTGAGCCAGAAACTTTCCTTCACGGCTGCTGCAAGAGCCATGAACTCTGCCTCTGTGGTGGACAAAGCAACCACTGCTTGAAGACTGCTTTTCCAGCTTATGGCAGACCCATATAGTGTAAATATGTAGCCCGATTGTGACCTCCTTGTGTCTAAGTTTCCTGCGAAATCAGAATCTGACCACCCAATCAGAGCTCCACCTTCACACTCTCTAGCTCCATCAAACAAGATCCCAACATTTGTGGGCCCCCTTCAAGTACTTCATCAGCCACTTCAAGGCTGACCAGTGATCCCTACCATGATTAGACATGAATCTACTGGTTGTTGACACAGCTTGAGCTATGTTCGGCCTTGTGCTAATCATAGCATACATCGTGCTACCAATCATACTAGCATAGGGAATTCTCTGCATCTCGGCCACATCCGCTTCAGACTTTGGTTTCTGATCTGTTGAGAGCTTGAAGTGTTGTCCCATAGGCACTGCAACTTCCTTTACATTGTCCAGATTATATTTCTTGAGCATTCTGGAAACATAATCAGACTGAGATAACCAGATTTTCTTCTCCTTTCTGTCCCTGATTATTGTCATACCCAGAATCCTCCTTGCTTGCCCCAAATCTTTCATTTCAAACACAGCTCTCAGATCATCATTCACCTTCTGAATTTCCTACTTGCAACTTCCAGACAAGAGCATATCATCAACATACAATAATAAGTAGGCCACAGCAGCTCCACCTACATGTTTAATGTAGACACATTCATCATATTTTGAGCTCACAAATCCAGTACTTATCATGTGTTCATCAAATTTCCTATGCCATTGTCGGCTTGCTTGCTTCAAGCCATATATACTCTTCTTTAGTAGACAAACCTTGCCTTTGTCTCCTGGCCTAACAAAGCCCTCAGGCTGGGACATGTATATGGTTTCTCTGAGATCACCATGCAAGAATGCGGTCTTGACATCGAGCTGTTCAAGCTCCCAGTCCCTTCTTGCAACAATAGCCAGCAACAATCTGATGGAAGCATGCTTCACCACAGGGCTAAAGACTTCATCAAAATCCACTCCTTGCTCCTGTGTGAAACCCCTTGCCACCAACCTTGCTTTGAATCTCACTACATCCTCCTCAGCAGCCTCAATCTTCTTCTTAAAAACCCATCTACAACTTACAACCCTTCTCCCATCTGGTTTATCTACTAAGACCCATGTTCCATTCTTTAACAGAGATTCAATCTCCTCAATCATAGCTTGCGTCCACTTCTCCCATTCCTTGCTTTGCATGGCTTCATTGTAGCATGACTTCATTGTACGAATTTGGCTCTGAGTACTCAACCTCTTCAGCCACAGTCAAAGCATAGAATAGAAACTCAGCATCTGAATACTTTGCTGGTGGTTTGATGGTCCTTCTAGTTCTGTCTCTGGCAAGATTCCAACTTGTCATGTTCTCTGGTTCAGGCTGCTGGGGGCCATGTTCAACCGATGGTGGATCAGGTGGATCTTAGGCTGACTCTCAGGCTGACTCTCAAGCTCCACCTCAACTGCAGTAGTGGGCTCATTAACACCATAATCACCAGAATCACCTGTCTTCTTTCTGAAAAGCAACACACTCTCCCAGAAAATAATATCTCTACTGATGATTATTCTTGCATTCCCAGGCTCTATACACCAAAGCCTATAGCGCTTGACCCCTGGCTGATAGCCTAGCATAATGCACTTCAATGCCCGAGGCTCCAACTTCCCTTGCTTCACATGAGCAAAGGCTTTGCAGATAAAAGTTCTTAAATCAGAATATCCACCATAGCTTCCATACCATTTGAAATCTGGGGTATCTCCATCAATACTAGATGAGGGACATTTATTTATCAGCTTGACAGCAGTGGAGGCTGCCTCTGCCCAAAATTTCTTCTCCAATCCTGCAGCAAGAAGCATACACCTCACTCTCTCTAGTATTGTTCTATTGGCTCTCTCTGCCACCCCATTTTGTTGGGGATTCATTGGCACTGTTCGATGTCTCTTGATACCTTTAGCTCTGCAAAAATCATCAAATTCCCTGGATAAATACTCAAGTCCATTATCAGTTCTAAAACATCTCAAGCACATCCCTTTTTCTGCCTCAACCTCAGCACACCATTCACTAAACTTTCTTAAGGCCTCTGATTTCTCTTTTAACACATACAGCCATATCTTCCTAGAGTAGTCATCAATAATACTCATATAATATCTTCCTCCCCCAATAGATTTCTCTTGGGAAGGCCCCCACAAATCACTATGTGCATAGTCTAATGGCTTTGAGGAAGTATGATTACCTTTTGGATATGACATTTTCTTGGCCTTTCCTAGTATGCATTCCTCATATGGGGATGCTTCATCTTTATCATTGCAGTGCAAGATTCCCTTTCTAACCAGCTCTTTTACACTGCCAACCGATGGATGGCCAAGCCTGCTGTGCCACTGACCCAGACTGATGGAAGTAATATTGTAGGCCTCTGCACATCCCTTGCTGCAGATCATTGCTGTCAAATAATAGAGTCTGCCTCTCCTTTCTGCTCTCATGAGCACATTCCCAGCCTTACACACTTTCATCCTCCCATCCACACAAGAAAATGAGCACCCCTTCCTCTCTAAGAAGCCAAGTGATATCAAATTCCGCTTCACATATGGGATATATCTAACACCATTTAGAACTATCACAACCCCTTTGTCACCCCTCAATTTCACTGAGCCTATGCCCTTTATGAAGCATACCTGGTTATTACCAAGGATGACAAATCCACTGACCTCTTAAAATCTTCAAACCAGTCAAGATTCGGGCACATATGAAAACTACAGCCCGAGTCCATGATCCAAGATCCAGTGATCTCAGTGTCTATTACATTCAGAACTTCATGGACCTCCTCATCTTCCACAGCCTCTGCTGAGTTGACAACCTTCCCTTCACTCTCTTGCCTTCTCTTCCAAGCGAAGCAATCTCTCTTCAAATGGCCAGGTTTCTTGCACCAATGGCATGAACTAGTCTCCTTTTGGCCAGATGATCTAGCCTTGAAGGAATCTAGAGGTTTCTTGAACACCTTCTTGCCCCTGCACTTCTTGATGTTGAGGCTCTCTGCATTCTGATCAGTGAACCTCGACTCACCCTTTTGAAGCTCCTTTGCTCTCAATGCAGTCTGAACTTCCAAAAGAGTGATGGTTCTGTCGCGGCCATACAAGAAGGCATCACGAAATTGATCAAAAGAATGCGGCAGTGCATTAAGCAGTAGGATGGCCTTATCCTCATCGCCTATCTAGACATCAATATTCTCGAGATCATCCACTGCCTTATTGAAGTCTTCAAGCTGCTCCAATACCCCTTTTCCCTCCAAGAACTTGTAAGAGTACAGGCGCTGCTTCATAAACAACCTGTTTGCAAGAGATTTCGTTAGGTAAAGATCTTCCAATTTTGTCAAAATACTCGCTGCAGTCTTCTCCTTCGCGACTTCGCGAAGAACCTTATCTCCAAGGCTCAACACGATCGCGCTATGTGCCTTTGCTTCAATCTTGGCTTTCTTAGCAGCCGCCTTCTCATCCACGGCCGCTTTCCCATTATCTCCCTCTTCTTCAACCGATAAAGTCGATGCCAAGCCTTGTTGAATCAACATCGCTCGCATCTTCATTCTCCACAGAGCAAAATCATTTTTGCCCGTAAATTTCTCCGCCTCGAATCTGGAGGCCATCGTCTCCGTGAACTCGCTTCCAATCAAAGAATCAATCGCAATTCAAGAAATCGCCCTCTTCCCACAGACGGCGCCAATTTGTTGGAATTGTGGTGAAGTGTGTGTTGCGTGAGTTGAGATTGATGAACAAGAAGAGAATTCGAAGGAGAAAGTAAACTTATTGCTGAAAGAGAGAATTGTCGAGAGAGCTTACAAACTGAAAAACAACGAATTGAAATAACAAACTAACTAACACAACCTTTTAAATCTAACGGCTAGTTAGATCAACGGTTGAGATTAAAACTAAAAACTATCGAGTTGAATCCGACGGCTCCTGAAGCTCAAGCTCGAGTAAGCTCAATCTTCCACTCCTTGATCAATCCGATCATGACTGTAGTGAACTTGAGTTATCAAACTCACACTAAAGGAATTAAAAGAAGTGATGTGAAAGAACTTGGAAAAGTAGAAAAAATCTTTGTTTTGCATTTTAGCTACTCGTATATTTGAAATAAGTTTAACAATTTATGCAACATAGCAAAAGGAATTAAGGAAGTATTCATTGGTCAAAATTTTTAACTTAGGATAAATTTCATAATCAATTTTATTTTATAAGAGAACATTAATTGGAGCTCAAAACGGTACAGTACTTTTTAAATGTAACTTTCGATACCTAATATAGTAATATTATATCACTAACTTCTTCTCCAAAGTTTCGTCAGCCATTTTCTTCTTTTATTATCTTTTGCAAATTTTCGATCCTCAAAATTTGTCTAGCCCCTTCACATCATTCAGTTACAACAATTTAGTCTGCAATTATATTGGCTTTCGAAGGGCTTAAAATTGTTATCATTAATTTTCAAAAAAATTATAAATAGAAAAGATGAAAAAAATCTTGTTGGGGAGGGCTTAAGCCCTTCCATCCCTCCACCTGTGTCCGCCAATGCGAGGAGGGGGGGAGGAGGCGCCGCTCACGGAGGCGGAGAGGAGGATCGGCGATGCCATGAAGAGGGGGTTGAAATTGGACGAGCTTGACGAATTGCTTTCGGAGTTGGAGGAGAGTACGGGTAGGGTGGAGGCGCTTGCGGCGGAATCCGATTGAGATTGATAATTAGGGTTTCAAATTTGGAATTTTAATTTAATTTGCATAGTTCTATCTTTTTGGTGTTTTTTTTATTGTTATGTTAAATCTACGTACCTTTGTCACTTGATCGGATTTGAATACACATTTATTTTATGTCGATGCTAAAATTATTAATGGCTTGGTTACACTGCTAATTCTATATTATTGGTAAGCTCCCTTCAAAAAACTTACTCATATTCATCTAAAGCTAGTAGTACTATTGGATTGTGGTGAGAATTGTGAGGTGAAACATCCAATAGCTAGTTGAGAAAAATTTTGGCTAATTAAATTGGACTGGATGAATTTGATTAATATTGAAAAACATTTATTAATGCATATGAATGAAGTCGTTGAATAAGGTCTATATCGGTTATTCTTGAATCTTAAGTTTTGATAGTGTATCTTTATCTTCGTAAAAAATATTCATCTGCATGAGAGCATAAGTTAAGTGATTACATTAAAAAGCATAAGTAAAGTGATTTCATTAAAAAGTAGAAGTATTTGCTAGTTATGCAAGATTCATACATTAATGGTTTAAAATTTACTATATATTAAGATTAGACGATTAGTTACCCTTATAATATTATATGCTTATGCAATCTCAAATTCTCAATTCTCATTCTACATGATTTGGAACAAATAAAAAACAATTTGAAAATATAAGAATTATTAGAAGAACTATACACTGAATTTAAGAATAGATTCATATCTATCATTCCAACTCCCATGGCTTACAAAATTTTATTTTCTTGCATTTATTTATTTTTACAGAAATATTGTTATACACGACAACGGATTCAACATACTAGAGTAGTTGGAATGCGAGTTGTATTCAATGTATAGGAGGAGTAACATTTTCAAAAAGTATTGTTATAATTAGAGATTTAGTTAGCCCAATATATGAACTGATCCCAAAAATATGCTATTGTTATAGTCTGATTAACCTGCATTGAATTAGCCTACAATTCAATTAGAGCTAACCCATTTGGTTAATTTCTTTTTCTAATAAAAAACAACTCTTAATTTTCTCTTATTTTATTCTCTTACTATCTAATTCAACAAATATCATTTTCATAAATTTCATGTCTAGAAATATTAGAGCACCCGCAACGCGGGTGTCTCGTATCTCGTCTTTCCGAGACGAGACGGCAGCGCGCCGCGTTGCAGCGTCCTGTCTCGTCCCTATCTCGCCGAGACGCCCGTCCCACCGAGACGGCTGGCGCGCCAGCTCGCCATGCGCCCGCGCGACATGGCGCGCGCTGGCGCTAGGCGTGACGCCCACTCGCCGGCCCGCGAGTGGGCTTCGTCACGCTGAAGCAATAAATTATTTTTTTTAAAATTTGAATTTAATAAAAAAAAAAAATTAAAACGTTAATGTTACCGTTTTTTGACCGTTTTTATTTATTTATTTTCTTTTATTACTCTATAAAAACTCTTATTCATCCTCATTATACACACAAACACACACATCTATTCTTCTCAAATCATCTCCATTTCCTCTCCAATTTTCATCTAACCTCTCCAATTTTCATCACAAAATTTCCGGCGATGGAAACTCCGGTGGGTTTGACATCAACGCGTTTGGCGACTGGGGGGCATGTACAATGTCTTGAGTGGTTCCAGTTCGTCGACGCCGGGCACCCATGGCTCGTCGACGCCGGCGAGGTACCAACCACCCCATTTTGATGTGGATGCATACGCTCGTCCCTCCGCCCCGAGGTATTCGCAGGGATTATCCCAAATTAAGGAGGATTATCCGGATGAACCCAATCCGGAAGGAGAACGAGGCGGTGGAAGCTCCAGGGCATTCGACGTCGTGGAGGAAGATGAGGAGGCGGCCGAGGAGGAGGAGGATGTTGGTCGTCATCCATACAGCCACAAGGACACGATGGCTCTGTACAACGCCTGGGTCAGCGTCTCGTAAGATCCCATCGTCGGGAATCAACAAACCCGGAAGTATTTTTGGGAAAGGTCACCGACACCTACAACGAGATTAAGCCAAAGGGGTCCCGCCGCTGCACATTGAAGATGCTCCGTAGTCATTTTGACCGAGTCAACAGAGAAGTCAAAAAATTTTGTGGGATCTACAAGAATGAAGCGGCGAATTACCAAAGCGGAGCCAGTGGAGCCGACATTCTGAGAGCGGCTTTGCGAGTCTTTTTTTACGACAACGACAAAGAATTCAAACATGTCGATGTTTGGGAGATGGTCAGAGACGAGGAAAGGTGGGCTGGCGGTGTCCAGTCCAGCACATGCTCGACCTCGAAACGCACGAAGCACACGGCGGGTGGCCAATACTCGTCTAGTGAGGACAGTTCAGGCAGCGCCGCACAAGAGTTTGCCTCACAGGAGGTTGAGGGAACCGCCACCGATGCAGGGGGGTCCTCCCGTGGGCGCCGTCGGCCGCAAGGGACCAAGGCGGCGAAGACGGCTAAAAGGAGGAGGGGCCGAGGCGAATCAAGCCAGGCGGGCTCGGGCGCGAACACCCTATTGTCCATGTACTTGACCGCCACGATTGCGGGCACTTCCCGCATGACGCTTCCACAATATCAAGCTCATCTTGCCGGAATTGAGTATATGGCAAGACAAATTGGTATTCCGCCTCCAGGTAGCTTGAATGCACCGCCACCGCCTTCGGGGGAAGATTCGCCGGCGGAGTAGTTTTTTTAATTTCTATAAAATTGTATTTTAAATTATGTAATTTTTATTTTTTTTAGGATTTTAATTATGTGTTTTTTTTATTTTTTTTGTATTTTAAGTTGTATTTTTATTTTATTTAATGAAGTGTGTTTTTATTAATTGAATTTGTTGGAAATAAAAATAAAAAATGAAATTGAATGAATAGTTAAGGGATGAGATGGTTAAGAGACGGATAAGAGATGGAGGGTTGCAGGTGTTGTCTCTTAGTTAAGAGATGAAGTGAAAAGTACAGTGGGGCTCATGAATAGTTAAGAGATGAGACGGTTAAGAGACGGATAAGAGACAACGTTGCGGATGGCCTTAGTCACTTGAAATAAGCACGATGGAGTATGTAGTAAAACGGTTTTGCATGGTGCACATCACATATTTCTCGTTCGTCGAGTATAAGTCGAAAAACGTTAAGATGTCGTTCGGTCGCTATAACTCATTGTCATATGATTATCCATTTAGGATTAAATTGTGAGATTATTTTATTAGAGAGGGTGATTATGACTATTTATCATATAATTATCTATCTAGGATTAAGTTATAAGAAGTAATATTCAATCTTATGAATCAAATATAATGATATTATTTGGTTGATATGACTTATTATCATATGATCATAAGTGTAGAATTATGTTATGTGATTATTTTAATCGAAAGAAATATAAACTTATTCATAAATTATAATCTTGCAAATGGAAATTACTTAAAATTAATTATATGCTCAATTCGATAATAATTGAATCAAATTATAATCATTGCAACTCGATACGATTTCACTCGCAGAAAGCTTCAAATAGATAAGCCAACTGAAATCTCTCTCATTCAATCCAATTCGTAACAAATTCAACCCGTAAATGCAAAAAGCAAACGAATTACAACTCACAAACTCTGTAAAATGATGGTAAGCTATCTGCAAATTGAAATCCGCTTCCAGAATCCACCATTTCTGTTTCCATCCGACGATTGCAGAGAACCCCCTCTCACTTTGAAGAAGCAATCCCACCTCAAATCCCAAACTTCAAAGGGGAGGATAACATCTCCAAGATACGGAAATGCGATGGTGTGCAGTGGGATTATGTTTCCAATCGATTCATGGGCGGCGGCCGACGTCGATTCTCCGGCGATTGCTTCGCAGCTCTCTGCTTTCTCCCTCTTACCCTATATGGGCTTCTTGTATTTCATCACCAAATCAAAATCTGCCCCACCCCTCACACTTTTTGGATTCTACTTCTTGCTCGCCTTTGTGGCTGCCGCCAGTAAGTCATCTTCCTTTTTTTCAAAAAAAAAAATGTGATCTTGGAAAGAATGTGTTGTGAATCTATTTTCAGCTATGGTGCATATAACTTGTGATGAAGTATTTGGAAATTCTTTATGCATCTTCTCAATTGACTAAACTAGAAGATTCTTTGAGGAAGACATTTGATAGAGAAAGGGAATCAAGTGGTTATGCAATGTGGATTTTGGTGTTGCTCTAATATTGTTTTTGATTCCCTAATTTATGGTCTCAAACTTCTTATGTGTTGTTTAGTGATACTGAATTGTCCATCAAATTTACTCTAGTTTGTGTGTAAGCATTGGGAATTTGAAGTTTCAGCTACATTAGATTTGAAGAGGGTCCATTTCTTTGCTTTTTTTCTATCTTTCTTTTCTTGGACTAAAAGCATATGAACTAACCACTTCTACATCTGTTTTTGCTGCATCACCTCCTCTCCTACAGTACCAGCAGGAATTTATGGTAAGTTTTCTCCAATGGGACATTGTTTAGAAGCTATCTGAATCGAATTTTGCATAATTTTGCATATGTTGGCCGTCATAGAAAATGCCCTCTCTCAACAGCAAAGGTGCACTATGCCAAATCCTTGGCCAATGTCGATTGGTTGCACGGTGGGGCGGAGTCACTGCTTATGCTTACCAACCTATTCATCATGGTGGGGCTCAGGAAGGCTCTTAGGGAAGCTGAACACGAAACTACGGATGTTACTTCAAACGTCAAAGATGAGGAGAAGTCATCAGTATAGGTGATAGATTTACAATTTTTGTACGCTCCAAGAAATGTTAGGGCATCAGATTGATCATTGAATTGAAACAAGTGAACTACATTTTTTGTAACTAGTGATTCCGTTACCCTAGAGCTTCTTTTGTAAATCTTGATAATTAATTCTTTATGCCACTCGTAACAGGTAGAAAGAGATTTTCGCTTAGCACTGGAACTATGTGGTCTATCTAAATGTTCATTCTCTATGTTATATCATTTTGATGTTGTGTCTGTTTCCATCAAACCTTCCTTGTAAAAGCTGATCTGATTACGGTGGCCTTATCTTGCTTCATATTGATGTCAATTTCTTACCAATATTAATGTTTGTTCTTTATTATCTTTAGCTATTATCTTATATGCAGCAGCGGAGCTTATCTCCGAGCAAGCAATCTATGCGAACAACGTGCTTTCATCATATGCTTGTCAAGATTCTTTATAGATTTGAACATCTCTTCCTCCTTCTGTTGTGATCTAATATACAGAAATTAGAAAAACATGCTATTCTTGATGTTTTACATGAATCCTAGTAGTTTGCTTAGATTCTGGATGTTGTAAATTAAAAAACGGCAGATTTTGCTTTTGATATTATTTCTCTAACTCCAGCTTTGATATATCTAGATAAGTTAAAGCAGATCCCTACACCTCTTATTTGCCTACTTTTGAAATCCGGTCATCTGAAGAATCCAGAGGCGTTGAATGGGAAATTCGGATCTAGTTCCAACTGATCAACTGGGAAATCCATGCTCCCCATTGGAGAGTTGGTCGTTGATGCATGGGCCGATACAATATCTGCTACATCAGACTCCAAATGCTGATAGCCCTGAGACCCTCCGAAGCTTGCCATATGGTGGGGCGCCGGAGAGAAGTAATTTGTTTCTGATGTGGCCGGAGATAGAAACAGTGGTGAGTATGCTCCCAAATTACCATCTCCAACGAGAGCGGAGAATGAAATGTACTGATTCTCTGTGTCACCTAGCTCATAAGTCGAGGGGAAGGAGAACTGAGCCGGCATCGTCTCCTTGCTGTCCGAGCTGCCTGTGTTCACTCTTAGGTTTGCTTTCAAGTTCAAGAGTGCCTGACTCTGCTGCTGCGGGATGTGCCTCGTTTCTTGCTTCTCCGGTGACACTGGAGGGGGGACTACTGCGTTGGTCGACTGGTTGCACGTGTGCGCCCCTTTGTACGTGATCTCAAACACAGTTGGGTCATCGTCGGATCTCTGCACCTGCTTCGTCGCCCAGCAGTCTTGGACGAGACGGTATGTGCAACGGTAATAGCTCCTGTTGATAAAAAATGAACACACACTTTTATTAGTTAAGTGTTCGGATTTCGATATTTCGAATATTATCAAAAAGGGAGAGAAAATAAACCTGGGATATCTAGCTCCTAGAATGTCTTTCTGCCCATATTTTCTCCAACTATATCCATCATCAGTGGGGCCTTCAAGTCCATTTTCAGGGTTAACTTTCACTTGTTCTGTCCACGTAGGCTGCATCTTTCTGTTAGCACCAATCATCAAACACAAGAAATCAGCATCCATTTAATTAATTTTGTTGAAAATATTATGATCATTTTATCTTGCTTGATTAAGTGAAGCTTTACCTCTTTTTTGATGCATTGTAGTCTTGTTGGTCTCTGAAGCTATTACTCAAGTCCTCACTTCTGCAGCTTCCATCGACTGATATCGATGACTCCACGATGCCCGATGCTGGTGTTGGTGGTGCTGGAGTGTGCTCGGCCGCCCCCTTCGAGTTCAGGATCAAAAGGGCCTTCTCGTACGAGGATAGTATCCTCTGCATGAGCATGTTCTGGGCTCGGGATGGGGAGGTCGAGCACAGGTGGAAATGGAGCTGCTTGGCTTTCTCCATCCCCTGCACCAGCTCGTTGATCACCATCTCGTATTCCCAGGTACACGCACTCTCCATTTTTCAGGTTTTCTTTCCGTATGTTCGATCAAACGGTGATTTTCTTCAATTGGAATCGGACTATGTTCATATGCGTTTGCGGTTTGTTTTAGGGCTCGGGTGATCTTGATGAGTAGGATTTTCAGTTATGATCTGTAATGAGGAATGTGTTGATGAGGATGAATGGTCAGTTTGTTTGATTATGTATATATATAGAAAGAGAGGTTTGTAATCGTAGGTATTGATTTGTGATGAGAAAAAAAAAACAAAAGGAGAGGAGAAGAGTGGAAGTTTGACTGGAGAAAACGAGTTATTCTGGGTTGACTAGTCATTGGTCGTGTTGGAAGTTTACTACTATGATGTTGACAACTAGGAAAGTCAAGTGCTGACCAATTCAAACACACATCATACATGTGTATATAGGAGTATCATATATGTATGAAAGATATGAATCTTTTATATGCTTGACTACTTCACTGTCACAAATAATATCTCTCAAAGATTTTTATTTTTATTAGACTTGATAGTGTAGCATAGATCAATTTTTGGGAAAGTTTGAATGTTTTGGAAAGGGAGAGTGTGATTTTTAGAATGATGTAATTGCACGAACTTGTACTTTAAAGTTTAAACTTTTACACATGAGCTAATATTATCCCTCTAAATAAATCAATTTTCAATTGTTTATTTTTCACATGATTAATAATTTTTTGACAAATTAATGTCATTGTGATTAATTTAAGTGGTAAGTTAATGTTAGCATGACTAGCTGAAGTGACGTAGAGACCAAGTATGTATGATTATAATATCACATAGTTTTCCTATAAATTAATTTTGAATGCATTTATTGTCACACTTTTGAATTACTAGTTTAGTCTCTCTTAACTGAGGGAACTGGACCACGTTAAGGCATTAAGCAAAAACATCCTAGTATTTTTTTTTGGAGAGAGAGAGAGAGAGCTCTGACCAATTCAAAGTGGTGAAAAAATCATGTGGTATGTGAAAAAATGATTCAACTTTGAGTTCAAGTATGATTATTATATTAGTCAATAAAATTGGTATAATAATCTAAAGAATCTTCAAACCACGCGTTTATATAACTCAATCGTGGACCTCTGAGGTGTAATAGTTGATACTAGACGAACTATCCTACTTTCTCCTTCCCTGTCCCTATGTAGCAGAGACGTTTCATTTTCAACACTCGTTTTGAAAAAATTATAATAAATAGCTAAAGTATAAAAAAAGTAAAGTAAAAAAGAGAAATAATATAGTTAAAAGTCATCTCTATATTATTTTTTCTCTTATTTTATATTTTTTTCTTTTAATTATTTATTATAATTTTTTCAAAACGAGTGCTCAAAATGAAACGCTTCTACCACATAGAGACGGGTGGAGTAGTATTTTTACTTCAACTTCTTAATTAAAGAAATATAATTTCTTCAGTTGTAAATGAATTAAGATTTATTATTTACTGGTATCAGTACTGTATTACTATATCAAGAACTCAGAATATTTTGCGAATCCGATTTGAAATTCTTTTAGTCATGTGAATGTAAATGACAATATATTCGATTTGCATTTAAATGAATATTCGAAAACATTATATGATTATATCAATATAAGTAATTACTCATTCCACCCTTCATTGTCCAATTTTTTTTTATGTTGGGACGCTTCTATTAATGAATCCGTAACTCATTTCCCTTTTACTAGCATTTTTTTAATCAATGGACCTCACATTACATTAATTTATTTCAGTTTCATATCATCACAAAATTAATATAATAATTATGAATCACATTCCATTAACGTTTTTCATTTACTATTTTCTTTCATAGTATTTCTTAAAATTTATAGCGAGTCAAGTGAGACACATAGAGGACGTATACTTTTAAATAAATTCTCAAAGCATTTAAAAGTACTTACAATTATAAATTGGATGTCTTACATAGGAGTACTTATGCTCTTTTTGGGTGCACATGACAATTCTCTGTAATTACTCATTCTACTCAGTCTTGCAAAACTAAAACAAATACAAGTGGTCGTGTCAATTGCCAATATTCAAATCAAATCGAGTATTTCTTTAGTATTCTTAAATCAAACAATCTTCAAAATTAGATATTTTAAAGAAATATAAAAATCTCTAAATAAACTAGAATAAACATTTTTCAAATACTCTATTTGATTCGATATGATTAGAACCTTGCCCTTTACTTAAGCACAAGAAAAGAAAAGAGAAGAAGAAGAAGAAAACTTCGTAGGTTCAAACATCTAGGTCTACAATAATTTGCTAACATATAACTATAATAATTCGAAGCCTATAATAATATAATTAGGCAGTAACACTTATTAAATTTGTGAAAAGCTACTATGAATTTATATAATAATAATTGTAATAATGGAGTGCTCATTTCAGTTGGAAGAAGAAGGCAGAAGAAGGAAGCTCGGCTTTGAGCTGGAACTAGCCGAGAAGGGAGTTCGGTTTTTGAGCCGAGAAGGGAGTTCGGTTTTGAGCCGAGAAGGGAGTTCGGTTTTGAGCCGAGAAGGGAGTTCGGTCTTGAGCCGAGAAGGGAGTTCGGTCTTGAGCCGAGAAGGAAGAAGCAACCTAGAGAAACTAGCCGTTGGAGCAGCAGTTAGTTAGCTGAGATGTAGCGGTTATTCTTCTTATTTTCTTGATTCTTGTTGTAGTTAGTTAGTAGCAGTTGCTACTTGATTGTAGAGCTTTAAATAGCTCATAAACCGTGTATGTAGTTAGTAGTTTAATCAATAAAGAGTTTTCCAGTTTCTCTCCAAGATTATCATCTTCAATACTCAAAGTGTGAGTGTGTGTGTTTCTGCATTGTGTGATCTCATACAACAGTGAGTGTGTGTGTGATCTTCTTGAGTGTGTGAAAGCCTTGTGTGTGCAAATCCCAACAAGTGGCGCCGTCTGTGGGAAGGGATATTGAAGCTGATTTGCAGAGGATCAAACGGTTTCAGAGATGGCAGCAAGACTTGATGCAGAAAAGTTCACAGGCAAGAATGATTATAGCCTGTGGAAGATGAAGATGAAGGCGGTTTTGATTCAACAAGGCTTGGCCGCAGTTCTTGCAAAACCAGAGGAGAAAGGAAAGGCTCCAGTGCTTGATGATAAAGCTCAGGCAAAGATGGAGGAGATGCAGCTCAAGGCACATTCTGCAGTGATTCTGTGCCTTGGAGATAAGGTCTTGAGGGATGTTCAAGAAGCCAAGACTGCGGTGGAGATCTTGGACAAGTTGGATGAAGTTTACTTGGCCAAATCCTTGGCTAACCGGCTGTATCTCAAGAAGAGGCTGTATGCCTATAGTTTTTCTGGAGATAGGTCCATCACTGAGCAGCTAGAGGAGTTCAACAAGATCATTGACGACCTGGGATCTGTTGATGTCAAGATTTCAGATGAGGATAAGGCCATTCTCACATTGAATGCCTTGCCTAGCTCGTATGACCAGTTAAGTGATGCAATTATCTATGGAAGAGATAAACCTATCACCTATGCAGAAGTCTATTCAGCCTTGATGGCCAAAGAACTCCAGAAGACAGCCAACAGAGGCTCTGCAAGCTCCAATGTTCAAGCTGCAGAGGCCTTGAATGTGAAGAAGTTCAAGAAGCAGAACTTCAAGAAGAAGTTTGAGGGCCCTAAACCCTCAAGTTCTGATGCTCAGAAGGAAACCAGAGCTTGCTATTGGTGCAAGAAACCTGGACATTTGAAGAAAGATTGTCATGCATGGAAGAGGAAGATGGCCTCTGAGGGACACAACCAATCTGATTGTGTGGAGAGTGCTGATCCCCCGGCTCAACTTATGAATATTAGTGACAGTGGGGTCAGTCACAGGTGGATAATGGACTCGGGGTGCAGCTTCCATATGTGCCCCAATAGAAGCTGGTTTCATGATCTTCAAGAAGCATCGGGTACGGTTGTTCTTGGAAATAATCATACTTGTCAGATAAAAGGAATAGGGAAGGTGAAGCTAAGCCTACAAGATGGCTCTGTGAAGATCCTGACTGGGGTGAGGTATATTCCAGAAGTGAAGATGAACCTCATCTCATTGGGAATGTTGGAGCAGAGGGGGTTCACTATATTAATGAGTCAAGGAAAATTGTTTGTGAAATCTGGAGATGCAGTGATGATGGAGGCTGACAGAGAGCATATTCTCTATTATTTGAAGGCTAAGGCTGTTGATGGAGAAAGCAATGCTGTGTCAGATGATTCCCTAATGCTATGGCACAAGAGGCTGGGCCATCCAGCAGAAGGAAGCTTGAAAGAACTCATCAAGAAGGGCCTGATCTCTGGAGATTTCAACAAGATGGACCCCTGTGAGCAGTGTATACTTGGAAAAGCAAAGAAGGCACCCTATCCTACAGGTATTCACTCTTCTACAGCCCCTTTAGACTACATACATAGTGATCTTTGGGGGCCTTCACCGGTGTGTTCAATTGGTGGAGGAAAGTATTATCTAGCTATCATTGATGACTATACAAGGAAGTTGTGGGTATATATTCTTAAGGAAAAATCTGAAACACTCACTAAGTTCAAGAT
Source organism: Salvia splendens (assembly GCF_004379255.2). Taxonomy (NCBI): domain Eukaryota; kingdom Viridiplantae; phylum Streptophyta; class Magnoliopsida; order Lamiales; family Lamiaceae; genus Salvia; species Salvia splendens. The sequence goes on from NC_056046.1 coordinate 15,516,990, forward strand.
ATGGTGTAAGGAGGTGGAGCTAGAGAAAGGAAGGAGTGTTAAATGTTTAAGAACTGACAATGGCTTGGAATTCTTGTCTGCTGAATTTGATATATTTTGCAAAGAGAAGGGTATGAAGAGGCACCGTACTGTTCCTGGTAATCCCCAGCAAAATGGTGTTGTGGAGAGGATGAATAGGACTATCCTAGAGAGGGTGAGGTGCCTGCTTCTTGGTTCTGGTTTGAGCAGCAGGTTCTGGGGAGAGGCGGTGTATACAGCAGCCTATCTCATCAATAAATGCCCATCTACTGCCCTGAAATCTGAAACTCCTGATTACATGTGGTATGGAGCTCATAGTGACTACTCAAAATACAAGGTGTTTGGGTGTGCAGCCTATGCTCATGCTAGGCAAAGTAAGCTTGAAGCTAGGGCTCTGAAATGTATCTTGCTGGGATATCAGAGGGGTGTTAAGGGGTATAGGCTCTGGTGTATTGAGCCTGGTAGGCAGAAGGTGGTGGTGAGTAGGGATGTGGTGTTCTTGGAGGATCAGATGCCCTACTTGAAAGATAAGCTGGACTCCAGTGACTCCAGTGAAGTTGAGAGTGATTTCTTCAAGGTGGAGCCTATGGGAGTTGGCCTAGGAGCAGGTGGAGTCACTGACTCAGAAAATGAACCTGATCCAGAGGGTGATGGTGCTCCAGCTCAAGGTAGAAGAAATGATGAGCCCACAGCAGATCCTACCAGAGAGTACCAGATTGCAAGAGATAGGGGAAGGAGAAATGCAAAGCCTCCTGAGAAATTTGCAGATATGGTCTATTATGCACTGTGTGCTGCTGAGAGTATTGATATTGCTGATCCTCTCACCTATAAAGAGGCCATGAGAAGCAAAGACAGAGAGAGATGGATAGAGGCCATGAATGAAGAAATAGAGTCTTTACTCAAGAACAAAACCTGGATTTTGGTGGACAAATCCAAGCTGAATACAGATGAGATTGAGAAGGGGAGAGTGAAGGTGATTAAGATTAACACCTTGCACAATCCGGCTGACATGCTAACAAAGTCTCTAGGTAGAGACAAGTTTGATCATTGCAAGAAGTTGATCAATGTTTGTGCAAGAACTGAGATGAGCCCTCAGGTGGAGAATTGTAATAATGGAGTGCTCATTTCAGTTGGAAGAAGAAGGCAGAAGAAGGAAGCTCGGCTTTGAGCTGGAACTAGCCGAGAAGGGAGTTCGGTTTTTGAGCCGAGAAGGGAGTTCGGTTTTGAGCCGAGAAGGGAGTTCGGTTTTGAGCCGAGAAGGGAGTTCGGTCTTGAGCCGAGAAGGGAGTTCGGTCTTGAGCCGAGAAGGAAGAAGCAACCTAGAGAAACTAGCCGTTGGAGCAGCAGTTAGTTAGCTGAGATGTAGAGGTTATTCTTCTTGTTTTCTTGATTCTTGTTGTAGTTAGTTAGTAGCAGTTGCTACTTGATTGTAGAGCTTTAAATAGCTCATAAACCGTGTATGTAGTTAGTAGTTTAATCAATAAAGAGTTTTCCAGTTTCTCTCCAAGATTATCATCTTCAATACTCAAAGTGTGAGTGTGTGTGTTTCTGCATTGTGTGATCTCATACAACAGTGAGTGTGTGTGTGATCTTCTTGAGTGTGTGAAAGCCTTGTGTGTGCAAATCCCAACAATAATAATAATAATAATAATATACATGGGTTTTATATGATTTTGAGTGAAATAGCCGAACATGTATTAGTAGACGGTAGTATATGATACAAGACATTAATGTCATATCTTTCATATCTTTTATTTAGTTATCTTTTGATTCAAAATATCTTTTCATATATTGTTTTCTTGTTTCATAAGCTAGTATTCTAGTATTATAAATAGGGATATGTTGTTATTATTTTATTCAGTCAATGAATCTATGAAAATTAATATTTTGGCTCAATTGATTGTGCATCAAGAAACCTTCCCTAAGGCTGCCGACGAGTCACGACTCGCGCCCAGCCGTCTCCTTCGCCGGAAGTCTTCGCCGACCCAAAGTTCTTGGGCGCTCGACGACTACGGTCTTGTTTCTTGATTGTGTGTGGAATTCAACGTTGGGGATCGCTATCCTTAACAACTGGTGCTTTCATCGTGAGCTCACCCTCCACAACACCGATCGAACCATAGCTACGTCGCTGCCTGACGGGAATCCACCCGCGCACAGCAACTAGCCACACCGCTGCCCGACGGAATCATTCCGTACACCCTCCGCAGCACCACCATCACCACCGCATCTCACCCTCCATATTCTATCAATAATAAAAAAAAGATACCTTCTTCACCAAAAATAAAGTACCACCGATCACTGTCGTGCTTCACTGCCACCATTCAACATCATCATGTCACGCAATTACACCTGAGTTGGACGGAGGGTTCAAATCAGCAATCCGCCATGCAACTTTCCGGGGACGAGCGAGATTTCCTCCGTCGGACTAGAGAAGATCATGGCCCGGTTCGACAAATTGGAGTTCAGGCTGGATTCGACGGATAGGCGGGTCGACAATATGGAGGCGCCGCGCATCCCCGAGCCAAAACCACCCTACGACCCACCACGGTCATGGCAACCCTCTTGTTGGGAACCACCGCCTCATTGTGCATCGCAAGGATACTCGGATTATGATCAGCCACCACCATGTCCGCCTAGTTGTTGGGAAATACCCAGGCGGCAAACCGATCATGTCCGGCAGCAGCACAGCCCACGCCCGGGCATACAACCTTGGCAACACTCACCCCCAAGTTACTGGCCCGCACAGCAGCGTCGGCACGCCTACAGGAAGCAGCAGCAGACACACGCCTATAGGTAGCAACACCAACCTGTTGCTGCACATATGGAGCCCCTCAATCGGTTTGGCGATTCCCGACCTCGACATCAATCAAACCCAACACCGGTATTTGAGCATTCGCCGTACACCTGCACGCTTTCAGACGCAGCGCTGCAAAATCCCGATGCTGAATACCAGCCACATGAGCCACCAGCGCGTATGGAGCCCCCGGACTGTGTTTTCCAACCCCTGCCGCAGCCACCACAACCACATTGCTGTCAGAATGCCCCAGATGAGGAAAGATGCAATGGAGAAGTCATTACTCATACACATTCACCAGAACGAGTGTTTGGATAGTTATGTGTGTGGATATGCACATGAATTGAGAGACCAAGACGAAGACGATTCATGTGAGGTTACAGGAGATTTTGACTATTATTCTAAGCGCAGGACGGTGGAAGAGGAGCATTGTGAAAACATGGGCAGTATGCTTTTAATGGACTCTAAATCCGAGACAAAAGTGGAAGATGTATGTGGCGATGATGCTTCTAATTCGGATGCTACTGGTGTATCGATTTCGTCTATTACCTTGCTTGGTGAAAAGCATGGAGTTGAGGAGGATAGAGCTGTAAGTCCTGCAGACCACCAAGTTTCAGCTTCTAAAGAAATATATTGGTCGTGCAGCTCCGATGTGAATAACATCCTCTCAACAGCGCCTCTGTCTGCTGCTGCATTATTGTCGGATGTCGACGGGGATTTCAAGTGTTTGATGCAGGGACATACACACAACGAGTGGGACATCTGCTTGGTAAGCAATCATTCCGTGCAAGAATATATAGGGAGACGTTCAGTTGTTCGGTATGTATTTAATCCAGGAGGAGACGCCTCGCAATAGCTTTTGCTGTCAACTCTCGTCGTTGGTTCGTGGTTTCCACCTTGAGGACAATGTGTATTTTAACCGTGGGGGAGTTGATACGAGACATTAATGCCATATCTTCTATATCTTTTTTTAGTTATCTTTTGATTCATAGTATCTTTTCATATATTGTTTTCTTGTTCCATAAGCTAGTATTCTAGTATTATAAATAGGGATAGGTTGTTATCATTTTATTCAGTCAATGAATCTATGAAAATTAATATTTTGGCTCAATTGATTGTGCATCAAGAAACCTTCCCTAAGGCTGCCGACGAGTCACGACTCGCGCCCAGCCGTCTCCTTCGCCGGAAGTCTTATCCGACCCAAACCTCTTGGGCGCTCGACGACTATGGTCTTGTTTCTTGATTGTGTGTGGAATTCAACTTTGAGGATCGCTATCCTTAACAGTATATTATTGGCTATATAAAACAACAAATTGGGTGAAAAAAAAAAAGAAATGAAAAGAGTTAATAGTTGTGGACTGTAGATTTTTCTTGTAGAAGTTGAAAGATAATTCAACCCTTGAAAAAGGGAAATAAATACTGAAGTTCAACAATTTGGACTGGCTGAGTCTGTTTTGTGGCAATACTATTCGACTATTACTAAGTGGAGCCAACAAGACAAGGTCAACAATCTAGAAAACCATATCTTAAGCAAAATTAGTTATTCATCTTAAAACATCACTAATTATCGTTGTCTTTAATGAATATGCTCAACGACGTGACCAACTTTAGGAGAATTAAGATAGAGATATGGACGTATGATTATCCATAAATCTAGTTTAAAACGAATTATGTAAAGCTCAAATGAATTTTAATCAAATGAGTTCAATTGTATGTGCCTTCAACGACATGACCAACTTTTGGAGAAACATGCCGCTTTCTTCAGTTGATTATGAATATTCTATGATTCAGTACAGTAATGAATGTAACCAATTTATACATAATCAATCTGGGATTCATGTCGAATTTCTTCACAGTTCTTCCGTTTTAGAGATTACAAACGCGTTTCACTTACAAATCATTGATCACTTATCACTATATTACTTTGCAAGCGACACAACAAACTTCACCACTTTGCGAAGGAAGAAGCGCACTCCCCTGCCTGCTGACTACTCATCAGTTCCGAGCATGGCAACGGGCTGACTTGAACCGCACCTCCACTTACATCAGAGCACTGCCAAGGTGAATTTCTCATGCCCGGGGCACCAGTGAAACTAATATTGGACAGACAAATCCCAGTGAACGGAGCATTTTTCAGACCATGAACCAGACCAGGTTGCTGTACACGTTCGCCCCACACATCCTTGATTGTAACATCTTTGAGAACTGGAAGAGCATTCGGATTATATTTTTCATCTGGATGGTCGCCAACATCACCTGAGATCTTTATCCCCTTCCGTGCTTTGTACATGTATACATTGGATACTGTAATGTTTCTTATGACTCCACCCCTCCCGATATTGGTCTTCAAATGGATGCCAACACCCATGTTAGATAGGGTTATGTGCTCAGCTAGAACATCCTCGACGCCTCCAGATGTTTCGCTCCCAACTGCAATTCCAGCAAATGGTGATGATCCAGTTACCCGTCTAATGGTTATACCACGACTAGGGCGGCCATAAGAGATTCCATACTCATCCCACCCACTCTTCACAGCCACCAGGTCATCTCCCGTTGATATGTAGGTATCCTCAATGCATACATCAGTGCTTGAGTCTGGAAAGGAAACAATATCGATGAAATATTCAATACTATCCTTAATATATGACACTTCATAAGCTCTATCTCAACTCAAAGCCCTCAAAACATTATCACTTCATGATGTTAAGGTAATGAAAAATCGACAAAATATTGTGTGGATACACTTGTACCGAGTCAAGACTTCCTTTCTTGCACCAATAGGTCCGACACAGAGATATATAAATTAAGCTATTACTGTAAAACTTGAAACTGTAAGTATCAAACCAGCATATGCAGGCTAACCTGGATCTATTCCATCAGTGTTTGGAGAATCAGCAGGAGCTACTATGGTCAAATAATTGAAGACAACGTTGCTGAAAACAGGTAAAGAATGAGGGAAACAATATAAAGATCAAGAGGGAGTGAATGAGGTAGCTATAAAATAAACATTTTGTCATACATCATAAACGACTTATACCTGCAATACACAGGGTGTATGTTCCAAAATGGCGAGTTCTTGAAAGTTAAATTGGAAATTATAATGTCTCTGGAGTTCTTCAATTCAACTAGGTTGGGTCTGGTATACTGAAGAGTTCTTTGCCTCCACATGTTCCACCAAATGTCACCCTGACCTTCAATCGTCCCATTTTCACCTACCAATATAGCATTTTATTAACAAAAGAGTATATAAAGTTCAGGTTCCAGTTAAAAATAGCAAAACTCAATAGCATACTGCAGGGTCGTTTACATATTTTGAATATGATATCGTGGAAGATAATCCGCTAAAAGCCTTCTTGCGCTGTTGACTTTGTGATTTTTTTTTTAATACTCAAAAGCACTTTTAACAAATCTACTATAGTATACAAACCTGTTATAATCACATCATGGAGTCCATCCCCATGGAGGAAGCTCATATACCTTCCTCCAAGCCGTTCTCTCCCTCTACCATAAGAAGGCAAGGGAGCTATTAAGGGCCACTTGTTAGTATCCTACAATGAATATACAAATAAGTTAAAGATCATACGGTTATGGGATATCTATGAGAAGAAAAACAAGGAGTTGAGTCAATCTTTGCCGTGGTTAGTTTTAAGCTTTCAGAATGCCATAACACATTCACACATGGCTTGTCATGAAATATATGACACTCTACTTCCAGGCATAAAAAATTAAGGAGAATGGACAAATTTTCCCAAGTGTAGAAATGTTTACTACTAAGATATAAGTGAGAATCAAGTATAAAAAATTTGTGCACAATTAACAAAAACATCATAAACTAAATGCTAGAAAGTACAAAACTATAGAAACTTGGAAGCCCATCATGGGCAAGAAGATCCACAAAAAATAGTATTTTAAGAATCACAATTATTGGTACACTAACTAGACATAGTTTTTTAACTGAAACCTTTATAAGAAAGACTTTCAAGACACAAACTAATGCATGGACATTGACTGTTATGTAGAGCAAGCTAGCATAAAGTTAAGTCTAAGTGCATTGATTGAAAAATGACTTTTAAGTAATTAAGCTGATTGTAAGTAGAAGTGACTTTGTTAAAAAGAAAAGGCTATTTAACAGTTATTGACTTCCTTTATAAAATAAAACATGGAATTAGAAGGATAACATCTAAATGTAACACCATTATTGGCTGTCAGATTCGCAAATGGCAACCAAGTCCCTCCACTAGCTTCTCTATCCACAGATATCCCCAAACATATTCTGGAACACTATAGGCTCTCATTAAGTTATTTGGATGAAGTTTGAGGAACTAGCAGTATCAGAACTGCTCCATAAGTAATCCAGTCAAGAAGATAAGAGTTCAAGACAAACTGAATATACTTGTTGAGTTATCCCATTTTCTTTTCATCACATTGCATTTAAACGGGCGAGATATGCTTGTTCAAGCAGCAAACACACAGTTCTCAGAAAAAAATCAAGGCCTTTATTGAGAAGAAAAACAAATTCATAAAAATAAGAAAGCTAAACTTAAATGCGCTCTATGCTTGTAAGATGTCCAAATAGGAAAACAAAATTCCCACAATAGATAAACACCTTCACATAGCCATATAAGAACAAATAAACTAAAATACTCATTCTATAACCTGCATATGCCTACTAACATACCAAATACAGTAACAACAACACAAAATATAGAACAAACCACACATTTAAGCCAAAAGGGAAGGACAGAGTAGAGAATCAAAACAAAAATAAAAAAAAGGAGGCGATTCCAATACCACTGTGGCTTTGAGGACAGCACCTCTTGCCAAGTATAGAGTCATCCGGCTGGTGAGATTAAATGGTCCAGTTAAGTACTCTCCAGAAGGAATGTAGAGAAGCGCACCGCCGGTCCTGTTTAAATACCTAATTCTGTATATAGCTTCCCTAAAGGCTTTGGTGTTCAGAGTCACTCCATCACCCACACCTCCGAAATCGGCTATGGATATGTTCTCATCGCGATGCTTCATCGGTACAATTCCCGAGCACGTCACCCCATCCGCGTTAACAGATGATACCAAGCAATGTATCAGAAGCACAGCAACCCCAAACCATAGCAAAATCGAAAATCCACGATCGTGCATTTTGAGCTGATTTGAGCTATACGGAGCAAGGGAGCGTCAGAATCATCCAAACAAGCGATGGATAGTAAGAGATTTGATAAAGAAAAACAAACGGAAGGAAACAAAAGTAAGTGATTTTATGGAGCAGGATTTTTCTGAACCTAATTTGCAAAGTTTTCAATAAATTACGGTTGCTGAAACCTAACACTCTGATCTCGACCGTGACTGGAAAAAGGAGAGTTCTACTTGCTTTATGCTTTATGCTTTAATAGAAACTAAAACACATAATCAACCACTCATTAAAAAGGCAGTGACTATAGCAACTCCTAATAGCGTGAGATCTGGAAACCGATCCAAACAGAAACCTCCAAATATGAAGCTTCTGCAATGCTGATAAAGCAAATTTGCATATAAAAGGAAAATTAACAAAATATCAACAGACGAAAACGTGAGCTCATAAATTAGGAAAATCTAGATCAAAAACTAGAAGCTAACTAGAGTTGTGATAAAAAAATGAGAGAAAACAACAAACAGAAGTAAACAAAAAAAGCAGTGCTAGCAAACACAAAAACGGATACATATGTGTGATTAGTAGTGCGAAAATCGAAATGCTACCTGAAGTGGGGCGAGCAGAAAATTTTCTGTCAGCAAGTGTTTGTCTTCTCCAGAGAGAGAGAGAGAGGAAATACTGCACACGATGCGGAGAGATTTATGCAGAATATCGTAAAATTGTGATAAACGTATTCTCTGTTTTAATTATTGATTAAGAGAGGAATCCACAATTAACGGATAGTATATCAAAATATAGCACAAGATTTCCAAGCGACTGTTGTCGGCAACGGAGATTAGTATATAATTTTTTTTAGCAAGTCTTTTTTAATATACACAAGGGAATGTTTGACACTACTTACAGTGTGGAAATCAATAACCAGTAATTAGTTTGAATATTAGATTTATTATAAATAAAATATCAACACAACTCATTAGATATAGCATGAATTAGTCGTTAATTGCAAGATCAAAGTTTTTATTCCACAGATTAGCTGGATAATTAATTGTGATTGTGAGCATATTATGATAATTAATTGTTATCGAGTTGGGATTCTTAACATTGAAGTAGGTAAATTTTAGTGGATAATACTAACTGGGGAAAAAATTGGACAGTGAATTTTTAAACTGGAATGTCAAGTTTTACCATTAAATAAATTCAGATGTTTCCACGAAAAGCTCCGCATATGTAGTTTGGGGTTAATTTTATAATTACTACGACTATCAAATTGATTGCTAGAGTTTTATTCATTTTAAAATAAACATTAAATTTTATATTTATTTCATTTGGAGTTTAATATATTTTTTATTAATTTATTAAAAATGATAATTAAAATGTAAATTGGTTGACCACTAGTTGAAGACGGTGGCAGCAACCTCCGGAGATAATAGATCCACTGATCCTCGGAGATCTGACCTGCCTAGTATGGAGCTCTGCCTCTAAACATGAGTCTATGCAGCGTCCATCATCATGTAAACGTTCTCTGCCGTCAATGGAGCATTTTGACGCATCTCGCCTTTTCTGAAAACTCGCTTTTTTGCCTTCTTTGATTTCGTCGTCCTTATTCTCTAGATAATAAAATTAACTTGGTGTTTTGTTTTGTTTTGTTTTGTTTGTTTTAGCGAAAAAATATAATCGAAGATGTAGTAGCTATTAGTTAATCACACTTAAATTGGAATAAGTGATCAAATATAATCAATAGGTAAGTGAGGGAAAAGAATATGTGCAAGTGATGGAATATAAATTCTTAGCCGTAATGTTACACCACAACTCGATCACTTTACCATCAAAGTAGCTCGAAATCTATAAATAATATCCATAGACGAGTGTTGTAGCGAAATCGTTCATTTCAGATGGAGTATTATGAATATCAAAGTAATGAATTTTAGAATAAAAAAAATCCAAGTAATAGATCTTCTATCTGCATCTATTTGAGTTGGAATGGATAATAGTATTTGCTGATACAAGTTGGCAGATTTCATTGTCAATCGTTTTAGAGGCATGTGGCAGTATACGGAAACTATACATTAATTCCATTTCTTTAATCATTTAATATTTTTTTGAACTGCTTTAATCAAATTTTGTTACTCCATTTACCAAACTGCATTTATCACGATGAAGGGAGATGCTCTGAACCGGCCCACCCTGACCATGAATCTCGGCCCTGTTCTTTACAGGCCGATTTGGCCCAAACCTTTTTTTTTCTTCTTTTTTTCTATTTTGCTTAACATTGGCTGGATGTTTCTATTACTACAAATTAAAGTTCCAAAAGAAAGTCAGTAAAACATAAAGCATGGTTACACGAAATAATTTGGGGGTGCCGTCTGGAGCAGCTGGAGGGGTGTGAGACTGGGGGTTGGGGTGCAGTCCAACACCAGAAGTGTTATATGTTTGTTGTGGCGCTCAACGCCCGACCACAAGGAATTTTTAAAAAATTCAATCAAATTTTTTATATCAAAAATTTGAAAATTAGATTATACTCAGATTGTTGAGTTAAGTAAAGAAAGAATAAAGTATGAAAGGAAAAATGGTACATAGATAATTAAAGAGAAAATAAAGTAAGAACCATTAAAATATGAGAGAAGAAATGTGTTTAGAAAAGAAAAAGACTCACCCACAATAGGAAAATCCAAAAATCAATACGACTCAGAGACGGAGAGAGTATTTTTTTGCCGTATAATCTATGTAATTTTTAGAAATTTGAATTGTATAATTTTGATTATTTAATTAATAGTATAAATTTGGACATGTTAATACTGTATTTTTGGTAGTATTTAACAAAATCATTTTTAGTTGTTATTTTAATTTGCGTATACGGAAAATATTTCCATTATAAGTTATTGATATTCATTTTTTGTTGTCCCATAATCCAATTATAAGTGACCAATTCTTTAAGCAAAAAATAATAGTACCTTTATTATATTTTATGGAGTACTTTATTCTCTCCACTTAACTCAATAAATTTTATCTTATTAAATCTTGTCTGGAATTTTTTTTAACACTTAAGATGGGACAAAGGGAGTATAAAATTAAATAATAATTAGAAAGTGAATAATAAAATTACTACTATCAACCGGTTGTAGTGCAGTGGGTAGTGCGGAATTGTGGTGACCTTGAGGTCACGGGTTCAAACCCACCATCCGTTGGAAGATTTTCGGTCTTAATCCGCAAACCTGATCGAGCAGGATTAGTATACCATAATATTAGTACTCCACTACCAGAAGAAGTATGAATTATGAGAAATATGAGAGCACGGTAACGTAACTGATTTAGATACGGAGAGAGGTATGAGTCGTGGAGGACAATATTTTGAACATTATTTTCCAAGCAAATTTGTGCAAACCATGCACACACATACAACTCACAAGCAGCACACATCCTCCTCTTTCCAGTCACAAAATAAGAAAAATATCTAACTCATTTGGTAGTTGTGTCACGGTATGCTCCACCGCCACGAAACTAGGTTAAATCGTAAACGATAATTTAATCTACCACATAAACAGAGGTGCGTGACTCACAACTTTTGGTTATGTTGATTAATATAATTATTAAAAAATTAATTGTTTGATAAACTCAAGTTATCAATCAACGTATATTAACAACATTAATGGGGTCCATTCCATTTCATTTCATTGTGTCATCATATTTTCCACGTCACTTGTTAAATCCAAACATACCAAGATCCCACGTGCCATTATTGCATACAAACATGTGAATACAATAAATTGCATCCCTCATTTTTCCGCTTCATTCTTTTGTTAATACAAGATGCACTATATATCACATTCATAGCTGGCAACAATAATTCTTAGCCAAGATTTTGTAACACATAATAGCAAGCAAGTAAAACGTCATACAATTTCTTATCAGAAGCATATAAAATACTCCATCCTTATATAAAAACCAGATGGATAAAACTTCTCATCCAAATTTCTTGAATACATAACTATTAACAACATTCCTAATTACAACTAGTATTTTGTTTTTGGAGATTCATATTGTGACTAATTTGCAAGAACTTCCCATATTAACTCCGGGTCAAACGACGGCACCCGAGCAAGCAAGCATCCCTCCATCTCCGACGCCGCGGCCTCCTCTGCCCCCGAGCACCACTCGTACGACACGGCCCCGGACCCCGACGACCCCTCGCCAACAACACTAGCCCTACAGCCTTCTTCCGTCGCTCCCGAAGACTCACTTTTCTTCCCACCACTCTTTCCCGCCAATTTCCCGGCATCCCGGCGGGCCTTCTTCTCTCTCTTGACCTTCCGCCACACGGCCTCGATCTTGGCGTCGACGGCTCTCCCCAGCGCCTCGATGCGCGGGGCGTCCCCGAGGCCGAGGCGGGCCGGGTCGCGGAGGTTGGGGAAGTTGAGGCGGGCGTACTCGGCGCGAAGCTTGTAGGCCGCCCGGTCGTAGGCGTAGGCGGCGGCCTCGGGCGAGTCGTAGGTGCCGAGCCACACCCGCATCCTGTTCTGCGGCAGCCGTATCTCCGCCACCCACTTCCCCCATTGCCGCTGCCGCACCCCTCTGTACAGCTTCCCGCTTCTCGCCCCGATCTTCGAAATCGCGCTGCTCTCGCGGGAAAATTGATTGATCATCAAATCTCTCTGCTGGAGGTACACGGACGATCCAACCGGACCCAAAACAGGGGCCGCTTCGTAACAATTTGAAAATATTGAATCAATGGTGTTTGAATTACTGCTTAAAATGAGCTGCGAGAGGTAAGATCCGATGTTGGAATCATGGTTTTCAGTGAAAAAAGGAGAGTTTTGATTGGTTATGTTCATTTTCTTTTCTTGATTTCAAGAACAGAAAACAGGGGAGGGAAATGGGAACTCAAAAACTTGTCCCTTTTCCGCAGAAATCGAAAATTAGGAAGAAAGGAAATTGAAAGTAGAGAATATGAAAGAAAAAGGAGGGCTCTTTGAGGATGAATGGAAACATAAAAAGTTGGGTTGATTTTAGGTGTTAGATTTTGGTTAGGATAAGAGTGGTGTATTTATAGAGGAATGGGTCTTTGTTGTTTCTGGTTGTATTGGAATTAAGCAGTTCACATTTATTATTCAACTTTTTGTATATTTATATCGTCTGAAAATGACTTGCCTCTCAAATTTTGTAATTTTGTACAAGAAATTAATAAAAATTTATGATGAGTATTGTATGCTTCTAGAGGAATTGGTCGTCATGTCTTGTTAATTTAGAATGCCAGTATAATAAAGAACTCCAAAAGAATTTATCAATAGTGTATCCCTAATTAATAATCATGTAGTAGTTATTTTTAAAAACGTCTAATGGTGTTGGCTACAATTTATTAATTACGTCAATATGAAATCGATGAATTGATCTTTAATACCCTGAAAAGAAGAAGAATTGGGGCCGATAACTAGTCGTCAAAATGAAAATCAAATTGATAGAGGGGTGTGGTCGAATCTTTCATATTTAACCAAGTGGCCAGGGGTTCAACCACCATCTTTGAACAATTGCGGACACACATATACTAAGCATGGGCTTAAGCCCTTCCCAAACTAATTAAAAATGTCTAGTTATAAAATTATGGTTCTATTAGAATTTGAATTAATGTGCAAAAGTTTCTATTAAAATAATAAAATATAAAGTTATTGTCTCAAATAAAATTTAAAAAATATAGCCCTTACTATAGCAATCTGATCAGCTTTTTCATCCTTCTAGGTGGCATTTTGACCAAATTTAGTACTCCCCTTGGTCTCCATTAGAAGTTCCATTTCACTTTTACTATTTTGAAGTAAATGGACATCATATTTCACTAACTCACTCCACTCACATTTTATTATAAAATCAATAGTATCCACAATTTACTAACTTTTTCTCACTTTCATTTATAAAATCAAATAATTTCTTAAGAGTCATGCTGGTAAAAAATAGGACTTGTAATGAGGACATGAGGGAGTACTACGGTTTGATCTTAACATTATTGCTGAAGATTATTCTCTTTGTCCGCCATTTATAGTCGCATTTTGACTATGCACTAGTTTTAAGAAATTGTTTGACTTTGTGAACAAAATAAAAAAATGAGTTAGTGGATTGTAGGCTTCACATTTATATATTGATTTTATAATAGAATGTGAGTGTAACGATTTAGTTGAATAGTGAGCCACTTACTTAAAATAGAAAAAAAAGTAAATGAGACTTTAAATCGCGAACATTCCAAATAGCAAAATGAGACTTTAAATTGTGGACATAGGAAGTATATTTTATTGTGATAACGAGTTATTTCAAATTCATTACTACTTTATCCATCCCATAAAAATAGTCTTCTTTTTTTATTTTAGTCCGTCCCACAAAAATAGTCAATTTCTATTTTGAGCATGTCTTTTCTCTCATATAAAGTGAACCTCATTCTCTATTAATAATACTTCAATTACTTTTTCCTTTCTATTTCTCTAATACCATACCAAGTTAACATTAAAATTAGTGCGATTGCAAAAGCTCTATTTTCACTGAGGGAGTGTTAAATAAAGTAAAAAAAATCTGACATTTAGAAATTAGAAAATTAAGAGTAATTGGTGTTTAGATAACGTGTGGATCCCATATTGGGTCCGTACAACTGAGGAAATCCCTTTAAAGAGTGGGCCCCTTTACAATCTGGCACTGCCACGCATTTTGGTACACTTTCACTCTCAGGGCAGGAGATTTTTGATTCCTGAAATCTTAGTAGGTCAAACACCACTTCTTTCATTTAATCACCTAATTATAATCTGTAGTCTGAATAGGTCAAACACCACTTATCTTATGTGTGTATTATTGCTTCAATCCTTCTTAAAATGTGTATCCTACGAATGTGTATTGATTCAATGATTCTTAATCTAAGGTTACGCGATCCAGAATTTGAAATTTAAGTCATTACTCCCTCCTTTTCGGAATAGGAGTCCTATTTAGTTATAACACGAATTTTAAGAAATGTAAAGAAAAATGAATTGAATAAGTGAGTGAAATATGAGTGGAATAAGTTGAAGGAATGTGAGGCCTACTTACCATTTATAATAAAAGTGAAATATGACTCTTATTGTGGGACGGACTGAAATGACAAAACAAGACTCTTATTATGGGACAGAGTGAGTATATGGTAAGAATATTGACTCCGATCCTGTAAATTTATGAGCAGTTCGACATAAACACTAATCTTCATAATGATATGACATAAAACGTTTTTATGTGCTGATACATGTTTTGTTAGTATTTCTTAAATGAAATGAAATAATTGACTGTAGAATGTATATAATTGAGCAAATTTATATTATTTTCACCCTAAACAATATAGCTAATAATGGAGAATGAACTTGCCTCACGAAACTCCAACTATCACAATTTAGTGAGACAAGCAGCCTGTGGTAATCCTACGTATTTTCTAACACTATTGAAACTTAAAACGTGGTTAATGTGTACAAGGTCGGTTACATAATGCACCGAGTGAAAATTATATGATTAGGTGTCACATGATAATATCATTACTAAATGTGGTGGCACATTATGAATTCTGATACACAAAAACTCTACTAATTATAGCACCATTTAAACCTATAAAATGTAAAAGGCATATTTCATGAGAATCCAATTTTAATGATTTATCAATGTGATGTGTGACACCTAAATTCCAAATTTTTACACGTTAGCTTTAAAAATAGTGGAATGAGATAGGTCATATACAACTTAAATTCCTAACAACGTTGTCAATTCCAGTGTCTTAAATTAACGAAGAGAAGAGTAAGTTTTTTGGTAAAATAACAAATTATTTTATAGGATCTTAACATTTCTTACTTACATTGCATGAATCGAAAATTTGTTATTCATTTTATTATTGTAGTAAAAGTCTATGAATTTTCTTATCAATGAAGATAATGCACGACAAATGACTCGTAGAATATAGTGTTGATTCGTAAAGATACACACTTTATGGTAAATATATGTAAATGTATCTCACATGTTGATATACTTTTACATGAAAAACAAAACTCATAAACTCTCTTCACTTTTATGACAAACTTCTGAGTATTTTGTATTCGTATCTACTTTCAAACTCTGATCTCCGAATCGAATGTGAGAGATTCTCGAACATGATAATCTAAGTATTACTTATTATTAGTATTATTATTACTATTATTATTATTATTATTATTATCTAATTATTATTTCATTAATTAGTTACGAGCAATCTAATTTACAAAATCTAAGGTGGTAATTGGTTATTAGACCTTCTATTATAATTTTAACTGAAATTATATAGTACAACTACTCACTCTCTCCATAAAATAAGTTGAATTTTGCAATTGTGGTCCGTCCCTCAATTACACTATTATAATTTTAACTGAAATTATAACTTTTTTTAAAACTTTTTTCACTGTACATTACACTATTAATAATATGGGTCTCAATATTCATTAACTACCACTATTTCATTTTTTTTTCTTTATGAATCATATTTTACCAATTTTGCATTAAAACTCGTGTAACTTTCAGAGTCTATATTTTTACGGAATGAAGAGAGTATATATACTAATTCACGGTTACAAGTTTGAAATGTATTGATAATATCTCATGTTACCTTTTGGTTTACAATGAGATGTATTTTGTGCAACAATCAACTACCAAATTTCTCTCCTATGCCACGTGTCTCTTGGAGTAGAGGAAGAACCACCCCAAATTTTCATTATTGGTTCAATAATACCATATCTATCCTCTAGGATATTATTTAAATTATTAGGTTATTCGTTATTTAATTGTCGTGTGCTTAATATTGGCCATATATCATGTTGAACCAAATCAGTAGATCGGCTATTTAACTTAGTATAATTTAGAATAATGACTTCTTCACCTCAAACGAGAGATTGGCATCGTAAGATTTAACTGTTTTCTTACAAATTCATTATAGAAAGATCCAAATCATTGTAAGTTGCATTATGTTAGTGTTTGAGCTCATCAAGATCGGATTGAGCTGGTGGAAGAATCAAGTCAGGAAATAGCCGTTGGGAACCAAAACAGGAACTAGCCGTTGGAAACGGTTATAACCGTTTTTCGGCAAAGGAAGCTGTTCGGCAAAAGGAAGCTGTTCGGCAAAAGGAAGCTGTTCGGCAAAGGAAGCTGTTCGGCAAAGGAAGCTGTTCGGCGGTTTTCTTGATCGATACTTCTTAAGGGAGTTGCGATTCATTCCAGAACCAACAACAACAGAAATCAAAAGTGATAGAGAGAGAATTCAAGAGAGGAAGTGTTATCTTTCAGCTGTGCGTTTTTAGCTCTCGAAGCAAGAAGTTTTCGGGCGAGTTGAGGGTTTTCCATCTTGTAAATTCTTGAGAGTTTTGAGTGCTCTTATGTTTGTAATTTCTCGAGTGATCAATAAAGAAACACGCCAGATTCTGCCCGTGGATGTAGGCTTACGCCGAACCACGTAATTCGCTTGTGTTCTTCCTTGCATGTTGTCATTTCATTAATTTGCATTTCGATCATCACAACCGTAGGTTCGTTCTTCACAACGTGGCGCCGTCTGTGGGAAATTCGTCCACTGAATTGATCGAGAAGGCATAAAGTTTTGGGAGTTCTTTCTTTGTTTTTTTTTCCTCAAGAAGGCGCTCAACCTGTTTGAATAATGGCTGCAGCAAGGTTTGATGTTGAAAAGTTCACAGGCCGAAATGATTTTGGCCTATGGAGGCTGAAGATGAAAGCAATCTTGATGCAACAGGGTTTATGGGAAACCCTAAATGGTGGAGGCAGTAATGAGGAGGAGAAGCCCGAGCCTGATGAAAAGGAGAAGGCAAAGGCTCAAGACAGAGAGTACAAGGCATATAGTACCTTGATACTCAACCTCAATGACAGAGTCCTCAGAGAAGTTTCAAAGGAGGAGACAGCGGCTGGAGTTTGGTCCAAGTTGGAGTCATTATACATGGCCAAATCCTTGGCAAATCGGCTGCACCTGAAGCAGAAACTTCTCACTTTCAAGATTGCTGATGGAAAAGGTGTGTTGGAACAGCTCGAAGAATTTGGGAAATGCATCGATGATCTTGAGAACATTGATGAAGAGATTAAAGATGAGGACAAGGCTCTGATGTTGTTGAATTCCTTGCCACCAAGTTATGAGCATTTCAAGGATGCTATACTTCTTGGTAGAGAGTCCAAGATTGGATATGAAGAGGTGTACTCTGCTCTAAAGCTCAAGGAAATCCAGAAATCTAATCCAAAGTCCACTGAAATGGTGTCTGAGAGTCTGAGTGTTGCTGATCACAAGAAGAATGTGAAAAGAAAGTCACAGAAGAAGCCATGGAAAAACAAGACAGCTGACTGGAAAGAGACCAGATCATGCCATCACTGCAAGAAACCAGGCCACATAAAGAAGAATTGTTGGGTTTGGAAGAAGAAGCAGGCCGAGGAAGAGAATGGCAAGAACAATGCTGATATTGCAGAAGAGTTGGTGGTCCCGGAGGCTCTGTGTGTGACTGAGGACATGGAAGAACTTCCATGGATCATGGATTCTGGATGTAGCTTCCACATGTGTCCAACTAGAAGTCATTTTGAGGAAATCAAGAATGCAGCTGGATCAGTTTTGTTAGGAAATGACCAGATATGCAGAATCAGAGGAGTTGGGTCCATCAGGCTTAGACTTCATGATGGCTCCATCAGGTTACTCACTGGTGTGAGGTTTATTCCAGAGATTAAGAGGAATTTGATCTCTATTGGAGTGTTGGATGCAGCAGGATATAATTGCATATTATCTGATGGGATTATGAACATCGTCAAGAATGGTGATGTTGTTATGATGGCTGAGAGAAAGAGAAGCCTATACTATCTAAAGGCAAGTGTGGTTACTGGATCTGTGAATCTGGTGCAGGTATTAGACTTAAGAATGTGGCATCTCAGACTCGGACACTTGGGAGAAACTGGAATTAAAGAATTGGCCAAGAAGAAGCTGATTAAGCTGGAAAATCCCAATGAGCAGTTGGGTTTGTGTGAGCAATGTGTGCTCGGAAAGAGTAAGAAACTGCCCTATGGAAGAGGAATTCACAGCTCAAAGTCACCACTAGACTATGCCCACAGTGACTTGTGGGGCCCAGCTACACCAGCTTCATTGGGTGGAGGTAGATACTTTCTATCCATTATTGATGATTTTTCTAGAAAATTATGGGTGTTTATCTTGAAGGAAAAGTCAGAGACATTCATGAAATTCAAGGAGTGGTGTAGGGAAGTGGAGGTGGAGAAAGGGTGTTCTTTGAAGTGTTTAAGAACTGATAATGGGCTGGAATTTCTGAGTGGGGAGTTTGATTCTTTCTGCAAGCAGAAAGGTATGAAGAGGCATAGGACATCTCCATCTAATCCCCAACAGAATGGAGTTGCTGAGCGCATGAATAGAACCATCCTAGAGCGAGTTAGATGTATGCTCTTTGGCTCTGGAATGGCTAAGAGATTCTGGGGTGAGGCTGTGAGTATGGCAGCAGTTCTCATCAATAGAAGTCCTTCTTCAGCTATAGCTTTTGACACTCCTGATCAGAGATGGTATGGAAAGGCCATGGATTATTCGAATATGAAGATTTTTGGTTGTATGGCTTATGCACACATCAGGCAAAGTAAGTTGGAGCCAAGGGCCTTGAGATGTGTGATGATTGGATACCAAAAGGGAGTGAAGGGCTACAGACTGTGGTGCATAGAGCCAGGAAATCAGAAAGTTATTATCTCTAGAGATGTGCAATTTGAAGAAAGTAGGATGCCATTTCTGGAAAAGGCTCAAGAGAGCCAGAGGCCATCTCATTCTGAGAAAGAACCAGAGCCTGAGAGGATGGTGGAGATGGGTGTTCCAGAACCTGAGGAGGCTGAGGAATCAGTTCAGGTGGAGGTTTCTGGAGCAGATAGAATTGCTGAGCCTGAACAGCAGATGGGAAATCATAGTGAACAAGAAGAAGCAGATGCTGATGTCTTGAACCCTGAAGAAGAGCAGCAGGATTTGGGTGACTATGTTCTAGCCAGAGATAGGGTCAGAAGAATCCCTAAACCATCTACAAGATACAGTGAAGAAGAATACTTGCTATATGCACTATGTGTTGCAGAAAACATAGAGTATGCAGAGCCTTCAAGCTTCAAGGAAGCTATGAGTTCTAAGGAGAGCAAGCAGTGGATGGAGGCTATGATAGATGAAATACAGTCCCTGATCAAGAACAAGACATGGGTGCTTGTGAAGAGACCTTCCACACAAAAACCAGTGAGTTGTAAGTGGATATACAAGAAAAAGTTGGAGGTTGGGAACAAGATTAGGTTCAAGGCTAGGCTTGTAGCTCGGGGGTTCACACAAGAGGAGGGAATAGACTATAATGAAGTATTTTCTCCAGTGGTAAAGCATGCCTCAATCAGAATTTTGCTAGCTATAGTTGCTCAAAGAAGTTGGTTTTTGGACCAACTTGATGTGAAGACAGCCTTTCTTCATGGAGAGCTTGAGGAAACTATATACATGAATCAGCCAGAGGGATTTGTGATACATGGGAGTGAAGATAAGGTTTGTCTACTAAAGAAAAGTCTATACGGTTTGAAGCAAGCAAGTAGACAATGGCATATCAAGTTTGATGAACATATGCAGAGTATGGGATTTATAAATTCCAGATATGATAGTTGTGTCTACTTCAAATCAAAGTCTGAGGGACCTGCTGTGTATTTGCTATTATATGTAGACGACATCTTGCTTGCTGGAC
Source organism: Salvia splendens (assembly GCF_004379255.2). Classification (NCBI taxonomy): domain Eukaryota; kingdom Viridiplantae; phylum Streptophyta; class Magnoliopsida; order Lamiales; family Lamiaceae; genus Salvia; species Salvia splendens. The sequence continues at coordinate 15,537,667 of NC_056046.1, forward strand.
CAGATAGACAGGAGCTAGATAGGGTGAAAGCCTTATTGAAAAAGGGATTTGAAATCAAGGATCTGGGGAGTGCTAGCAAGATTTTGGGAATGGATATATTCAGAAATGCAGATAAGAGGGTGTTGTGGTTGTCCCAAGAAGGCTACATTCAGAAAGTACTGCACAAATATCAGATTGACAAGAGTAGAGCAACCTCAGTTCCACTATCACAACAGACTAAGCTGTCCAAATCACAATGTCCCAGAAATCAGCAAGAAGAAAGAGAGATGAGCCAGATACCTTATTCCAACATAGTTGGGAGTGTGATGTATATGATGATATGCACAAGGCCTGATATTTCTCATGCGGTAAGCGTGGTGAGCAGATACATGTCCTGTCCGGGAAGAGAGCACTGGTTGGCTTTGAAAGGGATTCTCAAGTATCTCAAAGGAAGTAGTGATCTGGGAATAATGTTCAAATCAGAGAATGAAGGAGATAAGGATAGCATTATTGGGTTTTGCGATTCAGATTATGCAGCTAACCTTGATAATAGGCGCTCACAATCTGGGTACATATTTACCTTGTTCGGCTCCGCGGTGAGCTGGAAGTCTAATCTCCAATCCGTGGTGGCTCTATCGACGACGGAGGCAGAGTATATAGCTCTTGCTGAGGCAGTAAAGGAAAGCTTCTGGCTTAGGGGTATAGTTGGTGATTTTGGGGTGAAGCAAGAGAATGTTGTGATCAAGTGCGACAGCAATAGCGCGATTTGTCTCTCGAAACATCAGACATATCATGAACGCAGCAAACATATAGACGTGAGGCTGCATTTCATTCGAGATGAGGTTGAGAAGGGTGCGGTGAAGATTGAGAAGGTCAGCACCGAGCACAATGCGGCTGATGCACTTACTAAAGCCCTACCAAGATCCAAGTTCCGACATTGCTTGGATTTGGTTGGGGTGGTCCGAAATTTGTAAGTATGGGAAGGAAGGTGGAACTGGTAGTGATGGATCTTAGATTGCTCAAAGGTGGAGGATTTGTTAGTGTTTGAGCTCATCAAGATCGGATTGAGCTGGTGGAAGAATCAAGTCAGGAAATAGCCGTTGGGAACCAAAACAGGAACTAGCCGTTGGAAACGGTTATAACCGTTTTTCAGCAAAGGAAGCTGTTCGGCAAAAGGAAGCTGTTCGGCAAAAGGAAGCTGTTCGGCAAAAGGAAGCTGTTCGGCAAAGGAAGCTGTTCGGCAAAGGAAGCTGTTCGGCGGTTTTCTTGATCGATACTTCTTAAGGGAGTTGCGATTCATTCCAGAACCAACAACAACAGAAATCAAAAGTGATAGAGAGAGAATTCAAGAGAGGAAGTGTTATCTTTCAGCTGTGCGTTTTTAGCTCTCGAAGCAAGAAGTTTTCGGGCGAGTTGAGGGTTTTCCATCTTGTAAATTCTTGAGAGTTTTGAGTGCTCTTATGTTTGTAATTTCTCGAGTGATCAATAAAGAAACACGCCAGATTCTGCCCGTGGATGTAGGCTTACGCCGAACCACGTAATTCGCTTGTGTTCTTCCTTGCATGTTGTCATTTCATTAATTTGCATTTCGATCATCACAACCGTAGGTTCGTTCTTCACACATTATATGCTTATAATTGTCTGTTATTTTCGATTGGAAGAGCAATAACAAATTAAAATCGAAAATTAGCTATGAATTAAAAGAATTGCCGGAAATCTTTTTGTGATAACCTACTCAATTAATATAAAACTTTAAAGAGAGCATTACTACTTTTGTTAAATGAAAAATACAATTAAAGAGAGAAGAGAAAAACGATTACGTCCATTCTCAAAATGTAAGATAACACACTAAGAAGAACATGTATATAAATGGAGTAAGAAGGAAAACAATTTATTCAGAACAACTGTATGAAATCAATAATGCATTTAATATGTGTTGACCTTGAAAAAGGTCTATTTTGTCTTCTAGTAAGATGTCGGCCCTTTGCTTTCCCATTCACCGTGTCCAACTGCGCATCCATCATTTATGCAATCATTTTACCATTATTTTTCCCAAAGACGGAAATTAAACCAGATTAAATAGGAAAGAAAAAGTGAATAAAAATAAATATTTGTATGAGAGAAAAAACACAGAAACAAGATACCCCTTATTATAGTAGTATAAGATTAATATTTACAGATGGATCAAATTAATTTTTTTACTATTTTTATGAATGGAATGAGTATAACTCAAACATAAATTATATAGTAAAATATTACTTCCTCAGTCCCATTTTAGGACTCTCGGTTTACCATTTTTAGGTGTCCCATTTTAGAAGTTTCAGTTAGAATATTGCATAATTGGAAATAGGCTCTTCATTCCCCTCGTTCCAAAGTATTTGAGTCGTATTCTTTTTTAATTTGTCTCAAGATAGTTGAGTTATTTTCTTGTTTGGTTAAAAATTTATTCTCTTTTTTACTTTACTCTATCTCTCTCTTCATCTTTATTACTTTATTCTCCATACTTTAGCCTTTAACAAATCAATTTCTTAAATCTCGCGTCAAAAAAAGGCCTCAACTACCTTAGGATGGAGAGAGTATAAAACTAATAGTACTTTATAAAAGTAAGACTCACATTCTACTATCTTTTTTCACCAACTTTTCTTTATATTTTTTAAGGCCCGTGTAGAACAGACTCTTAAAGTGGGATGGAGGGAGTACTACATTAGCATCTTTATAAGTATAGTTTGGTCTGGTTCGATTCTGTTCGATTTTAATTTTCAAAAGACTTTGATTTGAGATTCAGTTTGGATTGGAAAAAAATTCAAACCAAAAAATGAATGTTCTCCCTAATTATAACTAAGTCATTCTCGTCGAATACCTTAAATGGGAATGAACGCAAAAAATAAGGTGCAATCAGTGGCGGACGCAGAAAATATAGTAAGGAGATGCTTCATTGTATAATTCGTCCATCTCACGGTAGTTGAGTCATGTTTCTTTTTTAGATCGTCTTAAGATAGTTGAGTCATTTCCTATTTGGACAAAAACTTTATTCTCTTTCTATAATCTGCAAGCACTCATTTATAATTTCCATACAAAAAAAATGTTCCAACTAAGATGAAATTATAAAGTCAATTTCATAAATTTCATAAAAATTAAGCAAACACTTAATTCTATCTCCTTTTTGTTTTTCATATTTTCATTCTCTATTTCACATGATAAAATCAATACAAAGAACTATAGAAAAACTAATTTTGAATAATTAAATTAATAAAGGAATTAAATAAAAAGAGAAAAACTGAACTTATAGCTTCGTAGCTTTTTTAAGCTACAAAGTTATGAAATTCTCGTGAATTATGTGGGAAATTCTCAACTTTAGTACTTTCAATTTTTACTGTCGACGACCTTGACCGATATTAATAGTGTGTGGCTTGCAACATCAACTCTTTGGGGGCCCAAAAATATTGGAATTTTAATTTTTGGAATAATATTTATTAGTAAAGGAATTAATATATAATGGTTCAAGACCATCTCCAAGTGTATACTAAAACTTAAAATGGGATAGGTAATTAGCTCCAATAGTACTTCAAAATCAATCTCATTTTTGGTTTTTGAGAAAAAAAATACCTATCTTTAGGTTTACATTAAAACAAAACCTATAAGTTTTTCAAATTTTGTGAGTAAAAAAAACATACTCCCTCCGTCCCTAAAGAGTATACACTACTTTTTTTTTGTCCGTCCCCAAAAAGTATGAACTTTCAATTTTGTAAACTCTCTTCTCTCTAATGAGGTGAGACCTATTCTCCATTAACAATACTTAAAAAACTTTCTCTATCTCTATCTCTATTTCTATCTCTTTTACTTTACCAATTATGCATTAAAACTCGTGCCGAACCCTAAGTTCATATTCTTTGGGGACGGAGGGAATAATATAGAAAATATTTTTTTAAGTTCGAATTTAGTGCATGTAAATGATTGGAGTAAAATTATATTTAATGTAACAGTTACATTAAAATAAATTTAAGTTTAGTGTAAATGGTTGAATATGGTGTATGAGCCGTTTATAAATTGAATATGCCGCAACTAAAAGTGTGGGTTACCTATTATTGGCTATTGCAAGTTTGAACGCGATTTTGTCTTTCGTTTTAATTATGCATATGTTAGACAGCTAACACTACTATTGAGCAAAGGGTACATATTTCATCCCACCCATATCGGGTAATATAATCTTATTTAAATGTTTTATTTTTAATATATCACTCCCTAAAACAAAATTCAATAAAATAAGTACTCCAATATAGTACTAATTATTATTTACTTCATATAAAATTATGACCCATTTCTTTTATCTAAATCTCTCTTTCTAATAGAGTATTTTATATTTTTATTAATTCTTTCTCCCACTTTTTTGGCAAACAAACTCTCAACAAAAAGTAAACATTCTTTCTGTTTGTAGTTTTTATATAAACTAGTCATTCCTTAATATTTGTGGTTGAAGCTTGAGGTCAATTTAATGAGATGGAGCAAATATGTTTTGTTATGAGTATATAAGACGATACATTCTTAAGTAAAATATATACTCACTACTGTATACTACAATGCATCGTCACAACTCTTATATTCACATCACATGCATCGTCATGTCTATTGATTAAATGTCACAACTAACACAATATCTAAAAAGATTGTTTAATACATATAAATCCAGTTCGATATATGTATTGGTTATGATGTCTTGAACGCACATTACGATTTCAAAGAAAGCGGTTGACAAAATTATAGCATCCCCTTGTGAATTTATTGATATGAAATTGACTATTTGATACAATAAATTAATACTATTAATTAGTTGTCAAATTTAATTTGCAAATTCCGACCTACCGAAATTGGATGCTAATTTCATTAAATAAGTTTAATTTTTGTACACGAGTCACTATCACTCTCAGAAAATTATAATTAATTAGGGCACTTGACTTGGTCTCTTCGCCTAGGTGGAAGTTAGACGCCGACTAGTTGAAAATTTGGGACTTGTGATCGTTGCTAAAATATTTATATATTCATCCTATGATCCTAGAATCTAAATTTAGGATGCAAGTACAACCGATAATCTTTATATCAAAATAACAAACTAAATTAAAAGAGGTCATTTAAGGCTGAATTTATAATCTAATAAATTTTCAGTCCAATTAGCCCATGATCCAAATATATTGATCTAAAATTCGATGAATTGGCCTGATCGATATCTCTATATGTTTATTCATATCTTTTACCTTTTTTTATATGCTACCTATTTAGTATTATAAATAAAGGATAATTAAGAACAAAACTGCATAAGTCAATTTTCATCACTAGCTTTAAGGTTAAAATTCAAATATTTAGGATTAGAGTTGGGAAATTTCTAACACGATTAGTTTATTTTGATTAATTCGCAATGAAGCTTAATTGATTAGATCCGAATGATGGTAAATTAATAATTGAGAGCCCTACTAAATTTATAGATATCATATAAAGTCAATTCATGATAAATAGTAGTAGTAATTGGAAAGGAGTTGGGAATCCTTAAAATAATATGATCGGGTGGATCACCGTGGATGTAATAGTACGTATGGCCTAAGGCTAAGGACCACAAATTAATAATATAAAAAAAAGTAGAGCAATAATTTAATGGGATGGACCCAACATCATAATTATAAATTTGGGATTCACTTCTTAAGTTTAGTTTCATTTATATATTCTTTTTTGGTAAAGTGATACTCCTCTCATTCTAGTAAAATAGAGAGACTTTTAGAATAACATAGAGCATATTTGATAAAGTAGACAAAAAATGATTAGGTCATGTTCTATCTACAAAAATTGTATACTAATTTCTTTATTTTCAATATTTGTTTTGATTTTTAATAAACTGTGAAAGTAATTATCAGAATCCTGAAAATAAAGAATATAGTTGTAAAAATTTTCAAGAATCTGACCCAATTTTAGGATTCTTATATATTTAAATTAAATATAAATATAAAATTTTGATATTTTCTAAACACGAGAAAGTAAAGTTGTTAGAAATCATTTTCCTACTAATTTTACTTTCCCGATAGAAAAAAATGGCCTTCGAGTTTTGTTATAGAAAATGAGGTCCACTTCATTCAAGAAAAAAAAGTTACCAAAAGTATAAGAAGACTACTTTTATAGAACATACCAAAACAAAAAGAAGATTTATTTTATAGGACAGAAAGAGTATAACTTAAACTATTAGTATATCCTAATATACTGTAGATACATGAGTTGTGATTAATGTCCAAACCTTTCTTAAAGACCGAACTGGAGACCAAATTTGGGCCATCCATTTTTCTTAATCTTGTGGTTAGGATTAATTTATAATTAATTTAATATTTTATTCAATAAATAAATTTTTTTAAATTATTTTTTATTCAATAAAAATTTGCCAGAGTAAATAATGAACTATATTCACTAAATAATGAACTAAATGAAGTATGTTATGAAATAATTTTGACATGTTATTGAAATACATTAATGATACAACAAATTTTAGTGTTAAACGTTAAGCGGTAGTAATGAACTATATTCAATAAATAATGAACCAAATGAACGTTAGTAATGAAGTAAATATGACTTTTTATTGAAATACAATGTTAACTGTGTTAAACGTCAAGTAGTAGTAATGAACTTATTACTTCATTCAGTCATGCTATTACTTCATTCCGTTAGTTTAATACTTCATTCCATTAGTTTATTACTTCATAATGTGTTATGACATAATTATCTTTCAGTTGAAGTAAATTCGGTATGTAATGAATGCGAAAAATTACTTCATAACATACGTTCATTTAGTTCATTATGTAGTGTATATAGTTCATTATTTACTCCAGCAAGTTTTATTGAATAAAAAAATTATTTTTTTAAAAAAAATTTTAAAAAAAAATAAATTTAAATAAAAAAGTTTTTATTGATTAAAATATTAAATTAATTGTAAATTAATCATAACCACAAGATTAAGAAAAATGGATGGCCCAAATTTGGTCTCTAGTTCGGTCTTTAAGACTGGATTTGTGGATAATGAGACTCGTAGATACATAGTACTATTTGTTAGTAGTTTTAGATATTCACAACTAATTATAAAGTTTGATAGACCATGAGTTTAGGGATGGGGATCCTCTGCTGTGCGCAGCACCCCTGATGTTACATATAAACAAATAAAATAATCAAATAAATTAAATTAAATTAAATTAAATAAAAATATATTATTTTATTACATTGTGAGGAACAACATGGGCTACGGTGCACTTGTGCACAGCAGAGGATCCCACCACTGAGTTTAGTGGGAAGACCTTTTAACATCAAAATTTGGAGCATTACTTTTGCTAGTTGCTACGTAAGTTGACCTTCAAAATTTGGAGCATTACTTTTTCGATTTGCTGCGTAAGTTGACCTTCACATTGGAGCATTACTATTTACTAATGCTGCGTAAGTTGACCTTCAAAATTTAGAGCATTACGTTTGCTACTTTGCTACGTAAGTTGACCTCATCAATTTAGCAGCAGCACTTAATTGAAAAGGTCCAAGTTCTAACTAATAATCAAAGGAATTCCAAATTTTCCCTCAGGTGCTATCAAAAGGAGTAAAGGGACCCATACAAAAATACTACTACTTCGGACACAAACTTAAAACATTTGAATCCAAATAGCTTAGAAAACCCCTCAAGAATTTTCTTAATAAAAAAAATGTCCTCATTCTTCTTGAAATGCTACTACATATCATGAAGCTGAAGCATACTACAAATCCAAGCATATGACTGGGAAATGGAACATAAAGGGTTAATATGACGTCTTGATACTTGGAGTAAAGGTTGGTGTTCAAACTTCCTTATAGCCAAGATCAGTGCTCGATAAGGAAGTGGACGGCTTAGAGACTTCAAGAAAGATAGCTGGAAACAATACTCACTTTTATTGTTGGACCATGATCTTTATTGTTCACTTTCTAGTATCATGCTACTTACTTTGTTTGATTTACCAGTTGTGTGTTTGTTCCCAAGTTCGGTGTTGCTTAAGAATTGTTGGTCTTTTGTTTATGCTTTGCCCTACTTTTTTTTTCTTTTCTTTTAAAAATAGTTGATCTTTTGTTTTGGTTTTTGAGCAATCTTTTATTATTTCAAGTAATGCTTGCACTTGGCCGGTTGCCCGATGGATGAAACCAAGAACCCAATAAATGTATTTGAATAATTTGAAAACAAAACTCGCCCAAAAATGGGGATATTGTATTTGTTACAAATTAAAAATATTGAAACTATTTCAAATGTCGAGAGTTACATGTAAATGTGAAAATTTTATTTATTTTAAATTTTTCTGATAATTTACCATTTTCCTTTTATTTGGGCCTAGCGTATTAATATGTAGCCCACGAAAAGTTTTCTTCTTTACAATAGAAGTGGGCTCCAATTTAGTTTCAACTCTTATTATATAATCGGAGCAACCGAGCAATGAGGCCTCTAAGACTCAAAAAGTAATTAATGGCGTCTGAAGCCCATGAGTACAACGTAGTCCGTAATTGAGTTGGGAAATTTATATTCACTCAATCCCGACTAAGATGGTACACTTTTTTTTAGTTTGTCCCAAATAAGATGACGCATTTCTATTTTTAAAAATAATAAAATAATTAAATTTTTATTTGTTGAGTGTCGAACAAAATTCATAGTTTTATCTGGTATTTGGGTCAATTTTTATTCAACCGATCCCCAACCCAACACCAAAATAAACAATCAAAAATCAATGTCAACTCGCCTAAATTTTATGGTCAGTCGAAATTCGACCATACAATAATTTTCAATGGTTTTGTGGCATTTCATCTAACTCAAGGCTAATGAAAATATAACAAAGATATTACCGAATTCTCGTCTAAAATAAATTCAAGGGTATTATTCTAAACTACCTAATTTGGTGCGTGCAAATTTGCAATGCACCTAATGTATTTTTGCTAATATGGGTTGGGAGACGAATTTTTCAAATTAATCGCAGGAAAATTCAATATAAAATTTTGATTTTTAAAATCTAATATAAAAAAAATTAAATGTCAGCCAAATGTTTTGGGAAAAGGCCAAAAATTGGGGTGGCATCATTTAGAATTTGACTTCTCCCACTAATTACTACTTTTGGCAACTTCATCAAACTAATTAGTTACCTTGCTAAACTTGCTTATATAAGTAGTATGGAATTATCACACTAAGATAAAAGTCAAAATTTCAATTTCAATCAGAAACAAGCGAAGATTCGACCGACAATTCGAACATATTATTCGTAATTTTAAAAACTTACACAAATCGACAACTTGCATAAAGACAATATAAAAATATGTTGATTAATTTATTCCCCACATTATAGTTGAACACAAATCAATATAGTAATATGTATGTACCTAAGTAATATAGAAACACACACACATGCACATATATTTGCCACCTCAATTCAAACGTGGAAGATCCGACGCCGATCTTTCCTAGCAAATACGCCCATACAAATACACATGCATATCTCTGCCCATTTCCCATTAAATAATCAAACAACTATTGTACTTTGAGTTTCATTTCATGTAATTTTACTATTTTGAGTTAGATTCAAACCTTTTTTTTTCAAATTGCATGTAAAGTCATGAATTTTTAAAATAATTTGGTTTTTCCCGTTAACTTTAAATGTTACATAAAAAGTCATGAACTTTTATCGGACTGAGTAAATTTCCCAGCCGACCCGACCCGATCCGATAGATTTCAGCACAAATTTATCATACGTGGTGCACCGGAGGCGTGACTTGGCAAATGACAAATTTAGAGTTCAATTCGAATTGTGGAATTAATGCTACTTTTATGCTGAATTCGATTTGTATGTTTATGTCGATTTGTATGTTTATGTCGATTTGTATGTTAAATTCGATTTGTATGTTTTCATTTGTGCTGCTTGTATGTTTGTGATACGTTCGGGGTCAGAGATTGCAATGATAGAAGCGAAACAATCAGAATTAGTGGAGTTGCGAAGTCACACCTCCGGCCTGCCAAGTATAGGATAAATTTGTGTCGGAAATCTATCGTGTGGGTCGGATAGATATTTACACAGTCCGGTAAAGTTCATGACTTTTCATGCAATATTTAAAGTTTACGGGAAAAATCAAAATACTTTAAAAGTTAATAACTTTACGGACAATTTGCCTTTTTTTTTATAATGACATGGACGCCGAGAATTCGAGGTAACCAAATTAACCGGACGTAACCTACTAAATTATCATTATTTTTAACTGAAATTATACATGATTAATTGAAAGTTGGTCTAAAATCTGAATTTAGTCAAAGTTGAATAATTTATAAATAATTATATCCTTTTTATTCTTGTAAAAACTCGTTGATCTCTACCTAAATTTGTATTCCTTTAGTTGTATTCCACCACCATTCCCTCCAACTCCTCTCTCCACTATATATATGCACATACATCACTTCTCATTCTCCAAATTGTATTCATTTTTGCCAACTACTACTATTTACAAACACTAACTTGCCCGACAACCAGAGAGTTCAATGGCGCGGCGATTCCGGCCTCAGCGACGGCACAGTCAGCGGGGTAAGTGCGCCGTTAAATTTTGCAACGATTTTGAAGAGAATTAGGATTGATATTGTTGTATTAGTGCAGGTGGATCTTGTCGGACGGTACTATGATGCCGGAGATAATGTGAAATTTGGACTGCCGATGGCTTTCACGGTTACTATGCTGAGCTGGAGCATTATCGAATACGGCGGCCGTCAACGCAGTTAAGTGGGGGACTGATTATTTCATCAAAGCTCATCCCCAACCTTATGTGCTCTATGGAGAGGTAAGAGTTTGGAATAATAATTCCTTTTACCCAATTTTCAAAAATTTAAATAATAGTAGTATTACTAAGAGAATAAATTTTCTTGTACATGCATATCAAATACTACATGCGTTTATTTGATGATTTAAAACAAGTGGCCTATTAGCTCAGTTGGTTAGAGCGTCGTGCTAATAACGCGAAGGTCGCAGGTTCGAAACCTGCATGGGCCATTTATTTTGTTTTTATGGTGATTTTATTTTAGTGAGTTCATAAAATTAATTATTAGCATTTGTAAAGGAATTAGGTGATGAAGGGGAAATATGATGAATGTTCTGAAGTAATGTTAATTGTGTAGGTTGGAGATGGAAACACAGACCACTATTGCAGAGACATGAGCACCTCAAGAGCTGCCTACTAGATTGACGCCGACCACCCGGGATCCGACCTTGCTGCCGCTTCCATTGTCTTTCCGCTCCTACAACTCCTCCTACTCCGCGCAGCTTCTTCAACATTCTCGTCAGGTCTATATTTGTTTTTAACATGAATTAGCCATGAAATATGGAGTGTCTTATTTTCCTTAATTTTAGTCTATTTTTTACTACTTTAAATATGTATATTAATACTATTTTCATTCAAATTGGCCTTCGCGGGCAACGAAAGGATAAAATAATTAAAAATGGGAAATCAGGCAGACTCTGTGATGCTACTCTTTTTTAGGCAAGACTGCATGATAGTACTATTGAAAACTAGTACTATGTCAGTTTATAATGGAGTATTTTTCTATAGACACAGAATCTTGGGCGTGAGCGTGCGTATTAATGAAAATATCTTATCAATATGAAATTTGGTTTGTAATTATAAGATGATTTATGCATTGTCTTTGTAAAACAAAAAAAATATTTATAAGATGATAAAAAATAATTAAATGTTTGATTAATTTTCAGGTATTTGAATTTGCGGACAAGTATAGAGGGGCAAATATGATAGCAGCATCACCGTAGCGCAGAAGTACTACCGATCTGTCAGTGGATACGCGGTAAGTTCATTCCTAGGGTACGAGGCAACAAACAATGAGTACTACTTGGATTACCTAGGGTACAACGGCGATGCACTGGATGGTCCGTCACTGAATTTGGTTGGGATGTTAAATATGCTGTAGTTCAAACCCTCGTTGCCAAGGTACCTATCTACGACTATTCCATTCTCCTATTTTACTTTATTTTACTATACAAGGACTTAAAATCAAGTAAATGGTGTTTTGTGCAGTTCCTAATGGCCGGGAAAGGTGGTAAGCACAAAGAAATATTTAAAAGATACAAACACCAGGCTGAGTTTTTCATGTGCTCGGCGAACTCCCGGCGGCCTCATTTTCCGGCAACGATGGAACAATATGCAGTTTGTTACCCCTGCGTCCTTTCTCATGTCTGTCTACTCCGATTATCTAGCCTCTGCTTCCACCTCCCTCGCTTGCCCTAACGGCCCCGTCTCTCCATCCCAACTTCTTGCCTTGGCTAAATCTCAGGTGAGACAGACTGACTCTTTTGAATTGCATATCTAGTGTTTGATTATAGCGGATTTATTGAGCCATATACATTTGGTTTGGTTAGGTGGACTACATTCTTGGAGACAACCCCCGAGCAACGAGCTACATGGTGGGGGATGGGAAGAACTACCCTCAACAAGTGCACCATAGAGCTTCTTCCATTGTATCCCACAGAGTGGATCCTTCATTTGTCAGCTGCAGGGGAGGCTATGCTTCTTGGTTTAGCAGAAAGGCCAGTGATCCTAACATTCTCACTGGAGCTGTTGTAGGCGGCCCCGATGCTTATGACAACTTTGTCGACCAGAGAGACAACTATGAGCAAACCGAACCGGCCACCTACAACACTGCCCCTCTTGTTGGCGCGCTTACACGCTGGTCACAACGGCTACAATCAGCTGCTTTCGGTCGAGCTGCCAGAGACGAAGAATCCAAACCAGCTAATCGAGGCCAAGGTATACACCATTACGAGGCATTTACATGTAGTACATGATTGAGCTTTTTTAGTTGTTCAAACATATACTTGTTTCAAATTGCAGGGTTGATTTTTGTTGAGCAGAAGGTGACGAATTCATGGATTGCAGAAGGTAAGAATTTCTATCGATACTCAGCTATAGTGAGCAACAGATCTTCTAAGAAATTAAAGAATTTGAAGCTTCGTATATTGAATATACATGGGCCTCTTTGGGGTCTCACGAAATCCGGTGACGATTACTTTTTCCCAAAATGGATGGAGGTTTTTGGCGCAGGGAAGACCATGGAGTTCGTGTATATTCAGCCGGCATCACCAGCGCAAGTTTTGGTGTCAAGTTACACTCTTGTATAGATAGATGTTTACACTTCTCTTTCACACGCACTTCACTAATTCTCTCTTGATTTTGTAGATAGATATGTATATCATTAAGTTCAATTTCTTGTTGATAGCGTATATGATGAGGTTGAGATATAGGTGGAAGAAAAGGAAGTGACATTTGAGTTTTTTGTATTCCTTAATTTGATGAACAATCAAGAGAAAGTGGCATTCTCATTGTATTTTTGACCATCTAAATAGAATTTCACCAAAATTGTACTGGTACATCATATAATATCATAATGGAGTACCTAAACTGTCATAGATGTATATCGGTACCACAACAACGTCTCCTCTAAAAACTAGAGTACACTCTTGTCTTTCGACACTGAGATTCATATATCTCGTTCATTTTTCTAGCTAGCTACATCTAGTTTTCTTCAAAGAAGTAAGCAACGTACCACCATCGTTATTGTTTCTGGTCGTAGGCAGCTATGTTTTGGGGTTCACATTCAGGGCTGAGTAGACGAACCAACAAAGCTGTGGATGCGCTCATTGAGACAGCACCACAAGCAGCCCACCTAAGAGTTCGAGGAACTGTTATTCTAGGACCTGCATTGCCAACAAAACAAGAAATATCAATGGACTCATTCGAAAATGATTGGATGAAAGACCAAGATGGAGCCTCAAATTAATAAAAATTAACAAAATTAAATAGCAGGCAATAGTTGTGAAAAGTATTGAACACTGTAAATCAAGCAATTTGTTTGACCTTGACTCGATACCGAAGAAAGGACTAAGTTGCCAATTTAAAATTTAAATCAATCATGAAAATCATATGAGTATTCATATTTTTTAAAATTTCATACAATTGCATGAAGTCTCAATACACACTTTGCATCTCATGCATCCCTTCAACTCAACTTTAAAGAATACTCCACAACACAATCAGTCACTTCATGAATAAAAAAGGCTGAAAAGAATGAAGACGAACAAGATAATATAATTGGTAAACTTTCTGCCTGCCTTGGCACAAAACTGAAGAGCCAAGCATTATGCCAAAATGATAAGAAAAGTCCATCTGTTCTCGTCAAATAGAAACAGAGAGTTTAATAACAAAATACACTAAACGATTGGGATAAGTATAAAGACATACCATAATACAAGCGGCAGAGAGTCCAAAAGCCCAATGCTCCTCCAACTGAACAAATTCCAGCAGTGTGCCTCATCAGCCGCGAACATGGCTTTGCATCCGACCGCATCAATTCTCCATCAGAGAATCCAAGCATACGCCTTAGAGCCATTGTCTATTCTCCTTCAATTTGACACAAAATATTCAAAAGGCAATAATTTATATAATTGCAGGAATTCCATTCTCCTGCCTAAAAAAGTTTTGGTGACGGCAAATTTGTCATTTCCGCTCTGAAAAAGGCAATTGATTTTTAGGTAATAGATTTTGCTTCTTCATTTCTTAAGTTACATACTGATAATGACAGTGTTTAATATATCCATAGTTACAGGAGGCAAACACATGAATGTAACGAATGTCTCGTATATTTCTCCTTTCCAGCTCTATTCGCACAAGTGTAGCAATAAGAAATAAACATTCAAGTAGAAGAAGCTGCAACAGTCTACAACTATACAAAAAAAAACCGGTAATGTTGATTATCAAATTCAATTAAAATTTACAAGCACACTATCATAATAAGTGGTAAGAACTGCTCCAAAGTTAATTAAAATTCGATAATCAACATTACCATATTTTAGTATCTGAACCTGATAAAAAAAATAACAAGGATTTCCTAATGAAAAACTAAAACATTCAGTATCGCGTGACAATAAAACAAGCTACAGATCTAATAAATCCAGTCAGACTTAGGCAGAGCTTCCTAGATCAGAAATATTCATGAAGACTTTGAAGCCCTAATTACATAGCAGGCAACTTACGGAATGCATAGTTTGAGATTGGAGAGAAATTATACAATAAGTAGAGCCTAATGATGTGTTCTAACACAATTATAGCAAAAAGAAGGCTAACCGTGTGTAGGAGTCGCCGACGGAGGGAGAGAGGCGAGGCCTGAGGCAGCAGAGAAGTAGATTATTCCGGAAAATAATTGTACTGTAATTCAATTGGGAAAATGATATGAATATTATTAGAGAGTTTGGGCTTTTCTATGTATGTTGGGGAGTGGATTGCAGTGGGCTTCTAGAATTTCTCTTGTTCGATTGAATTTGATACCAATACTCCTATTTTGGTATACAGCTTCGTTGTTAGATTAATTGAAATAGCATACTATAATTTTTTAAAATTACAGCCGTACTTATTATAATTATATGTATAAAAAGTTATGGTAGTGCTTAAGAGCACAATTCTACCCTTTCTACATACAGACTGAAATCAATAATATTTACTTTTCGATTAGGTAACTCTTAGAGTATCCGCAGCGGTGCTCACGCCGACGGACGGCATCCGTGCCGCTGGCGCGGCACCGCCCTGCTCGCCGATGCGCTCTTGCCGCTGGCACAGCGCTGCTCAATGCATCGAGCACGTCCGTGCCAGCGAGCAGCTGACGTAGCGTTTTCTGATTGGCCAACGGCAATGCCGTTGGCATTTTAAAAAAAATCTAATTTTAATTAAAAAATCCGAATAAATATCAAAAAAATATTTTCCCACTTCCCAAAAAATTATATCCGTTTTCTCCCCAATTTTAATTTATTTTTCAATTTTTTCCCCCAAAATTCACATTTTCATCTATAAATACCCCCACTTCCACACAAAAAATTTCACGACGCCGGCCGGAGCTAATTTGGGTCTATCCGACGCCGGCTCGAGCAGTTCCCAACGCCGGCCGCAAGGAAGGAAGAAGGCGACGACCAACCGCCGTCGCGCTGTGACTCCATCCGCCCCCGCCCCAGCTCCCGCTCCCGCTCCCTTTGTGCCACCTCAACCCCCCACCAACTCATTGTGAACCCTTTTGGCCCAACTCAATTTGGCTGATAGGTCAAATATGACCCCCGAGCAACTTGATTCACATTTGACAATGATACGGGGTCTCCGAAAAACATTGGGAATAGGGCAAGAGGAATAGTCTTCCACGTGGGTATTTTTTAGCATTTAATTATGTATTTTTTATTTTTTAGGATTTTAATTATGTAATTTTTAATTTTTAGTATTTTAATTATGTAATTTTTATTTTTTTTGTAATTTGTAAGAGTATTTCGGATATTTTTAATGCATTTTAATATTGTTGAAATGTTTTTATTTAAATTGAATAATAGAATGGTGGGACACTTGAGCATGTCCTTGCGAAAGAGCATGAATGTGGGTATTGTGCTCTTGCTTAAGAGTAGAGAGTAAAAAAATAATAAAAATAGGTTTGGGTCCACATCCGTGCTCTTTGGCAAGAGCATGGATGGGGATGCTCTCAGTCAAGTTGAGCCATACAAACCAAAAAAAAACACTACTCTTACAAATTAACGACAACAAAACTAGTCCAAGCATAGCAAGGCAACATCATTAGGTTGAGTTGAATTGAGTTGAAGAACAACAATGGCAATGCTGTCTTTGCTGCCCTTGGCAATGGCGAGCTCGGCCAACATTGCGGTGGCCTGAGAAATGCCGCCACCCCCTTCCAACGGCGACCTCCTTAGACACTTCCTCACATGCCATCTCTTTCCCAACCACTTCCCACAGACCGCCACATGCTATTATTAGAAAGTCGTCACCGTCATCGTTTCTCCTTATCACCCTCACCTCCGGTTCCCAGCTTCGGCTACCTTTCACACATTCTTCTTCACCTACCAAGTGAGAAGGTTGCGCCGGTGTTGAGGCAGCTAAAAAAAATTGTACATGTGATTCATTAATTTTGTGACACACGACACTTGGACCCAATAAACGTATATAATGTCTTAATTCAAACTAATAGGACTATTGAATTAGTGTACACATGTTCATACCTGATAAATTTTCCAAATAAACTAGTGCACCTTCTTCAGTTTTCACGCTCTCATCTCCCTATTAATAAAAAAAATAATAGTACTATTAAAATCACCAAAGAGTTACTACAAACTATTTTAAACTTGTGTCAGTATATTTGAAAGAGTGCGGGAATTAATGAAGATCATGAAATCCCAAAAAATAGAAAGAACCTTATTATGATCATTCCAAAGAGGCAGAGCAACTCCACCACTCCAAAGAACCGCCCTTGAACCGCCGGAATTCACCACCACCACCAGTTCCCCCTTCTGAGGCGCCGCCACCACCGCCGTGAACTTGAGCATCCTCTTTGCCGCGGCTGACCCGGTCTGCTCCTCATAGATGGAACTGAAGCAATCCATCACTACCTGCCCCCAACCGATCCGATCCTCCGCCACCGCGGCCGCGTGCCTCTCCAAGCAGTGATGAAGCTTCTCGGCGCACGTTTCAGGCACCATAGCGCCGGCGCCGCAGCCATAAGCTGCGAAGGAGGAGTAGCCGCCGGGTAGACTCCGCGGGGGCATCACCATGATGGGATCCCTCATCACTCTCATGCGGCCTAGAATTGAGACGAATCCATAATTTAAGGGCCCTTCTCTGCCGTCTCAAACTGTTGATCTATCACTTTATTTTTTGAATTTTTAGGCTGACAAAATCTTTAAAAAAAAAAGAGTATGCCGTATGCGACATAGTAACTGACTACTGCGAATGCAAAGGGACGAAGCTTCAATATATTTAGTCACTTGCCCAAACCCATTCAGCAAAGGCCAATCTGAAATTGTTACATATAACTATGTCAGAAATCACACTGTTTCTTTTTAGCAGATTGAAAGAAAAAAACACTGATTTCTTTTTTTTTTTTTTTTTTCTTTTTTGTTTATTTGAATCAGTGATGATTCGCGAATCAACAAGAACAATTTTGACACGAAGATGAGCCACCTAATCCAATCCTTACATCAGTATAAACATTCATCCACTGAACCACATGCACACACCCATCCTTATCCTTTTCCTTTTTTCCGTCAAAAAATGGTGGGATTCAAACTATCACGTATTAACACTAATATGCGATGTCAACAATTTGCATCAAAAGGAAAAACTCTACTACTTTTATTTTCTTTTTATTTAGCATTCATAATCGTTGGTCATTAAATGGCTTAGAGAATAGTGATCGAATCCATATTTTTCCCTTGCACTATGTTGATTGTTTGGGCTGTTAAGTTGGTGGACTATTATTGTTGGGCCTGGAATTAATCTGGCCCATCAGGTAAGTTGGGCTAGTTATTGCCCTAGCCCATTCCCGGTTTGATATACCCCCCTCTCTCCACTCACCGCCTCACTTCACTCTCTACTCTCTGATTTCTCACACTTCTCTCTCGAGTTCTTGAGTTTCCCTTGAGTTTTCCTTCTCTGATGTTTCTCTGGTTGTTCCACTGTGGTTTATCACTGATATTTGTGTGATTAAACGAGTGTGTGGGTTTGAGATTAGCAACTACTTCGGTTGCTGGGGTTCCAGAGAAGTTAGGGTTTCTTGTGGAGAGGTTTCTGTGGTTGTGAGCTTTGAGATCGGCTAGATCCGGTGCAGTGGAGTGGTTTGGGGTTGCAACCTATGGTTTGTGAAGAGTTTCACGGTTGAACTCAACGTTGCTCCCTTGGATTGTTGTTTTGGTGAATAGATCTGTACTATTGGCGGGTGGCTGAGCCATTGCTTATAGATCTATGCGATTCCTTTGTTATATTGCTTATTACTGCTTGGTTTGTGTAGATCCGAAAGGATCTTTCTTATTTTACTAACTAGGGTTTCTAGTTGTGCAGGGTTCTCGGTGAATCTTGAGGATTCTGGTTCGTGAAGGCAGTGTTTAAGTTCATTAGCTCATTGGTTGTAATAGCTAGTGTCCTTGTATTAAATCAGTCGCTTGGTTGGTGGTTTGACTGAGCCATCTTGTAAACAAGACCAAAGAGGTCTCGGTAAATAGTGAATCCGGATAGTCTGATCCCTACAGTGGTATCAGAGCCAAGAGGGGACTATTCCGGCACGCCGAGTCGCTAAAGGAGGTGGGCAAGTGGAACCCTCCCTCGAGTGGGGGTTTGCTCTGGTAAATTGGCTAAATCTTTCTGGATATTTCTGTTTTCTGTTTAGTGCCAACTATTGGATTGGATTTTTTGTTGCTGGTAGACAGTCTTGGCAAGACTTAGGGTTTCTTGGTGTGTTTTTCACCGTGTTTCTTGCTTCCGTGGTGTTTGTCTATTGTTTTTTCCTTTGCGCTCTCTGCTTTAAAATCTCTTATTACTTGACCACCAAGCATTTTGTGCTGCCTAAGTGACCCCCTGCGCCCTCCACAAGCGAGTGATTGCGAACTGGGATAGCCTTAGCCGGCCTTGCTCGTGACAGTCAAGGATTTGAGGTTCTTGTGTGAAAACTCTTGTGAAATCTGAGTAAATTTTTTTCTTGTTCCCTGTGAATCTGTGTTCTCTTGCTGCCTGAAAGGCTGTCTGTGTGCTTGATTGGTTGCCTGCTGAGGGTTTTAATTGCCTTTCTTGCTCTCTGTGCTGCTTGAAAATTTTTCTTTTGTTTGCTTCTAAAATGGCTCAACCTGTCAGTTTGGTCCCTTTCAATGGCAAAAATGACTTTGTGATTTGGAAACAGAAGCTTAAATGTGTTCTTATTCAGCAAAAAGTGTTTAAATGTGTTGATGGTACTGTGCCTACTGATACCCCACAAGATAAGCTTGATGAAATGAATGAATTGGCAAAAGCAACTATAATTCTCAATTTGTCTGACTCTGTGATTAGGAAGATAAATCACATTGAATCTGCCTCTGAAATGTGGAAATATCTTGATACCTTGTACACTGAAACTTCTATGTCTTCAAGGATGTATTTGCTTGAAAAACTTTTTAAATTTAAGCTTGATTTGTCAAAAGATATTGATGACAATGTGGATAGATTTCAAAAGCTTGTTCAAGACATTAAGAGGTCAGGAGATAAAACTATTGATGAATATACCAGTATTGCTTTTATGAATGCCATACCTGATTCATACAGTGATGTTAAAGCAGCTATTAAATATGGCAGAGATGCTACTCCTCTTGATTTGATAATTAGCTCTCTTAAATCAAAAGAATTGGATCTAAGGGAAAGAGCTTCTGATAAGGCTACTCCTAATAAGGCTTTAAATGTTAGGGGAAGGTCTAACTCAAGAGGGGGGAATGAATCTAATGGAGGGTCTAACTCCAGAAGGAAGGTCAGATCTAGGTCCAACAGTAAGGACCCTAGATTTATCAGGAAATGTTATAATTGTGGGGAACCTGGGCACTTTAAGAAGAACTGTAATAAGCCAAAGAAGTATAAACCTCCTAACAATAATAATGGAAACTCACAGATTGAAAATGTGGCAAATATTGTCAAATTTGAAAATGAAAATGACTCTGTGTTTATGCTGCATGGTCTGATGTATATTAATGCCTCCCCCAAATGTGCTTTCTCTTCAAATGATTGGCTATGTGACTCTGGCTGTACATACCATGTAAGTCCTTTTAAGGAAGTGTTCACTGATATAAAGCCTGTAACTAATACCTATGTCTCTATGGCTGATGATAAAAAGTGTGTTGTTCAAGGTATTGGCACTGTGTGTTTGCAGTTTGAGAATGGCTATGTGTTGAACATGAATGATGTAAGATATGTGCCTGAATTATGCTACAATTTGATGTCATGTACTGCACTTGAGCACTCTGGCCTGAGTGGAAAGTGGGGAGATGGAAGTATGAAGATCTGTAAGGGTTCTATGTGTCTTTTTAAGGCAAAGAGAAAATGTGGCTTGTATGTGTGTAATGCTGTGCCTCTGACTTGTGATAAAGCCTATGCTAATGTGGTAAATTCTGATAAATTGTTACTGTGGCACAATAGGCTAGGTCATATGAGTGAAAAGGGGTTAAACATTTTGAAAAAACATGCAATATTGTCTGATTCTGATGTAATGGGCAACATGCCTTTCTGTGACACATGTGTTTTGGGTAAACAACATAGGGTTTCTTTTCCCACTCCTGTCCCTGCAAACATTAGTAAAAATGTCTTGGAATACTTGCATATGGATGTGTGGGGCCCTGCCTCTGTGTCTTCCCACTCTGGGTCTGTGTATTTTCTGTCAATCATTGATGATTTTTCAAGGAAAGTATGGTGTTTTCTTATGAAGCACAAGTATGATTTGTTTGGAAAATTTACTACTTGGAAAACCTTTATTGAGACTCAAACTGGGAATAAGATTAAAGTTATCAGAACTGACAATGGTTTAGAGTTTTGTAATAAACAATTTGATGATTTGTGTGCTTGTCATGGCATTAAAAGACATAAGACAGTCCCTTATACCCCTCAACAGAATGGGGTGGCTGAGAGGATGAATAGAACTTTACTTGATAAAGTGAGATGTATGTTGGCTAAGTCTGGATTGTCCAAGAAATTTTGGGGTGAAGCTTTAATGACTGCAACTTATCTTGTGAATAGATCTCCCTCTGTGCCTTTGCAAGGACTCTGTCCTGAGTATGTGTTCTTTGGGAAATCCCTTGATCTTTCTAATCTGAGAGTGTTTGGTTGCTCTGCTTTTGTGCATACTAAAACTGATAAATTAGAACCAAGGTCTAGGAAATGTGTTTTTTTGGGATATCCTGAAGGTGTGAAAGGGTATAGGATATGGCTAAGAGATGAGCCAGGGTTTAAAGTCATTATTAGTAGGGATGTTGTGTTCAATGAATCTGAATTCCCTTGCTTGCAAATGGCAGAAAACCCTGCTCCACAGAATGTGGACAGTGACCCTCTTATTGAGGTGGAGTCCACAGATACACCCACTGCTGTGGAACATCCTCAGGATGTTCCAAGTGAAGTGGAGCAGCCTTATTGGAACTGTACTCCAATCTATACTCCTAATGAAACACCTAATGAAGGGGGTCCACAAGATAATGATATGAATGTGCCCTCAAATGATAATATGGACAATGTTGCTGACTTACCTGGTAGTCCTGTCTGTAATCCTCCGATAATGCCTGTCCAGAATGTGTTTAATTCTTCCTCTGGTATTCAAAATGCTATTGATGCTCCAAATCTAAATGATTACATCTTATCTAGAGATAGACCTAGGAGGCAAATTCATAAACCTGCTAGATATGATGGTTATGTAGGCTTGGTTGCTTTAATCAAGTTAGCTTTCAATGTTCATGAAGCTGATGGGGAAGAGCCTCAATCTTATAAACAAGCTACTAGGTCTAAATTCTGGAATGAATGGCATAAAGCCATGTTAGAGGAAATGAACTCTCTGAAAATTAATCATACTTGGATACTTGTTCCTCTACCTCTGGGTGCCTCTGTTGTGGATTGCAGGTGGTTGTATAAACTTAAAAGTGAGGTGGAGGGTTTAAGATATAAGGCCAGATTAGTGGCCAATGGTTTTACTCAACAAGAGGGGGTAGATTACACTGAGATCTTTGCCCCTGTGGTTAAATTTACAACTGTGAGATTGATGCTTACTTTGTGTGCTCATTTTGATTGGGAACTGAAACAAATGGATGTTAAAACTGCTTTCTTGCATAGTGACTTGGATAAACCTATTTACATGAGACAGCCTGAAGGCTTTGTTGATCCTAAGTTTCCTAATCATGTGTGTTTGCTCAAGAAAGCTTTGTATGGTCTGAAACAGTCACCTAGGCAGTGGAATATTAAGTTTAATACTTGCATGCATGATCTAGGTTTTGTTAGGAGCACTTTTGATGCTTGCTTGTATGTTAAAAACTTGAATACTGCTGTTCCTGTCTTCCTTCTGTTGTATGTGGATGACATGTTAATAATGGGTCCCTGCTTGAAGACTATAACTGCTGTGCAAACTGCTCTGAGCAAGAATTTTGACATGAAAGATCTAGGGGATGCTCAGAAAATATTAGGCATTAATATTATCAGAAATAGAAAAGAGTGTGTACTTGTTTTGCATCAAGAACCCTATGTGCTCAAAATTCTGAAGAAGTTTAACATGTTTGATGCTAAGCCTACATCTGTTCCCTTAGCTGCTCATTTCATGTTGAGTAAAGACTTGTGCCCCAAATCTGATTATGATATCAATGCCATGAAAAAGGTTCCCTATGCTAATGCTATTGGATCTGTGATGTATTTGATGGTTAGTACTAGGCCTGATATTGCCTATGCTGTGTCTTGTTTGAGTAGATACATGTCAAATCCTGGTCCTGTTCATTGGGAAGCCTTGAAGTGGTTGTTAAGATATCTGAAACATACTTCTAAGTATGGATTGTGCTATTCCAGATGTGAAGATGGTGTAAAACTGACGGGTTATGTTGATTCTAACTATGCTAATGATAGAAACAAGAGGAAGTCCACCACCTCCTATGTCTTTACTGTTTGCAGGTCCTGCATAAGTTGGAAATCACAGCTGCAACATATTGTAGCTCTCTCTACCACTGAATCTGAATACATTGCCATTACAGAGGCAATGAAGGAGGCTGTATGGTTAAAGGGAGTGCTCTCTGAACTCAATTTTGTGAAAACTCCTCCTGTTTTGTTTTCAGATTTTCAGTCTGCCATTCAACTGTGTAAAAAATCCAGTCTTCCATGATAGGACTAAGCACATTGATGTAAGGTTTCATTACATCAGAGATATTGTAGAAAAGAATGAGGTTTCTCTTTTAAAAGTACACACTAATAAGAACCCAGCTGACATGGGAACTAAATGCTTACCACTTGAAAAACTTCTTTTCTGCATTAAATATCTGCATTTTGACCTAGGATAGCTGCATGTCCCGGGGGTTAAAGACCTCAGCCTCTAAGCTTACTGTGGTAAGGGTAGCTGGTGGCTGGAGGCACTAAGTCCTCAAGACTAATGGGTGTCAGCCCCTCAGGAGTCTTGTAGGCAAACCTGGCTGCTTCCCTATGCAATTGAACTTTGTTCTTTGGTGCTGTGGGAACTGCCTTGTAGGCTATGATGATTAAAACCTTAGCTAATAGTGCAATTGGTTTCCCAAAAATAATGTCCAAGGTGGAGTATGTTGATTGTTTGGGCTGTTAAGTTGGTGGACTATTATTGTTGGGCCTGGAATTAATCTGGCCCATCAGGTAAGTTGGGCTAGTTATTGCCCTAGCCCATTCCCGGTTTGATATACCCCCTCTCTCCACTCACCGCCTCACTTCACTCTCTACTCTCTGATTTCTCACACTTCTCTCTCGAGTTCTTGAGTTTCCCTTGAGTTTTCCTTCTCTGATGTTTCTCTGGTTGTTCCACTGTGGTTTATCACTGATATTTGTGTGATTAAACGAGTGTGTGGGTTTGAGATTAGCCACTACTTCGGTTGCTGGGGTTCCAGAGAAGTTAGGGTTTCTTGTGGAGAGGTTTCTGTGGTTGTGAGCTTTGAGATCGGCTAGATCCGGTGCAGTGGAGTGGTTTGGGGTTGCAACCTATGGTTTGTGAAGAGTTTCACGGTTGAACTCAACGTTGCTCCCTTGGATTGTTGTTTTGGTGAATAGATCTGTACTATTGGCGGGTGGCTGAGCCATTGCTTATAGATCTATGCGATTCCTTTGTTATATTGCTTATTACTGCTTGGTTTGTGTAGATCCGAAAGGATCTTTCTTATTTTACTAACTAGGGTTTCTAGTTGTGCAGGGTTCTCGGTGAATCTTGAGGATTCTAGTTCGTGAAGGCAGTGTTTAAGTTCATTAGCTCATTGGTTGTAATAGCTAGTGTCCTTGTATTAAATCAGTCGCTTGGTTGGTGGTTTGACTGAGCCATCTTGTAAACAAGACCAAAGAGGTCTCGGTAAATAGTGAATCCGGATAGTCTGATCCCTACACACTATTCATGGATTTTATAATAATAGGTTGATCTCTCCATTGAAAAGAAGTTCAATTGATTTCGACCTGATGAATGAGATTGTTGGACATGGTGGAATTGATAAATTAAAAAACAATTAGAAGAACAAGTACAAGAATAATGCGAATTGTGGTATCAAATAAGGATACATGTTTTGCTATTTACCGGGAGGAAGAGAAAATAAAGTAAGAGCATCCACAATGGATGCCCTAGTGGGAGGATGGGAGCTCTAGTGGTTGCCACATCAGCATGCCACTTCTTTCTGCAATGGTTTAGCCCTAATGGGTGCTCTAACAGTTAAACTCAATTTGCTTTTAATTTTTAATATTATTATTTTTTATTTTTGTTTTTAATTACTAAAATACCAAAATATATTATACTATTAAGCACCACAAATTTTAAAAAATAACTACATTACTTAATTAAAAAAAACTACATCATACTTAGCTAAAAAAAACTACATTACTAAACTAAATTACTAAATTTAAAAAAAATCTAACTAGTCATCTAAATTTAACCTCGGGCTCAAATTCTTGATCATCTTCTTAGTCCTCTGTCGGTTATCCGGATTGTTTTCCTGATGAAGGTTGTTTTGTACGTCAAGTATAAACCTATACTCGCACACCTCGCGAAAACCACTGAACTCCTCGATCGCTAAGGCCATGAGCTGAGTAGACGGAGGAGGCGCAGCTTGCGGGGGGAGCCGATCCAGACGCGGCCGTCTTCGCCTTCCCTTTGGCCTGGGCTTAGG
This sequence comes from Salvia splendens, assembly GCF_004379255.2. Taxonomy (NCBI): domain Eukaryota; kingdom Viridiplantae; phylum Streptophyta; class Magnoliopsida; order Lamiales; family Lamiaceae; genus Salvia; species Salvia splendens. Next base: position 15,563,382 of record NC_056046.1, read on the forward strand.
CAGCCTTGGTGCCAATGGGAGTCTAAAAGTAGACGTAGGCGTGCCGGAACTCCCTTCCGGCTCAGCGTTCAGATCCACAGGAGATGGGCCGTTGCACGTGTAACCGTCATTGGCGGTGTTCTTCGTCTGCTTCGCAACTGAGGATCCAAACGGTATCCCTCTGTTGAACTTCGCCTTGTCCTTCAAGATCAGTCAAACATTGTACAACTTGAACTGCCCATACTCCGAATGGTACTCGACCATCGACTTCTGGAGGACATCCTCCATGCTCTCACCGCTGCACCTTCCATTCCTGTTCTTGTTGTAGATATAGCTGAAGTTGTTGACATGGACCTTGATCCGATCCCAACACTTGCGCAGCTGAACCTTGGTCCGCTTGTACGCCCAACTCGGTTTCACCTCGTTGTATCTTGCCTCAATGCGATCTCACATCCTGGCCGAAGTCTGGTTGTTGGAGCTTATCGAATCCTCCGATATATCGACCCAACACTGAGCCACCTTCATGTACTCCTCCAACTCGTAGTCACGTTCCGTTGCGTACTCTTCGTTGGGCTCGTTGGATGGGAGTGGGACTGGGACGGATGGCGCCTTTTCCTTCTGCGCCATCTTTTTCTTCCTCCTCGGCGGCTCAAGGACAGAAGGTTGCCCACAACTGGGCTCCATGCCCTCAACCCGATACACGTCGGTGTTGAAGAACTGAGCGAACTCAGAGTCAGAAACGAAAGTGGACCCTACAGATCCACGCATCTCGACCCGGTAGTCTTCGTGGCCTGGCCAACGGGCCCCGCCGCCGCCTTTGCCGCCAAACATCGGCATATCATCGTCGACACCATGGGGGTTTGAGAATTGACTCGGATCCATTCTTGAAAGTGTGAAAATGAGAAAAGAGAAGAGAAAGAGAATAGAGTAGAGAGTGTTGGTGTATGAAAAGTGAATGAGGGTTGTATTTATAGTGGTTTAATAAATAATAAAAAAATTGCAAAAACCGTCGCGATCGGGCTCAGGTTCGGCGTTGCAATGGGCGCCCGATGGGGACGACCGATCTTTCGATCGTCTCTCTCGGGCGCACGATCCATCGAGCACCTGCAATGGATGCCCGAGCACGATCTCGGGCGATTGGGCATCCATTGTGGATGCTCTAAGAATACATGTTGAGGCAAAATATATTTTCATGAAATTTACATATTGAATCAAAATATCCATATTCAAATTTGGTCTTCGACAGCAGACTTTTAGATTGAAAACATAACTTGAGCCATATATGCAACTCAAATTCAAAAAATCAGGTCATTTTTGTATTCTTTCAATCCAACTAACACGCCAGCTTAGATTAAAACTGATAAAAGAGACAAAAGCAATTCAGGTCATTTTTATTGTCATCTATAACAAATTAAAGATGACAACAAAATGATGCATTTACATGTCATGAGAGAGGGACTTATTCCCCAAAGCAAAATATCCTGATAAACTTCTAACAGGCAGGTAATTTCCTGACTCACTAACTTATACCCATCAGCCAAAATAAAATTAATGTACCGAACTCTCTCTCTCTCTCTCTACAAGTCAAAAACATGGTGGCTAAGAGAATGGGATTAAATTTGCATTATTCAAAAGTAACTATTACATCTCTTTGGTTATATATTTCTTAGTTTTCCATCACCCGGAAGATCTCTTGTTCCCTTTCTTCCTTCCCTTGACCTCTTTCTCTAAGTTCTTAATTCTCCGGCTAAGCGCTGATGACGGCGTTGACCGTAACTTCCGACTTCCTGGCTTTGACATTTCATCAGCAGATGATGGTGATGAAGACTGCTCTGGTGGGGATAGTGATCTATCTGTTGGGGGCGGTAAAGAATTAATCTGCTGCTGGGCAGCTGTGTACTTCTTCAGCATCTTGAAAAATGGGACGGAGGGTTTCTGATTAGCCGACGGAGGTGGTACTGGAATATCCGGGATTCCCAACATCTTCTTTACCTCAGGCTTCTTTATAACTGCAAACTCAGGGGTATTAAAAAAGATTAGATTTTCGAAGAAATTGATGTTAAAGGGCTGCAGATTATATGAAAACGATAATCATTTGACAAGAATCACAAAGAACTGGAAAATCGAACACCACTTGATTGATTATACATACACAGGACTCACCCAATCCGTACGCGAGGGAATACAGATTCGAGGTAATCCAGTAGCAGAATATAGCCTGAAGATGTAGGGAGAGAGATTAGGGCAATGAGGAAAAAATAAAGGGAAGCAGCTATGCGCATCAAGATCCTAGGAGGAAATTAGAAGGCATTGCTATCAAAATTGTATGAAGGCTATGGAGACAATTATACAACAACGTTTTTCTATTCCATAATGAAGGTGCATAATAAGTTCTCAGATGGATCTTATTTATAATAATCCATATGGTACAATGAAGTACCACATGGGTGGGGATATCTATATGAATCCAAATCTGCCAAACAACAAATTATCATTGCAAGTATGAGCACTAGAAAAGGAAAAGTTGCAGTATCGTGCGTGATTTAGTTATTTTTCCATTAACTTGGATACTAAAGTGGAGTATAATGCAATCCCACATACCTTAGGGAAACTTGCAGTGAGAGGGACCGTCAACGCTGCAAAGACTCTCGAGACGTTCTTGATGGTTTTGGCAGCTGGATTGCCTTCCAAACCTTCTTGAGCATTGCACTAAAAAAGGATTACTAATCAAATTAAACAATTCTTATTTGTGGACCGAGCAGTAAGATCTGACAGGAAACAGGAAGTCACATAACATAGGATCCCGCAATAACCCTCATTAAAAAGGAGAATGGTTTGGACACTTTTTTCCATAGCATACAAGAATATACTCCCTCCGTCCACCAAATGTTGTCCACATTTGACTCGGCATGGGTTTTTAGGAATGTGAAGAAAAGAGAGTTGAAAAAGTTTTTGGAATGTGGGTCCCACTTTTATATTACTAGTCTTATAATAGAATGTGAGTCCCACTTACCAAAATGGAAAAAACGCAAAGTGGACAATATTTTAGGGACGGACCGAAAAGGAAAATGTGGACTACATTTGGTGGACGGAGGGAGTAACATGTATTGACAGATATCAAGCAGTCAAAGATACAGTTTAAGTGGCTGACCTCCACCGTTATCCAAAATGTCAATGCCGTCAGAACTGGAAAAATATACATTGTATCCGGGGTTGTCAAATCAGTAAACCAGAATGCTCCTCCCTGCTGGAAAGACTGGACCTTTTCCGCCATGTTGTTGATCTGCACATGAGGTGACGAGACAGTAGTACCAGACAGTTTAAAAGTGAACACTGAGTGATAAACACAAATGTACAGGGAGCTGAAGGAATCATCTATAAGAGTTGGAAGGAAACGTGATCTTACTGCTAAGAAGAAACAGAGAAAGACAGGTCCTACAATTAGAATTCCCTTTAAAGGGGTGAACGGTGTGACACCATATCTGCAACAGAAAGATGCAACCACTCTGTGACTTGAGTATTCTTAATCCCAGTATTTCAACAATAAATACATATTTCAACGATGATAACCATAAGAACAACAACAGCAGCAGCAGCAACAACAACAACAATAATAATAATTGGCTTTCATAGTTCTAGTTAGATTCATAGTCCTTTCTGTCTCCTTATGAGAAGGTCATCCAGAAATTTATTGATTCAGCATAGATCGCACTTAGATAGAAGGATTTAATAATATGTTTAGGTATAATATATGGCCCGAATTGCATAAAGCTCCAATTTTGGCCAGCGAATGATAATCAGATGTCAAAAAGCAGAATCAGCTAGCCAGATCTTGCATGTGATATAGTACTAAAAATGGTTGCATTTACATTGACTGAAATGGAAGTCTGCAATTATAAAGCCAATTTTAGTTTCCACGCAATTTATTGTATACTCTATGACACAATCTGTTGAGCTAATTCAAATGTTCAACGCCTGATTCTAGGTGGCAGGCTAAATTGGAACTTTCTGCAATGGAGGAATTTTTTTTTAAATGTAAATTTGAGTAATTTCATTAAAAAGAATCTATAGTTGGGGCCATACACTATAACTCACCCCTTATAATATTTGATTTATGTAACCTTCACTCTAACATAATCTCACCAGTTTACGTTGACAGCCTTGTAATCAACTTCACATTATTATACTGGAAACTTTTTAACTTTCCCAAAAGATATCTTTTTAAAACAAGTAGTAGTAGGAAGGCATGCTATAATACCGACATCTCAGCAGACAATTGCATGCATGTCTTAGAAGTGAGTGAACTAGATAGAATCACTGTATTCTGGATGATGGATCTAAAGGTGTACACGGTCTAATGTAACAATAGGGTAATTTTGTCCCTATTTGGCCTTTTGAAAGAGGAAATAAGTGCAATAAAGACTAACAAAAGTAAAGAGCTTCTTGCCGCATAAATTAATATGGAAAAGTTGGACCACCCAAAAGAGTAAATAAAACGAAAGTAAACCACTGATTAATTCTTAATCAAAAAAAGAAAAATAAAAGGGCCACATACTCATTAAATATTTTTTTCATTTTAGCCTGGCCTTCAAGCACAGCAGCGGGACTCATATCCTGGAAACAACCAATGTGTGTTCGTCAAGTGTCTGAAGCAATTAAATCAAGTAACGATATGAAGTAACACAAATGGGTTTACAAATTCCAGCAATCAAGAAGAAATTCACAGAAGCACCTAATGATAGTCTGATGCACATACCCTACTCTTCATTTCTTGCTGAATCTCCTCCAATTTGGGCCTTATAAGCTGCATCATAAGACATAATATTGGTATTAGCAAAAGAAGCATGCATTATTCACCACGTACATGGAGTTAAAGATTGATGACACTACTCAGGGAATTGACAGAAGAAGAAAGTGCAAATGGGGAGGAGCATCCCAATCATCACTTAGAGTTTCTCTTTCATGTTTCAGTTTCCATTATCCTCTTTTGCATGTCAGCATTTACCTTCTTTTGGACAAGCACAAAATCTTCTTTGGCTTCTTTCAAAGATTTTCTACCAATATTCAAGTAATCAACATGTCTATGTCTTCTAGATCTTTCTATGGGGCATAGTGGGGAAAGATGAGAGCTTGCTGAAAATAACTTAAAACAGCTAAAACCATCGTGTATAAATATACATAAGTTTAGCTATTCGGCCGACCAGAAGTATGGTTTCTTGGTAATAAAAAACACAAAGAAGAAACAAGTGTGCAATTAGGCAATCCACCTTCAAGCCAAAATCACAATCGGACAACTAAACAAACCGACGGAAACAGGGGAAATTTCATGTCGGAACTTACTGTGAATTTTGAAGTAGCTTTAATTTGATGAATTGTAAGAGGAAGTTGAAGCGTCCTGATCAATACCGTTGTAACAACAATCGCCGACCACCTAAACACAACCAATCAGTTGTTAAGAAGCTTCAACCAATCAGTTGTTAAGAAGCTTAATATGAACATAATCACATAAAGCAAATGCATTCAAATCCATAATTTACAAAAAACCTCCAATCAAAATATATTTACCAATTCAGCCCTGTAAATGTGTGCACGTAATCTATCACGTATTGCAGTGCAGCCACAGGCAAGAACGAGTCTGCTGCCGCAGCTGCCACCTCACCCACCGCCGGGGCCGCCTGTGCCACCTGTACAGCCGTCTCTCCTAGCACATCCGCCATGTCAGTCATTATCTCCATCTTGTCACTACCCGCCCCACCTTCAAGAGTTGACATTTTCCTCACAGAAGCCGCCGCGAAAACAGCTGGAATTGAAAATCTCCGATCCTGGAACAAATTCCTCGATCCGTAAAAACCTCCTAGATTTGCTCCGGCCGCGAATTGCCTGCGCTGCCGCAGAATGTCGGGGATCCCACTGCCACGGTAAATAGGGCTATGACGGGGCAAATTTTCGCTGTCGCCATCGTCGCGATCGATGTGCGAGAATGGAACGGCGACTCGCTGCTGCTGATAGAGAGCTTTAGTGCGCGCGGCGACGCTCCGTCGGAAAGCCATCAATCTGCGGTCAGACCAGTAAAATTATTAGGGAATAAACAAACTTTTTCTAATAATCTTCATATAAATTCAAAAAATGGTGCAGATTTCCAGCTCCGGAAGGAATCAGCTGCAATTCGTGATTGTGATTGTGATTGTGATTGTGATTAAACACTTACGCGTTCCGTGTGGATTCAATTCAAGGAAGAATATCTCCGGACAATTAGGGTTTAGGGTTTTTTGAGGTGTTGGTGGTGGTGTTGCTGAGAATTTGCATCATTGGGATTTCGGAATACTATTTTCTGCATTTTCTGCACGATTATTACTGATTTTTTTAATAAAAAAATCTTAATCATCTGTCTAATGACTAATGTGATCATGTTCTCTTATCATTTTATCACTTTAATCTGTTTGTCACTATTTATCTCTGTTTATTTGAATTAAATCGTAATCCATAAGTATATATTTCATTAATTTACTTTACTCGCATTATAATAAAATTAATGTATACAAAAAGTGACACTTTCCATTACTTTTTAACAACATTCATAAACATTTTTTAAAGCCTGAGCTGCCAAAATATAAAACATCTATTAGCAGATGATGAATGATTTTATCATAAAAAATTGTACTCCCTCATATTCCCTCATAATTGAGTCATTTTTCTATTTTTGGAAATTCGCTTATAGTTGAATCATTTTCGTATATACTCCCTCCGCTTCACATAATTTGACTCAGTTTTTCATTTTGGATCGTCCCACATAATATGACACATTTCACTTTTACAATTTTTGGTAGTGGACCTCACATTCCACTAACTCATTCCTACTCACATTTAATTATAAAACTAATATATAAAAGTAGGACCTGCATTCCACTAACTTTTTCAACTCATTTTTCATTATATTTCTTAAAACCCGTGCTCGGTCAAAGTGTCCCAAATTATGTGGGACGGAGGGAGTAGCAACTTTTTTCTCTTTCTTACTTTACCATCTCTTACTTTATTATCTCTACTTTATTTACTTTCTACTTTATTAATAATTTATTTAACATACTCAATATTCATTTTTTAAACTCCATGCTGAAAAATTTCGTAAGAAACTATGAAGGAACTGGGGGAGTACATATTACTAGAGATTTTCACGTTATAATTCTCATGACAATAAAATCTAGTATTTTTGTTTGTTTAGAATATCTGACTAAGTAATTGTAACACCCAGACTTTTTCTATCTTTTTTTATGTTCTTGAAAGGACCGTCGTTTGTGCACTTGAAAATTTTTCGACCTTGTTTCTTTTATCGAGAGAAGTATTTCACTTTTGGGGCCAAACAATTATTCTTTCCTAGTCCAATTTGAAACCCAATTGTTACGAGCCCAAAATGATACCTACACGAAAGAATAGACCACGTATCAAATACACTTTCGACAACAAATCAAGACGAAAAGTTGGATAAGAACCGCGTCACATCAAGACGAAAAGTTGGATAAGAACCACGTCGCATCAGGCACGTTTTCCAACGACGGCCGCATTAATTACTCGTCGCATCAAAACGAAAAGACGTGAATTTTTGTCTTTTATGAAAATTTTTTCTATAAATACAACCTCCCTCCACTTCAAATCCTTTACTTCACTACCAAAGAATTGAGAAATCCGAGAGAGAGAGGGGATGGAGGAACGAATTTCCGACCACCTACCTGTCGGGAACGGCGTCGGCGGCTGGGGGAGATCCTCGGCGACGGTGGCTGAGGCGGACCCGCAGCGGTGGCGGCGCTGCGTTTTGATCGAGGGAAGTGCAGTCTTACCTTCGACCGAGAGGAGAAAGAGAGGAGCACGGCGTGAAGGCTTTAAACGAACGAGGTAGAGCTTTCTAACTAAGTTTTTCGTAGGCTTTCTGTTAAAGTTACAGTTTTTACGAAAAGTATTTCACGTGGGCTTTCGAACTAAAGTGTTTTCAAGAGCTTTAGTTTTAATATTTTGATTCGAGCATCATTTTATGTGACGAAATTCCTTTTAACTGAGATTGCGAGTATTATTAAATTTTTATTCGATGTTGATGTGATTATGTGCTTAAAGTGAAATAATTAAGGTGAAAGTGATGTTATGTGATATATGTGTTGATTTATCGAGTGATTTGTGATTTGCTCGACTTGTTGATGTGATATGAGATGATGCTCGATCTTGACGGAGAAAAAATGATTTATGTTTCAAAAACGTTTTGAGGAAAATAAAGTTGAAAAGATTATGTCAAGCCATATTTTGTTTTGGAACTATGCCTATCTGACTGCAACGATGAATGGAATGGATTGATGAGAGACCGTGGAAGGTAACCACTTCCCCGGCACTTGAATGTTAAGGAATGATGAATGATGAATGGACTGATGAATGAACAAGAGATAGTGAAATCGGGTTTGTCAGATACGGCATATGTTCCAGGAAAATAGATCGAGGAAAAGAAAAATGTTTAGTGTTCTCGGACTTTTCCTAAAATCCCGAGTTCACTCAAAGAGTGGCTTGACAAAATCTGTTTTTATAAAATATATTTTGGCACGTGTCCACTGAGTACACTAAGTACTCAGCCCTGCATATGTTTTCTCTATGTGCAGGTTGAGCGGTGACGAGCGCGGTGGGTGTTGAGCATGAAAGTGAAGAAGATTGTAGATAAAACTTTCTGAATATATTATGTCTTCATACATAATAGTACTCTCGAATGCTTCCGCCAAGTGTTGTTGAGATAATTTTATCTTGAGTTGTTGATTGTTGAAAAGACACTCTGATTTTATTCGAGCTTTTCCCATTTGTTTGGAGCTAAAGTCGAGTTTGCACTCTATGTATCATACACTCTGATATATATTATTCTTTTAAGCTAATTGAGTCTTTCTTATGAACTGTTATCCTTAAATGTTATTCTTAATGTTTGTCCCTTGGTCACGATCGCCTCGTTTGTAACACCCCTAGGGTGGGCGGGCGTGACAGTAATATTTCGCACTTTTAGATTTCAACTTATTAATCGATCATCTTCTTAACAAAAAATTGACAATTATTATGTACATCTATAGGGAGTAGTATTTAATTTGACTCTATTTGTCTTAAATACTGATGACATACTATGAACGATCACACCCCTGTGACATTGTAATTTGTACACGTACTCTCCAATACTACAATTTCGACCTATCAAGGGTCACCTGCTAGGCCCAATGTTTTAAAAATCGGACCGGCAAGCAAACCGGCGACGTTACTGGTTCACGGTTCAATCGGTTCAACCGGTCGAACCACCGGTCTAACCGTTTTACTATTGCAAATATATATAAAAATATATTAAATTTAATAAATGATTTGCAATTAATAATATATCACAAAACATTAAACCTTATAGATAATTAGTGATGTATAAATATAAATAATATTAAAATTTAGTAAATATATTCAGATATATATATATATTTAATATTAGTTAGTCTAGATAAAAATTTTAATATTTCATGTATTAAAATAGATAATGTTTATATTAATTTAAGAAAATTTATTTCGTAAAATAATATATAATTAAATACGAATTAAGTACTTATTAATTAGTTTAAATAATATTATTCATTAATGTCAATAGCTAGGGTATATAAATTAAGTATGTAATATAAAAAATTTATTTATAGTAAATAATGAATCTTATATCGTACTAATAATAATATAGGTGGTAAGTAGAGCATAATTAAAATATAAAGGATGATAATTATATATATTATAATTAACAATTATATTAAAGAATAATAAAATTAAAATGAATTATTAGTTTTTGTAGATAAAATTAATTGTTAATGTATAAAAATATTTAATGTTCAAATTGTTCAATGAGTCCATGTGATGGAGTGGTAGAGGTCTTCTTAACTAGAAGAGAAGTCATGACTTCAACCTCTACCAACAACAAATTTTAAAAAATTTTGGAAAAAATAGAAAATCGGTTTCCGGTTCACGGTCCAACCGGTCCGACCGGCCGGTTCCACCTGTTCACGGCGGTTCAATGCAGTGGTGGTTTAAAGGGGTGAACCGGACCGGACTACCTACCGATTCGCGGTCCGACCGGTCAAACCGGCCGGTCCGGTTTTTAAAATTAAATTTGGGATAAATTAATGTAATATTACACTATTGAATCTGGGATAAATTTGTGATGGTGTGCATAAATTGCTTCCTATAAATTGAATGATGGTACGTTAATTTTTAGAGAGAACATCATTTTAGGTCTACGAACTTTGCCAAAGTATCATTTTAGGTCCGTGAACTTTGAAAATATCATTTTAGGTCCGTGAACTTTGAGTTAGTATTATTTGAGGTACTTTTTACTATTTCTAAATGTTTTTGGACGAAAATACCCCCAATACCTTAAAGTGTATATATTTTTAATAAATTTATCATATAGTCATATATTTTTTATAAATATCTTTACAATATATTTTTGACAAATTTTCTAAATATAATTTGACCTTAAATATTATCACTTAATTTTGTGACATGCAAGTAAAATTGTTTCTTCAATTTTTTATATTATTTTTTTAAAAAATTGAATAAAGAACTTTTCTTTAATAATAAAAAATTGAATAAAGATCTTTTTATAAATATCTTTACAATATATTTTTGACAAATTTTCTAAATATAATTTGACCTTCAATATTATCATTTAATTTTGTGACATGCAAGAAAAGATCTTTATTCAATTTTTTATTATTAAAGAAAAGTTCTTTATTCAATTTTAAAAAAAAATAATATAAAAAATTGAAGAAGCAATGTTACTTGCGTGTCACAAAATTAAGTGATAATATTTAAGGTCAAATTATATTTAGAAAATTTGTCAAAAATATATTGTAAGATATTTATAAAAAATATATGACTATATGATAAATTTATTAAAAATATATACACTTTAAGGTATTGGGGGTATTTTCATCCAAAAAAACTTGGAAATAGTAAAAAGTACCTCAAATGATACTAACTCAAAGTTCACGGACCTAAAATGATATTTTCAAAGTTCACGGACCTAAAATGATACTTTGACAAAGTTCGTAGACCTAAAATGATGTTACCTCTAATTTTTAAGATTATCCTTAAATTATGGTTCGAACTAGTACAATTTTGGTTTTCCTTTGGCCATCTTCAATGACTCAATCACATTTGGGTAAAATATATATCCACTCAAATTTTGGTATTTGGATAAGGGAAAAGTGTGTAATGTTTATTATATAGTACTCCATATGTGATTATTTCCTTTTTGGCTTATGATTTTATTGTGAATACGAGTTATTATTGTTTGGTAAATGGGAACTTTTATGTACTTTGATTTTTTTAAGAAAGTTTTTATTAAATGTAGCTTGGAGAAAACAAGAATTTGTGTCACAGTTTCCACGAAGTTGCATTGTACCGGAATCGATTATTCTTGTCTCCCGCTCATGCAGTTGATTATAGAGTATATCATTGTCAACAAATTTTTTAAAACAAGTGATTATAACAATGACAAAACAAGATTGTACTTTCTAATTTCTACTGAATCTTATGGAGTACTCCCAAATAATGGAGTATCATTAATCTGGCACCAACAAGTTACTAGTACTAATTAATCAAGCTACAAAATAATCATAAATAGACAACATTTTCACAGGGAAATATGTGAATGTATTAAAAATTTAAATTCCCATCTAACCAAAGATTGTACCAATAATTTTGTTTAAATGTAAGAATAGAAGTGTGCAAGAACGAGTCAAGAATCTATAAAAGGGATTTGCCTCATTGCCCACACTCACATTAATATTCTCTCTCTCCATTGCAGCAAAAAAGCGATTGCGTCGCCTTGGCGGCCCCCACACTCCGGCCCATCATCATGTGAGGGGGTTCAATCAGGGTACGCAGTAGCCCGTTAAGGGGGAGGCCATAACCCACTGGCTGCCAGAAGCACATCTCCCAAGGCCTCACACTTGTGCCTGAGAGATGGAAGCAACTACACGACAGCAGTGGGATTCGAACCCAGGCTCATTGCAGCAAGATCTGCCCCTCCATTGCCAACTGCGCTACGCCCCTGCGGGCAATATTCTATCTCTCCATTTTTACAGTCTTGAGGTAGTATGGGAAACTGCATCCAAATGACCTCCAAACACACCCCACAAATCATTGAACAAGTAGCAGCTTACACAATGAGAGTGAAAGTTGTTACGAGAAAGGATGAGTTGGAGCAGCTGCTGCTTCAGCTGGAGAAGACAGGTGGCAAGAGGCCATTGGAGGATGTCTTGGGAGAGATTCAGAGAAGCAGAGCCAAACCACCTTCTGCTTGGAGGCCTTGTTTGGATAGCATTCTTGAAACTGACTCAGGAAATCAATAGCTTCAGTTCTCACTTAATCACTTCTTTCTCTTCTCAATTCTCTTTATTATTTGTCTTTGACTATTTTCTTTCTTTATAATTATAGACTATGGATCTTTTTCTTTTTCACATTTTTCTTTGTTGATGTAAAAGTTGGAGGTTTGTACTTTGTTTTGTAGCATAGTTGCTTTTGGGAATTATTATTATATTTTTGTGCTTTACATAAGTATATGTTTAATGGTTGGGTGCACTAATGAAGATGCTGCAGGCATCAAAAATTGAGATCCCAAGTGAATTAATGTGATGGATTTTGTCTCTATGCTTTCTTTCTTCCATTGTACTAGTAAAAACATTAATTCGACTGTATAATTTCAGATTATTTAAATATATTGTAATTATGAGTACTATTTTTTATTTAAATAGAAAATCTCCGAATTTCAACCCATGTATTTAATTTTCCTTGCAATACTATAATTTGGAAGAATGGAATACAACATAATTTATTGAATTAATATATGTATTTCACCTTCTTTACAGTTTAATACAGTACGAGTCTAGCCCAGAATTTCGATCCCAGAAAATTTTCCCAATGTCAGATCTACTTCTTAAAATCTTACTATTTCATTAAATATACCATTGGCTGTATCCATATCTGATCAAATGGCATATCCATCCTTTATCACACCAAATCTCGGGTGTATGAATTCATTATCTGTAGTGGGAGTGTGAGTATATTAATGTACTAGTGTGAAATCATGATATATGTAGAGGGAGTAAATTAATGAACTATTTGTGAAATCATTATTTGCAGTGGGAGTGAGTAAAAACTGGTGGAGGTAGATGCCTACAGCTTTAATTTCACAGACAGCCCACTTAGTACGTTCATATATAAATCATACTCTTAGATGGTCATCAGTAGAGGCCTAAGAGAATGCATGTGATAAGTTTACATATCTATGTTCGTTAGTTAATAGCCATTTAAATCATGAAGTTTGGTCAAATTCAGACTTGTGTTATGAATTTTGAAATTGGAATATTAAATCATAGAAATTTCAATTTTTCTCATTTGTCTCATCCATGTATAAAATGTCCCTTTTTAACGATATTTAAAACGAATTAGACCGCCGATGTTGCATATCTACTACGGAATTACTAATACCTCTCTGTTATCCGTTTGCCCAAAATCTGAGGACTAAACGTGATAAACACATCAAATCCATATTAATTTAGCAACTGTTACAACATATATAACAGGTAATACACACAGCCACACCTTGAACGTACGTAGTCAAAGTGTAGACATATGCATTTTATTCATCACATCTTAATTTGCATAATAAAACTTTACCAACAGATTACATATATCGATCTTAGGCTTAATTTATAACACTGCTGTCTGCTTAATTAGTTCTGAGTCCCAACCTCCGCCTTTTCACCAGCAAAAGTGCAGCACCTGCAACCGCGTCCGTTGTAGCTCCGCCCGCAGCACCCATACCGGCAGTACCCACCGCGCCCGCGCCCGCCTCCGTACCCTCCCCCACCACCGTGCCCTCCACCACCATACCCTCCGCCGCCACGTCCGCCGTATCCACCGCCGCCGCCGCCAGGATAGCCTCCGTATCCCCCGTATTTGGCGTCATTCAGTGCATCTCCATTGGTTTCCGAAGCTGTGACAGATAATACAAAACATGATAAAAACACGCATTTTAAGTGAGATAAAGAGTTATCCACCCTGCCAAACGGACCCTCACTATAGAATTAGCCTGGGCGGACACACATGTGCTTAAGCCCTTCCCAAACTAATTATTATTATTATTATTATTATTATTATGGGTAGAATCAAGTGCAAAAGCTCCTATTAAAACAAAATTATATTTAGAATATATAGCCTATAACAAATTTCTGCAGCCGGAATAAGTATTAGCTTACATGGATCGACGGCATTTGTAGTCTCGGCTAGATCTCTGCTTGCTGCAGCTACTTCTGAAGAAATCAGAAGAGCCACAGCTAAGAAAAGGCCGAGAAGAAGGATCAGTTTGGAACTCATGATTTTTCTTCGACTTATTGTGGTGTTTATTTTTGTTTAGGATGAGAATGTTTGCATGCAATGATTCTGTATTTATACACAAATATTGAGCAATACCATTAATTGGGTGGGGTATCTAGTTAGTTGGCTGTTGAAGACCCATAATTTAATTTGAATCCCAAAGTCCAGCATCATAAATGGATGGGATACATAATCTATCCATTGAACCATTGCGTTTCATCCATGGCATCAATGTGTCTTCTCGAGAAATTACAAATTTTCATGTAATAAGCTTTTAACATCAAATAATATGCATGGGATGCACAACTAACTCACTTTGTAGTTTGCACCATTAAAATAAGTTGTACTCCACTAAATAGCTCGACGTGTTTGTGACCTTTTGAGGTCATTTTGATTTTTCGGATGATTTATAATAATTGCGTATTCCATCCACCTTATAATATGGGAAATTAACTCTTTGATTGATATCACATCGATCGCATGCGAAATTTTAAACTTTCTACAAAGTTCGAGATTTTCAAAAAAACTTAAAAAAGAATAAAACCGATATGTCATTCTTGGAAGTTGGAGAAGGCTCTGGAGTTTGGGTTATACAGTGGTAATTATTATACTTAAACCCTTTAATTTGTTTAAATTAATACTAGTATATTTGATCAAATTGTGATATACACACATTAGGTAGATATAACTTTATTTCACTTTACTCATTCAAAAGAAAGATTAAATACTAGTACTATAAGTTATCGACTTTGTAGTGTCGCATACACACACGTTGCACGTACACATAAGATTAGAGCGTCTCCAGTGGGCGGATGTCCTACTCGGACATCCACTAGGACATCCCGAAAACACCTCCCGCCACGTCACTAGGACTTCTCATCCCACTGCCACGTCACTAGGACATCCCCTTCACAATCCGCCTTTCCCATCGCCCTTCCCACTAGGACTTCCCGCAATAAAAAAAAATCACAAATTCACAAATAAAACATTCTAGATATACTTGAAATTAGAGATGTAGAGAGAGAAACTTGTTAACACAAGTGGTGCGAATGAAATAAAATTCAACGAGCCGTATATATAGAGTTTTAAAAAAATTAAAAAAAATTAAAAATCGGACGTCCGGCCCACGCCACAATGGCGGACGTCCGCCCGCCCGTCGCGCCGACGTCCTCACGGGACGTCCGTATCCGACCTCCCCTGCTATAATGGCGGACGTCCCGGTCGCCCGTCGCGCACGTCCAACCGGACGTCCGCCATTGGAGATGCTCACATTGGCCTTTTAGAAAGACTGCAACACGTCTCTGTCGGTAGACAATTTTGATATACTACTGCTTCTTTTGAAATTTCAAATTTCAAGTCTATAGTGTGATTGGCTTATTTCATCGCACATGTATCAATAATTCATAGTACTGTATGTGTGAACTGAGGAAGCTTGTAATATCCAGAACTCATTAATGCAATGTGACTAATAAGGATAAGGCTGAAGATCTCTACATATCTCTTACAGCAGATGTCCATGTGAAAACCTGCACACTTGTAGTGCCACTTGGAGTCACATTTATTTTGATAAAGCAATTTTTTAATCAAAAAAAATGGCCACACTTACTTATATAGATAAATGATAATGCATATTATAAGTTCTAATTATGTGCATTTTTTATAACAATCATCGCTTGTATATATAAACATCAATGGTTTAATTTGGTTCAATATATTACGAGGGAGATTCCTCAATTATCCCCTTCATATGCGTGTAAATATACACAGGATAGATTAAAAATCAGTAACAATTTAGTTTTTTTAGAGAGAAATGATAATGACGAATAAGCACAATAAACAAATGAACATATACATAAAAATTAATAAACAACTTTGAGATAAAGAATAAAAATAACATGTCGGCCCCTAATGATATTCAAATACGTGTATTTTTAATCTATCTAGTAAAGATATCCATTTACATTAAATATTTGTGATTAATTGGTTGAAAATAATTTCTCATTGCCACCGTTATATACTTCCTTCGTTCTACAGTAGTTGAGGCATTTCTTTTTTGCACGAAGATTAAGAAAATTCTGTTAAATGAGTTAAGTAAAGGAAGAATAAAGTAGGAAATGAAAAAGGTAGAGAGATGGAGAGAGAATAAAGTAAGAGGGAGTAAAAATAAGTGAAAAGAAATATGTTGACTTTTATGAAAAAGAAAAATGACTTCACTACTACAGAATGTGCCAAAATGGCAAAATGACTCCACTACTATGGAACGAAGGGAGTACCATTCTCACTCATTGTAAGTTGGTGGTCATATAATCAAGTCAAGGCTCGTGACTTTGGCTAAGTGGCTTGTAACACACTGACTACATGGACTGCATTGTATGTTGGCAATTGAAGCATAAAATTAATGTAACAATATCCCACGTCGGTGTACACAAAGAGATTAATCCACTATATAAGTCTCATGAATCTCTTCTCCTATCACCAATTGGTTTTAGTTATAATCTCTTATGAGGGACCAACAACCGACTATAATGACACAAAAATCATTGAATTTTTTTCATAAATTGATAATGGGCACTATCTAAAAATTTTAATTTTTCCAGTAATTCTTGAGTAAATATTGTAACTTTATTAATTTAAAAATAAATAGAAGAAAAAATGAAAAATAAATAAATTTAACTAACTTAGTGAAGTCTGTTAAATAAAAGTCCGACAAAATTAAAAATAAAAGTATACAGACCTCTTAAATCAAAATGCATTAATACAAAATCTAATGAAACAAAATATATTGGTACAACAACCTAATAAACCAAAAATTTGTAGGACATAATTAAACAAAATGAATCAAAACAATGACCTTAACATGTGTTTTGCCTAAACTAAACTACCGAAGCATCGACGTAGAGACCACATAATTAATGAAAAGTTTGTGATAAATGAAATCATATACCAAATTCATGTGTCTAAAATTGAACTCACAACGTTATTAATTAATCTGAACAAATTAATCAGTCAATTCCTGGCGTTATTGAAGCCTTATTTTGCGTTTCCAAAGTGTGTAACAAATCCTTTGTCTCTACTCATATAAACTTTCACTTCACTCTCACTTCCTTCTGCAGATTGTTAAATCATCGTTCTTCTCCAAAAATGAGATCTCAGATTTACAGATCGCTCCTATCTGCTACTTTGAAGCGCACCTCTCCTTCCTTTTCAGGTTATGTGTAATCTTAGGAAACTTGATTCAGATTTTGATTCAAAACTTCCATTGTCATATTCATTTTTCCTAATTGCATGCATCATATTTGGTAGATGAAGTGAAACATGCCTATTTCAAAACAAGATGTTTCCCCTGAAAAGTTACTGATAATAATATTAATACCATGCACAGAATTACACTTAGGTGGTGTTAAGTTTCCTAGATAAAATAGTACAAAGATATAATCTAAAATTGAGTCGTGGGATTATTTTAGTCACATGGGTTAGCTATGACTAATTATCCCATGATTATTCATCTAGGATTGAGTTGTAAGATTGAATCTCATGAAATACATTTATAAAAACCATGCATTTGGAAAGTATCAAAAATTGCATATCTAAGTCAAATCTCTTAAAATAAAGATCTCGAATCGATCTTCCAAAACCAATCTACTCGCCTTTTAGATCCACAACCTGGTGAAAATGACCAGAAAAATCAATCAACAAATATTGGTTAGTCCATAACGTGGAATCTAAGACAAGTTCTCTTCATATGGAACTAATAGGAATCTGGGAATATTTTATGCAACCAAAGTGACTTCTATCAGTGGATTTAGAAATAAATCAATGGAGTCGCATTTATCAGAAAACGAAGCTAAAAAAAAATCTTTTTTCAGGAGGAAAAGCAGCCACAGCAGCTGTAGTTTCATGCAGAAGAAGAATGTCATATTTAGCTTCATACAGTTTATCGGAGTCGGGAAATGCATATAGAGGTTGGATATCTGGAGTCCTTGCTCTGCCTGCTGCAGGTTAATCAACTTTCTTACCTCCTTTCATTTGTAGCATATCTGTTTGAGCTCTTACTTTAGTTTGTTGTATATTTTTAATTGGTTAATTGAATAGTAGATGACAATACCAAATTGTGATTTAATGCCTGTAGAGAAAGTAGTATCTATCACCTTTGACATCTTCTCACCAATTCCAGTTTCATGTTAGCATGAATAAACTTAGTATGCTGATAAGGCATTAGATTTGAGCTTCTTTGACATAAATTCTCACTTGTCCTGTTTTGCTTTTGTTCTTTATACGGCAGCCTTCATGCTTCAAGAGCAGGAAGCACATGCTGCTCAGGTACTTCTTTCATAGATGAATCGTCTCGACGCTCATGTTTAACTACCATTCATTAAATCCTTCTCACTGACGCTGCATTGTTTTCACTTCGTTTGAAGATGGAGAGGACGTTTATTGCCATAAAACCAGATGGGGTGCAACGAGGACTGGTATCCTACTGTCTTGATTCTTTCTCATCATTCCTTGTTAAGTGCCTATTCAATTCAAAACATGATTCAATTTGATCAGGTTGTTTGCATTCTATATGGTTAGTATGCAGTGCGACGTTTAGTTCGCCTTTCTTTATCCTAAAACACGAATGTATAGTTAAAGTAACCTATGTGTCAGCAAATTTGCATTCACTCTGATGAAGTCCCTTATGGTGTTAGATCTCTGAGATTGTCTCCCGGTTCGAACGAAAAGGTTTCAAACTTGTAGGAATCAAGATTATAGTTCCTCCAAAGGACTTTGCTCAGAAGCATTATCATGATCTCAAGGATAGGCCTTTCTTCAATGGGCTGTGCAACTTCTTAAGCTCCGGACCAGTTCTTGCCATGGTAACAATGATTAATCCACCACCCCTATATCTTGTTGCTCTACTCAAACATTTCTAGAAAAATTCATTACATGTCACCTATGTACTCATCCAGGTTTGGGAAGGCGAAGGGGTGATCAGATACGGCCGCAAGCTCATAGGATCGACCGATCCTCAGAATTCTGAACCCGGTTCAATCAGAGCAGATTTGGCTGTTGTAGTGGGAAGGTAAGTTCTTTTTGATTGCTACTATATCTTGATATGTTCATCATTTTGTTGAACTTTTCCGGCCTAGTTAACACAACCGTACTTGCATGATGCAGAAACATTATCCATGGAAGCGACGGCCTTGAAACCGCCAAGGATGAAATCAAGCTGTGGTTCAAACCTGAGGAGCTGGTTAACTACACGAGCAACGCGGAGAAATGGATATACGGCATTAACTGATTTCACAGCTTTTGGTATTTGTTCAAAATAATAGCCTGCCTTGCTTGAATAAAGAGTGGGGAAGCAAAAGAAATGATGGTGATTTCATGCTTTCTTTAGGTGAGAAAGAGCATTGGTTAGAGGGAATCTGCTTGATCAAATTTTGCCGCAGTTGTCTTCTAATATTAGCAATCTTGCATTCTGCCTTTGGCTAATGCACCTTTTTATTTGTGACTTTTACAGTATTTGTTGAAATTGCTGGTAAAGCAGACAAAAAAGGAAATAAACATTTTAGAAGTTGAGATTGGGTCATTTATAAAATGATCGAAATTTAGATGAGTTTTTTCGAATTCAAATAATTGCTATTAATTTGGCTTCGATATGTTGCAATTAGGGGTGCCGAAACGGGTAGCGGGTATTGGGTACCCGCACACCCGACCCGTTACCCGTCGGGTTTCGGGTACCCGCTACCCGACATAAGCGGGAACGGGTTCGGGTACGGGTATTGAGTTTCATGTTTTTGCGGGTATCGGGTATACCCGATACCCGCTTATATACCCGTTTAAATATAAATATTGTATTAAATTTTTTAATTAATATCTGTTTAAGTCTTTTGTCCGTTACCATAAAACGGGTCGGGTATTTGGTAAATATAGATTATGCATTAAAATATAGATTTAGGTGGCAAGTATTTGGGGATGAGTTTTAGAATTATAACACGTAACCTATGTGCTGGAGTATTTGGTAAATTATAACAAACGGGTCGGGTATGGGTACCCGCCTGTCGGGTACGGGTATCCCGTACCCGACAAGGCGGGTACCTGTCACTGTGCGGGTCGGGTAACGGGACAAAGATTTTGGCTACAAACGGGTACGGGTACCCGGTTCTCCGGGTACGGGTACCCGCGGGTACCCGTTTCGACACCCCTAGTTGCAATTAATTACTGCTAGGGGTATGATCCGTTGCTAACTTTTCTTAAGTTGCTAACTTGCTGCCTCATCTATGCAATGCATTAAAAATGTCAACACGATGATACTGAAATGTCAACATAAACTTGAGTTGATGTTTTAATTCATTATGTTGACATTGATATTTAAATGTCAACACAGTTTATTAAAATGACAACACAAATATGTGTTGACATTTTAATGTGATCGTGTTGACATTTTAATGTAATCGTGTTGACATTTTTAATGCACTACGTTGATGAGTTAGCAATTTAAGAAAAGTTAGCATTTTAGCGCACCCAATTACTACTATTTTTTGTCAATTCAGTTTTTCATTATCAACTTTAAATTTTGTAAATTAATTTGTTTTGACTTTGCAACAAGATTTTGATATTGCCATAACTTAATATTTTATTTATGTGACACTATCACGTGTCAATCAAAATGTCATATTTTAAACAACAAAACAATGATGTATTATACTAAATTAATTAAATTAATTTGTTTAATTATAATTTAATTTAGTGTAATATAACATCATTTCACTGTCTATAATGTGTGATCGTTTTAGTCAACGTCTGATAGTGCCACGTAAGTAAGTTGTCAAGCTATGTCAACGTCAAAATTGGTTAACATCTGATAATGCCATGTAAGTAAGTCGTCATGCCATGTAAGTAAGTCGTCAAGCTATGTCAGTGTCGTAATCTTGATTAATTGCAAAATTATAGTAACATATTTATCATTTTTTAATTTACTGAAGATTTTAAAGTTAATATTCAATATAATGACATGAATACATGTCATGTCAAATAGTATATATCCCAAATCTATGTTTTGTCAACTTCGAGCGACGACGATAAGAGAAAATAATAGGGTAATATGTCCGACATAAACAAACAATATTTTATAATTGTAATAACATTGACAGCGTTTCTATATATTGAGATTTAGATTTTCCATATCTCAAAATATATAAGAGCATCAGCGATCGCGCCCGTTCCGGCGGAATTCCGACCGGCGTACTTTAATTCTGCGTCGGACGTCCGCCATTGGGCATGGTATGCACGGATACGGAATTCCGCCGAGGACACCGCAGTTCTGCGGCGTTACGCGGAGTTCTGTCGCGACGGGCGTGCGGACGTCCGCCATTGCGTTGACTCCCACAGACGTCCGCGCGGAATTCCCGTTTATTGCATTATTTTTTATTTTAAATTTCTATATATACGGCTCGTTGAACTGCATTTCATTCGCACCACTTGTTTTAACAAGTTTATCTCTCTACAAATTTTTTATATATCCGGAATGGCTAGTAGTGGTAGTGGTGGACATTATGAACACATGATGAGTCTGATTCATGCACGTGTGCGGGAATTAGCGGAGAGGGAGGAATAAGCGGCCTTGGCACCGGCGGTACCTCGACCCATCCATCGTCGAACTATAATACCTCGGGACGACCTCGCTGCCCACGCTCGGTTGTATGAGGATTACTTTGCGCCGGAGGCACGGTTTGGGGAGAACCTGTTCCGGCGACGGTTTAGGATGCATCGTCCACTCTTTCTGCGTATCGTGGGCGCTTTGGAGCGTCGATACGGGTATTTCAGGGTGCTGGAGGATGCGGCTGGTAAACCCGGCCACACGCCGATTCAGAATGCACTGTCGCAATCAGGCAGTTGGCATACGGAGGCGCGACCGACATGTTCGACGAGTACCTCCACATCGGCGAGACAACTGCCCGCGATTGCCTGAAGTATTTTTGTCAGGGCGTTAGGGAGATATTCGGGGATATGTATCTTCGGATGCCTACCCCCGAAGATTGTCAGGCTCTGCTGGATATGTACGGGAATCAGCACGGGTTTCCGGGGATATTAGGCAGCATAGATTGTATGCACTGGGAATGGAAGAACTGCCCCGCTACCTTGAAAGGGATGTACACTACTGGTTTCAAGGCCAAGAACCCCACGATGATCCTTGAAGCGGTAGCTGACTACCGGCTGTGGATTTGGCATGCCTATTTTGGAGTAGCCGGGTCTAACAACGACATCAACGTCCTCCAGTCGTCGCCCATTTTCAACGAGCAGTGCATGGGCGTTGGTCAGGCCGTCAACAGCGTCGCCAACAACAACCAACACAATATGGGCTATTATTTAGCGGATGAGCTATACCCTATGTGGCCCGTCTTTGTGAAGACGATCAGATGCCCAGCAGATGAAAAGAAGATATATTTTGCGGGTCGCCAGGAGGCATCGCTCAAAGATGTGGATCGGGCATTTGGTGTGCTCCAGGCTCGATGGGCGGCAGTGAAAGGTTCAACACGGTTGTGGTATGTTTATAGCATCGCCGACATCATTAACGCATGTATTATCATGCACAACATGATTGTCGAAGATGAAGGTCCAGCACTAACTGATTGGACCAATGATGATGCTGGTGCTGCGGGTCCAAACCACGGCGTGGCCACTAGCAATGTACGCATGGGGATACCCCATGACGATGTCGATCGAATCTGTGCATTTGCCGACATGCGCCAAAGACAAGCCCATGTTCGGCTCTAGAACGATATTATTGAAGAAGTATGGCAGCGGAGAGATCGTCGTTGATGTAGTTTTTAATTATTGAAATATTTTTTTTAATTTGGTGAAATGTACTTTTCTTTTTTTTATTTAATTGATTTTTTTCCCTATTTGTGCCGAAATTTTAATTCCGTAAATTGTTTAATTCTGGAAATTATTTAATTTGTGAATTTGTGGTTTTTTTTAATTGTGGGAAGTTCTTCGGGAAGTCCTTGGGGATGTCCGCCACTGTGCAGTGAGAAGTCATTATGACGTGGCAGTGCAGTGGAAAGTTCGTATAACATGGCCGAAGGTGTTTTTGAGAATTCAGGTGTTTTTGAGAATTCCGTCGGGAATTCCGCGCCACTGCTGATGCTCGAAGGAAATTAACAAGTGCACATTTTACACATATTCGTAAATTTGTTTTTTGCCCTTTAATATCACATTGTGTGCTGTCACGTTTGATTACTTCGTCGTTGTTTAGCTTCTGCTCAAACCCTAATTCAGCTTTTTCTCCACAATTTACCACCATATTAGATCATCAGGTACCGTATTTTTGCTTACAGTAAACAATCTGCGTCGGGATTAACCGTAATGGATTTATATTTGGTTGTGTTGTTTGTATAGTGTGTGCTAGTAATCCACGACCATATTTGGAATCGCACGATTCTGGTTAATTTATTGATGCAAAGATGCGAGCTGAGTATCGGATTGCGATATCGTTTTATGATGTGGAATTAGGTCTTTCAGACTTCGTTTGCCGATTGTGATATTATTTATTCATTGAGAAATTAGAAAAGGAAGGAGTGTATATGCGAGCTGAAAAAAAATTGGAGTATTAATTTAATTTATTGATAGACATTGTTGCTGTGTCTACCTATGTTTTGGGATTATCTCCGGTGTTTAATATGCATGACCTTTCTTCCCAAATACAGATGGCAGCTAAGCCCCTAACTAGTGAGGCTATCGCTCTTACAGAGAAGAAAATGGATATGTCATTGGGTATGCATTTTAGTAATATGATGATGGTCTACAGTTTCATTGTTGCATTTGCTTAAGATTTTGTTCCATTCAAATTCAGATGACATCATCAAAATTTCGAAGACTCGTGGTATGAAGCCGAACAAACAAAGAGTCTCTGTAAGGCCCATCCTTCGACTCTTCTGTTTGGGACATATATTCTCTTTTATCTTTTCTGAAATACTAAATGGTTTCGATACTTACAGAATAAGGGTCAGAAATCATTTAACAATGCTTCCCAAGATAAAGGTTTGAAAGTCAAAAGGTTTATGGACACAAGAACTTCCCTCAGACAGGTATGCGTAATAACCATCAGAATCTACTTGTGGTGTGATGATATGTATCTATGTTTTGATATGGTAATATCTGGAAGTGTTAAGAATTGGTGTGGTTTGCTGTCACTTAAAATACTCTGTAATTTTCCTGGTACTATGATAATTTCTGTTCTCTCCTGACAGGGTGCTCTTGCTAAAAGGAGGTCAAACTTTCAGGGAAATCAGTTCCCTTTGGCAACTGAGGCTGCTAAAAAGGCTTCTGTTGCTCCTATTCGAAACAAAGCTTCTAATCAGTTTAGGCCATTGAATGCTAATAAATCAAGGTACACCAGTGATTGTCTTGGAGCATCTATGCTTCTAAATTATGGACTGTCAAAATTTTCTTTTAACACATGGTGATGGGGTTAATTCCTTTTCTGTTTTAATGCAGGTAATTGATGGCTTTCCCGTGGCAGACTATGCCATGCCATCCACTTGTCTATTTCCCAGAGCGCAAGTGGTTGTTGTCTTTCATTTAGTTGGGTGCTGGCTTCTTCTGGGAACTTTTGCTTGTGTCGTTGAAATCATGGCTTTTTCAGCCTTATTAGTTAACCCCCTGCAGTTGGCGTTTGGGTGCATGACATGTGGGATGGGTTAATTAAATTTTGTTGGCTATTTACTGCCAAAGAAATTATGCTTTGCAGTGATATAAGTGAAGCAAACGAATTTCCCTGTGGAAGTTAAGAGAAAATGGTGTTAAGTCCCCATAGACTGTTTGCTATGGTATACTAATATCATAAACTGGCCCTACTTGAAATATCTCCTATAAATTATTAATGTTGTTGAATAGGTTTATTCGGGGGCATATGAAGTGTTATTGGAGGATCTTTCTGTTTTAGTTGTTGCATTCAAGACACAAAATCATCTGAAACTCTCTCGTTAAACGATTGCCCCAGCTTTTCATAGTCTCTTTGGGTGTTTGGACAAGCCTGTATTATATTAGGGGGATAATTAAGTGGACATGTTATTGCTCATGGTCTGGGCATCTCTGGTGTTCTACAATATTCTACAATATTCAGCATCTGCTCCATATTATGATGGCCACGGGAGTGAATTGGGTGGGGTGTATTACTTTCTTTGTTTAACAAATGGTTGTTTAAACATGAACCTACTTAGTCAGCATTATTGGTTGGAATGAATATTTGGGGCTAGTGATGCAGACCAGCTTGTTTTGTGTGTGCTCTTTTGCCAGCTAAAGCAATACTTCCATCTTCCTTGGTTTTCAACATAAATAATTGGCTGTGAGAAACCCATGAAGTTTATGGCGTGTCTGGGGGTTGATCTACTGTTTCGGCTAAGGTTTATGTTGTTTCAATGAGCCAGGGAAGACTTTTTTAATGCCCCCTGAAGGAGGGGTTGTTTTCCATAAGTCTTGGCAAATGGCAAATGCTGAATTGTGGTTGTCTGTAAGTTGATAATGAGCTTCAGATATGTCTGGGTATATCTTCCTTGGTTATGAAGTATCGAATAAAATAAGAGATCCACAAGTTTGTCATGTTGCTTCTGGACCGTGGTTAACTGATCACTTAAGCTGAGGGATCTTTCTGACTTGATGCCTTGTTTCCAAGGCACTGTTATTTTCACCTGCATATATATTTAATCTGTGATATAATCTTTTTACAGGGCTGGGGCCTCGACTTTCCAGAAGAATGCTGTAGCAAGAGTTGGCTTTGTTGTGAAGGTACAGACATCCCTTCATTTAACACTGAACCATTCTATGCTTCCATATTCTGTCATTATGTATAACTTTTTCTTCTTCTTGTGCATTGTTACATGATTTCCTTAGAAGCTAAAGATCAAGAGATTTTTTTTAGGTTTGATGTATGAAGTTACGTTCTTAGCATACTAATTATTGGATGGTAGGTAGTTTAAGTAGAAGCCATATTAAAGGTGGAAATGATGTTGGGTATTGCTTGAGCTCATACGCTCCCTTATCCACAACCACCTGACAACGCTACTAGGGCCTCTGCTGAGTTTTTGATAGTTTGTAGCCATATTGATTAGTCGATTCTTATTATTTATGTGCAGAAAACGCTACAACAATCCGCACAGAAGCCTCAGACCTTGGACGCTCTATTTGGTAACATGAAAGAAGAAAGAATGAGGGTCTTGTCACAACAGAATAACGGATCACGAAGAAATGGAAGGAGCCAGCATGGGGTGCCGTGGGCGAGAGGATATAACCAAAACTAGTAGCTCCTCCGGCTTAGATTGCTTTTGAGAACTGTAGTTAGCTTTGCATGTTGTTGACTGGGATATTTATATAAAACTATAAATATACTAAAGCAGAGCAGTCTTCTCCAAAAATATCTAAACCACCCATTCTCATACAGAATGAATGTTTTTTTATCTGCTTAGAAACTAATTCAGCAATTACAAGGAAGTACTGTTTGCAACTTTAACAAGCCAATTTTCAAGTCCGATTCTTTTCTCATATTAGAAAAAATTGAGGGGAGAAAAATATTTTGATATCTAACATATTTGGGATTGTAAAAAGAGATATTAGCTCTTAAAAATACGAACTTTGGACGGTTTCTGCAAGTTCATGTAATTCTAAGATCATGTGCAATTTTTTAAATTTTTATTTGTATATTTCTAGGCTAATATCTTTAGAAATTATTATAAATGAAATCATTAATTAATATCTCTCCGCGAATTATTCTACAGTGACATATCAGTGGATTCATTTTGCATTTGTTTAATTATTTAGAAGTAATTCGTGATCAATGTGCTATAGAGTACATGGTGCTCTGTATGACATAGCATGGGGGTGTAGCTCATATGGTAGAGCGCTCGCTTCGCATGCGAGAGGCACGGGGTTCGATTCCCCGCACCTCCACCACCACCTTTTAATTTTTTGAGGCAAAAGTAATTTATTTGATGCAACTTATATATATATACAGTACGTAAGTTTATTTTTGGGGTTTTAAAATCACAGAGGGATTTACTAGTATTCTGTTGGCGTGCGATGTCGTTGAGTATACTGGTCACTGGCGGTGCCGGCTACATCGGAAGCCACACGGTGCTGCAGTTGCTTCTCGGAGGCTACAAGGTGGTCGTCGTCGATAGTTTGGAAAATTCCTCTCAGATTTCCCTTGAAAGAGTCAGACAACTCGCCCAAGATCATGCCCCCAAACTCTCCTTTCGCAAGGTTTCTCTTCTTCCCTTTTCTGGGTTCAACATTTTCGGTGGTTTTGATTGATTTGTGGGTGCTGAAAAAAATTTGATCTTGGCCATATCAATTATTTGGGATTTTGTGATCAATATGATTGTTTTGGTGAAAAAATTTAATCTTTGTGGTTTGAGAAACTATGATTAAATTGTTAGTATTTGTTATTTGCAGCTGTTTAAGATTTTGATTGTCTGATTGATGTAACGAGTGATGTGGTCTCAACTTAGTTCTGTTTTGCTACTTTTGGATGTGTGGATATTCATCTTTCCTAGTTTTCTTGTTTTGATCTTTAAATATTTAGGTGGCTGTTGATACATATATATCCATATATTTTATGTGTATAATTTAGAGTATTAAATTTTTATTGCTGTCTGAGTTAAAATGATAGAGACTTGATTGATCTAACATGGTTGCTGTCATCAACTTGCTACACTTTGAATTTTAACTCCAATAATCTATTATACATAATACATTGGTACCTGATTGCAGTTTGATCTTCGCGATAGGCCAGCACTTGAAAAGCTTTTTGCTTCTGAAAAGTAAGTCCTGTTAAAATCATGTATTTAAGCTGAGTTTGCATCTGAGTTGGCTGACCAAATGATAGAAATAGAATCATATTGTGTTTAATTGTTACTTATGAAATTCATTAATTTTTTCCGTTTTACATTATCTGTGTGTTAAGATGTCGAAACCAAATTGCATACACTTGATATAGGTTTGATGCTGTTGTTCATTTCGCGGGGTTAAAAGCAGTTGGAGAAAGTGTGCAAAAACCCTTGATGTATTATGACAATAACCTTATTGGGTTAATTGCTCTGCTAGAAGTTATGGCTGCCCATGGATGTAAAAAAGTAGTCCTGCAAAATCTCTCTTTCGTTCCCTTATTATCGCTTTCTTTCTCTTGTATGAACTTGGTTTCTTTGTCGTTAAATCTCAGCTCGTATTTTCATCGTCAGCAACTGTTTATGGTTGGCCAAAAGTTGTACCTTGTAACGAGGAATCCCCCATCTGCGCTTTGAATCCTTATGGACGTACAAAGGTAACATTTTGGCAATTGTAATGTCAATATTTGGAGATCAAAAATGAGAAAAGAATTGTGGTATATTCATTAACCAACTCAACTGACTGTATTTGTATTTCCAGCTTTTCGGTGAAGAAATGTGCTGTGACGTCTATAAGTCTAACTCCACATGGAAAATCATATTGCTGAGGTACTTCAACCCGGTTGGTGCACATCCCAGCGGTGCTATTGGCGATGATCCTCGTGGAATCCCAAACAATCTCATGCCCTTTGTGCAACAAGTAGCTGTTGGAAGGCGCCATGCACTGACTCTTTATGGAACTGACTATGGAACGAAGGATGGTACTGGGGTAAGAACTTCGTTTATGACATAGATCGTGGTTCTAGTTATCTTCTGCTGTTTTAATCTCAATGCTCAGACATTCTTACATCTTATGCCAATTCATTGCTTCAAATCATGACATTATGATTCAGATTACAAGTTTTTAAATGCCTTTTTTTTTATTGAATTTCCAGGTACGCGATTATATCCATGTGGTAGACTTAGCTGATGGCCACATTGCTGCTCTGAACAAACTGTCTGATCCTTCTGTAGGTATGAGCTCCGGTCATATTATTCACATACTCTTGTATTGTCAGTTCGTCACATTTTCGTGAAAAATTCTCCCCTTGTAGTGTGTTTTGTTGAAACGATCTCGTTGAAACGTGTGTACAGGCTGCGAGGTTTATAATCTAGGAACTGGCAAAGGAACCTCCGTGTTGGAAATGGTAGCAGCGTTTGAGAAAGCATCCGGGAAGGTGAGTTTTTCTAAGGACATGTATATACCTACGATGAATTAATCACATGAGGTTCACGGTAGTCATATAATGACCAACAAGAGAGGCAAACAATGAAGTTTCTCTGATCTGGTTGTCCAGAAAATCCCATTGGTTATGGCTGGTCGACGGCCTGGTGATGCAGAGGTCGTATACGCTTCAACGGAGAAAGCTGAACGAGAGCTGAACTGGAAGTATGTGTTCAAACTTTGTCACACATTTTGATATATTTAGTACATAGAGGCTAACGGAATTTCGGCCTACTTGAAGGGCAAAATATGGAATTGATGAGATATGCCGAGATCAGTGGAACTGGGCGAACAAGAACCCATATGGCTACGAGCCTCGAGTGTCGACTGATTGATTTCGCTAGCTACCTTCTTCGTTTATTCTGTCGTCTATTTGCAGCTGATATTCATGTAAAACTTATGCTCCAAAAAATGTGGTAGGTTTGAGGTAAAGTGTATTCATATATTGAGTCCATTTTTTGGTAACAAGCCTTGGCCATTGAGGACTGATGTGTGGTAATGTCGGATTTGGTATTTCTATGTAGTTTCAGCTTTAAAACACCTTTCTTCTAGTTCTTGGCATGACTTTCATAACTTCATTACACAAATTTATGATTTTAATCAATATTGGTCACTGGATTTGCTCAGTTGCTCTTGAACATAGTTTTTTCGTTTGTTTGTAATTCAACCCCATCTTTATATTTTGACAACTTAAGACAAAACAGTTACAAAATTATATTAGTACTGAAAATTCCATATGTTTCATTCTTTTCATTATCTTCCTCGTATACTTCTCTATCACGATATTATTGAGTGAAAAAAATTGGTCATGTCCAATATCAAGCTACTGATTTAAATATTGATTCAAGATGTGTATCTATACATATATCAAAAGGGCGAGTTTGAATATGAATAATTTAAAGAGTGTATAATTAAGCCATGAAATGACAGTTACTTTACTTATAAGATTTATAACCGTTGCCTTATTAAGAATTGATTTATATAAATTTGTAACTGCTATCTATTATTAGGAATTGAATTGTATTAATAATCTTTTGAAACAACATTTTGTAAAGAATTTGGTATGAGACGTTTCAAGGTAGCCTCTTCGTACTAATTTAATGTAAATTTATCGCTGCTAATTAGTGAGTTTCTAAATATTTCTTTATTTTTGGTCTATAAATATGTGTTATTTGCATTCTTATTACTCGAATCCTCATTACTTGCAGAAAAAAATTTAAACCAAGCAATTCATCTTCCTCGATGACCTACAGCCTATCATAACACCGTCAACAAAGACAGAGTCACGGAGGTGGTGGAGATATAGTCATTTGAGAGAGTGTGAAAGGCGACGACGTGGAAGATGCGAGTATGAGGCTATGGAAAGAGAGTCATGTGAGAGAAGGTGAATTGAAAATAGCATTTTGAAATCCTATTTTGATGATTGTTTGAGTTATGTTAGTTCATATTTTTAATATTAGTATATATATTTTTTTAGTGAACTTCAAAAACAGTTCATGGACTATGGGTTTATCTCGTCCATAGTCCCTGGAGTTTAAAAATATCATCAGACAACCCTGGAGTAAAGGTTTATTTCAAAAATGGTTCTTTTGCCTTTTTTAGGCGAAAATACCCTTTTTGAAGGTTTGGGCATTTTGATCATTTAACTATTTATGTTTTTGAGTGTGTCAGCTCATTATTTGATATGTGCAGTTTGTGTCATTGATTGTTTTCTCTCTCCTATCTCACTTCCCTTCTTCTTCCTTTGCGCCAAGGTTGCCAGCGGGAATGGTGAGCAGATACTAAGTCGAGTTGTTTATAGGTTGGGTCATCGGCTGGACTTCTTCTGAATGCTTTCTTTCTTTTATACAACCGTTGGCTTTTTCTTCAATACCATGATTTCTAGGCATGCACAAGGGTCGTAAACCGCCGGTTCCGGGCCCGAACCGGCGGTTCAAGGGTCGAGATATTCACGAACCTGAACCGGCCCGCCTAGCTTCGGACGGTTCCGGTTCAGGTTCAAAAAACCGGCGGGTTACCCGGCGGTTCAAAACCGCCGGTTTTCGGCTTGAACCGCCGGTTCCGGGCCGGTTCGCCGGTTCCACGATTTTTTTTTTTTTGCATTTTTCAACTTTTCAATTTTAATCAAATTACATTACACTTTTCAAGTTTGTTTTTGTATGCAATGTGAGTAAATAAAATTGAAAAAAATACGGCTAAAGTTGCAATTTTATTGAAATTGCATGTTTACAAATTACACGTTACAAGTTACAACAATTACAAACTGAAAACATATGGCGGTCTTGAAGTGTTAAACAAAATTTAAATACAAATGAGACTACTAGTGAAGAACTAATTACAAATGACAAGAAACGACGTTGAAGTTCTTAAACGTATAACTTATAAGTGTATTATATATATACTCTTAACCGGCGAAGAAGATCTTTCCACATAACTAAATTAAGGACACCTTTAGCAATTCAACTTTAAATGTTGAGTTTCGTCTAACAATCAACAATTATAGTAGAATTGTCAAAAGTTTCCCTCATTTAGTCGTATAGAGAAATATACTTCATCGACTAGAGTATATACAAATACAATTATGTAATTGTATTTGCATATTTTTAAAGTAGGAATTAATGGGAAAAAAAAGATATAAAAGAAATAAAAGAAAAATGACTACGTATCCCAATTGCTCATTTGCATTAGAGAATCAAAGTCCACGTAGTTCTCTTACCTTACTTACCTATTTGGCTTGGCCGGCGGCGGTTGACGGTTGGCCTAATCTTCATCCCCGGTGAATTCATCTTGTGATCCCTCTTGACGATCATTCCAATCATTTTCTTGTTCTCGGACGTCAGCTTTGGCCCAATCATCAAGTAACATCACGGCTTCCATATTTTTCGCCGAGAGCTTACTTCTTGATTCATCCAAAACGCGCGAGCCAACACTAAAAGCGGACTCGACGGCGACGGTGGAAGCCGGAACAGAAAAAATCTCCTTGGCCATTGAAGCAAGGATGAGAAAATCTTTCTCGTGGGTTCCCCACCAATCGAGGACGTCGATTTGGGCGGGAGGAGTAGGACCTTCATCACCAAAGGAAAAGAGTGATTCAAAATATAAATCTACTTCACTGACCATACCTGAGGACCTTCCGCCGGTGCTGTAGTTGTATAGGTCGGCTAGTTGGGATTGCGCGTCGGGGTCATCATAATCGGCTTGAAATGCAAAGCCATAGTTATGTTGTGGAGGAGGGGGTCTTCTGACTTGGTGAGTGGTGTTATACTTGGTTTCATATTCGGTGTAGAGAGAGCGCAAGTTATACTCGAGGTTTTGTTGCACAACTGACCGGTCCGGGAGGTTTATTTGAAAGGTTTCTGAGAGGTCGACTCCAAATTCGTCACTGGTATCCGATTGGATTGCTAGAAGGGGACCAAGATCAATTGAACTCAAATTGTTATAATAAAAATCTAAAATTCTCGTGGTACCTGCTAATTTCCATTTTGGATCCAATACCTTTGCAGTCAAAAACACGTTAGGAATCTCACTGAAATACTTGAGCCATTTTTCAATCATATAATACAAAACGCACATTAACTCGGGAGAAGAGGAAGCATTTTTCATTGCAGTTTTAAAACCAAGGGATATGTACATGTAATGCTCCAAAACACGAACAGCAGTGCAATAATAAACACCCGACAATTCAACAGTAGCATTTTTGAAATATTTGAACAATTTAAATAAAGTCAAACAGTTATCCCAACAACTATGCGAAAGATATAAATCACGGTAGGGGTTAGTTCTATAAAAATCACATAAAACATCTTTATGTGTCAAAGTAGAATTCAGACAATCATATGTCGAATTCCATCTATGAGACACATCCATAGTAAAATTCGTGTGCCTGACATTCTTTTGATGGCAATATTTCTTCCATGCTTTGCCAATAGCTGACTTTTGATGGATTAATCTAACTGCATTTCTAATAGGAGAAACATGCTTTTGCCATAATTCAAGCGCATCCTGTACATATAAATTTAAAATATGGCAAATGCATCTTTGATGAAAATACTTACCTCCAATTACCGGTGTACAAGCCGCAATCAAATCGGCAATACTTGCGGTGTTGGCAGTTGCATTATCAAAACCAATAGAAAATATCTTGTTGCATAACTGGAACTCATTCAACACTTGTATAATCAAAGAAGCAATTTCGGGTGCAGTGTGTGGACTTTCAAATTCTCTAAAACCAATTAAACGCTTGTTCAAAGTCCAACTGTTGTCCACAAAGTGAACCGTAATACCCAGGTATGAATGACGGTTAAAACAATCCGTCCAAACATCTGAGCAAATGTTCACCCTGTGGCCCATGTTAACTAAATAACGTGATAATTCTACCTTTTTCTCCAAGCACTGCCGAACGGTAGATCGTTGCACGGTCATTCTACCTATTCTTTTGATTGCTACATTCAACCCACTTTGCATAGTAACCTCAAAACTTTTGTCATCAAAAACATTAAAGGGCATATGCTTCATAGCCGCCCATCTAGTCATTGAATCATCAAAATTCTTTTTTTCATATTTAAATAGAGGCGCACCTGACGAACCCGAGCCGGCGGGTTGGAAGTTTAGTTGGCTTTGGGTAGAGGCAGTGCCGCATTCTACCGGATGCTTTGCCACTAAATGGCGACGGAGGGTGCCATATCCACCACCGGCGGTCCATTTGTACACTTTATCGCAATAGTTGCAGTAAACATGAGAGTCTGAAGTCTCTTCTTGAGAGTTCGGATCGTGAGGACTTGGAATCACCACCGGGACCCTCTTGTAGTGTTTGACAAAAATGTCCGATTTCAAAGCTTTTGTCGGGTTAGCGGGTGCAGGGGGAGCAGGCATCTCCTCATTTCCTCCGGTGCTAGAAGGAATACGAGAATGCGATCTATCCTCGTTGTTGTCCGAGTCCGACGATATAGTAACGTCGAACTCCTCATCTTGTTGGGAACGACCTCCCCTACCCCCACCTTGTTGCATTTCAGCAAGTAGCATGGCGGTCCTTTGATCTTCTTCCATCTACAAATATTATGTACGTAGAAGTTAAAAGTATGAACGCAAAAAAAATTTAATGAAATTTTGTGCATGTGAATTGGAAAACAAATTTTTCATTACTTACTTGCATGCGTTCGGCTGCCAATCGGGAAACCTCTTCCATAACATCTCGACGACTAGGTCGTCGAGATTTTGAGGGACGCGTAGTGCTTTGATCTTGGGCTATTCCCTTGCCCCGATCACCACGTCCCGATCCACCACGAGAAGAAGACATATTGAATATATTGATAAATGAAAAGTAATATGGACTTGGAATGAAATATGTATTAAGACGTATAAAAGAAGTGGTAAATTATGAGCACAACAAATATAGTAGTGACTAGTGAGTAGAAAGTGTAGAATTAAACTTGCGCAATTAGAGAGAATGAGGAGAGAATAGAGAAATGGAGATTGAGAATGAAATTCCGAAAATTCAAGGAATGAGGCAAGGAATAATGAAGGAGAAGTGGGGGTATTTATAGGAGTAAAATTGGATGAAAAAAAAAAATTTTGAAATTTTGAAATCTGCCGTAAACCGCCGGTTTACCGCCGAAACCGGCGGTTCAACCCTAAACCGGCGGGTTGGTCACGGGTTGCGTCAGAAAACCGGCGGTTTCTGACCGAAAACCGGCGGTTTACGACCGGTTTTGCAGGCCTAATCACTGACCCTACGACCTAGCCTCTGAAAACTGGCCGGAACCGGCGAAAACCGGCTCCCGAACCGCCGGTTTACCCCGACAAACCGCCGGTTTACCCCTTAAACCGGCGGTTTACCCCGCAAACCGCCGGTTCCAACGGCTATCCTCAACCCCTACGCGAACCCTACGAACCCTAACCTACGAAACACTGTTCGACCCTTTGAACCGACGGTTCGAACCGCCGAACCGCCGGTTTTGAACCGCCGGTTCAAGGGTCGAGATATTCACGAACCTGAACCGGCCCTTTCGACCCTTCAACCCGCCTGCCGGTTCAAACCGCCGGTTCCAGGCCCAGTTCCGGTTCATGAACCGGCGGGCCCGAACCGGCTGTTAACCGGCGGGCCGGGTCGGTTTGTGCATGCCTAACCATGATGATTCTCCTCACTGTGTATGCATTTTTGTGGGGTCGGCTCTATTTGGCATAGCATTGACTGTTGTGTTACTGGTTGGTTTTTAGTGGTTTCGTGGATTTTAGGCCCCTTTATTTTTAACCCTTTGGCCTTTGATTGGTTAAAAACTATCGTTTGGTTCAGTTCCTTGTGATCATCTCTGGAGTAGTTGTTATAGTTGCCTTGCTCCAGTTTACCTACTTCAATTTTTTTGATATCTTCACCAGCTTATTGGCTTTTGTTCCTACGGGCTGGGGATTCATATGTATTGCACAGACCCTTCGTCCCTTTCTGGAGAAAACAAGTGAGATAGGAGAGAGAATTGAGTTTACCACATAGTATTTAAAAGAGAGGCAAGAGGAGATAGAAAACAATCAATGACACAACCTGCACAAATCATATAATGCCGACACACTCAAAAGCATAAATAGTTAAATGACCGAAATGCCCAAACCCTCAAAAGGGTATTTTCGCCTAAAAAAATGGCAAAATGACATTTTTTGAAATAAACTTTTAGTCCAGGGTTGTCTGAGGATATTTTTAAAGTCCAGGGGCTATGAGCAAGATAAACCCATAGTCCATGAGCTGTTTTTGAGGTTCACTCTTTTTTTTTTGTTAGTTTTGTTTTAATTTCTTATGTCTTAGCTATAATAGGAGTAGTTCCTTTTTTACAATAAAGAAATCACGAAAGCTAACTATATACATATTTTGTTTTAATTTCTTGCTTTGTGCATTCGTCGTCAACTTCGTCACTTCCATTATTTTTTATGCAATGAAAACACCCAAAGCCAACGAAATGACAAAAGGAAACAAAGAAAACAATGAGCACAATATATCACATTGTTTTCACTTACATGCATAAATCATCAATTTGAACGTTAAGAAGTAAAATAAGGATGATGTTAAGTCAACATTTGACTGGAGCGAGAAATAAGCAGGGGAGAGATGTTGTGGCCCTATAATAGTGTGTGTATGGTTGTGTTTGTGTTTTACTATTTCTTTTTTCTTTATTTTGTTATTCGGTATTATTTTATGGCGATACCATAGCCCTCTTACTTTCTTTAGTTGTACTCTCTCCGTCCCGTGTTACTAGCACTATTCCATTTCGGCTCGTCTCAAACTACTTACATTATTTCTAGTTTAAGTTAGAATTAATGTATTTAATTAATATGTTTGATTTAGTTAAAAGCCTCTTTATTAATTTATGTCTTATTACACTTAGAATTATAATTTAATTATACTAAAAAATCAATCACAAATTTACGGCCAAAATGAAAAGTGCGAGTAACATGGGACGGAAGGAGTATAATAAATATTTTATATTAATTTCATATTTATATTATTTTAGTATTGAAATGTATATGTTGTTAAGGATAAATTTTTTTGGTATAAAGACTTATATAAGCGTTGTAACTAATAAGTATTTCCATATTGATTTAAATTTAAACTTATTTAATTTTATATATTTATAATTATTTAACATATTGTTAGTATGGGGGAGTATTAGGGTGCTACCATAGTTAGAGTGACACCCTACCACTAATTTGATCTGTCGGATCTGGTATATGGACGCTTGAGATCAATTTATTGAAATAGAGTCCGGATTGCTGGATAATGTAGGGGATATTGCTGTCTAGGTGTAATTGGTCAATAACTTAATTTGAAACCTAAACAAATTTAGGTAATATATAAACTGCAAATACTACTTAGCATTACTACAATATTCATAGAGTAACACTGCAATCTGGTAAGGTAAAAAACTATTACGAATTATGCAGACACGTAACACTGTAATATTCATAGAGTAACACTGCAATGTTTCATAGAGTAAGACTGCAATGTTTCATAGAGTAAGATTGCAATCTAGTAAGGTAAAAAACTACTACGAATTATGCAGACACGTAACACTGCAATATTCATAGAGTAACACTGCAATGTTCATAGAGTAAGACTGCAATCTAGTAACAAACTGAAAATAGAGAATACCGATTTTGCCCTTCAGCATTTTTTATGTTCTAATTTAATTAAAATAGGCTGCCACATGGCAGCTTGAGGATCACACGATCTTCAGATCTAACGGCCTAAATTGGTGGTATGGTGCTACAATAAATAGTGTTGTCATATTAACACATCCCTGTTAGTGTATATATATATATATATATATATATATATATATATATATATATATATATATATATATATAGGGTTTTGATCTATGCAAAACTAGATTTAAATACAGAAACGCAGAACAATATCATAATTAGGTCACTTTTAGGTCATAATTAGGTAATTTTTAGGTCATGCTAACAAAGCATGACCTAAAACGATCTTAGCATGACATTAAACCCAAATATTATAATATGACCTAAAATTGCTTAATTATGACCTTCCGTGTTTTTGGTTAATTATTGACCATTAGATCATCTAATCCTAGGGCCAAGATTTGGTCTGCATTTCTGGATTTAAACACATACTTATTTTGATCATCTCCCTATATATATATATATATATATATATATATATATATAGGGTCCCCTTATTCCCACAACACCTTCTTAGTGTAGAACTAGAGACTAAATATTAGCCAATGGATTTTAATCTAGTGGCTAAGATTAGAGAGCCTACATCATAAATTCGAATTTCATCTTGTGAATTAAATTGTTCATCCAAAGGGCATGTTAGTCATTTCTTAATGTGGTTAAATATGGTAAAAATGAGGGTGGCGTTAATGATGGTATTATGAATTAGGGTAAAAAATCGCACCCATTCCACTTCCCACTCTATTCTCCGCCGCTTCAGCTTTACCACCACTCTCTTCTCCGTCGTTTCACTACACCATTTCTCAACCGTAGCGCTTTTCCTTTCATCAACACTAGTCTTCTACCTCTCCACCCTCCCCAACACCCTCGTCATGGGCATCCCCTTGCTCAAAGGCATGTACGGCGCCGACTCCGGCAGCCTCATGGTCCAGATCGTCGTCCTCTAGTGCATCATCTGATACACGCTCATGCTCTTCCTCTTCGAGTACCGCGGCGCCCGATCCTTAATCTCCGAGCAGTTCCCCGACACCACTGCTTCGATCATCTCCTTCCGCGTCGACACGGATGTCATTTCGCTAGGCGGGAAAGAGCCGCTGGAGACGCAGGTTGAAGTTGGCGAGGATGGGAAGCTTCATGTCAATGTCAGGAAATCCACAAGTTCCAGATCTGAAAATTGTATACAATGGAAAATATAATACTACTTCATCTTATAATCACTGTACTTCATCTCGTAATGAAATAACTTCACCCGAGAAATGGAAATATTTTGGTTAATTGAACCAATTATGAATAGTCCAAAACAAATAGCTTCATCTTATGATAAAATTTCTTCATCTTTTAACGAAATAACTTCATCTTATAATGTAATTAATTCACGGTATATAGCTAAAATGAACCAAATTTGAACTATCAAACAAATCGAAACTCATATCTTGAAAACCATTGAGAAATCAGAACTCGCCACAAAATACACTAAAAATGAATCGAAATTAGAAATTAATTATCCACTCACTTCATTTTATACTCACATTGTTTCATCTTATAATGAAATAACTTCACCCGAGAAATGAAAATATTTCGATTAAAATGAACAAAATTTGAACAGTCCAAAATAAATAACTTCATCTTGTGATATAATATCTTCATCTTATAATCATGTTGCTTCATCTTATAATAGAATAACTTCACTCGAGAACTGGAAATAACTTATAATAACTTCACGTTGCAAATGAAGAGGAGTATTAGAATCGTGTGAATATTATGCAATCATATTAAATCAGTTATGAATATATTTCAAGATTGAATTGCAAATGACGAGGACAATTTAAAATCGTGTGAAATGCATTTCCAAATTAACTGGTCTGAAATCAAGGAAATGATTGCCAAAGTTAAAATTACAAAATGGACCCACACGCTATTTTATAATATCATGTTCAATGTAGACAATATTTAATAATATTTGAGAGAATTAATTATGACCATAAGATTAACAAAATGGGTGGACATGATTTGTTCTCTAGTTCGGTCATTAAAATTGGTTCGACATTGAATATAATTCTCTCTATATATATATATAATAGTATTTTAAGACGTGTATAGCTCGGGGTTAATACTAGTTTGTTTAACTTCCAAGACTAGAATAATATCGTTCAGACTCCTTCTAAAATATGTTATCCATAAGAGTGTCGACAATAGTGCCGCCATGGCGGCCTATTGTAAGCCGACCAAGCGCCGCGGCGGTGATGCAACAACCGAGTATTTGGCTGCGCCGGGTGGGAAGTTGGCGGTCGAGCGGCTGCGCCACGGCGATGCTTTTCCGTTTGATGACTAGGCTGACAATTATTTTTTTTTGCTAAGACGTGGCTGTTCCACTATTGTGGACACCCAAGAGCATTGATATTCGATAACGCCGCGCCGCTACATAAGGAATATTGGGGTGAACTTATATTTTTAATTCAAACTTTCAACTCGTAACTACAATTAATGTAGTTTTGACAATTAATGTAGTTTTGACAAAATTTAATGAAATCATTTTGTAATTTATAAATTAGTTTGATAGTTAAAAAAAATAAAATTTAATTTGTTAAAATAGATATATGAGGAGAGTTATGAATTATGGATTTGTGGTCATGACGGAAATTTGAGGAAAATGACGACGTGAGAAATGAAAAATATGAGTTGGGACAAGAGAAGCAGGGAAGAAGTAGTCAGAAATTTTCAAATTCTGTGTTTTGTCAGAGCACCCGCAGCGCATCTTGCGGGTGTCTCTTATTTCGTCCCTCCGAGACGATACGGACGCGGGAGGCGTTGCAGCGTCCCGTCTCGTCACCATCCCGCCGAGACGCCCGTCCCAACGAGACGGATGGGGAGCCGCCTCGCCACTCGCCCGCGCGACGTGGAGCGCGCTGGCGCCTTCTCGCTTGCCCGCAATTGGCTTCGTCACGATGACGTAATAAATCATGCCGAAACGGCAGCGATTGAACTATACCGGGGATTTCAGCGGCAGCAGCGGTGGTTCCCACGACCTCCCCGAGACGGACCAGGTGCTCCCCAACCCTCGTTCGTTCGGCCGCCGACCTCGCCCCATTGGGCAAAAGCGGGCGCAATTGGAGGCGAGGGGGGTCGCCGGGGGTTCCCAGGAGGTCCAGTCGGCATCCCCCTTTGACCGCCAGTCTACAGAGGATCTCAAGTACTTCGCGCGTCAACAAACGCGCCAGATGATGGTGAAGACGTTAGCCGAATGGCGAGCGGCGACGGACCCCCAGGAGAAGAGATTTCTCTTCACATTGCTCGAGAGCATGAATGACGATCTGCGTGGAGGCGGCAGCGGAAGCGGCGGTGACAGTGGCGACGGAGGCGGCGGGGGCGGTGGCGACGGAGACGGCGGTGACGGTGGCGACGGCGACGGCGGTGACGGTGGCGACGGCGACGACGGAATCGAGGGAGCCACCGAGTGATTTTTTTTAAGTAATGTACTTTTTTTTAATGTAATTTTTATTATTAATGCACTTTTTTAAAATTTTAGTACTTTTTAAATTTATTGTACTTTTTAATTTATTGTACTTTTTTAAAAATTAAAATAGTATTATTAATGTTTCCAGTATATGTCTCGTAAATTAAATTCCATATATTGTGTTATTAGTGATGTGGCTATTGATGTGGCTGGGCTATTTATGATATGACTAGGCTATGGCTGGGCTATTTCTGATGTGGCAGGAGGATTTTTAGTATTGATGATGTGGCAGGAGGAGTTTGTGGCTGGGCTATGGCTGGGCTATTGCTGGGCTATCACCACTATGGATACCCTAATTGTGTTAAGACCATCCACTATATATACGCGCTTTGTTCGTCATTTTCATTCGCACGACTTGTTTTAACGAGTACTCTCTCTATCTTAATTTCTGTTCAAGATCAACAACGCAAAATGAGTAATGCTGGTGGTAGTAGTGGTGGTAGCGGAGGGGATGCTGAGGAGTACGAACGTCGAATGGCCGAGGCGTTGGACGCCTATACGACCAACGCGATAAACCAATGGATGGAAAGGGCCTTGCAGCCGGCGATACCTCGACCTCCCCCAGTGGTCCACCGCCGCAGTGTGATTGATCGGGATCACGTAGCTGCACATCAGCGCCTATACGAAGACTACTTCGCACCGGAGCCTCGGTTCAACGCCAACCTTTTCAGGCGTCGTTTTAGGATGACCAGGAACCTGTTTATGCGTATTGTCAACGCTTTGGAGTCTCGATATCTGTATTTCCGCTTCAGACACGATGCGTCTGGCAGACCCGGCCACACACCTATTCAAAAGTGCACTGCGGCAATCCGGCAGTTGGCCTACGGAGGCGCGACAGACATGTGGGACGAGTATCTCCACATCGGTGAGACGACTGCCTTGCAATGTCTGAAGAATTTCTGTCTGGGAGTGATAGAAGTATTCGGTGATCAGTATCTGCGAAAGCCTACCCCCGAAGACTGCCAAGATCTGTTGCGGATGCACGGGAGTCAGCATGGGTTCCCGGGTATGTTAGGCAGCATAGATTGTATGCATTGGGACTGGAAGAACTGTCCCGCAGCCTGGAAGGGGTTCTACACGTCCGGCTACAAGGGAAAGAATCCCACGATGATCCTGGAGGCCGTAGCTGATTACCGGCTTTGGATTTGGCACGCGTATTTTGGGATAGCTGGTTTGAACAACGACCTCAACGTCCTCAACTCGTCGCCACTTTTCAACGAGCAGTGTCAGGGCGTCGGTCCGGCCATCAGTTTTGTCGCCAACGGCAACCAACATGATATGGGCTACTACTTGGCGGATGGGATATACCCTAGGTAGCCCGTCTTTGTGAAGACGATCCGATGCCCAGGAGATGCGAAGAAGGCCTACTTTGCGGCACGGCAGGAGTCGGCGCGCAAGGACGTGGAGCGCGCATTTGGTGTGCTCCAGTCTCGATGGGCGGCAATTAAGGGTCCAACGCGTTTGTGGGATGTCCAATGCATTGCTGATATCATGTACGCATGTATTATCATGCACAACATGATTGTCGAAGATGAAGGTGGCGAACTGACCAAATGGGTCAACGACGATAATGAAGCCGGTCCAAGCCACGGCGTGGCCGCCCCCAACGTACGGAGTGGGGTACCTCACGATGAAGCCGACCTCTTACAAGAACACGCCGACATGCGCCAAACGGCGGCTCATATTCGACTCCAAAAGGATTTAATTGAAGAGTTATGGGCACGGAGGATTGACCGCCATTAGTTTTTTTTAATTATGTAATTTTTTTTAATTAATGTACTTTTTATATTTTATTAATATTAGTGAATTTTCTCGTTTTTGTGTCGTAAATTTAATTCCCTATATTGTGTGATTTTTAATTATTTCATTTTGTATATATTTGTTAATAATGATGTGGATAGTATGTGGCTGGGCTATGGCTGGGCTATTGCTGGACTATTTGCTTGTTTTGATGATGTGGCAGGATGATTTTTAGTGCTGATGATGTGGCAGTGGCTGGGCTATTGCTGGGCTATTACTATTGTGGATGGCCTTAGTACCGCTCTCTCTTGCTGATGAATCAAAAACCTGTGCAGAAGAAATCAATACCTTAAATATTACGACTGCGACACCTCACCTCACCTCTCTCACTTCATTTTCATTTCTAGATCTAGAAACACGGATACTAGATTCACATATTCTCTTCCCTTCTGCTGCCAATCCCAACCGCGATCTTCAAGGTGCTCTTTCTGGTTCCTGCATTTTTCCTAATGCGTGCAATATTTTAGCCCTAGCACAGATCTGAAATTTCAAAATTTCAGTTTCTACATCTTGTAATTCCTTTTACAATTCAATATCAATAGCTGTGGTTGTTGATTTAGGTATCAATGCTGCCGAAGTAAACACATATGTGATTCTCTTTTGATGTATCATTGCTCATAACA
Organism: Salvia splendens; assembly: GCF_004379255.2. Taxonomy (NCBI): domain Eukaryota; kingdom Viridiplantae; phylum Streptophyta; class Magnoliopsida; order Lamiales; family Lamiaceae; genus Salvia; species Salvia splendens. Next base: position 15,607,032 of record NC_056046.1, read on the forward strand.
GAGAAAATGCACTATCAACTCTTTGATTGCGCTATTTTTTTTGTTTTTCCCGTTTTCTTTGGGATGAATTAGGTTCTTTAGTTATCTGGTTTGGAATTTTCTCGAACATCTCCTTTAACGAGGCCTTGCTGTTTTTACAGTGTGCTGATTGTATTTTTCTTCTGTATTTCGCTAAAGAAAAATAGCTACTTCTGTTTTACTATCTATATTTTCAGGGAATAAATTTTTGTGTAGGAATTTCAATAAAAGTTTCACTTTTGCTCAATTTCTGATGTATTACAAACTTAAAATCAACAATTTTCTTTTCCTGTCCTTGTTAACATCAGTTTATTTCTGCCTATTCTTCCCTCTCCTTTTGGTTGTAGTGAAGAATCAGCAAAAAGGATACACTCTTATTCTACATTTTGCCTGGTTTCATGTTGATCATCATGTGCTTGATTGAATATATTTTGGTTTAATATGCCTCTGTTTTTCGCATCAAATAATTAAATATCTTGTTTGTTGCAAGTCATGCAGGATTTATGAGAATATATAAGACCGTATAACGAATTATGGCATCAGAAACAGCTATTGTTAAAGTTTCGGAATCTCCCATATCAGAAAGGGAAAATTTTGATCTTTCCGGACCTGTGTACCTGACAACAGTTGATTGGTAAGATCGCAACTTGGTTTTAGGTTTACAAGATTCACTGTCGTTGATGATGTGTGCGGAACCATTCTTATGAAAATATGTTTCTCATGTACTGAAAAGAGCTGGAGGGCATATTTTTTTCTCTAGGCTTAAAGATGTTCGTCTTTTCTTTTGATATCAACTGCAACGGAGCATTTTAGCGCACATCTTGTTCTTTGTCAGTTCTGTAGATGGAGATAGATACCAGTTAAGATATGACATTGCTCTTTCTCTTAGCAGTTCTGTATGCTACCAGCTAATGTCTCTACCTCTTGTCGAAGCATTATAACAACCCTTCTAAGAATTCGACTGTGTAGCATATTCTTTTGGCATCTTTTATTTTCTCCTCTGCTCTAGATTTCTCATTCCATGAACTGCTGAGGAACTGAGGTTGGATGATGTTCAATACCATCGACTCATAATTTGTGTAAGAGTTGAACTATCCTATAGAGAATACCAATTGTAGGTTGTCAAGAATTAAAGATTTGTAGCACTGGGAAAGAGTTGGACTTGGCTATAGAATTCTGATTCTAGGTTTTGAATTATTGAGGATTTAGCATTGGGAAAGAGTTGGACTAGGCTATAGAATTCTGATTCTAGGTTTTTGAAGAATTGAGGTTTTTTAGCTTTGGGAAAGAGTTGGATACTCTAAAGTGATCTCTATTGCGTTATGGTACCTTGTTTGTAATGGGTAATAGAAAATGTTTGTATAGAACTTGAATTGATATTACTAGTTTGAATGAATTGCAACGATTCTTATACCTGCATTTTGCAGGACAAATCCATGTCACCGGAGGTCCGTTGCGGCTAGTTTGGTTCAGGCTGTTTATATTTTGGAACGAGACCGCCAAGAGAAGCGAGAGGGGGACCAAGCGCTTGCGCCTCTGTGGTGGAAGGCTTTCAATTTTGAGTTATACAGGCAGCTTATCGACGATGCTGATTCTTGCATTTTTGGTGCCATATATAAACTCAGTTCGACATCTCCGGATGACCGACATCCAGCTCAAGCCCCACGCTACATTGTCGCCTTTCGAGGGACCATAACCAAAGGAGACGCGTTCATGAGGGACCTTGAACTCGACATACACATCATACGGAACGGGCTGCACCAAACTTCTCGGTTTGAGATAGCTATACAAGCCGTTCGTCATGTGGTTGCGACGTTCGGAAGCCACAACATCTGGATAGCTGGACATTCTCTCGGAGCTGCCATGGCGTTGCTCGCCGGGAAGAACATGGCAAAGTGTGGTGTTCTCCTCGACGCCTTCTTGTTCAACTCGCCGTTCTTTTCTGCCCCGATCGAGCGGATCAAGGACAAGAAAGTGAAGCACGGCCTCCGGTTTGCAGGCAGCGTTATCACTGCAGGACTAGCTCTTGCCATGAAAAGCAAGAACCAAGCTAATCGTTCTGGCGGCACATTCGATTCCTTGGCCGCGTGGCTGCCGCAGCTGTTTGTGAACCCGGGCGACCACATCTGCGCGGAGTACGTGGGATACTTCGAGCACAGGAAACGGATGGAGGATATGGGAGCCGGAGAGATTGAGAGGCTGGCGACGCAGCACTCCATCGGAGGACTCGTGTTGAACGCGTTTGGTAAGCAGTCAGAGGAGGCGCCGCATCTCATTCCGTCGGCGCACGTCACTGTGAATAAGGCTGCAGCCAGAGACTTCAAAGAAGCTCATGGGATCCATCAGTGGTGGAGAAGTGATCTTCAGTTTGAAACCAAGACTTACACCTTTAGTTAGACAAATCCCTCTTTACATTCCTTTTACCCCCTCCTCCGTCCCTTAGAAATAGACTGAATTCCTCCTCTTACTTAACAAATTATGCATTAAAATTCGTGTCACCTTCAATTAGCCTATTTCTATGGGACGGATGAAAAAGTATTTGTTAAATTTATTTCTTGCATTGTGTACCGTAACGAAAACTGTATTGATTTGTGTGATTTATCGTATTTCGAGGGGCGGAGACAATGTAGTCCCTAGTGGTGATGTGATTGTCGATGTACAAATTAGGTTAATGTAAATGTGATTGGGTTTGGGGTTTTCTACCAATTAGGTTACTTGTACTTCTGTTCTTGTAGGATCAATTGCAATGAGTTTTTATTGTCTGTAATACTGACATGAGAAGAATTTGTATCAATCAGCTAACTTAAATAAGTACATGAGGAATAAAATTATAAGAATACATATTTATTACTGGCACCACGATTTTCTAAAACAATTAATAAGTTTCCACACAATGTTTTCATTCTAAAACTAAGAAATTTTCCTACATGATGTATTATTAGCAAAAACTTTTTTTCTTTTTGGTATATGTATTCGTATTTGTAAAGTGCTTGTCATTTTGTTGTTTATTTGCTTTCAAGTGTATTCGACTAGTATTGCTTCTATCCCGCTTTTTTCCATTGCATAATAATTACCCTCACACTCAAAATACTTTTTAAATATTGTATTTAAAGTGATAATCCATTAAATCCGAAAAAACGCTCCGCTCATCTCATCTCCTCTCTTCTTTGAATGTGTGACCTTTCAAATGAACATGAAGCCCCCTTGAAAATTGGTTGAAATTACCTCGGAGGGAGAGGCTTGAAAGCTATGCTGCTGCTTTCCTTCAACAATTCAAGACTCCCCTCCAACCCCAAAACAAAATTTAGGCTACAGAATTGCTACTTCTGTATATATTTAATGAGATTGAACGCATGTGAGGAAATTTTAATTAAACACCCTTAAATACGTGCTCATCTTTCATCTCGAATTGCATGGCGATATATAGTTGAAATTGAAACTATTAAAATAAATTACTACTACTATATATATGTAAATCCATACAGACAGCTTTCTCTTCTTGAAAATGCTCAAACATCTGATGAACTCTCCGAAATCTATCATGCCATCGTGCTTCGAGTCGAACATATCAAACAACTGAAAATATATGGTTGGATAATTTAATAAATAAAAGGCTATATACACATATCAAAGAAAATGATACTAGTACTTAATAACGAACCCGATCTGCAATAACAGACTGCTGCTTGCTGTCCTGAAACAATCCGAGTTTAAATTCATCCTATAATAAAGAAATGAAAAATGGAACACATATCAAAAAATCCCAAAAACCGAACTCCAAACTACAAAAGTCGAACTCGAAATTGCACAATATATCCAAAAAACCGAAAAATCAAAAATTAATTTTCTATAGTTAAAAAAATTATCGTACCAACCAACTAACGTATCTAATATATTAGTATTACATATATTGATATAAAACCGATCCAAATATAATATATTACTCCCTTCATCCCCTATAAATAGAAACATTTGAACGACACTAGAGGTGCCCATGGTTCTGGAACCGGCGGTTACGGTTCGGAACCGCCGGTTCCGGTTTTGGAAATTGCTGAACCGGAACCGAACCGCGAGGGTGTTTCGCAGTTACGGTTCCGGTTCCAAAATCGCCGGTTTCAGTTCCGAACCGGCGGTTTTTCACGGTTTTGAACCGCCGGGTTTTTACGGTTTCGGCTTGGTTTCATGGTTGTCCAGCGATTTTTGCGGTTCTGGTTTGGAACCGCTCGGAACCAGCGGTTCTGTACTCATTTTTAACTTGATCATATACGAGTTGTTTGAAATATTAGAATTCTGTGGTTAGAGTCGAAATCCAAAATAGTAGTTTAATATGAATACAAATCAGTATAATGTCATATTGTTATGTACTTACATATTTAATTAAATGGTTTGCAGCAAAAATGAAAATTAAACTTTTAATTTTATCACAATGTCAAATTATGATGTTTAAATAAGATATTTATAGAATATAGTTTAAAATCATACCATAGTCAAACCACGAAGTAATCATTTGGTTGCTCAACTGTTTTTAGTTCAGTTGCATAATATGTCCAGCCATTTTGGTTGACTTTTATTTTTGAATGAATATTTAAATTTCACACTAGGCAAAATAAAGTTTTGGAATTTATTTTATTTTATTTTATTTTATTTTATTTATTTATGTAATATAGTACCATATCACGTTATAAATGAAAATGAAGTGGCTGGCTGATTTTATTTAGAAGCATATTTATTTTGGAATTACCTTTTCAGGAACGCCCGGCCACCAAGTCAAACTCGGCGATTTGACTCCTAAATGGGAGGCTCAATTATATACACTACATTATATTATACTATTATAATGATAATATATGTATGTTATAAAAAAAAGAATAGCATACACATGTAATTTTAATGGGGTTGTAAGGTATGACAAACTTGTTTTCTCGTGTAGTGTTTTTTTTAAGGAAAAATTCGACAAAGATTTACTATAGCAATGAGTTTTTTAGGGCATATGTATATAAATCAGTAACAAATATAGGGTTTCTGATTCAAATGAAATTATGATATTGTTATGAATGGTGTCCATAGTTTTGATTAAATTCAACACCATATTACTTATAACGATTTAGTTGACATTTTAGGTGTTAGGACCCTTTTTTTCTATCGAAGGTTGCTAGCCTAAGAAAAAGCGACATTTATAATATTATAAATTAAATTTTAATATCTCTTACGAGTTACGTCAACTAAATTAATTTGTTTTGAAGACCCTCTACAATATCTGTAATGCTATCAGATACGCGACTCAATCTTTGTTATCACAACGAGATCGATTCCGGAACGAGAAGAACGAATACTTGATATGAAAATGAATAAGCAAAAAAACAATTCTTGGAGAGTCAATGGAAATCTTGTGTTTTATTTGTGTGGAAGATTACAAAACTCATGGATGAAAAATTCTTTTTCTTTTTCCACAGCTCGGCTCTATTTAACTAACACTTATCTAACAACTAGTTCAAACCTAACGGCTTTCATTTAAAGCTAACTAACTAGTCGCATCCGACGACGTGCATCAGTTAATAACAACTGTCAACTCCGAACTCGTTTAAGTTCGGCCAACACCGAGCACCAACACCGAGCACTGAGCACCGAGCTCAACACCGAACATTGAGCTCGGTTAATCCCTGAGCACGACTACAAACTCGACCAATCACCGAGCATGATTGCAGTTCGTCAGATCACTGAACAGCATATCGGTCCCTAATCGCCGAACAGTATATTGGTAACCGAACTGAACTGATTGTGCAGTTTTGCCCCAATCCTCATAACAAATCTCCACCTTGGGACATAACTGGACAATCCATAGATTTCATCCATCTTCCACAATCACTCCAGCTGAATCAGATTCACCAAATCCATGCAATACTTCAACTTAAGTCCGGGCAACACCTTTGTTAGCATATCAGCTGCATTGTGCTCAGTAGCTACCTTTTCAATCTTCACTGAGCCCATTTCAACTTCATCCCTCACAAAATGAAGCTTAACATCCACATGCTTGCTCCTCTCATGGAATGTCTGATGTTTTGACAAACATATGGCACTATTTGAATCACATAATACAGTCACAGCTCCTTGATCAACTCCAAAATCCGAGCAGATTCCTTTCAGCCACATGCTCTCCTTTACGGCCTCAGCCATGGAAATATATTCTGCCTCAGTTGTTGAGAGTGCCACCACAGATTGCAAACTCGACTTCCAACTTACAGCAGCTCCATACATGCAGAAAACATAGCCGGATTGGGACTTCCTTGTGTCAATGTTAGTAGCAAAATCAGAATCACAATATCCCAATAGAGGCTGTGCATCAAAATTCTTACTTCCATCAAACAGTATGCCATAATCCTGAGTACCATTCAGATACCTTAGTATCCATTTTAAAGCATGCCAATGCTCCATACCTGGATCTGCCATGTATCTGCTCACAACACTTATGGCTTGGCTGATGTCTGGCCTTGTACACACCATGGTGTACATGATGCTTCCCACTATGTTTGCATATGGGATTTTATCCATCTCTCTTCTCTGACTATCATCTTTAGGGCACTGATTTACACTGAGCTTAAACTGCTGGCTCAGGGGCACACTCACTGGTTTGCTTTTATCCATCTGAAATTTCTTGATCACATTCCTGATGTAATCTTTCTGAGTTAGCCATATCCTTTTCTTGTCTCTATCCCTTATGATCTCCATTCCAAGGATCTTCTTTGCATCTCCAAGATCCTTCATATCAAATTCAGATTTCAGATCACCTTTCACTAACTCCACCTCTTCCTTATGCTCTGCAGAGATCAGCATATCATCTACATACAATAGTAGATATGCCACAGCAACTCCACCTCTTCTCTTGATGAAGACACAATGATCATACAAAGACTTCTCAAAACCGATCTTATGCATGAACTCATTGAACCTGAGATACCACTGTCTTGAACTTTGTTTTAGACCATACAAGCTTCTTTTCAGCAAACACACCTTTCCTTCATTTCCTGGTTGGACGAAACCAGGAGGCTGCTCCATGTAAATTTTCTCTTCGAGCTCTCCATGAAGAAAGGCTGTTTTGACATCGAGTTGCTGCAATTCCCAATTTCTCTGAGCAACAATGGCAAGTAGAATCCTGATGGAGCTATGCTTTACCACAGGGGAGAATATTTCATTATAATCTACTCCCTCCTTTTGTGTAAAGCCTTTGGCCACCAACCTGGCTTTAAATCTGATTTGATTGTTGTTGAAGGCCTCAATTTTCTTCTTAAAAATCCATTTACAACCAACTGTTTTCTGATCAGTTGGCCTCAACACCAAAATCCATGTGTGATTTTTGTACAAGCTATCAATCTCCTCCTGCATGGCTAATAGCCACTGATCCTTCTCCGGACTCCTTATTGCTTCCTTGTAATTTGAAGGCTCATGATAGTCCATCTCCTCAGCTATGGCCAGTGCATAGTGCATCATATCAAAATCCTGAAATCTGGAAGGGAGCTTGATCCTTCTTCTGGTTCTGTCTCTTGCAACCAGTCTCTGTGGAGTCTTGATGTTACTTTCATGTTCAGAGGATCCACCAACACTGGTTTCTTGTGAATTTCTCACAGTATCTGGTGGACTTCTTACAGCATCAGATGAGGATTCCCTCTGACCCTCCACCTCAAACTCAACAGTCTGAACTTGCTTCATGAAGAAAGGCATTTCAGATTCCCTGAAAATAACATCCCTACTGATGACAACCTTCTTATTCCCTTCCTCACAGCACCATAATCTGTAACCTTTAACTCCAACCTGATAGCCTATCATCACACATCTGAGAGCCCTTGGTTCCAGCTTTCCTTGTTTGATGTGAGCATATGCTCTACACCCAAATGGTCTTAATTTTGAATAGTCTCCATAAGATCCATACCATCTACTATCCGGAGTCTGATTTTCAATGGCAGCAGAGGGGCATTTGTTGATTAAAACAACAGCTGTGGAGGCTGCTTCTGCCCAAAATGGTTTTGACATTCCAGATGCTATCAACATGCATCTTACCCTTTCAAGAATGGTTCTATTTATTCTCTCGGCGACCCCATTTTGTTGTGGGTTGTGAGGCACCGTTCTATGCCTTTTAATTCCTTTTCTCTTGCAAAACTCATCAAACTCATGGGACAAAAATTCCAGCCCATTGTCAGTTCTTAGGCATCTCAAAGGCTTCCCCTTTTCTAGCTCAACTGCAGTGCACCACTCCTGAAATTTCTTGAAGGTCTCTGACTTTTCTTTCATGATCATTATCCAAACCTTTCTTGAAAAATCATCAACAAATGATAAGAAATACCTGCCTCCTCCAATGCTATTTACTGGTGCAGGGCCCCATATGTCACTGTGAACATATTGGAGAGGTTGTGTTGAGTTATGTTTGCCCACTCCATATGGCAGCTTCTTGTTTTTGCCAAGAATGCATTCTTCACACGATCCAATGGCTCTTTGTATCTCTGAATCAGCCATCTGAATAATGCCTTGCTTTACCAGCTGCATCAGCCCAGTGTCCCCCACATGGCCCAGCCTAGCATGCCAATTGATGGTCTTTTGTGTGTTGTTAGCTGTTCCAGCAACTGCCTCAGCTTTCAGATAATAGAGCACATTGTTTCTGACAGCCTTCATGATCATTTGGCCATCCTTTTTGACAAGCATCTCTCCACCAAAGAGAGTCAATTCGTAGCCATTCTTCTCAAGAAGACCCAAGGATATAAGATTCCTTTTAATGGATGGGATGTATCTCACATCAGTGAGAGTTCTGAAAATTCCATTGTCCATCCTCAAACATATGCTCCCAACACCCCTTACATCACACACATGGTCATCTCCCAGCAACACCGAGCCTTCAGATTCCTTTAAATCTTGGAACCAGTCGAGATTGGAGGACATATGGAAACTGCAGCCTGAGTCCATGATCCATAGCCTTGATAATGGGCTATCCTCCACCACATTGAGAGCTCTTGCCTCTTCAATTTCCTCAGTGATAGCTGCTGTGCCATCTCCTTTGTGATTTTCAGATTGCTTTTTCTTCCAAGCAAAACAATTTTGCTTGATGTGTCCTGGTTTCTTACACCAGAAGCAGCTTCTAGATTCCTTTTGATCTCCTTCCTTAGATGATCTTGGCTTCCATTTGTCAGATGGGGGTTTCTTGAATTTGAATTGTTTCTTTGAAGTTGCCTTCACATTGAGGCTTTCAGCAGCTTGATCGATTGGCTTGCTGACACATTTCTGCATTGCCTTCAGCTTTAATGCAGAAAATACCTCCTCCAAAGTCACTTTCGAATCCCTTCCAAGAAGTATTGAGTCTTTGAATTGCTCAAAACTCTGAGGCAGAGCATTCAATAACATCAAAGCTTTATCCTCATCTTTCATGGGATCATCCACACCCTCAAGATCATCTATATACTTTCGAAAATCTTCCAGCTGATCCGCCAGATTCTTGGAGTCAGAAAATCTAAAGTTGAACAATCTTTGCTTGAGATGCAACCTATTGGAGATTGACTTCTCCATATATATTTTCTCCAATTTCTCCCACACTCCCGCGGCATCATCCTCTTTCTGAACCTCCCTCAAGACTCTATCGCTGAGGCACAAGACAATCGAGCTATACGCCTTGTATTCCAGTTCTTGACATTTCGCCGCATCCATCCCTTGAATCTCTTTCTTGTCCGTCTTGGATTTCACATAATCCCAGACGCCTTGCTGCATCAGAACAGCTCTCATCTTCAATCTCCACAGGCCGAAATCATTTTCGCCGGTGAATTTCTCAACGTCGAACTTTGCGGTAGACATTGTTGAATTCGTCGTCCTTCTTCGATTCCCACAGACGGCGCCAATTTGTAATGCTATCAGATACGCGACTCAATCTTTGTTATCACAACGAGATCGATTCCGGAACGAGAAGAACGAATACTTGATATGAAAATGAATAAGCAAAAAAACAATTCTTGGAGAGTCAATGGAAATCTTGTGTTTTATTTGTGTGGAAGATTACAAAACTCATGGATGAAAAATTCTTTTTCTTTTTCCACAGCTCGGCTCTATTTAACTAACACTTATCTAACAACTAGTTCAAACCTAACGGCTTTCATTTAAAGCTAACTAACTAGTCGCATCCGACGACGTGCATCAGTTAATAACAACTGTCAACTCCGAACTCGTTTAAGTTCGGCCAACACCGAGCACCAACACCGAGCACTGAGCACCGAGCTCAACACCGAACATTGAGCTCGGTTAATCCCTGAGCACGACTACAAACTCGACCAATCACCGAGCATGATTGCAGTTCGTCAGATCACTGAACAGCATATCGGTCCCTAATCGCCGAACAGTATATTGGTAACCGAACTGAACTGATTGTGCAGTTTTGCCCCAATCCTCATAACAATATCTACAATGACTTTTGCTTTGATTTTATAATAATCCTTGTTAGTAGCCTATAGCTTGGGTTTAACTTTAGAATTTCATCTTTGTTTTAGTAGTGAAAATCGGTACTGTATTTTCTTTTTTTTATTGAAAAATTAAAATTAAAAAGATGAAGTCTCGTATACGGTTATTAATTAATAATTAAAGCTTGATCTGTATCTCATCATTAATCTAATTGATAACAATAAGTTTCATTAAAAACAGTGACTAATTAATGCAAATTAAGTACATATACATTTAGTGATAAATTGACATGAATTGTATTTGCAAAAATCAAGAAATGTATAATTTTAATTGTACTTTTATTTACATTATAATCCCTTATGACAATTAAGGAATTGACAATAACACTTTCAACTAAAATTCAAAAGACAGAATGCTTAGATTTTTCCTTCAAAAAAGTTTTATTTTCAGAAATATAAACCATGTTTTTTCTAGTTTAAACCAAAAATATGGAAACAAGATAAAAGAATTAAAAATAAAATAAAAAAGACAAAGGAGTTTGCAAGAATTTTCCATAAATGAAATGTGATATTTTTAGGGGACGAATGATAAAAAAATTATTTTTACTTTTGTGGGATAGAGGGAGTATGATTAAGGAAGTTTGCTAAGGTAACAACGTATAATTTTCCCCTCTGCCAGTGTATTATTCCCATGCTCAAGATCAAATTTGGAAGACAATCCACACCAAATTTATGAGTTTCAGATGAAATTTAGTGTAGGAGTGGAAAGAAAATATTGAAATCGGCACATTGCACTTACTGTGTCAAAAAATCTTGATTTTTGATATACTGTAATTTTTGTTATGATATGATGATGCCTTAGCAGTAAGTTTCGACACGGTAATTACATCGCTTTGCTTGATAACATGATATAATGGTGTATACGGTGTCATAATATATACAAACAAAATCGATAAATACTAGTAGGGTCCGTTTGGTACATGAAAATTAGAATTATACATAATTGAATTTGAATGAATTGAATTATAGTTTTATTTCAAATTTTTTGTTCGGTAGAAATGATATACATAATTGAATTTAAAGGAATTCATATGAAGTGAGTGTGTCTGTGTGTAGGGGACAGTGTGTAGTGCGTAAAGGTGTTCAATTTTATAACCATTTGAAATTCGAATGATCTACTTTTCTTATAGAGAATTGAGAAAAATTAGAACCACGATACAAAAATCGATGGTTTCGGTTCGAAAAAATTCTCACGGTTTCGGTTTTAACCGCTGGTTCTGTAAACCTTGGGCAGGTCTAAACGACACTGATTTTAATGCGAAATTAGTAAAGTAAGAGAAAGGTAGAAAGAAAAGTGTGTTAGTGAGAAATGAGTATCACATCATTAGATAGAAAGAAATTTCCTAAAAGTGAAAGTTTATATTTTCAGGGGACAAACTAAAAAGGAAAAAAATTCTATTTTTTGGAGACAAAGAGAGTACTGTATATAATGTCAAAATGAAATTCGATTTTTCGTTTTGTAACCAAACCGGAAAATCGAAAAAAACGATAATTTCTGTTTGATTCGGATCGAATATTCAATTTTTGATTATTTTGCTTACACCTAGCTAGAGCTGAGCTCAACATTCTTGAGATACTAGTCGGTATAGGCCACTAGCACAATATTGCCCCATCTCAACTCGACTTTGTGAAAACTATTTTGTAGTGTAAAATCATAGAGTTGAATCGGGTTGGGTCCGAGTTTATGGACCTAATTGTATTTTATGAATACAAGTCTCCAACCAGTGGCGTATCCACATTGTAACAAGGGTGTACAACTGTACCCCCAAAATAAAGTATAATAATGCATTTAGATGTATTTCTCTCATATTCCTTTGTTAGCCTAGTGGTTGGTTATGTCCCATTCCTTTGCATAGACTTGTGTTCGAAACATGTAGCATGCACACTATTATTCTCTCATCCTCTATTACTTTTATATATTCTAATGCCCACACTACTTTTATTCTCTCATCCTCTATTTCTTTTATATATTCTAATGCATTTTTAGAATCATTCTAACGCATAATTTTCTGTTTCTTCTAATACATTTTTTTGACATAATGTATAATTTTTTTAATCATTTCAATTATTTTCTAATGCACTTATCTTCTATATTTTTTTTTTGAATTTTCTAATGTAGTTTAATTCTTTTCTAATGAGGTAGTACTACATCTTTTCAACATAATATATAAATCTAAAAATCTTCATTACAAATAGTGAAGTCATTCAAATATTAACATCAAAGCTATCCACTTTCAATATACAACGAACTAATAGTATCATTAAAAAGTTATTAAATTTTTTATACAAAGAATTCTTTTAATTAAAAAATTAATTGGAAAGAGGACCAACCAGATTTGAAGCTCCAAGTCGATAACTTATTTACGTACCCCAAACAAAAAATCCTGGATCCGCCAGTATCTCCAACCGTAATCTATTGTAATACAATTGCATTTATAATGTAAAATAACAAAAATAATAATATTAATTGGAGTTTTAGTTTATATCCTCATCCAACCAAGTGAAATAAAACTAAGAGCATTCACAGTAGCGAGTCATCCGTCCGGGACGTCCACTATTGGGGCTGACGTCAGGTCGACGGACATCCGGGACGAATGAGAGGTCGTCCGTGGTCATGCGTGGACGTCCGTCGGGATGTTCGCCGTCTCGTCCGCTATTGTGGTGACTCGGCGGACGTCCCAATTTTCGATTTTTTTTTCTTTTTTCAAAACACTATATATACGGCTCGTTGCACTTCATTTCATTTGCACTACTTGTGTTAACGAGTTTCTCTCTCTCTGCTCTCATTTTTGGTGAACAATGTTTTTTTTAATTTAAATATGTATGTTTTTTTAATAAAATGGTTGCATTATCCTCGTATTCGTGTCAAAATTTTAATTTTGTAATTGCGTATTTGTGAATTTTTATTATTGTGCTTGTCCGCCGGGATGTCCTAGGGGATGTCCGTTATTGTGCAGTGATATGTCTTAGTGACGTGGCAGTGCAGTGGGATGTCCTTATGACGGATGAGAGGTCGTCCGCGGTCAAGCTTGGACGTCCGTCGGGATGTTCGTCGTCTCGTCCGCCATGGTAGAGACTCGGCGGACGTCCCGGTGGACATCCCAATTTTTGATTTTTTTTCTTTTTTCAAAACTCTATATATACGGCTCGTTGCACTTCATTTCATTTGCACCACTTGTATTAACGAGTTTCTCTCTACTCTCATTTTTGGTGAACTATGTATTTTTAAAATTTAAATATGTATGTTTTTTTTGAAATAAAATAGTTGCATTATCCCCGTATTCGTGTCGAAATTTTAATTCCGTAATTGCGTATTTGTGAATTTGTGATTTTTTATTATTGTGCTTGTCCGCCGGGATGTCTTAGAGGATGTCCGTTATTGTGCAGTGAAATGTCCTAGTGATGTGGCAGTGCAGTGGGAAGTCTTTATGACGTGATAGGAGATGTTTTTGGGATGTCATTGGGCTTGTCCGGCGGGATGTCCGCCCCTATTGTGGATGCTCTAATATACTCCTTAGTTCTTAATTAGTCCACATTACACACTGAAAAATTCAAAATGGATGGTAATAAAACTTCTATTTGTAGAGTAGTTACCCGTAAGTCTTTAAATAGGCTTGGTTTATTGCAGTTATTGGAACAATAGTTTCGTTTTTAGACAGTCGGCCAATATTTTGATGCCAAACAAATCTCACTCAACTCACTTAAACAAGCTACGATAAAATAAGTACTTTCTTCAAAAAGGAAGAAATAATAGTAGTAAATATATATCTTTAACTGATCCGCTGAAATATAATCAAATAATCAAGCAATTTCAATTTCCGAGTTAGTTAAATCTTAATCAAACACAAATTTGATTCAGTGCAAAAAAATTATACGCCTTATATATTCATTGTTTCAAATTTGTTTGTAGTAGTAGTATCTTGGACCGTCACTATATAGTTAGATACAGGGCCAAGATCTCACAAGGCCTGCTCAAAAGTTGGCCCATTGATCTAATTTTCAGGCCCAGAACAACACTTAGCCGCATCCAACCACGACTCAAATATTTATTTATTCGTTTCCTTTTTCTCTTTAATCATTTATTGTTGCTGCTAAATCCTCCAAAATTTCTAGCCTTTTTTTGTGCGATCAAGCTAGTCATAGTTCTCGATTAAGACGTTTAACTACTGTTGAAACACGAATTCCTCGAATTCCTTGATATCTTAAGATATTGTTGTAGTGTTGATGATTCGGCAGCTTGTTTTTTAAGCTAGGTATTTGCAATAGCAATTTTTTCTTATTTTTCCTATATTGATTTTGTCTAAGTATGGATATTATTCTTGCTTCTGTTGAATTTCACAGGTTTATGTGGAGAAATGGATGTTGAATTGGTTACAGACGGAATATCAGAGGATGAAAATTTCGGTTATGATGATGGAAGTGAGGTAATATAGCTTACAATTGTTTGAATAAGTAAATTGGTTTGTTGGATTACTTAAGCGCATTATAAAAATTGATGCTGGAAGCTCGTTAAAATGCATTGTCTAAGGGAAAGTGATACAGTATTTTGATCTATGAATGAAATTCCTGGCTGTTGTTTTTGCTTGGTTTTATCGTACTCAAGAGGGCATTGTAAATTGCTGATTACTGTATGGTTGCTTTGCAGGATTACTTGAATTATGAGGGAGAACGTTGTGGTATTTGTATGGATGTTGTTATCGACAGAGGTGTGCTTGATTGCTGCCAGCATTGGTATGTTAATGATGATTATAAGCTGTGATCAATTCTGTGTCTTAGAAATGTAGAAAATCTTGTCAGGAGCATGTATAGGTATCGATTTTATTGGTTAACAGTTGGCACCGTGCAGATTTTGATGCTCACGTATATTCCAGGTTCTGTTTTGCATGCATTGACAACTGGGCTACTATTACGAGCCTTTGCCCTCTTTGCCAGAATGAGTTTCAACTGATAACATGCGTACCTGTAAGTAACTTTCTTTGTTCAGCTCTCTTCGTTTTACACCTTTTTTACTGCTTCTTTACCTGCTATGATATTCTTCCATGTCTTCACTTAGACAAGCATTTCCAAAAACCATGAGGTTTCCGCTTGACTGCTTTAATTTTCTTCCTTAATTCCTTACTATACATCAGGACACATTCATTTAAGAGTAGTTAAGTGATTATTTTATATCTTCTTGAAGCATATTCTAGTGGTATCCTGAATATCCACATGGCTATTTTCTAATAGTCTAAATTCTCAATGAAGGTACATGATAGTTTTGGCAGCAGTCAGACGGATGATGAAGCAGATCAAAGGTATAGTTTGTCTGCTATCTTTATGTGGCTTATAGACTCATAACAGCCATTTTATTTGAGTGATAGGATAGATTGATAAATCATAGGATTGAGTATTTGAAGGTTAAGATGGTCAAACCAAACTCAAAATTAATCAGTCCATTAGAGTAATTAGTGGATTATCTTGAATTATTTTTATCAACCATCATGTCACTCAAAGTAAACGCCCCCATATAGTATGAACCCTCGCATGTACTCTTTCCAATGCTCCTTCGAGTAGAACTGGAAATGTGGTTGTTTGAAAAAAAAAATTTATTACAGAAGAGGTCAACGTTGGTTTTTTAGGGATTGGGGAAGGGATATGCTAGTAGTCTTTTTGCTGAATAAATCTTAGATCTTCAAAACCGGAAGAGAAGAGAATTGTTGATCACTTGCATCTTTTTTGTCTTTCACTTCCATCACATCCTAGCTGGGAGCAACTTGTATAGAGTTTTAGAGTTTTAGTTTTTTCCCAGCTGCCTCAAGCATCTCTAGTTCCATATCTCCTTATTTTGAGTAGGTTGACAAAAAATGTTATATACTCCCTCTGTCCCCAACCGATAGTCTTCTTTTCTCATTTTGGTCTGTGTCTCACAAAATTTATTTTTGGTAAGTTTCTCTCTCTTATGAGGTGGGCCCCATTATCCACTAGCAATACTCTAATAACTTCTTTTTTCTATCTCTCTCGTATTTTACCAATTTCTCATTAAAACCGTGCCATCCCCGAAGTCCCTATGTTTATGGGACGGACTGAGCGTAAAATACTTTCATATTTGTCGTGTTTCTATGACATGTCTACCATTCAAATTTTTAATAGGGTGTTGACATGATGGTGTTGTATGGATAGGCATTGACAGAGAAGAAGCAAAGATTGAATTGCTGATTCTACTTTTTTAGTAATGGATTATTGATTTTAAAAAGGGTAGAATGGAAATGTTTGTAGTTTGTTGACCCTGTATTTTTGGCTACTTGTAGTTTTTGAGGGAGTTTTAAAAATTGAAATAAAAGAGTTTTTATTTATTGAGACCCAATAAATATTCTGAGATCTTCTCTAGGAGGTTGAATTTCTCAAATTTTCTTTTCAATGGTTCTTCTATAGATGTCAGAAACCAAACCAGAGTAGCTGCCCTTCTATTTTTTGGCCATCTATGAGAACTTCAGCTAGAATTTTATGGTCTTGTTCATTTACGAAAAGTACTGTGGATTTGTTTTCGGTAATCACTCGAGTGTTCACTAGAACTATCTTATTTTGTTGCAGAGATGAGGACTGGTTCGTCGAGGAGAAAACTAACACTCTTTCTTTTCCTTCGTATTATATTGATGAAAATGTAAGTTGGTGTTTGACTTTCATTTACTTTATTTGCTTATGGCATCAGATCCATGTTTCAAGGTTTGGTCAACTACTTTTAAATAGTGATAAAAAGGTACGAGTCGAAACTCATTACAAAATGCTCAAGGGGTGAGGGGACACAAGCCACATGCACACATGTTTTTAAGTTAACAAAGTGTGCGATACAGTTTGACATGGGCCCATGGAAAAATCAAACCATTCATCACCCACCATCCAATGTGGTGCTCTTTACCTTGATGAATTGGTCTTGCGTACAATTCATCCTTAAAACCCAGTTCAGAGGGAGAGGGTACCCAAGGCACATATATATACATCATCACAGTGCAATTGTGATGCAGGATCACAACTACCTATGAACTATATATATCGATCTTCATTCTTCAATGGACCAATCACGCAGGAATAATTATAACATTGTTGAGCAATTTGAGCTACGTGTCTGCCTTAGGCTTATTTTAGTTGATAGAAGTACTGCAATTATTTTCCTTTGAAATAGCTCTTGGTATGAGAGATTTCGGAATTGCTGGCCTGCTGATATTTTGTGGGCAACTAGGCATATAAATTTTTTAATCTTGGAACAGTAAGTCTTGCTGATTAGTAAGTTTAACTAGATATTATTGGTCTTTACTGGAAATCAAACTCAGGGCGCTTATACCTATCCCTGAGGGGATTGAGGGTTATTTCTCATTGGGTACTTTTTCTCACTGCTTCCCTATTTGTATCTTGTTGTTTTTCATGAACTTCTGTAGGACAATGAGCATTAGTTAAGCATGCGATTATAGTGGCTTTGTCCTGTTTTAGGCAGTTGTCTGCTTGGATGGAGATGGCTGCAAAATACGGAGTAGATCAGTGGAAATTGGAGAAGATTCAGACATTGATACATCCATTGCTTGTGATTCATGTGATAAATGGTAGGGTACAATGCAAGTACCTTGTTTCCAACTGATGGTTAATGAAGTACTCCTGTTTAAATACAAAGCAATCACACATTATTTTACTTTGTTTAATATAAAGTTTTGGTGTATGAAACGTTACCCTTTTATCTTATGTGTGTTCTTCTTGAAAATGGGCCTCATTCTTATTGAAAGATAATTAGAACTTCATAATTGACTGGTTGTTGAAGTGGATGTATGATATACTCTTCTGATATGCTCTTGTATTCATGCAAATAGGTACCATGCTTTCTGTGTGGGGTTTGATCCTGAAGGTACTTGTGAAGGCTCATGGCTCTGTCCAGGGTAATTTTGTGGTTCTTATTTCCTGCTATATAAACCAATGCAGGTCAATGTATATTAGAATCTTTATATTTGTGATGCTAGTTGATGCAGGTGTATTATTGCTGAAGCTCAACAGAGGTCAGAAAGGGCTTCGGTATCAAGGATCAACTACCAAAACGGTATTGGAAATACTGGTGGCGACTATTTAGCTGAAGCATCATTTTCTGGAAGAGTATCAGTATCTGTTGCTGATGATGGCGAGACTGCTGTGGTCATCTCATTGGTTGAAGGAAATGAAAAGTATCAGGAATCAGACATGGATAACAAGGTGTTAACCTGCTCTACATCTAGTGTGTCGAATGCTGAAGCATTACCAGAAAAGAGGAACAGTTTTGACCCTGACTCATGTCAACAAGAAACGGAAGAATATTTATCTCCTGCCAAGCCGAAGTTAAGTGCTGGTGATACAGTTGAAAGAGCTGGAACACATTTAAACGACAAAATGACTGAGTCTGGTTTAGGTCTTGATCTTGGTACATCCATGGGATCTGATACACTTAGTGATTGCATTTTATAGAATTTGCATCTTCTTATTTATCTTGAGTTAGGCAAAATTGAGCACTACCAGAGATGTTTGTATGCTTTCTCATGCATATATTTTTTGCAGATAAGAAGAGCAATGGCATTTCTGGAGATCAGGTGACTGGATCTTTGGAAGCAAATAATAGTTCAGAAGATCTTTTACCAGGTATAAGTTAGAGTGAGTAAATATATCAATCCTTTCGATCCACTCTTGAGTGAGTGTTACTCTATTAGTGATTTGGCAGCAATTATATTTTGACTATCTGCTGTAGCAACTTAACCTCAGTTTTGCTTATGTCATTCTTGCTGGAGTGTTTCCAGCTGCGACTGTGGTACTTGATGAAATCAAAGCTTTCTCTATGAAAAGCATGTTGCCTAATGAGAAACAGATGCCAAGTGGAACCGGTGCTAAAAGAAAGCACGGAAATCGCAGGTTGTTATGCGATAAAGTGTTTTATCTTCAGAACTGTTTTACAATTGTAAGTAGATATCAACATTTGCCTCCCTATTAAGGAGGATTCTTAATGGAAGGAGCACCTTATGTTTTGCAGTTTCTTGTGGCTCTTGAAGTTGTTTCTAAATACTCCCTCCGTCCCACTCTAAGTGACACATTTTTCTTTTTGGGATGTCACACTCTAAATGACACATCTCTTAAAATAGAAACATCACCCTCTCTACTTTTTCTCTCTTACTTTATTCTCTCTTCACCTAAATCACAAAAACAACTACATAAAATCCCGTGCCGAATTAGAAATGCTCTACTTGGAGTGGGACGGAGGGAGTAAAACTTATATGAATGAGCCCAAATGGCTACTACTTAGAACAATATGTTTTTTGTCAATTGTCATTCTTCTTATAACTATTATCGGAAGTAAGATACTTCATGTGTTTTGAGTGTGTTGGTTGTAACTTGTAAATTTGTAGTGCAATATTAGACTACGTGTTTGAATTGTCTTTGAAGCACTTCTGAAATTTGTTGTGCAGTGTTTTAACCATAGAGACCACCTAGATCATAATGTATGGGCTTATGTCTTCACGGGGCTCAAAACATCCCCTATGACAGTTAGGATTTGGGTTGGATTAATTGATAATCATTTTACTTGATACATTAATAATATTAAAGCTTATTATTGTACTTGCCTTTTTTCTTCTCTCGCATTGTTGATTTATGAGTTATATTGATTTCTTGTTTAGTGGGCCTTCCTCATGGAAAATAGATTATTGTTAGGTCTGAACTATATCTTACCTTCTATTTCCTGGGCGTTTGTTCACATAGTTGTTTATGATGTAATAGAAATGCAGGTGGAGAGATAGAGGCTAGTCTCGAGGCTAAACTATCGCGGAAGAAAATCAAAGCTGAAAGTGACTGTCACCCCATTCGCCTGACAGATAAAAGAGCTGCATCTCTTCTAGATGATTCCAATACAGCATTTACGCAACGAACTACGGGAGGTAGCACACATAAATCTTCATCTGCCAAGGAAAATGGCACTCCAGATATAATGGATATAGTTCAGGAGGCAGCTCGTAGAAAAGAAAGAGAAACTGCCACTGGGTTGAGGCTAAAAAAGATAATGCGGAGAACTGATAATAAAGATTCTTTGGTGCTAGTTCAAGAGCTTAAGAAGAAAATCAGAGATGCTGTTCGAAACAAATCCTCTGAAGAGCTAGGACAGAATCGTTTTGATCCAAAACTTTTGGATGCTTTCCGGGCTGCTTTGGCTGGATCAGGGGCTGAAAATAGGAAGCCGAGTTTTGACATAAAGGCAAAACGGGCATTGCTACAAAAAGGAAAAGTACGTGAAAGCCTAACAAAAAAGATATATGGAACTGGGGCTGGGGGAAAGCGAAAGCGTGCTTGGACTCGTGAATGTGAAGTTGAATTCTGGAAACATCGTTGCATGAAAGCATCAAAGCCTGAAAAGATTCAGACACTAAAGTCAGTTCTTGATCTCCTGAGGGATGAACCTGATCAAACAAAGAAAATGCCTGGGGATGACCAGGAGGGGAAGGGTTCTTCTATTCTTTCAAGATTGTATTTAGCTGACGCATCTGTTTTCCCTAGGAAGAATGATATTAAACCTGTCTCAGCCCTTAAAGCTGACTCAAATGAAAGAGCATCTAAATCGCAGCCAAATAGCCTGTCCGACCTAAACCAACAGAAGCTTAGTACTTTACCAGAGGTGATTACTCCTTTAGATAGTAAAGAACAGAAGACTCATCCCAAGGGTGCAAAATCTGAAGCTGCCTCAGGTGATGCACAACTAAAGAGACATCCCAAAGGTGCAACTCATACTACTGCAACTGGTGGCGTTAAGACGGTAACTAAACCTGATGTCGTAAAGAGCGATAAAAGACAGTGGGCCTTAGAACTTTTGGCAAGAAAAACGGCAGCCTCATGCAAGAGCACACAAGATAAAGAAGAGGACCAATTAATTCTCAAAGGACACTATCCATTATTGGTAAATTTAATATTTTTTCCTTCAGCAAGATTGTCTCCCTTCCTGGGAACTTTGTAATTAAACAAGTTCCTTTATCAATAATTCTATAGGCTCAACTGCCAAAAGATATGCGTCCTGTTTTGGCTCCCAGTCGTCACAACAAAATCCCCTCATCAGTCAGGCAGGTAAATATTGTCTTCATTCCACAGCAACCTATGTGTTTCAGCCATCAGATTGACACTTCTATCCTTATATAATTAATGGGTAATTCTGGACAGTTCACCTATCATTATTTGTTGGCGAGCATGCAGAATTTAGATAAGCTGTCTTTTTGTATGTGTTCTATGTCACATGAAATTCTGGTTCTTGCCTATGAGTTTTACCTTACATATTCCGAAAAAATACTTCCTTCTAAGGATAGATAGAATCATGAAACTCACACCCAAAATTTTCTTTTGGAATATCATTTCATTTGTTCATGCTTCAAGCATCTCCTGAATTTGTTAACATAAGAATGTGTCACCATAATCATGATTTCAACTTTGAATTGCCTGAATTAGCATGTAGTATTTCTGTATCACAAGGTCCCTGCATCCAGCTGTATATTTCGAGTCTTTCGTCTGATTTTATCCTCTTCTTGATGCTATTATTTACTTTGCCTTGGTTGTAGCTATTTCCTTTTCTCAGCTGGACATCTTTCTATTTGTGAGATTAAAACTTAATCTATAATTAACCAATAGTTACAATTCAGGTTCAACTTTATCGTCTGACGGAGCTCTTCCTGAAGAAAGCAAATCTATCAAAGGTTTGCCAAAGTGCTGAAACAGAGTTGGCTGTAGCAGATGCTGTTAATATTGAAAAAGACATAGCTAACAGGTCAAAGAGCAAGCTTGTATACCAGAATCTATGCTCACAAGAGCTGTCACGCAGATCAGAAGACATAAACTCTGAAAGAGCTGAAGGAATTAATCATTGCTCCACTTCTAAAGGCCCATCTGTTGAAGCATCTGAAGAAGCGAGTAATATATCCTTTGATCTCGAAGTTAATGAAGCCTTAAAAAGTGCAGGGCTTATGTCCGATTCCCCTCCAAGTAGTCCCAGTCACCCGACAGAGGACATTGATAACAATGTTGGGTCACCAGGAAACAGCGATGATGGACCTGACAATGTAATTGAAGTTGATTCACACCCGGATCTTGATATTTATGGTGATTTTGAGTATAGTTTGGAAGATGATGACTTCATTGGTGCGGGTGTTCTGAACACTTCTAAGCTAGAGTCTGAGCCACCTAAACTGAAGTTGTTGTTTTCTTCCCTTAAACCTGAGAAACCAGACGGAACTGTGGACTTTGTCGATCATGAGGTGCAGAGGGATGTTGAACCTTTAGCTGGCCCATCTGAGCTGCTTGAGCCTCAAAACAAGACGAGTGCTGGAAGCTCAACTGTGGATGATAGAGTAGATGGGTGTGGTCCTCGAAAGTCTTCTGATGAAGATGATGAAGAGCCTTCTCTTGCAGAGTGTGAAGAACTTTATGGACCTGATATAGAACCACTAGTCGGAAAGTATCTGGTGACGGTTCCTGCAATGCAATTTGGACCAACAGTCAGTAATGAATTACGTGGGGAAAATGGAGATGATAGGTCGAACGATGCTGATAAGAGCTCTGTACAACCGATTGAGGATCACACGAACAACTCAGGAGCTACCATGGAGGAATCAAATCAAGCAAATACCAAGGAGAAGACATCCAAATGTAACGCCAAGGAATCAGAAAACCATAATATGGTCATGAAAAAGGTGAAATGCTTCCACCTACACATGTACTATATATATATATATACACACACACTGGTTCTTTGTTATCTATCTGCTCATAAATTAATCAAGTTTTTCTATTGCAGGTCGAAACTTACATAAAAGAGCACATAAGACCGCTTTGCAAGAGTGGCGTGATCACAGTTGAACAATACCGGTGGGCTGTGGGGAAGACTACTGAGAAGGTAATGAAGTATCACTCCAAGGAGAAAAATGCTAATTTCCTCATCAAGGAATGTGAGAAGGTGAAGAAACTCGCTCAACAGTATCTTGAAGCTTCCCAGCAACGATGAAGCTTCTCAGCAGAAAACTAAATTCGTTACACATTCACTGTCTTTTTTGAATCTCACCAGAATGTCTCATTGTATCGCTTAAATTAATGCGCATCAAAATACGGTAAAATCTTTGGAGGAAATAACACCCATGTGGTTCTTTCTAAGGTTTGAGTGCTAGCTGCTGCTGCTGCTGCTGCGTAGTATTGTAACAGTTTTTGTGATATTTGGAAATATTGTTTCTATTTTCACTCTACATGTCGAAGTTGTGAACTTGTAATCTAGTGAATTTGAGTTTCATTCAAATTTAACTGTGCATGGTAAATTCAATATAACCGTGTATAATTTGTCTTCAATCTTGACTTCATTGAGTTTATGTGATGATCATAATGTGTATTTTGATTATAGTTCTCGTGGAAAAATACGTATTGATTAATCATACAAAATTTTTTAAGTTAACATGAAACATACAAAGATTTTTATTAGTATTGTAAATAAATACATTTTATTTAAAATCTTTAACGCCATCTATTGATTAATCATGTACTACTAACTATATAAAAAATCACCAACATTTCGTTCATATGCAATATATTTTAATGGTATTTTAATGTTCAAAGATAAATCACGGGAAAAACTATGAAATCCTTCTTCTATGAAAACAGCAAAAAACAGTCAAACTTGTAGTTATAGCATTCACAATAGATGCCCAGATGCCCCGGTGGACGTCCTAGTAGTTGCCACATCAGCAATTTTTAGTCTGTCCCTTCTTCCTGCAATGGTTTCGCCCTATCAATTAAACTCAATTTACATTTAATTTTTAATATTATTATTATTTTTAATTGCTAAAATACCAAAATATATTATATTACACACTACAAATTTAAAAAAAACTACATTACTTAATTAAAAAAAACTACATCATACTTAGCTAAAAAAAAACATTACTAAATTAAAAATTACTTAAAAAAACTACATTACTAAATTAATAAAAACCTAACTAGTCATCTAAATTTAACTTCTGGCTCAAATTATTGATCATCTTCTCAGTCCTCCGTCGTTTGTCCAGATTGATTTCCTGATGACGGCTGTTTTGTGCGTCAAGTATAAGCCTATACTCGCACACCTCGCGAAAACCACCGAACTCCTGGAGCGCTGAGTCCATGAGCTGAGTGGACGGAAGAGGTGCAGCCTGCGGGGTAGCCGATCCAGAGTGGCCGCCTTCGCCTTCCCTTTGGCCTAGGCTTTGGCAGTCTTGGTGCCAAAGGAACGTCTAAAAGTAGACGTAAGTGTGCCGGAACTCCCTTCTGGCTCAGTGTTCAGATCCACAGGAGATGGGCCGTTGCTCGTGTAACCGCCAGTGACGGTGTTCTTCGTCCGCTTCGCAGCTGAGGATGCAACCGGTATCCCTCCGTCGAACTTCCCCTTGTCCTTCAAGATCAGCCAAACGTTGTAGAACTTGAACTGCCCGTACTGCGACTGGTACTCGGACATCGACTTCTGGATGACATCCTCCATGCTCTCACTACTTCTCCTTCCGTCCCTGTTCTTCGTGTAGATAAAGCTGAAGCTGTTAACGTGGACCTTGAGCCGATCCCAACACTTGCGCAGCTGATCCTTGGACCGCTTGTACGCCCAACTCGGTTTCACCTAGTTGTATCTGGTCTCAATGCGATCCCACATCCTGCCCGAAGTCTGGTTGTTGGAGTTTATCGAATCCTCCGATATATCGACACAACACTGAGCCACCTTCATGTGCTCCTCCATCTCGAAGTCAGTACGCCCCGTGGTGTACTCTTCGTTGGGCTCGTTGGATGGGAATGAGTCTGGGACGGATGACGCCTTTTCCTTCTGCACCATCTTCTTCCTCATCGGCGGCACAGGGGCAGGAGGTTGCCCACAACTGGGCTCCATGTCCTCAACCCGATATGCGTCGGTGTTGAAGAACGGATCGAACTCAGAGTCAGAAACGAAAGTGGACCCTACAGATCCAGGAGTCTCAACCTGGTAGTCTTCATGGCCGGGCAAACGGGCACCGCCGCCGCACATCGGCATATCGTCGTCGACATTATGCGGGTTTGGGAATTGATTCGGATCCATTCTTGAAAGTGTGAAAGTGAGAAAAGGGAAGAGAAAGAGAGTAGAGTAGAGTAGAGTAGAGAGTATTGTGTGTAAGTCTGTGAAAAGTGAATGAGGGTTTAGGGTATTTATATTGGTTTAATAAAGAATAAAAAATAAAAATACAAAATCTTCGAGATCGGGCTCGGTCACGTCCCTGCAATGAGCGCCCGATCGGACGCCTGCAATAGATGGACGAGGACGCCCGAGCCCAATTTCGCCCGATCTCCACCCCATTGTGGAGGCTCTTATTTATATATTAACATCAATTATGAAATAGAGATGCATAAGCAGTTAAAGCTATAAAGAAATGTTTCTAAACTAATTAAACCAAGAATTAAATATTTAAAAAGCTGCATGCACTTGGATTTTAAGTCTACAAGCAATTAAAAAGCAAGAAGCAAAAAAAGCAAGAAGCAAAAAAAAGCAAAAAAAATAGCAACTGCGAATCAAAATTCCTGAACTAAAAACACATTTATAAGTGTAAAATATTTGAGTCAATCCAAAATGAATCGCCATGCACGCACGAATTATACCAAGTATTGAAATTTGAAAGTGGAGAATAATTTTTCGTAGAGTTGAATTCTTTAGTTTTGTGCTGAAATATATATATATATATAGGGGTGCGTTAAAATAATAACCATATTTATGGTGATAACCTAATAACCTATCATTTTACTAAAAATGATATTTATACACTATAAAATGATATTTTTTCAGCATACATAAAATGATACTTTTAATATATATGTATATATATTCAAAGTCCATCAAAATTTATGGGCATTAATCAAAGTAAACTTGCCGGAGATAATTTATTTTTGTGAAGCGGCCAAGTTCATCTTCTTGAAGGTAGCATTTCATAGTACTACTACTTTTATTTTATTGTTATATTGGATGATTTAGAGTTAACATAATAGACAGTGTTAAAGATTGTATTAATTTAAATCCCTAATAAACTTTTTGTACGGTTCATATAAACATTACACATTTGAAACATTAGTGAAACATTTTGTATATATGGTATAATTATCCCAAATGTTAATCATATACTACTAAAAATCTAAATTAGAAGAAAAAAACGACTACAATATATGATCTCGCGCAATTCTCATGACACCCTATGTCATATCAATTGAAAAACACATTGCCAATTGAGCTATGTTTCGTGTTATAAATATTGACGATATTAGTCTTCACCCCGGAGTGCGGCCAGAAAGCTCCTTTCTTCGACCTCCAACCCTACGGCGTTCGCGTCTCCGCCCCCACCTCACGCAGTGTGAGATGAGACCGAGCAGAGAGAAAGAAAGGAAGTGAGGTGGGACAAAGTTCGGAATCTGGCGGTGGCATCATGGCGGAGGCGACAGATGTCGAGAATGAAGAAATTAAATGTTGATAATTCAGAAGAGCTTTCAGTTTTTTTTGGCCGAAGAGGGAGAAAATAAAATGGGTTTGGCGATGTGGGTGAGGAGAGAGAAGTGAGTTGCATTATTGTTTTTTCTTTCCAATATTTACCCAGAGACCTAGAATTAAATGGCATCAACAAAGATGCACCTATAATTTGCTAATTTTAAAAGATTAGAGATCTTGAATATGTATCTAATTTTAAAATGGCCTTTGAATTTTTCTTTCTTTATTTGTATTAATTCTTAGTAGTCCATTAAACGTGTATTCTCATCTAATAATTTTAATTAATGTTACATAGTATACTATGTTTTTTTATATATTACTAAATAAACTTATCTAAAATAAACACATACTATAGAGGTAAACATCTCTTATTTTCTTCTAATTTCAGTTTTATAATTTAGAATTTCAATATTATTATTCATATTCAAATTATGTTCAATTTTTTAAAATGTGGAATGTTACTGAAAAAGTATACTCATTTTATCCTACCATAAGCGACTCAATATTTTTTTTTGGACATCCCAACTAATGTAAGTCATTTTTTATTTTTTTCTTTGGCAAGATGTAACATATTTATTCGTTTACTTTATCTTTTTGCTTTTGTTCTTTATCTCATCTTCTATTTTATATTTTCTTCACTTAATTTTCTAAACATCATTTTCTTAAATTCTGTACTCACAGGGTGCGACGAAGGGAGTATGTTGTTTTAAGAATATCCATACTCCCATAAACTATTGATATTAAAATATATTTTTATAAAAATATTAATAATATTAACATTATTTAAATATTTATAATGTTGTTCGACCTCACGATATTTAATTTCTGGATCCGCCATTGAATGGACTAACACTTCTTTGTTAAACCTGCCATTGGAAATTAAGAAAATAGTAGTACTATTAAACGTTTGATTTTCGTGAGCCTTCACAAGAACACGAATTATGTACTCCCTTCATTCGCCATTCATAGTCTCATTTTGAGTCGGCATGAGAATATAATATAGTAATAAACTTTTCACTAATAATATTACATTGATGGTAAATTAGAGAAAAGAAACAACTAAAGAGGTAAAAAAAACTTAACATATAATCTGCAGCCAAATTTATTTTATACTCCATGTTCTTCTGTTATACATACTACTCCCTCCATTCCATAGTAGTAGAGACTTTTTTTTCCAGTACGAAGATTAAAAAAAAGTTAGTTAAGTGAGTTAAGTAAAAGAAGAATAAAGTAGAAAAAAAGAGTAGAGAGATGAAGAGAGAATAAAGTAAGAGAGTGTAAAATAAGTGAGAAGAAACGTATTGACTTTTAGGGAAATGACTCCACTATTATGAAACGTAACAAAATGGTAAAATGACTCCACTACTATGGAACAGAGAGAGTAGTTTATAAAGTTTACATGAATCTTATGGTCTTATAGTAAAAAAAGTACAGGTTGCTAAAATCGTACACTTTGCTAAAAACTTAATGTATTTCTTATAAATTTAAGGGATAACTGCCTTCAAAGTCACAAACTTTTCCCGAATTCCGGTTTTTCCCACGAGCTTTAAAATTGGCGTATAAAGTCACGAACTTTGCATTTAGTCTGGTATTTCCCAACCCGACCCGACCCTGTGTTTTCCGGCAACTCAAAATCCTATGTGGCATGCCTGAATATTGACGTGTCCGGCATCGGAAAATCGTAAAACGACATCGTTTTACGCAGCTGCTTCCTCCCTTCCTCCGCCAGCCCTCTTCCTCCGCCGCCCAGCACCGCCACCAGCTCCATCGTCGACAACGCCACCACCAGCTCCGCAACTCCTGAAACCTCTCTCCCTGTGTCGCCAAGTCCCCCACCGCAGTCTGAATCCTCCCAGCCACGTTCCTCAGCCAATCGTACCTCCGGACTCCCGCTCGTAGCCAAGGTGTAAACATTATCGTAACATAATCACGACAACTTCACCATTCGCTTTAACTCCATATTTACATATTTCTCTCTCTATAAAAGCTTCATCAGTCTTCTTCTATTCCAACACTCTCTCTCTCAAAATTTCTACTAGAATCAGTAAAAAAATTAGAGACAGACACAATTTTGAATTCAGCGGGAAATCGAAATCGCGGAAATGGTGAATATTCCGGCGAGGTTCGGAAGGATGGCGGTCGAAACGGAAATCCAGTTGAGATCGACGGAGAAGGCGATCGAAACGGAAATCCAGTTGAGATCGACGATGATGAATTTGAGAGTGATTCGCAGGATTCCGGGTTTCATGATTGTTTGAGTAAATTGTTTGATCGCGACGACAGTGTAGGGAGAAGCATTTCTACTGCGGTGGAGAAGGCGATGGAAGTCGTCGGCGGCGAGGATTCATCGCCGGAATTCAATCGGCGGCTAATGGCGCGATTGCGAAGTAGTGGCTTTGATGCTGGTGAGTTTTTTCATTAATCTTACTTCAATCTATAAAAATTGAAAACAATATAGTACTGTATGATTCTTTGTGTTTTAAGTTTTTTAAAATTTTATGTTTTTTAATTTTTTAATTTTGTGTTTTAAGTTTTTTTAAAGTTTTTTAATTTTGTGTTTTAAGTTTTTTTAAGTTTTTTCTATTTTTTGAATTTTGCTTTTTAAATTTATTTCTTTAATTATTTTCAGCGTCACTACATGATGCCCATGTAAGCTGCCACGAGACGCCACATCATTTAAAAACGGCACGTCAGCTCAACATTTCGCCGGAAAACAATCATGGGAAATCGGCGACTAAATGCAAAGTTCGTGACTTTATACGCCAATTTTAAAGCTCGTGGGAAAAACCGGAATTCGGACAAAGTTGGTGACTCTTAAGGCAGTTATCCCTAAATTTAAAATTCAGTTCTAAAAAGTATGAACTTGGGTCTTCTAATAAATGACATATAAAAATCAGTTTTCCCTACTAATGAGAAATTCACTACAAGACATAAATTCATAACTTTTGCGACTAAATTTCAGATTATTGAAAAATCCTAAATTACGACATAATTTAAGATTATAGAAACCAATAATCATATTATCTTTTGAGTCTCTTTTGCACATGATAATTTTTTTAGTAAAATTTATACATACTCAATTAGATTGTAAATTTAATTTCCTTTTATACAAATATCTAATGTATCTCAATCGAATTATGAGAAAATTTGTGTTTGTGTTATGATAAGTTTTGTTTATGAAAATTGACAATATTTCAGAGTTTTGATTTTGTTGAGTCTCTTATTTAAATAATTGATATTCTCACTAAATATTATTTGAGAAATAATACTACTAATTAGGAAAAAATACATATAATTATTCAGATCTAAAATATGACTGTGAATATCGTTTAAAATAGAAATTATTTGTGTAAGAAATGATAAAGAGTAAATTTGAACTAATTAATGATGTTATGCTTTAAAATTATGTAACAAAAAAGCATAAAATTATGATCCGAATTGGCCAAACTACCCTTCGTTTGAATGCGTATACAGTTTCCGCCACATCTCTTCCGACTTCCGCCCCAACTTTCTCTCCCTGCCGATTTTATCTTCTCTCTCTAAAATCCCTAAATTAGGGTTTCATTTAAAGAAATTACCCTTCGCCAGCAGAGATTACACACGAATGCTTTTAATCCACCGGATAAGAAAGCAAGACAGTGAGGAAAAACAGGTACAAAATCACATACTAAAATTACTCTGTTTATCTGTAAGCATAGGGTTTTTTTTCTCTAATTGAATCCAAGCTTTGGTTTCGAATTTATCGCCTTTTATTTCCTCTTCAATTCAACAACTGCCTGATTTGCTGCTGCGCTTTTGTTTCAATTAGTTGTGAAATGGAGTTTATGTTTGACATTTCTGAAATTTCCTGTATAAGTGATTATTCGTCATTGTTGGTAGCTCTATACGTGACCTCATTATGCATCTGTTTTGCGACTATTCTAGTTCGGCAGAGGTTGAGGCGGCAGCGAATCCCTTCTAAATTGGGGAACTTGAGGCCTTCTGTTTGTGTGGATGGACAGAATGGACTTCATGGTCAGGAGAGAACAACTGTGCTTGTCGATGTTGGTGAGAATGGTGCGCAGGTGGGGATATCGCTAATGGAGCAGCTGGTGCCGGATCTAAGACTGCATGCTCTCAGCTTCTTAGATTATCCCAGTGTCTGCCGTCTCTCCATGGCGAATTCCCTCCTCCATAGAGCTGCCAATGATGAGATTTTGTGGAAAAGACTCTATCTTAAGGTTTGGTTCTTTGTTAGATCACTCTTGGGGATTTTGGTATGATGTGTTTGTGTTAGGGCTGTATTTTTGTTAGATGGAATTTGCACTACTTTAGGGTTTAAGTCTTGGATCTCATGTTCATTGAATCTAATAGTGGAAGATAAGTTAGGTAGTTCAGGATCCTGTCAAACGATTTGACCCTGGTTTGTAGAGGAAAAACAACATGGTTTGTTATACATTGTTTAGTTTGATCGCTTCATATAATATGATAATCAACTTGTTCTTTTCTAGGAGTAGTAGTAATTAATCCACATGGTAGAAACTAGAAAGTGAGATGGTCAGCACTCATTAGTGCCTGGTAAATCTTGCGATATAGATTCCACATACCAGAATCTTTAATGATGAAAATGCTTTCCATATTCTTTTTCCGCTCATTTAATTTGTCATTTAGCAAACAAATCATTGTTTAGAAACTTCGGTTAGTGGAACATCCTAATGGTTTGGAACTTATGTATGCAAGGGAACTGATATGAATGCTTGCGTTTTTTTCTATATTCAGTTGGTTTGCATTGTCGTTTATATAGATGACTTTATTTTCTTATAGTAATTTGGATTTTTCAGCTAAAGATTCGAAAATATCGTGGCTGTATGAATACTGTTAATTGTTGGGATAGTTCTTTTCTTTGAAATTTTGACTATATACCGGCATACCATTTCTGACGTTTTATGATTAAATTCTAGACATCGTTGAATCTTTGACACATGTTCCTATTTAAAGATATGGTTGCTAATTGCCGTTTTATGTCTTTAAGATATCCATAGTTTCTTATTTATATTTTACTGCTTGCACGAGTCATTATTATGTAACTAAATGCGTTAAATATAAAAGAAATTATACTTTAGATAATTGCTTCTATAAATACACTTGTAACAGTTGATGCAGCCTCACAATCAGTACTATTGTTGTCGGTTTGATTTAACAATTGAGATTTTTTGTTTCATAAAAATGGAGATGGTATGGGTGAGGAAGTGAGATTCAATTTTTTTCGATTTCCCATTAAATTTAGTCCCTCAAAATGTTACCTTAACTTGAAAGGGTTGTAAAAAAAAACTGCTATAGGGTAAACACTTTAGAATGCTTCACCAATACTTGCACCCATACTAGCACACAATGACACAAATGGAAATTTTTAGCATGTTTCACCAATACTTGCACACAAACACATAACCACAACCCCACAAGGGATGCTATTGATTATTGACTATGTATTTTTCCTGTTAGTACTGTCTTGGCATAAATCTCCTGATCATGATTGTAGCATTCTCAAATAATTCTTTCATGGGCACTTAATTGTGTGATTCTTGCTCTCTGAAATTATATTTATTTCCTGTGTGCATGCTTAAAGTTAGTGTATAGTAATCCAGTTAGTATTTAAACTGTCAATATACTGATCTGTTGACCTTTGCCCCATCTTCTAGGATTTCTCGTTGGAGCAAAGTAATGTTAAGCCAGCCAATGGATGGGAAGCTTATTATGTAGCTAACTTAGCCATTGTTAACATCAACGCTGAGTTTTTTAGGATAGTTAAAGAGAGGTCACATACTGATATGTCCCAGTTTTGGCTCAAGGCAGGTTACGTCAAATGTTTCCATGCTACTGGCGAGTCATTTGCTGGGTATGTATGTGTCTTGTAGCTGTGCATTACCTGTGCATTGATTTTTCATTTTAAGTATCTCCTTACTTTTTATGATGTAAATTTAACTGCATATCTATGTATTTCTTTCTTTATATTTGAATCTTTCTATAAAGTCGTCCGAATCTTTAAAGCTGTTTGTTATTTTGTTTCTTTTGTCGTTGTGGGTCCATGTGTTAGAACAATAATGCTAATATGTTCCTTGACCTGGCGTTTTAGTTACAACCAAGTCATGGAGAGCTGGCGTGCGACATTTAACCAGGAGAATGCTATTAATTTCCAGATACGAGATGTAAGGACTCATGTCCTAACAGATATGGCTTGGGTTACCATGAAAGCTTATTCCAACATGGAGAGAGCATACAATGTGACAAACATTTATGAACTCTGTGACGGTAGGTGGTATATGGTGCACCATCATAGCTTAGCAGCTCTCTTCCACGGAGGAGCTGATCAACAATTTGTGTAGAGATAAGGAAACGCCCTTGCCAAGGATTTTCAAGGAAAGGGTAAAGTATTTACATTCTTTGTTTGAAATTACATAAAACCTCAAAAATTTCTTGGGAGATTCTAGTTTCTCTTTTAAAAAATGATTTATTACCTCAGGTTTTGCATATGTGGAATTGTTGAAAGATGTGTGTTTTAGGGTTTTTGCGTGTCTCTCTTCTCACAGTATATGCACAAATATTGCACAGCACAATACATGCACAGCACATATGGTGTTTCCTACCCCCTCCCCCTGTCTTGAATCAAGATTCTCTTGCCTACAATTGGTGTGGCATTCCATCCATGATGTGTTTGGAAACTATAGAAAATTTGATTTACTTTAATTTTATAAAATCGCCGTTCTATTTTTCCAAAGTTTCCAAACACAGAATGAAAGATGCATTAGGACACCATTTATGGACTAGACTATTTGGTTGAATCTAGCATTACTGACATGCGACTGGAATGCGCTATGGCTTAATGATACTGGAAATGCGGCCTTAAGCATTATTGTTATTATTTGCAATTTTTTAGGAGGATTTTTCTGGGGAAATTGATGTTTTGGGTAGTGGATTATATGTTATAGGAAACATGGATTAACATGTACTTTGAATGTAAATGATGCGAATTTTGTTTAGGTAACTATCTTTTTTTTCCCTTTTCTTTTTGCCGGAGGGCTTTACCAAATTTTCGTGTATTGTAATAAGTGAGGGAGAGATATCACTTTGATGGATTTAATGTAAATAATCGTATAATTTTGTTTTGTTATGGTTAGTGAACTAACACCAACGTGATTATTAGGGATTGCTTAGCAATATAGGGTTTTCTATTGCTCTATTTCTTTTGGAGAATAGGGACGGATTAGACAGATTAGTTTATCATGCAATTTGTTCTTCGACTCTTGTTCCTATTCGAGCAATGCTTAAATGAAATATTTATAGTTTGATTAGTGTGATTTCATTCACCATATTCTAGTTGTGAGTAGTTAGTTGTATGTTAGTGCTTAGTTTTACTTTGTTTGAAGCTATAATTTAATTACCCTTCACCAATGGATACTTTAGTTGAATCAATAATAGTATGACATTGTGACTCATATGGAGTATGTTTAATGACCTATATATGTTATTTTTGGGGTTTGAATTTCTTTTAGTGAACATAAATTTTAAGAAAATTACCCACCAAAATGTTATCCATTAAAGTCAATTAAGTAACTTTACACATGACATTGTTTTACTTTCGGCGAATGAATTAGAGTGAATTAGATACATGACCTAAGAGCATTCACAAATAGGGAGCCGTCCCACCGTCGTGCGGGACGGCGCCTATTGTGCGCCTTCTGTCGTGGGATGGCGGTCGGCAGGCACTGACGAGACGGGCATGGCCATGGGGCGGACGGTGGTGGGACAACACTCTCTTGGCGCCTATTAGTTTTTCATATTTTTTAAAAAACTTTATTTAAAATTTATAAACACTAAAAATTTTATTACCTCAAGTTTTGCATATGTGGAATTGTTGAAGTATAACTCATTGCACTTCATTTTTTAATATTATAAATACTAAAAATTAAAATGAATTAAATTGGAAGACTTTTGGGAGAGGTAGGGGAGAAAGAGAGAGGCTTTGGGAGGGCTGTGAGATGGTAGAAGGATTTTTTGTGAGAGCTTCCTATTATGAAGCTCTAATATTTTTATGCTAAAATTAATATATGTTGTAGTAATAACTAGAAACTTTTAAGTTAAAATTGTCAATTAATATTTTTATCAGTTTTTGTTTTATGCTACTCAATAAGATATTTTTATTAGAGCATTTCCATGGAAAGGGATAAATGGAGAGATAAAAATAAATAACATCATATTTATCTCTTTTTTTAATAAAATTAATTCTTCAATGGAAAGGGTATTTTAGAATGTATTATACCTTCTTCAATTTTAAAAATATATCTTTATATTTTCTTCACAAAAAAATAAAATGTTGGTTAATTTTATTTGCTTTAAAATTTTACCTCCTTTTTTAAGTTCACTACTTTTAAGAAGTGGAGTATATTTATCTTTTGAGAAAGTAAATGAGAAATATGTCTTCTCAATTTACCTATTTTCTTTGGAGATACTCTAAAAGCAACTCCAAGGAAATGAGTAAATAGAAAAGTAAAGAGAATTAATAACTATTATATTTGCATTTTGTACATAAAAATTCATTCTTCAATAGGAAAGATGTTATACATTTTTCAATTTTAAAATCTTTTCATCATACAAAAGATAAATATGATACTCCGTAGTTATTTATCTTTACTTACACCCTTACACCCTTATAGATGCTCTAATAAAAAAAATTCGGATTCCCCCCAAAAGAGTTCCAGTTTAGGAATTTTATTAGAAAAATCATCCATCAATATATTATACATCATCCTTAATAGACTATTTATCATCTAAGGTATGTATATATAGGTTGACAGATTGACTTTCTCAATGGTTTAATTAGTTATATCATTGCAAATTTCCAAGAAAAAAATAAGATTTGTTATTTTCATTAGTAGACAGAGAGAGACCTTTTAAGATAAAATTATGCACGCTATCATATGAATATACTTTTGATTTTACGTAGTGTTTTTCATCTTATTGTTATGGGAGTAATTGGGTACTCATAAGTTTGAAAGCATAGAGTGATGGAACTGGTAGAAATTGTTTTGTAAAATTAATAATATTTCAGAGTTTTGATTTAGTTGAGTCTCATATTTAAAAATAATTAATATTGTCACCAAATATTAATTGAAAAATAAAATTAGAAGAAAATATATATAATTATTTAGATCTAAAATATATGACTGTGAATATCGTTTAAAATAGTTTTTTTGTGTGAGAAAAGAAAGAGTAAATTTGAACTAAAATTAATAATTTTATGCCTTCATTTACATTTTTCCTCAACAAATAGTCTACTTTAATTATATACCAAAAAAGCATGCAAAATTATGATGCGAATTGCCTAAAGATCGTTTGAATGACCTTAAAAGAGAAACTAGAATCTCCCAATACTTGCACACAAACATGGATGCTATTGATTATTGACTATGTATTTTTCCTGTTAGTTATTAGCATGTTATTATGTTAATAATCTTGGTCTTGGCATGAATCTCCTGTTGGAAAAATTCTTTTTTTATAATGCATGTTAATGGAATTCCATTTTAATGAAGGGTTTTAGTTGTATTCCGACTCAGGGAGTGACGCATAACCATTATGCGTCGTTAATAGAGAGACGCATAACCATCATGCGTCTTTATTTAGTGACGCATAAGGGTTATGCGTCATTAGGGAGTGACGCATAAGGGTTATGCGTCTTTTAACGACGCATAATGGTTGTGCGTCATTAACCAAAGACGCATAAGGGTTGTGCGTCTTTTCGATTTTGACACATTAGTGCCTAACAAATCTATCATTCCTACTATATTCCAAAAACTTAAAATTACTCGTCTTGAATTATTAAGAATGAAATATGCATATATAGATTAATTTTCATCGTTGGATTCTAGTCTGATTAGCCATAAAAGATAGTATAAAACTTGAACGTTTTAGATTGACAACTTCAATGCGAAAAAATATCAACCCAATTAACTTGCAATCAAAATAGGACTGATCCAAAATTCAATAAATTGGCTCGTTTGATATTTCTAATAGAATGTGAGATATATCTCACTCGGATAGTGATAAAATGCAAACTCCAAACTCTTCAATACAATGTCAACACAACATTAACAGAATGTCAACATAGTATAAAAGTTCAAGATTTTAATGTCAACACAACACCTTATACAATATATAGAGTTTGCATTTGATCACATCTCTATCCAACCATATATGTTGTGTAATTAGATTTTATAAATGATAACTAAACGTGCAATTTGTGTTAGTGGGGACCCATAATTGTTTAGGGTTGATATAGGCATGCATTTTGTAAATGAGTGTGGGAGGCCCCCATTAAAATAAATTCCATAAGTGTAGAGAATAGTTTGGTGCAACCCTTAATATTTGAAGATGGCACATAAGGGTTATGGGTCATTAAAGAGTGATGCATAAGGGTTATGCGTCATTAGGGAGTGACGCATAATGGTTATGCGTCTTTTAACGACGCATAATGGTTGTGCGTCATTAATCAAAGACGCATAAGAGTTGTGCGTTTCATTAATAACGACGCATAAGCGTTATGCGTCACTCCCTAAGTCGGAATAAATCCACACTCCTTCATTAAAATGGAATTCCATTAGTGTCCTATAACAAAAATAGAAAGAACTCATCTCCTGTTCATGATTGTAGCATTCTCAAATAATTCTTTCATTGGCAATTGTGTGATTCTTGCTCTCTGAAATTATATTTATTTCCTGTATGAATGCATAAAGTTAGTGTATAGTAATCCAGTCATTACGTATACTGTCAATATACTGATCTGTTGGCCCTTTGCCCCATCTTCTAGGATTTCTCGTTGGAGCAATGTAATGTTAAGCCATCTAATGGATGGAAAGCTTATTATGCAGTCACCTTAGCCATTGTTAGAGCATCTCCAATGGCGGACGTCCGGTCGGACGTCCGCGACGGGCGACCGGGACGTTCGCCATTGTGGCGTCGAAGGTCGGATACGGACGTCCCGTGAGGACGTCGGGTGTCCTCGGACGTGCGGGCGACGGGCGGGCGGACGTCCGCCATTGTGGAGTGGGTCGGACGTCCGGTAATTAAATTTTTTTTTAAACTCTATATATACGGCTCGTTGAACTTCATTTCATTCGCACCACTTGGAGTGGGTCGGACGTCCGGGTTGGACTATGTATTTTTCTTTTTTTGAATGACTATGTATTTTGTTTTTTTTCTAATTATGTTTTTTTTTATGTTTTATGACTATGTATTTTTGCCCGTATTTTGCTTTCCCGTATTCCGTGTCAAAATTATAATTCCGTTTTTACGTAATTACATTATTGTGATTTTTTTTATTGCGGGAAGTCCTAGTGGGAAGGGCGGATTGTGCAAGGGATGTCCTAGTGACGTGGCAGTGGGATGGGAAGTGTTGGAAAGAAATCAAGGAGTTAATGTGATTGATTTCTAATTGATCTCAAATTGATCATATTCCAAAATTAGGAGATTGTAATTACCATATGAAAATTGTAATCTTACCTATAAGAATGTAATCTCTGCACATATCATTCAAGCAATAATATTATACCATTTTTCGATCCCTAATTGTTTCTTCATGGCGTCAGAGCAGGAAGAATTCTGGCTCAGAGAATTCTCATCATAGCCGAGTGATACCCAAACTCTCGGCCCTTATACCAAAACCAAACCATAGATCAATTCAACCAAAAAGAAACCAATCCAAAGATGACAGATACAGACAACAAGCCAACAGGAGAATCCTCAAAGTTGAGGACAAACAAGGGTGTTACCGTGGCGTTCAAATTGAACGGGAAAAATTACCCGTTGTGGGCTCGACTGATGAAAGTCGAGATTGGAAGCAGGGGGGGATACTCCCACATCTACGACAAACCACCGGAGCCAAACAGCAAGGGGTACCGGGAATGGGAGGAAACCGACTTGATTGTTTTCTCTTGGATCGTCAATAATATCGAAAATGATATTATCGCCGATTTTGCTCATCATCAAACAACTAAAGCCTTGTGGGACAATCTCGCAATCACCTTCGAGAGCAAGGCGGATCCTTATCAAATCTACGACCTGGAAGACAAGATAATATACATGAGACAAGGAAATCTTGATCTCGAGACGTATTACCGTCGGATCCACGGATTGTGGGTGACAATTGATCGAAGTCAGAAACCACCCGTGACATGCTGCGATAAGGGGATCGGGGAATTCCGACAACACACGAGCGAAAAACGGCTCATCAAATTCCTCACTGGATTAAACCAAGAATACGACCATATCCGTCGGGAGATTCTGAAGGAGCAACCTTACCCCTCAGTCGAAGAAGCCTACGGATGGGTGAAGAAGGAGGCGGCTCGACAAAGAATCATGCCACCGGCATCCTCTCCACCCTCCGGAGACTCCACTGGCGTAGGGAGCGCCGATGCATCATCGGGGGAAATAGGCTATGGATTCGGGGCGCAGAGAGATCGACCGAACCGAGGAGTACCGAACCACCGCGGAGCGCCGCCACCTGCTGGAGCTACACACCATTCCGGAGGAAAAACGGACAAGAGCAAGCTATGGTGTTCCCACTGTGGGAAGAACAAACACACGAGGGAAACTTGCTTCCTCCGTGTGGGTTATCCGGAGTGGTGGGATGAGAAGCAAAAGGCACGAACTCAGGCGAAATTCGCCGCCGTCGGAGTCGCTGAGGTGGAGCAGCGGCAAAACCCCCAAGTTCAGAACAGGGGAGAATCGATTGGAGGAGAAAATCAGGTGAATAACTCTCGCCCGGAAACCCACGGTGGCAGCAACAGCGGCGGCGGCGGAGGGGTTCGGGTCGGGAATTTTGTGGCAAGAGCCGGAGGAGCGACGGAGTCGCAGAAATGGAGCAGCGGCGCAATGGATGGAGGTAACGGGTTTGGTCTTAGACCAAACCCTAATACTTTTCCTTTTTTACAATTAAGCCCTCCAGTTTCTGTAAACCACACAAATAACCCCACTACTTCAAATCGACCCCTAAACTCCTCATATTATGATAAATCACCCACAGCTTTCCTGAAATCCGAAATATACCCACATATTGACCAAATTAAAACCCAAAATCGTTTTGCACCTCTTATGAAAATTTCCGCTGCATTCAACGTGCAAAATATGGGTAAAATTGATACACGGGGATGGATCTTTGATTGTGGAGCCACAGATACTATGACTCCGGTAAAAACGGACTTTAGCGACTTCAGTGAGGTCACTAAGACATATATTCGAACTGCGAATGGGGAGTTAATTAAAGTGGCAGGGGCCGGAACAATAGAAATTTCCCCAAATCTTCGTTTGTCAAATTGTCTATTTGTGCCAAGTTTATCTCAAAGATTAATGTCAGTGAGCCATGTCACACGGGAACTGAATTGTACTCTACTAATGCACCCAAATTGTTGCATTTTACAGGATATTCGGACGAGGAAGATCGTTGGGCGTGGCACTGAGAACCAGGGACTCTACTACGTGGATGGGGTAGCTCAACATGGCAGTGCAATGCTGGCTCAAGGATCCACGAGAGAGGAGGCTTGGCTGTGGCACAGAAGACTAGGACACCCTTCCCATGGTTATTTTCAGCTTTTATTTCCAAACTTTAAAATTCCTAGAGATTTTTCTTGTGAGACATGTGTTTTGGCCAAGAGCCACAGACAATCTTTCAAACCTTCAAATACTCGTATGAAATTTATGTTTGAACTTGTGCATGCTGATGTTTGGGGTCCTGCACCTGTTACTGGGGGAAAGGGTTTTAGATATTTTATTACCTTTATTGATGATTGCACTAGGATGACGTGGATTTATTTCTTGAAACACAAATCTGAAGTAGCTGAAAAATTCAGCTTATTTTTTCATATGATCCAGACTCAGTTTCAAACCACCATAAAAATCCTTCGATCTGATAATGGGAGGGAGTTTGTAAACAATGACATGTCTGAGTTCTTTAAAAAACAAGGCCTTGTTCACCAAACCTCTTGTGCCTATACACCCGAACAAAATGGGGTAGCAGAGAGAAAAAACAGAACGATTCTCGAAGTCACCCGTGCTCTCATGATTGAATCCAAAGTGCCTACCTTTCTTTGGCCCGAAGCCGTGGCAACCTCGATTTACCTCATAAACCGACTACCCACAAAAATCCTCAACAAAAAAACCCCCCTGGATATCCTCTCCCAACAAGCCAAAATACCCGAAACCCTTAGTATGCCACCAAAAGTCTTTGGTTGCTCAGTCTATGTCCATACACCCAAACATGAAAGAACCAAATTCTCACCATGTGCTTCCAAATGTGTCTTTGTGGGATACGGGGTAAACCAAAAGGGGTATCGATGCTATGATCCGAATACTAAGAAAATCATCACCACCATAAATTGCAATTTTTTGGAAACAGAATTCTTTTACCCACACCACCTTAGCAGCCAGGGGGAGAAAAATCCTGAAACTAATCATGGGGACTGTCTAAGTTGGTTTGTGTCACCTCCAAGTCCTTCAATTGAGGAACCAACAGAGACTATTGCGGTCACTGCCGCAGAGCACGCCTCTCCATCAGAGTCTACTCAACCACCCCTCGATCGACCTCGACCAGTATCCCAGGTATGCCCCGTATCTATCCCTGAAGAGAGTACTGTAGTTGATACTAACACTGCAGAAGAAGAAAACAACACCGTTGACGGGGACACGGGGAGATATGTGCTTCCTCCACGGAGTACCCGAGGCATTCCCCCAAAAAGATATTCTCCTGACAGAATCGGTGCTAAGAGTAGATATGGAGTTGCAAACTTTGTCCAAGGAAATCTGAGTAAGATGGCACGAGCATTCCAAGCGGCGCTTTATGAGGAAGAGGAGATCCCACGAACTGCCGAGGAAGCGATGAAGCACACACACTGGAAAGAGGCTATGCTTACAGAGATGAGAGCATTGATGAAAAATAATACGTGGGTGAAAGGAAGGCTACCAGAAGGGGTCAAAGCCGTAGGGTGCAGGTGGGTGTTCACCATCAAACGAAGACCAGATGGCTCAATTGAGAGGTATAAGGCACGACTTGTAGCAAAGGGGTATACTCAGACATACGGGGTCGATTATGCAGAGACTTTCTCACCTGTAGCGAAGATCAACACGGTTAGAGTGTTATTCTCGATCGCTGCAAATAAGGAATGGCCACTCTACCAGTTCGATGTGACCAATGCCTTTCTACATGGAGAACTACCTAAGCCAGTATACATGGATCCCCCAGCAGGTCTTTCAGATGAGTTTCAACCCGGGGAAGTATGCAAGCTCCAGAGAACGTTATATGGACTGAAACAGTCCCCCAGAGCTTGGTTCAGTCGATTCACTGAAGTGATGAAGAAATACGACTACGTGCAGAGTAACTCAGATCACACGCTATTCCTCAAGAAGAAAAATGGAAAAATCACATGCCTTATTGTCTACGTCGACGACATGATCATCACAGGAGACGATGAGGAAGAAATTGGCGAATTGAGGAAAAACCTGTTCAAAGAATTTGAAATGAAAGACCTAGGCCCGCTCAAATACTTCTTGGGAATTGAGGTTTTGAGATCAGAAAAAGGGATCTTCATCAATCAAAGAAAATATGTCCTTGACCTCCTAGCAGAAGTGGGCATGGTAGACTGCAAGCCAGCAGACACCCCGATGATACAGAATCATGGACTGCAGATGGTGGAAGGGGCAAAACTCACAGACAGAGGAAGATACCAGAGATTGGTGGGGAAACTTATTTACCTTTCCCATACCAGACCTGACATAGCATATGCCGTGGGAATTGTAAGCCAGTTTATGCACTCACCGCAAGAGGATCACTGGGAAGCAGTTCTACGCATTGTTCGATACTTGAAAGGCACTGCAGAGTATGGGGTATTATTTGAAAAACATGGACACTTGGAGATCAATGGATTTACTGATGCAGACTGGGCAGGAAACCCAAATGACCGAAAGTCCACGGCAGGATACTTTACGTTAGTAGGAGGAAACCTTGTTACTTGGAGGAGCAAAAAGCAGAAGGTAGTATCACTATCTAGTGCTGAAGCAGAGTTCCGTGGGATCAAGAGTGGTCTCACTGAGATATTATGGCTGAGAAGACTCATGACGGAGCTTAAACTTCATATGTCTAAACCATGCAGACTGTTCTGTGATAACAAGGCTGCAATTAGCATCTCCGAAAATCCAGTTCAGCATGATAGAACCAAACATGTGGAGGTCGACAGACATTTCATCAAAGAGAAGCTTGAAGCCAAGATCGTTGATTTCCCATATGTAAGATCAGAAGATCAACTGGCAGATATCCTAACCAAAGCTGTGAACGCAAAGTTATTCAGAGAAGTACTAAGCAAGTTAAGTATCGGGAATCCCGTTGCTTAACTTGAGGGGGAGTGTTGGAAAGAAATCAAGAAGTTAATGTGATTGATTTCTAATTGATCTCAAATTGATCATATTCCAAAATTAGGAGATTGTAATTACCATATGAAAATTGTAATCTTACCTATAAGAATGTAATCTCTGCACATATCATTCAAGCAATAATATTATACCATTTTTCGATCCCTAATTGTTTCTTCAGGAAGTCCTAGTGACGTGGCATGAGGTGTTTTTGGGATGTCCTAGTGGATGTCCGAGTGGGACATCCGCCCACTAGAGATGCTCTTAACATCAACGCTTAGTGTTTAGGATAGTTAAAGTAAGGTCGCATACTGGCGAGTCATTTACTAGGTATGTATGTGCATTATCTGTGCATTAATTCCGTTTCTTTTGAGTTGCTATAATGTTTTGTCGTTGTGGGTCCATGTGTTAGAACAATAATGCTAATATGTTCCTTGACCTGGCGTTTTAGTTACAATCAAGCAGTCATGGAAAGCTGGCGTGCGTGCATCATTTAGCTGGGAGAATGCTAATAATTTCCAGATACGAGATGTATGGACTCATGTCCAAACAAATATGGCTTGGGTTACCATGAAAGCTTATTCCAACATGGGGAGGGCATACAACGTGACAAACATTTATGAACTCTGTAACGGTAAGTGGTATATGATGCACCATCATAGCTTAGCACCTCTCATCCACAGAGGAGCTGATCAACAATTTGTGTAGAGATAAGGAAACGTCCTTGCCAAGGATTTGCAAGGAAAGGGTAATGTAATGTTTTTACATTCTTGGTTTGAAATTACATGAAACTTCAAAAATTTCTTGGGAGATTCTAGTTTCTCTTTTAACAAATGATTCATATGTGGCATTGTGGAAACTGGAAAAAAGTGTGTATTTAGGGTTTTTGATTTCACAAGTCTCTCTTCTCACAATATATGAACAAATATATGCACAACACAATACATGCACAGCACAATGCATGCACATATGGAGTTCAGGAATTTTATTAGAAAACATCCATCAATATGTTATATATAGTTTGCTATTTTTCATGGCTGTTCAATAACAATATTCAACTAACTTATGTGCATTTTTTATCCGACTTGAGGAAAAACAGGTACAAAATCATACTAAAATTACTCTGTCTGGTTATCTGTAAGCATAGGGTTTTTTCTCTAATTGAATCCAAGCTTAGGTTTCGAGTTTATCGCCTTT
The DNA here is from genome assembly GCF_004379255.2 of Salvia splendens. NCBI lineage: Eukaryota > Viridiplantae > Streptophyta > Magnoliopsida > Lamiales > Lamiaceae > Salvia > Salvia splendens. Next base: position 15,651,678 of record NC_056046.1, read on the forward strand.
TATTTCCTCTTCATTTCAACAGTTGCTGCAATGTTTTTGTTTCAATTAGTTGTGAAATGGAGTTCATGTTTATCATTTTTGGAATTTTCTCTGTAAGTGATTTTTCGTCATTGTTGGTAGCTCTATCCGTGACCTTATTATGCATCTATTGCGCGTCGGTTCTAATTCTGGGGAGGTTGAGGCGGCAACGATGGCCTTCTGAATTGGGGGACTCGAGGCCTTCGGTTTGTATGGATGGACAGAATGGAATTCACAGTTTGAAATTACATAAAACTTCAAAAATTGCTTGGGAAATTCTAGTTTCTCTTTTAACAAATGATTCATTACCTCAAGTTTTGCGTATGCGGCATTGTGGAAACTGGAAAGATGTCTGTTTTGATTTCACAACTCTCTCTTCTCACAGTATATGCACAGCACAATACATGCACGCCACAATGAATGCACATATGGAGTTTAGGAATTTTATTACTCCCTCTATCCCATAAAAATAGACTATTTGGTATGACACGAGTTTTAATGTATAATTGGTAAAGTATGAGAGAATGAGAAAAAGTAGTTGAAATTGTATAGTAGATAGTGGGGCCCATAAATAATAAAGTAAAAGAGAAGGAGAAAAAGGTTGCTATAAATGGATATTGACTATTTGTATGGGACGGATGAAAAAGAAAATATGGCTTATTTCTATGGGACGGAGGGAGTAGAAAAACATCCATCAATATTTTACTCCATATCATCCTTAAGTAGACTATAGTTTGCTATTTTCTATGGCAGTTCAATCATAATATTTGACTAACTTACGTGCATTTTTTATCCTACTTAGCACGACTAAATCAACGTGGTTTTCTAAGCAACTTTTTGTCCTACTTGTCACAAACTTAAAAAGTGATTTACAATATCATAAATATTTCACGGTTGCTCACATATAATAAGTTTTGCAGAAAATATCTTTTTGGGATTAGGAAATACTAGTAATAAGCAAAACGTAGATTTTTTGATATTTTAGACTACTTTTAAAGTTTGTGGAAAATACCAAAATATGACATAAAGTACTTGGTTCTAGGTTCCAGTATCCCTAATATAATTTATTATCTTTTGAGATTTTTTTACCACATATTACAAAGATTTTTGTAAAATTTATACAAGCACAACTAATTTATTTTTATTTTCCTTTTATACACATATCTAATAGTATATCTCACTCAACTTATGAGAAAATTTGTGTTTGTATTATGATAAGTTTTGTTTGTGAAATTTAGTATAATATTTTAGAGTTCTGATTTAGTTGAGTCTCCTATTTAAAATAATTGAATTTCTTTACTAAATATTATTTGAAAAATAAAATTAGAAGAAAAAATATAAATAGATCTAAAATATAAGAATGTGAATATCGTTTAAAATAGAAATCTTTTGTGTAAGAAATGAAAGCAAGCGTAAATTTGAACTAAAATAAATGATTGGGATATTGGCCTCTAATATAACGGAACTTTCAAAAAGTTGATTTTTCCCACGAACTTTTACCCGAGTTTGTTATTTTCCACCATCAAAAAATTTCGGCTATATTAATGGATTGAAGAACAATTTTGGAGAGTGTGCTTCAAAAAAAACTATCCTCAATGATTAAGAACTTGAAGCTCTCGAAGTTGTTGTCGAGAAATTACGAAAAAAAATCAATATTATGATAATATTTGCAGGAATTTTTTCGCTGGTGTGAAATAACAAATTCAGGTAAAAATTCGTGATATTATTTGCCAAATTTAAAGTTCGTAGAAATAACTCAACTTTTTGAAAATTTCATGAATTAGGGGCCAATATGACAATATCCCTTAATGATTTTATGCCTTCATTTACTTTTTTGTTCTACAAATAGTCTACTTAAATTATATACCAAAAAAGCATGCAAAATTATGATCCGAATTACCTAAACTACCCTTCGTTTGAATGTGTGTACAGTTTCCGCCACCTCTCTTCCGCACCCCATTTCAGTTACAAAACCAGCACCAACTTTCTATCTCTGCCGATTTTATCTTCTCTCTCTAAAATCCCTAAATTAGGGTTTCATTTAAAGAAATTACTCTTCGCCAGCAGAGATTACACACGAATGCTTTTAATCCACCGGATAAGAAAGCAAGACAGTGAGGAAAAACAGGTACAAAATCACATACTAAAATTACTCTGTTTATCTGTAAGCACAGGGTTTTTTTTTCTCTAATTGAATCCAAGCTTTGGTTTCGAATTTATCGCCTTTTATTTCCTCCTCAATTCAACAACTGCCTGAGTTGCTGCTACGCTTTTGTTTCAATTAGTTGTGAAATGGAGTTTATGTTTGACATTTCTGAAATTTTCTGTATAAGTGATTATTCGTCATTGTTGGTAGCTCTATCCGTGACCTCATTATGCATCTGCTTCGCGACTATTCTAATTCGGCGGAGGTTGAGGCGGCAGCGAAGGCCTTCTGAATTGGGGGACTTGAGGCCTTCTGTTTGTGTGGATGGACAGAATGGACTTCATGGTCAGGAGAGAACGACTGTGCTTGTCAATGTTGGTGAGAATGGTGCGCAGGTGGGGATATCGCTAATGGAGCAGCTGGTGCCGGATCTAAGACTGCATGCTCTTAGCTTCTTAGATTACTCCAGTGTCTGCCGTCTCTCCATGACGAATTCACTCCTGTATAGAGTTTCCAATGATGAGATTTTGTGGAACCAGCCTCTTCCAGCCCCTCGTAGTCACGTCCGAACTAGCCCACCCCAGCCCCTCGTGGTCACGTCCTTACTAGCCTCCTCTTGGCTCGTAAGTTGACTACCCTCAGGCGGGTCCCGGGCATGTAAGTTGACTATCCTCAGACAGGTCCAGGCCTGCACGCTTGTAAAGTCCCAAGGCAACAAGCCTTGAGCCCTCATGGAAATTAATCCCAGGTTGCGCCATCCAGGATTCGAACTCAGGACCTCCTGGATGGCGCCATATCCTTGCCTCCCTTCTCAACCAGTTGAGCTAGGAGGCTTGGATAACCTTGGACGAGCCGGTTCAGGTTCAAGCTTTTCTTGAACCGGAACCGGCAGTTCCGAACCGTGAACCGCCGGTTCCCGAACCATGGTGACGTCTACCTACTCTCCGTTGTGCATGCTCTAACAATCCTTATGACATCTAAAATTGTGCACTGATCTCTCAATTTTGGTGCAACTTTTGCATTAAAGATTCTCCAAGCCTTGCCTTGTGCATATTATGTGCTATAATTAAGCAATTTCAGCACGAATAGGTGTTTCCGAACTCTAACTCAAATTTTTTGCACTATAGTACTATACATATCATAATTATTATGTTTGGTTAGACTGAAATCAACGAAAATATCTTCTTTTCTTATGTTTTTTAATGTTCGATTACACTTATTTCTTTGAAATAATATCATACGGAAAAAGTTAAAAATATGAAAAGACAAAATTGCTCAGCAGCCCAAAGAGGCATTTTTGGGAGAAAACAGTGCAAAATGACTGATTTTTGAAATAACCTCTTAGTTCAATGACTACTGAAGATATTTTTAAAATCTAGGGATTATTGATGAAATAAACCCATAATTCATGAACTATTTTTCATAGTTCATTCTAAATTATATATAGTTCATTCTAAATTTTATTAGTCTATGTGATAATGATATTCGTACTAACCATTAGACCATCCACAACGCGTCTCGCGCCGGGCTCGCGTCTCGTCTCGGAGAGACGAGACCCCCGCGAGACGCATTGCAGCGGCCGTCTCGTCTCCAGCTCGTGACCGGCTCGTCGCGTAGCTCGTCTCGGAGAGACACGAGACGAGCTGTCTCGCCACGCGCCCGAGACACGTGGCACGTCCCCATGCGTGCGTGACGCCCACTCGCTGGCCCGCGAGTGGGCGTCGTCACTGATGACGCAATAATTCATTTTTTTTTTAAAAATCGATTTTTAATAAAAAAAAAAAATTTTTTTTTTTTCAAACGGTAATATTACCGTTAAATATTTATTTTCATTTTTTAAATTTTTAATTTTTTTACTCTATAAATAATTCTATTCCATACTCATTTCAAACACAAACACACATCTATTCCTCTCAAATCCTCTCTATCACTCCAATTTCCATCTTCAATCAACTCAAACAAATGGATCCTTTTGAGCAAATGCGTCAATTAATGGAACAATCACTCGAAGAAGATCGACGACGAGAGGCGGAGGAAGCCGCACCACCCCCACGACGCTCCCGGAAGTACATCAATCGGAACCGGGAGGAAGCCGCCGCACGGTTAGTACGCGACTACTTCTGCGATAACCCGATTTGGGGAGATACCTATTTCCGTCGCCGTTTCCGCATGCGGAAACCGCTATTTCTCCACATAGCGAATACTTTGGCGGCCAGGGAGGAGTTCTTCCGAGAAGGGTTCGACGCGGTCGGTCGTCCCAGCCACACGACGCTGCAGAAATGTACTGCAGCCATCCGGCAGCTTGCGACTGGACAAACGGCCGACATATTCGACGAATACCTGCACATCGGAGACAGTACTGGGCGCTTGTGCTTGCTCAACTTCTGCAGAGGCGTCCGGGCAGCCTTCAGTGACGAATTTCTCCGGAGGCCAACCACGGAGGATTGTCAGTTCCTCCTCAACCTGCACGAACAAGTGCACGGATTCCCCGGGATGCTTGGCAGTGTCGATTGCATGCACTGGCAATGGAAGAATTGCCCGGTGGCTTGGAGGGGTTCCTACACGAGCGGCCACAAAGGCACCCACCCAACCGTTGTACTCGAGGCCGTTGCCGACTACCGACTTTGGATCTGGCACGCGTACTTCGGGGTCCCTGGCTCGAACAACGACGTAAACGTGCTCCAACAGTCCGACCTCTTTACCGAAGTTTTGGATGGTAAAGCGCCGGCCATCAACTTCGTCGCCAACAACCGACGGTATAAAATGGGGTACTATCTCGCCGACGGCATCTACCCGAAGTGGCCGACCTTCGTGAAGACGTGCGGCAGGCCAGCGAACCCAAAGCAGGCTCTTTTTGCGCAGAAGCAGGAGGCTGCGCGCAAGGATGTGGAGAGGGCGTTCGGGGTTCTCCAAGCGCGCTTCAACATCATCAAAGCCCCGGCTCGTTCGTGGTTCATGGAGAGCATGGTCGACATCATGTATACGTGCATAATCTTGCACAACATGATTGTCCGAGACGAAGGACCCGATGCCGGAAATTGGTTCGACCCCGAATCCCCCGGAAGCTCAACTGCAAGTAGTCCGCCGCGAAGTGGAGCGCATCCATCTATACAAGAACGGTTGGCTATTCGGGCAAGGACACGCGACTCTAGCGCCCACACCCAACTCCAAGAGGATCTAATTGAGCACATTTGGGAAAACTTTGGCGGAGAATATTAAATTATGTCATTTTTATTTTTTTAGAATTTTAATTATGTCTTCGCTTTTTTAATGTTAAGTTGTAATATTGTTTTAATTTTAATAAAGTGTGTTTGTTTAAATTGAATTGGGTTTTAAAAAAAATTATAAATTAAATTGAATGAATAGTAATTAAGAGACGGTATAGAGACGGTTAAGAGACGGAGCGTTGCAGCCTCCGTCTCTTAGTTAAGAGATGGAGGAAAAAAGGACAGTGGGGCCCTCAAATAGTGCTCAAATAGTAGTTAAGAGACGGTTTAAGAGACGGTATAGAGACAGCGTTGTGGATGGCCTTAGTACCTATATATATATAGCATTATTTATTTGTAGACAATTATTAGTGCTACTAAAAATGAATCAATGAATTAAACCTCTGATCTTTTGAATGGATGAGAAATGTTTTTACCACGTGCGCTGTGATTCATTATTCACTACTCACTTTGTCAGCGAATAGCAGTCTCGTTTTTCCATTTTGATTTGTCTGCGAATAGGAGTCTCGGTTCATAATTACTATAAATGGTAAAGAGACACCACATTCCACTAACTCACTTCACTCACATATCATTTAAAACTAATATATACAAGTGAGACTCATATTCCACTAACTTTCTTCCACTCACTTTTCTTAAGATTTCTTAAAACTCGTATCAGATGGGAATGAGACTCCTATTCGCGAACGGAGGGAGTATTTCATAGTTGAGACTTCATATAATCACAATTTTCATGTGCTTCTATATAAATAATCTTAAGGTAGTACATACTACAACACTCAAAAATAAAAAAAAATTATAATCATTTTGTTCATAATAAATAGTCTTTTTTTTTATCCATTTACAAAATTTAGTCTCCTTTTGTTTATCATAACTTTATCTCCCTAATAAAATGAGTCATATTCTCTGTAAATAATATTTAAATTAAGTTTTATTTTTGTCTCTATCTCTTTTATATTTTTTCAGTTTTGCACTATTGAGTAGTATCAATTTTTTAAAATAATAGTAGAAAATTTAAAAACAAGTCTATAAATAAAAATTTCTCCGGCTACAAAAAAACAAATTATCCAATTTATATTAATTTTAAAAATAAGCTCAACCGGATAAACGTGTATAGAGTGGAATTAAAATTAGTGGTTGAGAGAGAGATGGCTGCCACCGCCGTGACCGGCAGCTGCAACACCACCTTCCTCCCTTCCTCTCTCCCAAAACCTCCGCCTCCGATATCGCGACAATTTCTCCATTCTTATAAAATCACTGCACCTCAACACCTGACGCTGATTAGTACTTCAATCACCCGACTTTCTGTTTCATCGCCTGAAACTAGCGCCGTTGAAGCACAACAAAGTGACGATGGCGTCTCTTCCTCCTCTGCCTCTCTCACGTATATGCGTCTCTCTCTCATCGTATTTCAACATTTTCTCACTTATTCCTAGTACTAATTATATGAGCTTTCGCCTAATTTTGATTTTGCACAATCAACTAAAAATTTACATATTAGGAGACATGATTTTAGTTCACTCACGATACCGACTTGAGTGAAATTTTATCCTTGTTTTTTGTAATTCAATGTAGTGCCACGCGGATTTAATTGGATTGATGTGATTATGTGTTCCTTAAACTTAAACAACTCTAGTCATCTAGAACTAGTATGATGTAATCAATGGTGCTAGTTTAGCATCAATGTGAGTGAATTTGGTGATGATTCTTGACCTTTTCCTGGCCATAATTGACTGATGAAGAAAATGTTGGTGACATCATAACTCAAGATAGGTGAATTAATATGAGTTGCACTGATAAATGAGGTACATTGGTGAAGGGGGTGTAATGCTTGTGGAAGGGAAGAGATTGAGAGGGGTTGTAACGGTGAAGGAAGGATTCAAGGTGGGATTGCCACTGTCCCGGGCTTTGGCTGGTGGCCAATAAAAGCTTACCGGCCTTGCCCTGCATACCTGCAGTCGGGAGGGAGGTACAGAAGAACAGGCCAAAGCATGGACGAAGTTGTCTCTGGAGGTGGTGGCCATGCCAAACCTGCATCAAGGTAATAACATCACAACTCCCTTTGACAAATGCTTTACAATTATATACATAATTCATAAATCAGCATTGTGTTTGTGATATGAAGCTGCATAGCATTCTTCTTCACTTTGTCGATTTATTTGATTTTCAGCAAGAAAAAGGAAGGATCTGAGTAAGTCGAGAGATAACTAAATGTTCAAGAATGCTTCAATGGTGTTAGGCAAGTTTAATTTCTAGCACAAGAAGAATCATCTAGTTTTTCTTGCATCAACAAAAGCCATGTCCTTATTCTGTTTCTTTTTTGTTTGTTTGTTGGTATATGCAACGTTAAATTCAAGGACCGTGCCACACTGGACTCGAGCCAGAGATCTTTGTACACACGTATGTGAAAAATTTTGTTTACATTCATATATATCTGGGAAACATATTCTATTACAAGGTGGTTTGGTAGAAAACAACATAGGATTTGATTTCTCCGACCACATAAATTTAGCAAATAAATCTTCTGTAGGAGCAAGAAGAGCTATTTCTTCTACTCGGAGTTGAATTTGCAGCAATCCTCATTTGCTGAATCAATGCCTCTGTATTCACCTCTTCTGATAAAATCTTTTCCAAATCTTTGGGGTTGATCACTAGCTTCACTTTCCAAACGCCGTTCCCTGGCCTCGGCTGCACCTCCACCGTCTTCCTCCTCGCCCCCGCCTCTATCCTTACTGCTCCCTCTTCAGCATCTGAGGCTGCCTTCAAAGAGCAGTTTCCCATGATGTAAGATATATATTGGTATGTGTGAATGATGGTTATTTCTTGCTCTTCTTTCTATGACTGTGCACTGTGAAAGTGAGGGGCTTTGGGGGTATTTATGAGAGAAATTAGTAGGTGGATTAAGATAATGAAAGGGTCACGGATTTAATTTGGGGTAAAAGAGCATCTTGTTTTTAAAAAAAATAAACTACTAGAATTTTAAGGGAGCCTTAAAGAATGGCAATGGCCAATGGGGAGTGATCCCATGTTTGAAAAGTTGGTATTTCTGTGCAACGACATTTTGAGCCCAATCAGGTCTAGGTGGTGTGAATGTGGAGTTTCTAGATCCCCTTTTCTTGCATTTATTTTAATAATATTCGTATTATTCTCTTTTGGTTCTTAATTTCTTGTCATTATTCGAATTGATAAATTTTGAGCCGTAATTGATGATTTTGTAGTTTCTTGGTTTTTATGATTTTTGTAATTGAAAGATTAGTTATCGCTTTAATAACTCAATCCTAATAACCAGTTATTAATTGAAAGATTAAAATTGAAGAAGAAAATACATGAGTGAGACGAGGTAGTTGGATAAAAACTTTTTCGAGTGTGAAATTGATTATTGTAAGAAATATTGTAGTTTGGATGTGCATGTATTTGATGAGATAAAATGGCTCTAAATACAGTTTTGACAAATTGGATAATGTTGAGGAACATAATTTCCTTTTTAATTAATTAATGACGCTCATCCACCACGGTCCAAATCTTCAACAATTTATCACATGCGCGCCCCTTCTAATTTGTCTGTTTCTTAATTAGTTTCAAATTTTAGAGTATATTTTGTCCTCTCTAAATACAAATATATAGGAAAATCTTATCCAAGAGAGCACATGTAGTTCGAGGCTACGGCCCGTGATATGAAGTTTGTACAGAACAACGTTGATGAGAATTGTATTAATTAAACCTTCATTGTTCATGAAGAGTATTAATAACGATGTTTCTGAAACTATTATGACTATGAAATAAAATAATTAAAGGAAAAATGATCAAAAGGCTCAACATATAAACATATTGCAATATAAAACTGTCTTGCTGCTTGGTAAACATTTTATTTAAAAGAAAATCGAAGACTATAAGGATGAGATAATATTTTTATTATTTTTAAATGATAAACGTATAAACTAGGATATCGTATATGGGCTTAGGGCATCAGCAGTGGGGCGCCCTAAGGCGCCCTAAAGTCAGCCCTATGCACCGCCACGTCAGCATTTTATCCTCCTACCCTTTCACCTGCAGTGGGGCACCCTAAGGGGCGCACTAAAGGTTTTACTATTGTTTTGTTAATTAGTTTAAATGTTTTTAAATATATAAATGCAAACTAATTAAAAAAACACAACGATTAACTAAAAAACGGCAAATACTACATTGATTAAAAAAATTACACGAGTTAGAAATAAAAAAAAGTTGACTACTCTACAAAAGCCCCAACTTCCGGCGGCGGCGGCGCGGCGGGGCTAGTTGGAGACGGCTCTATGTCAGACAGACCGTACGAATCCGTACTGAATTCGGGATCGTACTGCGTGTCGGGGTCGAACGACCGATATTCGTCAGGTTGTGTACCCGGCCAACGTGCATCACCTCCAAACATCGGACTATTGGGACTTGAGTAATCACCGGATTCCATTTTCTAGTGTAAGTGAAAATGCGAATGAAAATGTTACGAATGAAGGTGGAGTAGGGGTATTTATATAAATGAATTTTTCGAATTTAAAAACAAAAACAAAAACGCGTTGCATCGTCCGCGTTGCCCATAGTGGGCGGACGATGCCCTATCGTCCGCGCTTCCTCCGCGGACTATCTTTCGGGCGAGGACGACGCATCATCCATAATCCGCGCACCCACAGTGGCGGACGATGGCGCGCCCGAGACATCGGGCGGCCTATCGTCCGCCCCACTGTGGGTGCCCTTATTATTGGGCCAAAATCATGCCTGTTTTTTGAAGAGGGATAAAAAAACAACCCCACGTTTAGGGTTAAAATGTGACTGTATATACTGTATTTATGTAGTTGACTCTTAAATTTATATTTATTTGTCTATAAAAAATTACTAGTATGAAACATCACATATAGAAGTCTTATGTTACCTCAAATCTTTCCAAAGATAAGATTTATTGAAGCAAAAATACTATAGTTTTAAAAATTTATCTCCCGTTATCTTTTATCAATATACTCACAAACCACTTTATCCACCAATTCGAATATTCTCCTCGAACTCTCAAGTCTGGTGGAATTCGAAACATGATATCTGTACATTGTGCAATTATAGAGGAAATTACATTCTGGTCAGAATCAAACTTCAAATTACATATACAACTTAAATTGAAATTAAAGTTATGATTTTGAAGGAATAAAAGGCCTACAAATGTGGTTAAAAACATACTTTTTAAATGGCTTTGTATTAAACGAATCATTTCTATATAGCTCACCCAAAAAAATCATGGGCCCAAACGTGACGGCCCAATCAATTATGAAAGTCAGCTCTAGGTTTTAATAATGCTAACATAATCGCACAATCTCGCTTTCAATTTCAATTTTCAATTCATTTGTTGTTATATAGTAAATCTTTGATATTGAGTTTTTCTCTTGCATAATATTATTATGTTGTATTTCCCAAATCTTTTTAAAATATTTAGTTTTTAAGTGGTGGCCTCTTGTGACGATTAAAACATAACTTTCGTTCTTATGAGAATTGTTTCATCATGCGGAAGAGTTATGGAGACCTGAACTGAAGAGCCTTTCAATTTTAAATTATGCTTTCCTATTAAATTATACATTTGAGTCACTTGAATTTTGGTTTATACATTTGATAAAGATGTATGTTTCGAATTTAAAGGGTTTGGTTGTTCTCAGTGATGATGAACCATAGATGACGAGTCTGAAATATATCTACAATTAATTTTTGAAAAACATAGACCCTACACGAGTTTTGGTGCGTCCGCCCCGGCACACTGCACCACACATACACAATACACATTTGCCGTTGGAGGATGGTATGGGGGGCCTACAACTATGGAGATTCCTCCACATCTCGCTGACACTGGAAGCTCTAACACAGACATTGATAGCACTCGTAAAAAGACTAATTATGGAGGATTTGCCCCTCCACGTAGGATTTCGAAGCATCACTGTTGTATCATCTCAACTGCTTCCGTCTCCATCGCCACCAACTTTACTCAACATATTATATTCTCCTCGTTCCCTCATAGTTGAGGCGAACCTTTTTGGCACAGAGTTTAAGAAAGAGACGTTGAGTGTGTTAAATAAATGGATTAAAAAAGTAAGAGGGAGGAAAAAAGTATAAAGTAAATAAAGTAAAGAGAATAAAGCAAGAGAGAGTTAAGAAAAGAGAAAAAATTTACTACATCCGACCCTTAAAATTTGGCACCATTTGACCCAGCACGAGTTTTAAGAAATGGAATAGAAAGTGGGTTGAAAAAGTTAGTGGCATGTGAGTCCTATTTTTATATATTAGTTTTAAATAAAATATGAGTGAGAATGAGTTAGTGGAATGTAGGGTCCACTACCAAAAAGCAAATAGTGATAAATTTTTAGGGACGGAGGGAGTACTATATATGGAAATGACTCAACTCTGAAGGAACTTCCCGAAATGAAAAAATGACCCAATTATGAGAGAACGGAGTGGGTATCTAATTTTTCGTTAAAAGGTATCCAATAAAGTTACTGAAATCTCTAGTCTCTACCGTTAGGTTGTGTTTGGGAACATGGGATTGGGGCTATCGAATTGGAATTGGAATTGGAATTGGGGCTCCAATTCCAATTCCATTGTTTGGTATCACAAAAATGTATACAATTGGAATTGAATTATAATTCCAAAATTTTCAATTCCATGATTTGAATTCCATATCAAAAGTAGAAAATTGGAATTCCAAATAGTTACTACCTCCATCCCACAATAAGTGTCACATTTTGTCATTTCGGTCTGTCCCATAATAAGAATCACATTTCACTTTTACCATAAATGGTAAGTAGACCCCACATTCCACCAACCAATTCAACTCACATTTTATTATAAAACTAATATCTATATATATATAGGGATGTATTTATTTCCTTTTTGTATCTTTCGTTCTTTGTTCTTTTTAATCTCAGCCACACGATTTTGTCATCCGACAGTTAGATTGGTGCCGCGTGTCATTTAATAATGCAGATTTTCAGTTGAATAATGCACACCGACTAATAATGCACCATTATAGTGTAATAATACATATTTTCAGTTGAATAATGCACACCGACTAATAATGCATCATTATAGTGTAATAATGCAGATCATCTGGACCGTTGATGAATGAGATCTAACGGCCCATATTAAGAAGAATAAAGGATCTAAGGGATGAATAGGAGAATAACGCTCATATATATATATATATATATATATATATATATGGTAGTGTTAATCTCATTTTCTCCCCTTAGACTTAAGTTCCTTCTCAATTTGGAGCGTTGGATCAGGCGGATGGACAATCCAGATGACAAGCATAGATTTGATCCCGTAGTTCATTATTTGGGGCATTTCGTGCATCATGTGGTTTAATTAGTAAATTTCTATACTCAAAAACTCCCGAAACGGCATGTGCGAAATTTCTATACCCACTACCTTCCCTCTATTCTACACACCATTCATCTCCAAACTTATTAACTCACAATCTCTCTACCCGCTTCGTCTCCCCAATTCCGAACCCCTTTCAAAACCCTACCCGCCCTCTCTACCCGCTTCGCCTCCAACCCGATTTCTTGGAAACAACCCTTCCGATTTTGTGCAAGATTCGTCTGCGGTCAAAGAGGAGGTAGGGTTTGTCGAATGTTAAATTAGTAGTTTACTTTCTGAGTTTCATCTAGCGTTTTCCCCGATTTTCGCACGTAACACACTACCCACACCACGATTCACCCGATTATCACCATAAAGTTGTAGTGCGCGAATTTGTTGATGAAATCTTATAGGGTTATGTTTGTTTGGTGTCTTGCGCAGATTTCAAAATGTCTAAAAGAGGACGTCCGTCAGTTTCACAACAATCGCAGAAAGAGGGTGCGGAATCAATTTCATTTGTGTGGTCATTACTTGAATGGATCTGTACATTATGTAACTATTTTTATGCATTATATATCATGTATCATGCATCATGTGACTGTTGTTGTATACGGTCAAAGAGTGAAGGGAATATTTGTATGTGTATTACTTGATATACTCAGTGCATTATTTGTCTGTTTGAATGCATTATTTACCATGTTTTATACATAATGTGACTGTTTTTGTAAAGCCTTCAAAGTGCGAATGCAATATTTATATGTGAATTGTTTCAATGAATCTGTACATTATTTAACTATTTCTATGCATTATATACCTGTTTCATGCATCAAGTGCCTGCTGGTGTACATCGGTTAGAGAGTGAATGGAATATTTTTATGTTCATAACTAGCCTGAATCTGTATATTATGTAGCTATTTCTATGCATTATTTATCATGTTCATTACTTGAGTGATTTTGTTCATTATTTGGCTTTTTGAATGCATTATTTTATCCTGTTTTATGCATCATGTGACTGCTGTTGTACATGGGTCAAAGACTAAATGGAATATTTGTATGTACATTACTTGACCGGATCTGTACATTATTTAGTTATTTTAGTGCATTATTAATCATGGTTTATCCTTTATGTGACCGTTGTTGGACATGGGACAATGGGTGATTGCAATATTCATGGTGCATTTGTTGATTTATTCTGAACATTATTTGCGTATTAAAATGCATTATGTATCAGTTTTTAGGCATTATTTTGATGCTTCTGTACAAGAGTATATAAGTGAATGCAGTATAATTGTCCACTTTATTTTATTCAGTTTGTACATTTTGTAACTAATTGTATGTTATTATTCTGTATGTTGTAGAGCATCAAAGTAGCTAAGATTGGACATCGACGAGGCGGTCGATGATATACTGCCAGTAGGAATTGCCCAGAAATTCCGGGAGTTTCTGAATTGTATAAAGAGTTTAACTCCACGGCAGAAGGAAGCCGTCGCGGAACTTGAACATGAGTCTAAGAGTGAATGCAATATGTGTACATTATGTAGCTATTTATATGCATTATTTATCATGTTTTATGCATTTTTAGATTGTTGTTGTACATGAATCTAAGAATGAATGCAATATTGGTATGTTCATTATTTGAGTGATTCTGTACATTATTTGGTTATTTGATAGCATTATTTATCTTGTTTTATGCATCACGTGGTTGTTGTTGTACATACTAGACCCTAGCCCCTGGGCTTGTTAAACTCTTAGGGAAAACAAGAAACGTGCGCTAAACATCGAAACACGGCACAACTTAAATGAAACGGGGCAGGATAAACGTTTATTACATATCACAAATAATGCATTACAGAAACTAAAACTACGCATTACACTGCATAATATGTACATTATGTATATCTGTTTTAAAAAATGCCTACGCGCTATGCATGTGCAACCCCAGACGAATTATTGCAGCTCGTGTATTTGGACAACGCTTTTTAGACTTAGAACATACTACACCCTAACCCCTAAGCTTGTTAAACCCTTATGGAAAACAAGAAACGTGCGTAAAGCATCGAAACACGGCACAACCTAAATTAAACGGGTAAGGATAAATGTTTATTACATACCACAAATCATGCATTACAGAAACTAAACTACGCATTGTACTACACAATATGTTCATTATGTATATCTGTTTTGAAATATACATACGCGTTATGCATGTGCAACCCCAGATAAATTACTTCAGCTCGTGTATTTGGACAACGTTTTTTAGACTTAGAACATACTACACCCTAGCCCCTAGGCTTGTCAAACCCTTAGGGAAAACAAGAAACGTTCGCCAAACAACGACACACGACACAACTTAAATGAAACGGGTCAGGATAAATGTTCATTACATATTACAAATAATGCATTATAGAATCTAAACTACGCATTATATTATACACAATATACATTATGTGCAACCCCAGACGAATTACTGCAGCTCGTGTATTTGGACAATGTTTTTTAGACTTAGAACATACTACACCCTAGCCCCTAGGCTTGTTAAATCCTTAGGGAAAACAAGAAACGTTCGCCAAGCAACGACACACGGCACAACGTAAATTAAACGGGTCAGGATAAATGTTCGTTACATATCACAAATAATGCATTATAGAAACTAAACTACGCATTATACTATACAAAATATACATTATGTGCAACCCTAGACGAATTAAGGCAGTTCGTGTATTTGGACAACGTTTTTTTGCCTTAGAACGTACTACACACTAGCCCCTAGGCTTGTTAAACCCTTAGGGAAAATAAGAAACGTTCGCCAAACATCGAAACATTGCACAACTTAAATTAAACGCGACAGTATAAATGTTAATTACATATCACAAATAATGCTTTACAGAAAATAAACTACGCATTATACTATACAATATGTACATTATGTGGATCGACGACCGAGTTCACGTTCACCAGCACTTCAAAGTCCCCGAGTTGAAACTTTCAACTCACCAGCGCAACCTCTTCTACCGCCGCTAATGCAAAATCTAATGATTGGAACTTCTGACCAACAACGGGCTTTAATTCGGCAGAACATTCAGGCACAACGCCAACTGTTTATAACCACAAAACAATACACATGTTAATTTTAATAAGCATTATATGACATATACTGTACATCACCGATCACATATAGTGCATTATACAATTATACTTATGCATTACATGTACACTTTAATCCAACTAACAAGCCAATATGAAACCACACGCTATAGGGGTGGCTCTAACTCGCGGTCCTACGTACAGGTTTTGTATCTCACACTATACCATACCCCTAGCCGCCAGAATTGGTCAACCCTATGAAAATGAATGAACCATAGAGCCAACAATTTCGAACACTGCCAAACTTGTTTAAACCATGCTACAACCTATCCCCAATCAAGGCAAAAATCAACATACTGCATGTGAATACTGCCACACTAGTTTAAACCATGCTACAACCTATCCCCAAGCAAGGCAACAATCAACATACTAAAGGAATGCCTCATACAATACTAAACCCCTAGGTCCCATGAATTAACAATCCTAGGGGAATGAATGAACCCTAGCCACCACATTATCATAAACCGTCAATCATGTTTCGATAAAAATGCAAGGAGGCACGCAAACATGAAAAACGATTTTGCTGGTGTACACCGTTTGGGATATGCGACTAATTTAAAAAAAATTGAAAACATTCGAACAATAAACATGAGCGGACACCGCTGGATTACCTTCTTTCATCATTAATCGAAAGACGTCGACGGTTGATGCAAAGCAGGCAACAAAAAGATATTTTCAAAATCGAACTCTGTATGCATTTGATTCAAAGTCGAGGAAGCTGTAAACTAGAATTTATCGACGGGTTACAGAAGCTAAATAAAACGTGCATTGATGGAGAAGGAAGAGAACGAAATCTGAACGAAATTTGTTGAAAAACCGCAGAGATCCTCAACGGAGGAAATCATGGACTTTTCCATAACCAACTACATTAGTGATTCTCTATTTTGCCCTTTTCGAATTAAGTAATGATTAAATTTAATATATTCAGCAAATGATTTAGACCATTGGATTACCACAAATCAACGCATAAGATGTAGAAGGAAAAAGGAGAAATTATGGGAAAAGGATTTGAATACAACTCTATATATATATATATATATATATGTATGTGGGACCCATAATCCACTAATTTAATCAACTCATTTTTCTTTACATTTCTTAAAACTCGTTCCCACACTAAATGTGACACTTAATGTGGGACGGAGGTAGTATAAAATTTGATAGCTTCACTATATACCCACTACACAAATTTCACATACACTACACACATTTCACACACTTCACACACTACACACACTCATTTCACACGTTTCACACACTACACACACTACTCACATTTCACACACTTCACACACTACACACACATTTCACACGTTTCACACACTACTCACATTTCACACACTACACAAATTTTACACATTTCCCGCATTACATACTACACACACTACACAAATTTCACACATTTCCTGCACTACACACATTTCACACACTACACACACTACACTAATTTCACACACTACATGCATTTCACATACTTCACACACTACACACATTTCACACTATACACACACTACACAAAATACACAAGCTACATACACTATACACAAACTACACAAAATACACACTCAATACAAATTTTACAAAAAAAATACACATGCTACATACACTATACCCAAAATACACTCACTATTCACAAACTAAAATTTCAAATTTGGTTCAGTTTAAACTTTTGGAAAATTTCAGTTTTTTATTAAGGTCGAAAAAAAAAGTCTAAAACTGAATTTTTTTTTCAAAAAATCGAATGCTTGAAATGTGTAAAATGTGTGTAAAGTGTGAAGTGTGTGAAATTTGTGTAGTGTATGTAGTGTGTGAAATGTGTGTAGTGTGTGAAATGTGTGTAGTGTGTGTAGAGCCGGCTAGCCCGCAGACTGCAGAGGCTACGGTGGGGGATGGACTGCCGGAGGCGATTGCGGCAGACTCGAGCGTTGATTTGGGGCTGCTCATGGTAGTAAGCCAACCGTTCCCGAATGTGTTGGATCGAATTCGGGTGGAGACGGATTCGGTGCAGGAATTGTTGGATCTTCGTGCCGCGATAGAGGCTGGAACAGCTGATCGGTGCCTAACTTTTACGGGCGGATTGATTTATTTTCAAAACCGCATATTTGTGGGGTCGTCGTCAAAAATTCGGTCAACTTTGTTGTATGAGCATCACAGTACACCGTCAGCTGGCCATCCAGGTGTGGATCGAATGTTTCGTCGTTTGGCTGCTGCGTTTTATTGGAAAATGATACGGAAGGAAGTGAAGGCATTTGTGGAATCATGTTGGGAATGCCAGACTACTAAGTATTCTAAGCAAAAACCTGCATGTTTGTTACAACCCCTCCCAGTTCCGTCTCAAGTGTGGGAGGATGTGTCGATGGACTTCATCACCGGTCTTCCGCAGTCAAGGGGTTTCACGGTTATTATTGTCGTTGTGGATCGTCTTTCAAAGTATGCTCACTTCGCTCGTCTTCCAACGAGTTTTAATGCCTTACATATAGCTAACCTTTTTATTGATACGGTGGTTAAACATCATGGGTTTCCGAAAACTTTGGTGCCGGATAGAGATTCTGTTTTTCTTAATGATGTGTGGGAGGAGATGTTGAGCCTTATTGGCACCAAGCTTCATTTCACGACTGCATATCATCCTCAATATGACGGTCAAACAGAGGTCCGGAATAGGGGTCTGGAGCAGTATATGCGAGCTTTTACGGCTGATCGCCCCAACAAATGGGCGAATTTCATGCCATGGGCGGAGTTGGCGCTCAATTGTTTTCATCACGAGGGATTGGGAATGTCTCATTTCACTGCACTTTATGGTCGTGAGCTCCGTTTATTGGTGGCAGCACCTCCATCAGCGCAAACTCCTCCGGATGTCGCCTTGAGCATTCGCCAACGGGGTGAATTGTTAATAGCGTTGCGAAAGAATCTGGAGAAGGCGCAACAAAGGATGAGGAATTCGGCCAACAAACATCGCAGGCATGTCGAGTTTGAAGTTGGGGAACGTGTTTTATTGAAGCTACAACTATATAGATAGTTTTCTGTCGCCAAGCGGTTGTCTACTAAGTTATCTCGTCGTTATTATGGCCCTTTTGAGGTGATAGAGCGCATAGGGCCGGTTGCATATCGTTTGAAGTTACCGGAAGGAAGTCGAGTCCACAATGTCTTCCATGCGAGTTTACTTTGTAATTTCGTGGATGATACTGACTTCGTAGGAAAGATGTTGCCTGCCATGTTCCCTAGGAGTAGACCAGTAGCTCGCCCGGAAAAATTGGTCAATAGGAGGACTGTGTGGCGTGACGGGAAAGCTGTAGATGGGGGTCTCCTACATTGGGCAGATGATAATGGAAAAAATCCTTCATGGGAGCCAATGGACATCATTGCAACACGCTTTCCATTTCTCCTTGAGGACAAGAAGCCTGTTATGGAAGGGGGAGTTGATACGAGATCAGTGGTGGCAGCCGAGTTAGAAGAGTCACCGTCGGCGGAGCTGAAACCGGTGGCGTCATTCGACACGGTGGAGAGGTCGGCTCCAAACAAACCAACGGAGGCAAGGCGATCAAGACTCCAACCAGCTCGGAAGAGGCCAAAGCATCTAGAAGACTTTATTTAATTATTTTCCTTAATCTATTTTTGTTAATTATTTTATGCATGGATTGTTTCCTTTGAACTAAACGTTATTTTTGGTCAGAGCACAATTGTGGGCTCCTTTCCGGGTTTTCTTTGTTGATTCTTTCCCGAATTGTAGGTTGAATCAACTCTAGGGTCCTTAGTATCTATAGGCCGTGTTATTTCTCTCTTCGTTTTTATGAAATAACAACTTTGCCTAATTTTATATCTTGTTTTTCGCTGCAATTTCGGTTGATCGTCGAGGTTCTACGTACTCACGACTCCTTTTTATCGTTCGTATTCTTGTTGAGGGATTAAACCCCATAACAACTACACACACAACACATAATATGCATCCATTGATGGAGGATGGTATTGTCACGACCGCCCTTCTAAGGTATAAAAAATGCGGCGATCGCGACATAACAGGACTTAAATGCAATCAAAGAAAAGGGCTAGGGTTTATAAAAAGGGTTTGACCAAGGAAAATAAATGAACAATAAATCAAAGAAAAGGGTGACGCTTTGACAGATAGACCAAAAGGAGAAAACAATTATTATCATTGGTATTCAAAATAACACGGGCTCAACGTACTCCAAAACGTATCATGTCTTTAGATTCTAAAACGGAACTCAAAATAGTGTCAAGATTAAACAATAAGTAAAACAGGTTTCAGCGGAAGCATCCAAGAGAATAGTAAAGTTATGTATGAAGACACAACGACACTCACAGATCAAAGATAAACAATTCATTCTTCAATTAACTTGCTCAACACCACCATACTCTCGTCGCCGCTCAACCTGCACATAGGGAAAACACATGCAGGGCTGAGTACTATAAATATACTCAGTGAACTCAGGCTGAAAACATTTTCAATAAAAGTATTATTTATCATGCTACACATATGTAACCATCGGGGTTTAGCTTTAGAAAGGCCCGAGGCACTAAAAATCATTTCCCATTGCAAAAGTCGACTGATCAGTCATTTTCCCATAGACGTTAACCATATCTGTCAATACATGACTTGGAATGTGGCCACAAACCAAGTCACTAGACCGACCAGCCCGTACGCTAGCACACAGTCTACCATAGGTGTACACTAATCCAAGTAGGGTTTGCGGCCCTACGAGGACCCGAATTCGATTTAAATAATAGTGTCAAAAGCCACATCAGATAGGCACGTTAAAATCAAAATACCGCATGATAAATATAGTTGCATTCCCATCGATAAGATATTTAGGACATGGTCCTTATTTAAAAGAAAAAGGCCCACCTCGACGGCTTAGATCTCAAGTACTTTCTTCCCCTTGCTATCACACTGAGAGCGGGAGTTATCACCTTTAAAATTTATGTGTATCATAAATCAGTCTCAATTATCGACTCAAAATCATGCATGTACCCAACTTTTCTCTTTTCCCATCAATTCGTTTTATCAACATAAAGAAACACACCACAGCATACATCAACGTACAACACATCACTACATCATAGGATGGGTTCCTTAACACATATGCATCATGTATATCATTCAAAGCTTAACAACATAGATTATCCTTGCATGACTTAAATCTGGCAGAAAAGCGCAGTCATTTTGTAAAAATAGTTAAAAATCCATCCGACCTCCATTGGGACTGACATTTTGCCACAACCCAGTATACACATCAAAGGTCATTCAGTTAAAATTTCACATAAAAATCACATCCTTAGGTCGGTCAAATCAAAACGAAACTCTCTGGTCGAGAATATAAATTCTGACAGAATTACGCAGTCGACTTCAAATATTCATTAAAAACTCACCTTTGGACCAAAATGGATGATATGCACACACAACACAGAAGACACCTTGAAGTTTACTCGGTTAAAATTTCACACCAAAATAAGATCATTTGGTCAGTCAAACACACGTCGGAATCTGCTATCCGAACACCACAGTTGTCATGCTTCCAAATTTCGAATTAGGGTTTATCAAATATTCATCCCAACATATATATTCATACTTCCAACACATAATCATGCTTAAAAAAGATCTCACCATCATGTTCTCATATATTCATATAGCATTCACCACAAATCATCCACAAGTTCATTCATAAACAATCTAAATGCATATACATATCCTTTTTTTCATGCAACCATCAATCCCACCCAATTATATATTAGATCTCCGATCTCTACACTTATTATATGCATGATGGAATCAAAATCAAGGTTTCAATAGAGAGGATGAGGAAAAGAAATTCAATTATACCTTTCTTGATCAAAAGCAATCGGTAGAAACAAAGTATAATCTTGATTCTTCAACAATTCTTGAGGCTTCAACTTAAATTCTTCTCAAAAGATGAAGAATTTATGGAGAAAAAAGAAGAAAAATTGGGAGAGAGTGGGGAGAGGAGAGTGGTGTGAATTTGGGAGAGAGAGCCGTGTAGTTTTTTATTTAGGTTTAGGGTTTCTCTATTATTTATAGAGTGCAAGATATAATATTTAATTAAATAAATTAAAGATTTGAAAAGATATGGAAGACTAGAAGTTGGCGTGAATTAGGAGAGAAAATTAGGAGGAATTCGAAATCTAGGCTATTTAATTAGCCTATGATTTAATTTGGTATTTCACGGAGTAGAATAAAATAATACGGAGCAGAATAAAAATAATAATACTCCCAATAATATATGGAGTAGGCGATTTTATTCCTTCTCCCACAAGGAATTAAACTAAAATCCTAATAAATATAGGATATGGCAAGATCTCCTTAGGTATGGTAAGATTTCCTAGAATATTTATATTTATTCATGGAATGGAATAAATAAGGGATCAAAATATATAATAAACAATTCCTTCTTCCCTTAAATAAGGAGAATTTTGAAATCTCCCTAGGAATAAGGTAGGGGTCGAATTTCTCATGGAGAAAAAAAGAATAATCGGGTTTTGGATTTAATTAGGATAATTATCCCAACAAATAATTAAATCCAGGAAAAAATAGAATTCCTCTCCAATAAATAATAGTGGTCGAAAATTTCAAATAAAAAGGGCAAGGTAATTATTGATGATCCTATTTAATCTCACTCACCCTTAGAAAATAATTCACCACAATATATTTCACCCTGCATCGATTATTCAAACAGTCACGTCATAATTCAACAAGATTGACTATTCCACATTCTCTTCACGTCTTCACCGATATTGACCATTCAATTGCCACGTCATTTATCCAACAATGTTGACTATTCAAACCAAGTCTCAACTCCAAAGTACAATTAGGTCACATAGAAATCAAGCAATTAATTCACTCGTCAATTAATCCACATACTTCACAGCATTAAAACATTTAATGCAAAATTTTAGGGTTCGAAAATTAGGGTTCCGAAAGTGGGGCATTACAGGTATAGCGGTCTACAACTATGGAGATGCCCCTGCCGTCATTCCATATGACGCCGACACAGGAAGCTCCGACACAGACGTTGACGGTGTATGCTGGGGCTAGTAATGGAGGATTTGCCCCGCCACCTAGGATTCTGGGGCGTTGCTGCTGTTATTGCATTATCTCAACCTCTTCCACCTCCATCGCAATCGACTTCATTCATAGAGTTTACAATTTTTCACAGAAAAGTAGTATATCTAATTTATGTTTAAAAGGTACTCCCCCGTTGCATAATAGATGGCGTACTTGGAGAATGACCCGAGATTTTAGGAGATGTTGTTTTGTGTGTTAAATGGAGAGAGAAAATAGTATATCATAAGTGAGAGTTTTTTTTCAAAAAAGGGTTGCATCTTTTGTGGTACAAACTAATAAGGAAAGCGTGACATCTATTATTAAACGGAGGAAGTATTTAATAAAGTTACCAAAATGTATAGTGAAATACCCATTTTACTGTTGTTAAATTATAAAGTATCCACAAAGATTTAAATATATTTATTTATTTTTTTTAACATACCTTATTGCTTACTACTTATAATTTATGTAGATTACCCTTAATTTCTAGTCATTTACGGTTGTGAAGTATAGATAAAATATAAATTATTTACCACTAATATAAATAATTCACCTTAATACCGTGTTCGATTTCCAAGATTATATCCATGATTAAATTTGTAGTGTGTTTGGTTCGTGAGATTGAACCCCACAACTCAATCCTAGATGGTTAATCATGAGATAATTATGTTGGAAAGATTGCAGAGGATCTCCTGCACAAATCAAAGAGGAGATTAGATGGAATCAAGGAAGAAATCGGAGGAAATCAATCACAAGCAATTAGGAAGACTATATACACGTTTTACCTTGTTTAGGATATTACCTTGTATAGATTCTTCCTATGTCTACATAAACATGTAAATGCAGTGTGAATAATAACGTAAAGAAATTCTCCCAATTCTTAATTTCTACATGGCATCCGAGCAGGTTAGGCTCAGAAAACCTTCATCATAGCCCCAAAATCATACCTTTCTCGACCGAAACGGCGAGAACAACCAAACCAGCCCCAGAATCATACCTTTCTCGACCGAAATGGCCGAAGACAAACCAGAAACAACCGAACCTATTGCCGAGAAAATCAGGTCAAGCAAGAGTGTTACCATAGCCTTCAAGTTGAATGGCTTAAACTATCCATTATGGGCACGATTGATGAAAGTGTCCATAGGCGGCCGAGGAGTCTACCGCCACATAACAGGAACACCATCTCCACCACTACCGACTGAGAAGGGATATTCCGATTGGGAGGAGATAGACCTAATAGTCTTCTCCTGGATAATCGACAATATGGAAACCAGCCTCATCGCCGACTTCGCACATCATCAAACGG
This sequence comes from Salvia splendens, assembly GCF_004379255.2. Taxonomy (NCBI): domain Eukaryota; kingdom Viridiplantae; phylum Streptophyta; class Magnoliopsida; order Lamiales; family Lamiaceae; genus Salvia; species Salvia splendens. The sequence goes on from NC_056046.1 coordinate 15,675,956, forward strand.
CGAAGGCACTGTGGGATACCCTCGCTGTCACGTTCGCAAGTTCAGCGGACTCATACCTAATATATGATCTGCGAGACAAGGCAAGCAAGATTATGCAAGGAGATTCGACATTAGAAGCCTACTGGAGCAGGCTGCACGGGGCATGGATCGACATCGATCGATGCCCTCAAAAAATCGTGAATTGTTGCGACAAAGGAGTAGCACAATATCGAGATATCAAATCCGAATTAAGGCTGTTTAAATTTCTCACCGGGTTGAATGAGAAGTACGACTGGATCCGACGCGAGATCCTCAAGGAGGATCCCTACCCCTCAGCCCGATGTAGCGTATGGATGGGTGAAACGGGAGGCGGCTCGACTCAAGATCATGTCGCCGGCATCCGATTCAACCTCCATCACTGTCGGTTCCGAGACATCATCGGGGATCGGATTCGGGTTCGGAGCGCGTGATTACCGCCCATCACAGCCACCGCAAAACAGAGCACAACCACCGATACCGCGCTCCGCCGCCAACCGCCGGGGAAACAACAGACCAGACAGATCCAAATTATGGTGCTCCCATTGTGGAATGCACAAACACACAAAGGAAACCTGTTTCCAATTAGTAGGGTATCTAGATTGGTGGGAGGAAGAGAAAGCCGGGAAGGCTAAGGTCGCAATCGGGACCAACGACGGAGGAGGCCGAAGCCAGACAGAAGGGAATCGAGAGGCGGTGGCATTCCAGGAGAAGAGACCTGATGCCGGTGGCCTCCCAATCGACGGTGGCGGGCGAGGCGAAGGCAGCGGCGGTGGAGGGAAGACGGCCGAGGCTATGGTAGCCGCTCTCAGATTGGACGGCGGCGGTGAAGGAGGTAAAGGGTTGGGGATTTCGATTCCTAACCCTAATACACACACCATTGCTATTAAGTCCAAGAATCCTAAGAATTATGAAAATTACCCCCATCAGGATAATTATTCTAGAAATCGTCCCCAGCCTATCAATAATTGCGAAAATGACCCCATCATTTGCCAAAACTCATTTGCACCCTTGGAAAACTTATCATATGCATTTGAGGCCCAAAATTGTGATGTTGTTAATGACACCGGATGGATCTTTGACTGTGGGGCGACCGATACAATGTCTTTCGACAGAAATGATTTCTTGGAAATTCATAGAACTCCTAAGTCACATATAAAAACTGCAAATGGAGGGGTAACACCAGTGGAAGGGGCGGGAACTATAGAAATCTTTCCTAATGTTCATATTCCCAATTGTCTTTATGTGCCTAGATTATCTCAGAAGTTGATGTCAATTAGTCATGTGACTAAGGATTTAAATTATACTCTACTCATGCACCCGAACTTCTGTATGTTGCAGGATATCCGGACGGGGAAGATTATTGGACGTGGCACTGAGCGTCGTGGGCTCTACTTTGTGGATGAGATTGCTCGACGAGATGGTGCGGCGATGCTTGCTCACGGATCCACTAATCAAGATACTTGGCTCTGGCACCGTCGGATGGGCCATACCTCTCCGGGTTATTTAAAATCCTTATTTCCTAAACTTTTTGTTCCGAAAAACTTCTCGTGTGAAGCATGTGTTTTGGCCAAGAGCCACCGAAACTCGTTTAAACCAAATGATACTCGTGTTGACACTGTTTTTTCCCTAATTCATTCTGATGTGTGGGGCCCAGCGCCTATAGGAACTGCTTTTGGTTTTAAATACTTTGTGATATTCGTTGACGATTGTAGTAGAGTTACTTGGGTTTATTTTATGAAACATAAATCTGAAGTGTATAACATATTTGTGCTGTTTTATAAAATGATTCAAACCCAATGGGGGGGAATTCTTAAACAGCTCCATGAATAAGTTCTTTGATGAAAATGGGTTAGTTCACCAGACTTCGTGCTCCCACACACTAGAACAAAACGGGGTAGCGGAACAGAAAAATCGAATCATCCTTGAAATGACCCGAGCCCTCTTGTTTGACTCAAAGGTACCCCCATCTTTTTGGCCTGAAGCCGTAGCCACCTCAGTTTACCTTCTCAACCGACTTCCCACAAAAATACTAAACCGTAGAACACCTCTAGATCACCTTTCCACCTTAACCAAAATTCCCTCCGCCTTATCCTTACCACCAAAAACCTTTGGTTGTTCGGTTTATGTCCACGTTCCCAAGCATGAAAGAAATAAATTTTCCCCATGTGCGATCAAATGTGTTTTTATGGGTTATGGGATTAACCAGAAGGGCTATAGATGTTATGACCCCAAAACCAAACGGATTATTACCACCATGCACTGCAACTTTCTTGAAACCGAATTCTTCTACCACCTTGGGACTCAGGGGGAGAGTGTGAGACAGGGGGAGACCCAAGAAAATGACTCCCTTCGGTGGTATGTGCCAAGTAACTTTGATTCGGATCTAACAGAGCAAGCTGGCACCATTCCTGAGCCGATCCCGTCAGCAGAGACGACCCCTACAACGCTTCCGCCGCGCTCCTCTGATCCAACCGTAACGGAATCCGAAGTAACTTCTAGTCCGAATCATGACAGTTCAGATATTGTTCCTGACCCACTTAATACAGAAGAGGAAGAAGATACTACTATTGATCAGGATACAGGACAGTATGTGCTTCCCCCACGAAGTACGAGGGGAATTCCGCCAAAGAGATACTCCCCGGAGCGGATAGGGAGGAAGAACAGATACACTGTGGCCAACTTCGCCAACGCCAACATATCCAAAATGGCGAAGGCATTTCATGCAGCCCTGTGCGAAGAGGAGATTCCCAGAACCTTTGAAGAAGCCTTCAAAATCAAGGACTGGAGGGAGGCAATGCTCGTCGAGATGAGAGCGCTGAAACGGAACGGCACTTGGGAGGTAGATTCCTTACCCGATGGTAAACATACAGTTGGCTGCAGATGGGTCTTCACAATCAAACGGAGACCTGATGGGAGTATTGAGAGATACAAGGCTCGATTGGTGGCAAAGGGGTATACGCAAACTCAGGGAGTTGACTACTCAGAGACATTCTCCCCAGTTGCAAAAATGAACACGGTAAGAGTCTTACTGTCTATTGCAGCAAACAAAGACTGGCCCCTTCATCAATATGACGTCACGAATGCGTTTCTACATGGAGAATTGAAGGATCCGATCTATATGGAGGCACCACCGGGCTTCACAGAAGAATTTGGACAAGGCAAGGTGTGCAAGTTGAGGAAAACTCTATATGGGTTGAAGCAGTCCCCAAGAGCTTGGTTCGGGAGATTCACGGAGGTAATGAAGCAATACGGCTATCGGCAGAGTAACTCCGATCACACCTTGTTCATCAAAAGAAGAGGAGAAAAGATCACCTGTCTGATAATTTATGTAGATGATATGATAATTACATGGGATGATACAGATGAAATAAACGATCTCAAGGGACATTTGGCTACAGAATTTGAGATGAAGAATCTAGGAGACCTCAAGTATTTCCTTGGGATTGAAGTGCTCAGATCTGGAAGAGGAATCTTCATTAGTCAACGAAAGTATGTCCTTGATCTCTTGACGGAATTAGGAATGCTCGAGTGCAAACCAGCGGATACTCCTATGGTGCAGAATCAAGGCCTTCAAATAATCAACGGAGCATCATCAACTGATAGGGGAAGATACCAGAGGCTAGTAGGGAAGCTTATATATCTATCCCACACTCGGCCTGATATTGCATATGCAGTTGGGGTACTCAGTCAGTTTATGCATAACCCACAGAACGAACATTGGGAAGCAGCACTTAGAGTAGTGCGCTACCTAAAAGGAACCGCTGGGCATGGAATATTGTTTCAGAAGAATGGACATCTCGACATTCATGGATACACAGATGCAGATTGGCAGGAAATCCGGTAGATAGACGATCGACTGGAGGATACTTTACGTTTGTTGGTGGAAATTTGGTCACTTGGAGGAGCAAGAAGCAGAAAGTAGTGGCTCTATCGAGTGCAGAAGCGGAATTCCGAGGCATCAAAAGCGGACTCACGGAAATCCTTTGGCTTAGGAGGGTAATGAAGGAACTGAATCTCGAATAACAGAAGACATGCAAATTACTCTGTGACAACAAGGCCGCAATTAGTATTTCAGAGAATCCGGTGCAACATGATAGAACCAAACACGTCGAGTTGACCGACACTTCATAAAGGAGAACCTCGAAGAGAAGATAGTAGAGATCCCATATGTGAAGTCCGAAGACCAACTAGCTGACATCTTAACCAAAGCCGTATCTGCCAAGAACTTTCAAGAAGTTTTGAGCAAGTTAAACTTCGGAAATCCCGTCGCTTAACTTGAGGGGGGATGTTGGAAAGATTGCAGAGGATCTCCTGCACAAATCAAAGAGGAGATTAGATGGAATCAAGGAAGAAATCGGAGGAAATCAATCACAAGCAATTAGGAAGATTATATACACGTTTTACCTTGTTTAGGATATTACCTTGTATAGATTCTTCCTATGTCTACATAAACAAGTAAATGCAGTGTGAATAATAACATAAAGAAATTCTCCCAATTCTTAATTTCTACAAATTAGTCATAGCTAACCCTCTATAACTAAAATAATCTCACATCTCAATCCTATATTGTATCTTGAAAACTGAACACCATCTATACTATTATACACACAATAAGCACAATACCCACCTTACTCACACAGAGCGCACACGCATACAATTATTGAGATCCATCCGCCGTTGTTCCATATGACGCCGACACTGGAATCTCCGACACAGATTTTGATGGTGCTCGTGACAGGACTAATTATAGTAGATTTTTCGGTAATTACAGCCACCTAGGATTTTTGGGCTTTGCCGCTGTGATTGCATAATCTCAACCGTTTACGTCTTCATCGCCACCAACTTCACTCCATAGAGTTTACAATTTTTCATAGAAAAGTATGTCTAATATTTTATAGAGTATTAATAAAGTTACTTAAATCTCTAGTCCCTACGGTTTGTATATTAAAATACCTATTTATTGTTGTTGAATTATATAGTATCCACAATGATTTAAATATAGCTATTTATATGCTTAGTGTATCTTATTGCCTTTATTTTATGTAAGTAAGCCTTAATTCTAGTTCTTTGTGGTCATGAAGTATAAATCTCTAGTCCCCACATTGTGTATGTAAGTTAGCCTTAATTCTAGTTCTTTGTGGTCACGAAGTATAAATCTCTAGTCCCCACATTGTGTATATAGTGTATGGTCTATGTGCAATGTGTATTGTGTGTGCGTGCACAAAGTGCGTATGTTTAGTGAATGTGTACAGTGTGTATTAATCTTATACATTAAGGTGGTGTTGGGTTTCCAAGATAAAATAATACGAGGATACAGTCTAGGATTGAGTTGTGAGATTATTTTAGTCATAGGAGTTGAGTTGTGTGATTATTTTAGTCATATAGCTATGACTAATTATCTCATGATTATATTGAGTTGTGGGGTTGAATCTCATGAACCAAACACACTAGAAATTTAATACCGAATACAATCTTGCAAACCGAACACCAAACTAAACTTTTACTACACTTCTATTGCTTTTGTAATTTACCTTTAATATATTTTTAGATATTTTATACTCTGTGCATACACAAAATTGTCTCATATATGGATCCGCTAAGGTATGGAAGACAAGACAACCATGTACCTTTTCTAGCCAACCACAAAAGTCTAGAAATATTACTTTGGGCTGGCCACTTTTAAGTATTTAGCCTAGAGCCTATTTCAGGGTCATCCCTGTTGACCTTGCTCCTACCATTAATTAGCTGTATCTATGTTAAGGCTATAATGGTTACGCAAAGCAGTAATTACACAACTGATCAACTACTACAAGTTATGATCAGCATTCACTTTTCTTTTCTCCTTATAAATTAAAGAGAGAAACAATATCATCAGCAAGTGTAACAATGTCGAGCATTGCATGCGCAGTTTCTTCAACTTTTCTTCCCAACCGGAGCAGCAAAGATTCAAGAAACTTTCATCGGCATAACAGCGTTAGATCTTCAGGTGATCACAAATTCTTTCAACTATTTTTTCTTGCTACACCATTTCTTCATTATGTTATTATTTACTTACTATGTTGATCTAAGTATGATATGCTTTGAGCAGGAAGACATGAGAAGATCAAATCAATGGCTTCTTCCACTCCAAAGAGAGAAACAGATCCGAAGAAAAGGATAGTGATAACTGGGATGGGGCTTGTTTCTGTTTTTGGAAGTGACATTGATCTTTACTACAACAAGTTGCTTGATGGAGAGAGTGGCATCACTCTCATCGACAGATTTGATACGTCAGATTTCACTGTTAAGATTGCGGGCCAGATACGCGGCTTCTCTTCGGAGGGACACATCAACGGGAAGGATGATCGTCGTCTCGATGATTGCTGGAGATATAGTTTGGTTGCCGGAAAAAGGGCTCTTGATGATGCTGCTCTTGGGAAACAAGTTGTTGACACTGTGAGAATTTGCATCTTCTTAAACTTACAAAATTGAATTTTTGATATACATAGACAAAGATAAATACATCAAAATATTTCTTTGTCCAGCGAGCTAGGTGCCTACAAATCAGTACGGGGAATAGTCAATGAGTCTGCCACATGAAAAATATTGACTTTGCCTTAACTACTATAGTTACTAAAATCTTTTTACTTTAATTTTACATTGTCATAACACTTCTACGTATTTAAAATCAGTTGTCACGCCATGCATATTTCATCGGAAATAAAACCGATGGGATGATTGCAAAATTTTCATCTTTCGTGATTTAATTTTCAGATTTTGAAAGTTTTGGAACATATCAAAACTTGATCATCTATTGAGATTTATTTGCCAATGTATCTCTTTATATTTTGATCTTACTTGCTAGTAGTACTTTTTTATCTTTGTAATAGAAAAATACTCCCTCATTTCTGCAAAGTTTGTCACATTTTGATCCGATACAGATTTTCATAAATATAAGCGAATATGGGTTGAAAAAGTTGGTAGAACGTGAATCCTATTTCATACATTAATTTTATAATAAAATATAAATGTGAATGAGTTAGTGCATCATTGGTAAAATTTAAATTTGGCTAACTTTATAGAACTGACAAAAATGACAAAACTTTTTGTGAAAAGTTAAGAATATTGAGTGTTACGTTCCAGATGGACAAGACGAGAATGGGAGTGTTGGTGGGATCAGGGATGGGAAACCAGACAGCTTTCACTAATGGAGTTGAAGCCTTACTCCAAAAGGGGAATAAGAAAATAAGTCCATTTTTCACTCCATATTCTTTGTCCAACATGGGCTCTGCCTTGCTGGCTATGGACACCGGTTTGACCGGGCCCACCTACTCCATCGCAGCCGCCTGCGCCACTGCAAACTACTGCTTCCACGCCGCCGCGAACCACATCACACGAGGCGACGCAGACGTCATGGTGGCCGGTGGGACCGATGCTGCAGTCGTGCCACTCGGACTCGGAGGTTGCATATCCTGCAGAGCCTTGTCCCACAGAAACCACGACCCACACAAGGCGTCGCGGCCATGGGACCTACACCGCGACGGATTTGTCATGGGAGAAGGTGCTGCTGTTTTGGTATGTCACTCACCTAATTAATATAAGTGGCCTATTTTTTCCCCTTTTCTTAATCGACGTGTCAAAAAAATTAGATCACTTGTAGTAGGACAGACGGAGTAATTAATTATTATATCTTACTATAAGTTATGAAAGCTCAGGTCATGGAGAGCATGGAGCACGCGATGAAAAGAGGGGTTAGGGTTTACGCGGAGTATTTGGGAGGCGCAGCTACCTGTGATGCTCATCACTTGACGAATCCGCTCCCTGATGGGCGTGTCGCCGCGTCTTGCATAAGCAAGGCTTTGAAAGATGCCGGAGTGTCTGCTGAAGAGGTTTTTGTTGTCATGATAGAAAGTACAATTGATGAGTCTAGGTTTTTGTTCAACTTAGAAATAAGAGGGATACTTTGTTTTCTATTGATTTCCTTTTTTGACTATTTGGCTTAAAATGAATAAGATTTTAAAATTTGCAATACTTGACAGGTTAATTATGTAAATGCTCATGCAACATCAACTCCAGCTGGAGATCTGGCTGAGGTTAGAGCCATCAAGAGAGTATTCAAAAACACCCCTAACTTGAAGATGAATGCCACCAAGGTCAAATTAATTACTACTATATATAGTATTTAATTTCCAACAATATGGCTAATAATAAATCATTTTTGTGATTAATTTCAATAATTTGTTAACATCAGTCAATGATCGGACATGGACTGGGAGCTGCTGGTGGGCTGGAAGCAATAGCGACTATTAAAGCAATTAACACTGGCTGGTTACATCCCACACTCAATCAAGATGTAATTAACCTAATTTCTGCATTAACTAGGATTAATTAATTATGTTAGAGTGCGACCATTTCCTAATCCTAGCTATAAATATATGTGTAGGAGTTGGAGGCTGAAGTCACCATTGACACTGTCCCATATGTGAAGAAGCAACATAAAGTAAATGTTGGTATGATATTTTCAACTATTTTGAATCAAAATGTAGGTAATTAAGTAGTATGGCTATTGATTAAGATTATGTTACTCTATTGCAGCTATATCCAACTCATTTGGATTTGGAGGCCACAATTCAGTTGTTGTCTTCGCCCCATTCAACAACTATTAAAATGCCCTCACATTTTTAATTGGTGTATGAACTTTCAAACGTATTGAAAAGTTGATTTTCCATTCACAAATAGTATAGTTTTTTGTTTGGAAGTATTATACGATATTAAACATATTCTTTTTTGAGAGATTAATAGATTCTTCCATTTCCATTGGGTACTAATTAACAACTATGGATCGCAATTCCTAAACAAATAAAACATTATATAATACTCCCTCTGTCCCATAAGAATATCCACTCTTTGTAGTCCGTTCCACAAGAATATGCACTTTCTAATTTTGGTAATTCTCTTCTCTCTGATGAGGTGTGACCAATTTTTCACTAATAATACTTTAACTAATTTTTGTCTCTACATCTTTTTTACTTTATCAATTATGCATTAAAACTCGTGTTCAACCCAAAGTCTATATTCTTATGGTACAGATGGTGTACTACGTAATAAATAATAGTACGAGTGTTTTGAAACAAAAAAAGAGGCGTACTCCTGTACTGAGCCTAATTCACGTTTTGTAATTGAAATTAACACTATAGAATGAGGATACGAAATAATTAATCCTAATTAAAGGAGGTAAATGGGCCAGACTAAAGAAAAACTAAAATAACTAAAGAGCTGAAGAAGTAATATGGGTCGGGTCAACTGTACAAATGCCCAATAGATAGATGTGGATGTTGATGTGTACCACTAGATATACAAGGATCAATACATGGTTCTTTAAAGCAGTAAATTCTTCCTACTATTTTAATGCAGTTAAATTAATAGCAAATGAAATTATTTTAAGCGTAGTTGAGTGTTATTATTGTAAGAGGCCCATATATCGGTATGAAATTACAATTAATTTAAGTAGGGTTGTAGTATATGGCAGGGTTACATAGGTATTTATTGAAGAAAATTAATGAATGCGGCAGCGCAACAAAAAGATGAGAATTGACTTTCCTTATACTATAAAAAATGAATCATGAATGATGCCAAAAAAAACAAGTGGAGCATTATGTTAGCATCTAGTTTTTCTATTCCTTACAACTTCAGGTAAATTAATATCGACTTCATAATCTAGTAATACTTTCTTTTCTTCAGATGGACAAGACGAGAATGGGAGTGATGGTGGGATCAGGAATGGGAAACCAAATGGGTTTTCAGCAATGGAATGGAAGCCTTGCTCGAAAAGGGCAACAAGAAAATAAGTCCATTTTTCATTCCACATTCGGTATCGAACATGGGGTCCGCGTTGCTGGCTATCGACACCGGTATGAGAGGGCCGTCTTGCTCGGTCTCAGCATCTAGTGCCACTTCGAACTACTGCTTCAACGCTGCCGCAAACCACATCAGACGAGGCGAAACGGACGTCATGGTGGCTGGTGGGACCGACGCTGCAATCATACCACTCGGGCTCGGTGGATTCATAGCCTGCAGAGCCTTGTCTCACAGAAACGAAGACCCACATAAGGCGTCCAGGCTATGGGACGTGCATCACGACGGTTTTGTCATGGGAGAGGGTGCTGCTGTTTAGGTACGTCACTGAATATTTGTTTCAAAAGTTTCTATTTTTAAATGACAGAAACAGTAGACTCTACTACTATATCAATGCTCACAATAATTGCATCTTTATAGATAGATCATGTTTAGAGAAATTTCTTATTCTACATACATGTCATATACATATAGGTATATAGGATATTTGTCTAGTTTATTACGAACGAGAAAAAAAAATGACTAAAAAAACACACATCTTGTAATTAACAGAAAAAAAATGACTAAAAAACACACATCTTATTGGGAATTTTAAAGGTTATTACATTTATTATTATTAAGAGGGATTTCATAATTTTAGTTCGTAATTTTCTCTTCAACTTATAAACTATATTATCCATATACTCATTAAGTTACTCCCTCCGTCCGCGAATAGGAGTCACATTTGTTTCCGGCACGGGTTTTAAGAGATGTTAAGAAAAGTGGATGAAAGAAAGTTAGTGGAAGACGTAAACTTTTCTACAACTAATTAATTAAAGATTAATCAATTTTTAGAATGCGTTAAGATTTTTTCTTAGTTAAATAATTTTTGAAACTTTATTTATAGGAGTTGGAGGGTGAAGTGACGATTGACACTGTGCCAAATGTAAAGAAGCAGCATCAAATAAACGTTGGTACGAAATTCTCAACAATATTGTATCAAAATATATACTGTAAAATAGTACTACTGCTTATATATATGATGCTCTTATGATTTAATGATCTGTGACTTCTATTGCAGCCATATCCAACTCATGTGGCCTTGGAGCTCATAATTCCGTTGGTGTCTTTGCTCCCTTCAGCCCTTAATTAATAAATCTATGAATTTGTCAATATTACATTCTACGTTACAAAAAATGTGAACTCTGTCTATAATAATTGTATGAATTTGTCAATATTTGTAGCACATGACTTAAAGTATGTCAGTTGCTTGCGACGCTATCAATGCAATTGAGGAAGACAATTTTATTGCCGGATAAGAATGTGTATCCTCTCCATTTCTCATCCACGTGCCTAATAAAATAAAATTTCGCTAATATGTTTTCATTTTTTAGATCAAATTTGGCAAAGTTACACACATGGAAAATTCTCTCTTTTTTGTCAAATTACAGGAATCAAGGAGAGAAGATTAGGGGATTGATACAATACTCTAAAATAGATTGATATGTCATTAATTGTTTTTCCTTAGTTAGGAATTATATTGTCCTATATATTGGGAGATATGTAACACATACAATCAAGCAATAAACTACCGATTTACTCTCTCAAATCTTTTCCTCTCTTCAATATGCATTGCCACAACATCGCCTCTCTCGATTACCATCGATAAGATGGTATCAGAGCGGGTTTTGTCGGTTTTGAGACTCAGAAAATTATCATCATAGTCTCGACCTTTCTCGACCTTTTAGATCCTGCAAAACAACAAAGAAAAGAGGATGTCAGAATCCGATTCCGAAACCAATAACCATGTGAACTTCACACCCGAATTTGCGGCGCAATTCACCGAATTTATGAGACTGAGTATGTCTCAAAGACCACCAAATCAACCACCGTCAACCCAGCCAGAATCACTGGGCGACGTACATGTATCAACCAAACTCGACGGAGACAATTACTCCATGTGGGCGAAGCTAATGACACGGGCAATCACTGGAAAGGGTCTGAAGTCTCACATTACTGGAGTTTCAGACCCTCCAGCATCCACCGATCCAAGCTACCCGAAGTGGGAGCAATGAGACAGCTGCTGCTTCAACTGGATCATCAACAACATCCATGCGAGCCTTGTGAACGAGGTTTCACAGTATGAGACTGTCAGAGACCTATGGGAAGGCCTAGCAATCACGTATGGAAGTGGAGCGGACTCATTCCAAATCTCAGATCTGCACAGACGAGCATATGGAATGAAACAAGGTAATATGACATTAGAAGCTTTATGGAATAAGTTTCAAGATCTGTGGATCTCCATAGACAGCCGAGATCCAAATCCGATGGATTCACCGAGGAGCATCGAGAAATACAATCAGAATACCTAGAGGCACCGATTGTATCAATTTATATGGGCTCTCGATGATAAATACGACAAGATCAAGAGGGAAATCTTGAACATGGAGCCAATTCCAACAGCACGAAAAGCGTACAGCCTGGTCAGACGAGAGGCTGTGAACGACAAATTGATGAATCCAGAGCCAACAGCCCCCACCGATATTCGAGTTGGATTAGGGGCTTTCGACCGAAATCGAACACAGACCCCTCCACCTCCACCACCACCATCCCGGAACTCAAATTACCGAAGGGATGAAGATAAATGCAAGCTAGTATGTACCCATTGCGGAGGCAAAAAGCATACGAAAGATACATGCTTTCATATTCACGGATTTCCGGATTGGTACGAGGATATGAAGAATGCCCGACAGGCCTGGAATGTCAATCGGAACAGCAGTGGCGGTGGACGGGCAGCGGCAGCGATCACAGTCGGAAACCAAGCTACCAACACCGAAATCCCGGAGGGCAGCAGAGGCCCATCGACTGTGAGCAGCGAGAACAGATCGGAGGAGAGGTCTATAGCCTCGGTTTCGGCTGCTAGAACATGGTCCGAAGGTGAGACTACACATAGAATCCATTTTTTTCATACGAATACTCCTCTATCTTTATCTCCTTTTCGTATGGATCCAAGTAACATTTTTTTCTCATACCCTCCAAATTTACCGTCCTAGTAAAGTTTACTATCCTAATAATCGTGAACATCGCCAAAGTTTTCAAATTATATCCTGAATCGCATTTCAAAATACTCAGCAAACACAGAGAACGCATGAAAGAGCCCACAAAGTTGGAAAGAAAGAATCCGATTGTTGACACGAACCAACAGAGTAATCCGGTGCCTTTGTTGGCAAATGAAAAATATAAATAGTACAAAATCACACAATCAGTATAAAGAGAAAACTAAAACCACTATATAAGTCTCACGTGTCACTCCTCCTATGATCATCGATCGATTATAGGATGAAACCATATAATTTCTAACATCCCGAATATGCATTCTCTCTCCGATACGTGAAAAATAGAATGCATTCTCATGCCACACGAACAATGCATGTCCCTATACTAAAACGTTACTCCTACTTATCTAGAATAGGCTATAGGAGGTCATTCGTTAATGTTTTACTTTCACAAAGTGGTTAGATAATAACTAATTAATTACTACTAGTAACTAGTAGCGGGGGTAAACATATATAGTAGTATTATAGCTAGTGGCTTCTTGAAATGAATAGAGCACACAAACATTTAGTTGCACAATTAAAGAGCCAACCAGCCAAGGTCACCATTCACTTTGTACTTTTAATTTCTATTTTTTTAATACTTTCCTTTAGGGTTTAGCTCACTGATACTAAGGACCACCATTCAATTTGCAATTTAAAGTCTATTTTCTTTTATTTTCCTTAAGGATATTAGGTCATCCATAATAAAGACTTGATTTTCAGCCATAACCTCCGCCGCATCAGCCATAGTTCAAATTGTCAATTTTATCATTTTATAAACCATATTATATGTATATAAATTTCGATACTTATAAATTAAAATAAAATCTACTTCAAAAATAGTTCACTCGTTAACCAGATCTAACCTCTGAAGGGGATGGTTCCACGTTGAAAAATCTCGTAGTCATCTACGCAAAAATCTTGTGTCATCTACGTTAATCTCGTATACCTGGCAATGTCGATGACAAAAACGGTGGTTGCAGTCAAGTCATTGTTTGTTTTGTTGGGATTCCGTTTCAGTGTAATTTACTAAAGTTGCCAATTAAACAATAATAGGAAAAAAACACTAATAGAGAATATTATTACTCGCGTTTGATTTAAAGAGCCACCGAATTTCTGATCCATATATGTGTAGTTATTTACATTAATTATTTGCATGCAAGTGGTGTTAGTAGGTATTTATTGGAGAAAATTAATGAATGCGGCAACAACCAAAACTACTCCCTCCGTCCTTGAAAGTTTGTCCCATTTTTCTATTTCCGTCCGTCCCACAAAATTTATCTCATTTCACTTTTTACAATTTTTTGTAGTGGACTACATATTCCACTAACTCATTCTTACTCATATTTTATTATAAAACTAATATATAAAAGTATGACTCACATGCCACTAACTTTTTCAACTCACTTTTCATTATATTTCTTAAAACTCGTGTCTGGTCAAAGTAGGACAATATTTGGGACGGAGGGAGTATAATGCATGAGTAGTGTTATATAGGTATTTATAAAAGAACTGAATCACGAGCAATGCATGGGAAGCAAAAAATAAAATAAAATTGTGGAGCATTATGTTAGCATCTTGTTTTTCTACTCTGCTTACTCAATCAATAAACCCTAAGCTGTTCCTTACATCTTCATCAGGTGAATTAATACCATCTAGTATTTAATTCCTAATACTTCCTTTTAATTTCTTTTTTTGATCAAGTAACTGCGTATGTGTGTGTGTGTGTTTATATATTGATTGAGCAGCGAGAAATGGGAAGAAGATCAGGGCAATGGCTTCTTCCTCTCCAAAGAGAGAGACTGATCCCAAGAAAAGGATAGTAATAACTGGAATGGGACTTGTTTCTGTTTTTGGAAGTGACATTGATGTTTACTACAACAAATTGCTTGCTGGAGAGAGCGGCATTTCTCTCATCGACAGATTTGATACATCAGATTTCGATGTTAAGATCGCGGGGCAAATCCGCGGCTTCTCTTCGGATGGATACATCAACGGGAAGGATGATCACCGTCTCGATGATTGCTGGAGATATTGTTTGGTTGCCGGAAAACGGGCTCTCGATGATGCTAACCTTGGGAAAAAAGCTGTTGACACTGTGAGAATTAATTTAATTTTTTAAATAATAAAATAATATTCTCTTCGTCTCATTTTAAGTGACACTACATTTTTCTTTTGGGGATGTCTCACTCTAAATTACACATTTCTTCAAACAAAAATATCAGTATCTGCTTTTTTCCCTCTAATTACTTTATTCTTTGTACACTTAATTTACAAAACAACACTATATAAAATCTCGTGTCGAATAAGAACTACTCCACTTAGAGTGGAATGGATGGAGAAATAAATTTTTTTCGAAAAGAATAAAAATACTGGTCATTATACTTTTGGTCCTCGTTAGTAAATTAAGTTGTGTGTTGCAATGCAGATGGACAAAACGAGAATGGGAGTGTTGGTGGGATCAGCAATGGGAGGCAATACGATTTACAGCGATGGAATTGAAGGATCAGTTCAAAAAGGGCCTAAAAATATAAGTCCATTTTTCATCCCTTATTCAATATCAAACATGGGGTCTGCATTGCTGGCCATACATGCCGGCTTCATGGGGCCTACTTACTCCATCTCAACAGCTTGCGCTACTGCCAATCACTGCTTCATTGCTGCTGCAAACCACATCAGGCGAGGCGAGGCAGACGTCATGGTGGCCGGTGCATCTGATGCCGGAGTCACTCTGGCTGGAGTCGGAGGCTGCACAGCCTGCAGAGCCTTGTCTTTGAGAAACGACGAGCCTCATAAGGCGTCGAGACCGTGGGACATACACCGCGATGGTTTTGTCATGGGAGAAGGGTCTGGCATTTTGGTATGTCTCTAAGTTGCATATAGGAACGCTTTTTAAAAAGCGTCTCAAGATTAATAGGGACAATTTTTAAAAGCGTCTCAAAGATTAATTCACCGACGCTCCCTCTTTGTGTCCTTATTCTAATTTGGCACGCCATGAATAAGGACGTTTTTTTTTTAAGCGTAGGTGATATATTTAGCAACGCAAAATAGCATCCTTAATTGAATAAAAAAGCGTCTTTATCGGTAATTTTTTTGTAGTGGTATATAAATGTATTATGTATATGCAGTGAAAGATATGGTTTTTAAAGTTTTGTGTTAGGTAGCAAAATTGTGTATTTTCAAAAGTTATGTGATTTTTAAAACCACTTTCAAAATTTATAGAAAATACCAAAGTTTATGATTTTTAAGACCAATAATCCTTTAATTTTATCATAACTCATGATATGTAATGCGAATTCAGATAATGGAGAGGATGGAGCACGCGATGAGGAGAGGGGCACGGGTTTATGCAGAGTATTTGGGAGGCGCGGCTAGTTGTGACGCGCATCACATCACAGATCCACAACCGGATGGGCTTGGAGTAGCGTCTTGCATGATCAAGAGCTTGAAAGATGCAGGAGTGGATGCTCAAGAGGTTACCATTCATTTCATTTCTTTTATGTGATTGAAAAAAATTAATTATATTTTGTGTCCCTTTTTAAGAAAATTATCCCCTTCATTGAATATATTTTTCTTAAAAAGACCAAGTTATAGACATAAAAAATATAATAATAACCAATGAATTCTCAAATTTAGTGTGGATATATAGGTTAACTATGCGAATGCTCATGCGACCTCAACCCGTGCCGGAGATTTACCCGAGGTTAAGGCTATCAAGAGAGTCTTCAACAACACCTCTCAGCTGAAGATCAATTCCACCAAGGTCAAAATGATGTTGTGTTTATATATACTCCATATAAGGTTAATAAGTGAAACTATCTATATCTTAATTAAAATATTAAAGGCTTGGTTTTAATTAAATGTGTATTATTATACTCCCTCCGTCCTGGATTAGGAGTCACTTATTGTTATAGCTCGGGTTTTAAGAAAGAGTTGAAGTGTGTAATAAATGAAGTGAGATAGTGAAGTGTATAATAAATGAAGTGAGATGGTAGAGTGTGTAATAAATGAAGTGAGGTGGTTGAAGGTGGGTCCCTTTTGACTTTTTGAAGTGTGTAATAAATGAAGTGAGATGGTAGAGTGTGTAATTAAATGTTTGATTTTTATTTTGGTTTATTTTAATGTAGAGAATGACATTTTTATGTAATTTTGATGAAGAATGGGGTAAAATTGTATGACCAAATATGAAAAATTCTAAATGTGACTCTTAAACTGAGACGGACTTTTATGGCAAAAAGTGACTCTTAATCTGGGACGGAGGGAGTAGTATCTATTTAATCTACAAACATTTTCTGTACCAGCATGAGACTGAATAAAAATGATCAATGTTTTGTATTCTTCAGTCAATCATCGGACACGGACTCGGTGCTGCCGGTGGACTGGAGGCAATAGCAACGATCAAAGCAATCAACACTGGTTGGTTACATCCTACACTCAACCAAGATGTAAGCTTTAATTTTGCAACTATCTATGAATTAATTAATCAAGTCTTGTTAGAGTTTGTATTTTCATAGCAATTCCAAGTGTTGAAACTTATGTGTATGTAGGAGTTGGAGGCTGAAGTCACCATTGACACTGTCCCAAATGTGAAGAAGCAGCATCAAATAAATGTTGGTATGAAATCCTCAACACAATTGAGTCAAAATTATTTAATAATTATATGATTTAATATCTGACTTGTATTTATTATTGCAGCCATATCCAACTCATTTGGATTTGGAGGCCATAATTCGGTTGCGGTATTCGCGCCCTTCAGCCCTTGACACATCTCATATCCATGTTTAGTGTTGTAATAATGTAACGTCTTTATAAGCAGACATAAGTTTATGGCAAGCTCTATATATCTATCTAGAATACTCCTATCATTTTGTATATATTTTTCCTATTTTATAAATAATTTTTGGCTTCAGCTAGATGACGTGATCAACTCGCAAACATGGAGTTCTGGAGCTTAATTAGATCGTGTAATGAATCAGAATTAATGGACGAGAAATGAGGAGGGTCGGCCTTTGTTGTGATGTCTTTAAAGCAAGATTTTGGAGAGATAATTTTAATATTTGGGAAATGTGGAGTTGGACGATAAAGTTGAATTAAAATGTAATGATAGTTGTCATTTAAATCATGTAGTATTTTTTATTGTGATTTGGTTTATCTAACTTTTGAAATTGTAATTAATACATTGTAAATCATAATTTATTAATTTTTCAACTATCCCATAATGGTCAAAACTGATAACTATCAAAAATAATATGACCACAAGATGATAGTAGCCATTATATTTTGATTGTTATTTATAAGATTGTTAGGATTCGCACACACAAGGCTTACACACACTCAATAAGATCACACACACACTCACCCTTTGAGTATTGAAGATGATAATCTTGGAGAGAAAACTGGAAAACTCTTTATTGATTAAACTCTACTCTAAACTACATACACGGTGAGCTATTTAAAGCTCTACAATCAAGTAGCAACTGCTACTAACTAACTACAAGAAGAATCAAGAAAGCAAGAAGAATAACCGCTACATCTCAGCTAACTAACTGCTGCTCCAACGGCTAGTTCGGCTAGGTTGCTTCTTCCTTCTCGGTTCAAGACCGAACTCCTTCCTCGGTTCAAGACCGAACTCCTTCTCGGCTTACAACCGAACTCTTCCTTCTCGGCTCATTCCAGCTCAACGCCGAGCTTCCTTACCGAGCTTCCTTACCGCTGAGCTTACCGACTTCTGCCTTCTTCTTCTCGGCTAGTTCCAGGCTAGTTCCAGCTCGGTAAGCCGAGCTTACCGAACTCCTTTCTAGCCGAGCTTCTTCCAACTGAAATGAGCACTCCATTATTACAATTCTCCACCTGAGGGCTCATCTCAGTTCTTGCACAAACATTGATCAATTTCTTGCAATGATCAAACTTGTCTCTACCTAGAGACTTTGTTAGCATGTCAGCCGGATTGTGCAAGGTGTTAATCTTAATTACCTTCACTCTCCCCTTTTCAATCTCATCTCTAATGAAATGCAACTTTATGTCTATGTGCTTGCTCCTTTCATGAAAACCCGGATGTTTAGCCAAGCACATAGCTGAGCTGCTGTCACAATGAATCACCATTGTCTTTTGGTCAAAACCAAAGTCAGAAATCACTCCCTGAATCCAAAAACTCTCCTGTACAGCTGCAGTGAGAGCTATATACTCTGATTCTGTTGTTGAGAGAGCAACAACACTTTGCAACCCTGACTTCCAGCTGATTACAGTTCCAAACATGGTGAAAAGATAACCTGTTTGGGACTTTCTGTTGTCCAGGTTTGCAGCATAATCTGCATCACAATAGCCCTGCACAACCTCCTCAGATTCACCTTCCCAGCCATTGAACACAATCCCCCAGTCCTTAGTTGACTTCATATACCTCAATATCCACTTAAGAGCATTCCAATGCTCCTTCCCCGGGTCTGCCATGTATCTGCTAGTCACTGAGATAGCATGAGCAAGATCTGGTCTTGTACAAATCATAGTGTACATGATACTCCCAACAACACTAGCATAAGGGATAGCCTTCATCTCATCAGCCTCTTGCTTAGTTTTAGGGGCTTGTTCCTTTGATAGCTTAAAACTCTGGGACAGAGGAGTTGATGCAGCTTTTGCATTTTCCATTTTGAATCTCTGCAAAACTTTCTCAATATAGTCAGTTTGCAGCATCCACAGCTTCTTGCAACCTCTATCTCTCTGAATATGTATGCCTAGGATCTTCCTTGACTCTCCTAGATCCTTCATTTCAAAGCTTGACTTCAGATCTTGTTTAACTTTCTGAATTTCTGTCATAAAAGGCCCTGCAAGTAGCATATCATCCACATAGAGTAATAGGTAGGCAATGGGAGTCCTGCCTGCCTTCTTGATGTAAATACAATCATCATATTCTGACTTGGAGAAGCCAATCTTCTTCATCTGTGCATCAAACTTCTTATTCCACTGTCTAGGACTTTGCTTAAGTCCATAAAGACTTTTCTGCAACAGGCACACCTTGCCTTCTTCTCCAATTTTCACATAGCCCTCTGGCTGTTCCATGAAGATAGTTTCCTCTAGATCTCCATTGAGGAAGGCTGTCTTCACATCAAGTTGTTGTAGCTCCCAGTCAAGCTGATTCACCACAGCCAATAGAATCCTAATCGAAGTGTGCTTCACAACAGGTGCAAACACTTCATTGAAATCGATTCCATCCTGCTGTGTAAAGCCTCTAGCCACCAGCCTTGCCTTGAACCTGATTCTGTCTTTATCAGTGGTTTCTACCTTCTTTTTAAACAACCACTTGCAACTGATCAGCTTCCTCTCCTTTCCATCTGTATTCAGCTTGGATTTGTCCACCAAAATCCATGTTTTGTTCTTGAGTAAAGACTTTATTTCCTCATTCATGGCTTCAATCCATCTTTCTCTATCTTTGCTCTGCATAGCTTCTTTATATGTGAGTGGATCTGCACCATCAATACTTTCAGCTGCACACAGAGCATAATACACAACATCAGAGAACTTTGTTGGTGGCCTTGTTTCTCTTCTAACTCTGTCCCTTGCAAGCTGATAGTCTCTGATAGAGTCTGATATAGACTCACCAGCCTGGTTGCCCTGAGTTGGAGCCTCTTCTTTATCTGAATCAGACTCACTCCCTGAGTCAATAACTCCACCTGCTCCTAGGCCAACCCCCACAGGCTCCACCTTGAAGAAATCACCCTCATCTTCACTGGAGTCCAGCTTATCTTTCAGGTATGGCATCTGATCCTCCAAGAACACCACATCCCTACTCACCAAGACCTTCTGCTTACCGGGCTCAATACACCAGAGCCTATACCCCTTAACACCCCTCTGATACCCCAGCAAGATACATTTCAGAGCCCTAGCTTCAAGCTTACTTTGCCTAGCATGAGCATAGGCTGCACACCCAAACACCTTGTATTTTGAGTAGTCACTATGAGCTCCATACCACATGTAATCAGGAGTTTCAGATTTCAGGGCAGTAGATGGGCATTTATTGATGAGATAGGCTGCTGTATACACAGCCTCACCCCAGAATCTGCTGCTCAAACCAGAACCAAGAAGTAGGCACCTCACCCTCTCTAGGATTGTCCTATTCATCCTCTCCACAACACCATTTTGCTGAGGATTACCAGGAACAGTCCGGTGCCTCTTCATACCCTTCTCTTTACAAAACAGATCAAACTCAGCAGACAAGAACTCTAGGCCATTGTCTGTCCTTAAGCATTTAACACTTCTACCCTTCTCTAGCTCAACCTCCTTACACCATATCTTGAACTTTGTGAGTGTTTCAGATTTTTCTTTAAGAATATATACCCACAACTTCCTTGTATAGTCATCAATGATAGCTAGATAATACTTTCCTCCACCAATTGAACACACCGGTGAAGGCCCCCAAAGATCACTATGTATGTAGTCTAAAGGGGCTGTAGAAGAGTGAATACCTGTAGGATAGGGTGCCTTCTTAGCCTTTCCAAGTATACACTGCTCACAGGGGTCCATCTTGTTGAAATCTCCAGAGATCAGACCCTTCTTGATGAGTTCTTTCAAGCTTCCTTCAGCTGGGTGGCCCAATCTCTTGTGCCATAGCATTATGGAATCATCTGACACTGCATTGCTTTCTCCATCAACAGCCTTAGCCTTCAGATAATAGAGAATATGCTCTCTGTCAGCCTCCATCATCACTGCATCTCCAGATTTCACAAACAATTTTCCTTGACTCATCAATATGGTGAACCCTTTCTGCTCCAGCATTCCCAGTGAGATGAGGTTCCTCTTTACTTCTGGAATATACCTCACCCCAGTTAGGATCTTTATAGAGCCATCTTGTAGGCTTAGCTTTACCTTCCCTATTCCTTTGATCTGACAAATGTGATTATTACCAAGAACAACCGTACCCGATGCTTCTTGAAGATCATGAAACCAGCTTCTATTGGGGCACATATGGAAGCTGCACCCCGAGTCCATTATCCACCTATGACTGACCCCACTATCACTGATATTCATGAGTTGGGCCGGGGGATCAGCACTCTCCACACAATCAGATTGATTGTGTCCCTCAGAGGCCATCTTTCTCTTCCATGCATGACAATCTTTCTTCAAATGTCCAGGTTTCTTGCACCAATAGCAAGCTCTGGTTTCCTTCTGAGCATCAGAACTTGAGGGTTTAGGGCCCTCAAACTTCTTCTTGAAGTTCTGCTTCTTGAACTTCTTCACATTCAAGGCCTCTGCAGCTTGAACATTGGAGCTTGCAGAGCCTCTGTTGGCTGTCTTCTGGAGTTCTTTGGCCATCAAGGCTGAATAGACTTCTGCATAGGTGATAGGTTTATCTCTTCCATAGATAATTGCATCACTTAGCTGGTCATACGAGCTAGGCAAGGCATTCAATGTGAGAATGGCCTTATCCTCATCTGAGATCTTGACATCAACAGATCCCAGGTCATCAATGATCTTGTTGAACTCCTCTAGCTGCTCAATGATGGACCTATCTCCAGAAAAACTATAGGCATACAGCCTCTTCTTGAGATACAGCCGGTTAGCCAAGGATTTGGCCAAGTAAACTTCATCTAACTTGTCCAAGATCTCCACCGCAGTCTTGGCTTCTTGAACTTCCCTCAAGACCTTATCTCCAAGGCACAGAATCACTGCAGAATGTGCCTTGAGCTGCATCTCCTCCATCTTTGCCTGAGCTTTTTCATCAAGCACTGGAGCCTTTCCTTTCTCCTCTGGTTTTGCAAGAACTGCCGCCAAGCCTTGTTGAATTAAAACCGCCTTCATCTTCATCTTCCACAGGCCATAATCATTCTTGCCTGTGAACTTTTCTGCATCAAGCCTTGCTGCCATCTCTGAAACCGTTTGATCCTCTGCAAATCAGCTTCAATATCCCTTCCCACAGACGGCGCCACTTGTTAGGATTCGCACACACAAGGCTTACACACACTCAATAAGATCACACACACACTCACCCTTTGAGTATTGAAGATGATAATCTTGGAGAGAAAACTGGAAAACTCTTTATTGATTAAACTCTACTCTAAACTACATACACGGTGAGCTATTTAAAGCTCTACAATCAAGTAGCAACTGCTACTAACTAACTACAAGAAGAATCAAGAAAGCAAGAAGAATAACCGCTACATCTCAGCTAACTAACTGCTGCTCCAACGGCTAGTTCGGCTAGGTTGCTTCTTCCTTCTCGGTTCAAGACCGAACTCCTTCCTCGGTTCAAGACCGAACTCCTTCTCGGCTTACAACCGAACTCTTCCTTCTCGGCTCATTCCAGCTCAACGCCGAGCTTCCTTACCGAGCTTCCTTACCGCTGAGCTTACCGACTTCTGCCTTCTTCTTCTCGGCTAGTTCCAGGCTAGTTCCAGCTCGGTAAGCCGAGCTTACCGAACTCCTTTCTAGCCGAGCTTCTTCCAACTGAAATGAGCACTCCATTATTACAAAGATGATATATCCAAAATAATGTTGTTTCGTTGTCATATCATATTTGATTTAGCCTGACAACTATAGGACAATTAAGAAAAGTTAAAAAATTTATGATTGAATTACTATTTTTCTTTTGTCTTATAAAAATAAATATTTTTAAAATAAGTTTTAACGTACTATTTATAAAATAGGAAAAATATAGAAAGAAGAAATAATGTCACACGCGCAGTCATTTCATTAATGCTATAAATAATCCTTTGTTAGACAATTATGGTTAGTTAAATGTCGATGGTTGAGAGGTTAGGAAATATCAATCCAATAGAAAGTGTAAATTATGTCGATTGAAGAATTAAATCGAATCAAGGTGTAAATTATGTCGAGCATTCCTTGCGCAGTTTCATCAACTCTGAGGAACAAAAAGTCTTACAAAAGGAGCCTCAAATCTGTCACTACAGCTCACAGTTTTGCTCTTGGGGTACTCCCCAAAAGGCCTCGTACTAATGGAGTTAGGGTAGCCCATTTATATGCTTGCAACTCTTGTTCATTCTCCAATGTGGAAATTGTTTGCCCTCACAGCATGTTATCTGAAAATTCAATACGATAAGTCCATTTTCGGTTGCTAATTTGTTGCAGATGAACAAGACGAGAATGGGAGTGGTGGTGGGAACAGGAAGAGGTGGCTTCACGACTTTCAGTAATGGAATGGAAGACTTGATTAATGGAAGAGAGATAACTCCATTTTTCATTCCTTATGTTGTGTCAAACATATAGACACCGGCTTCATGGGGCCTAATTACTCCATTGAAGCAGCTTGTGCTACTGCCAATCACTGCAAACCACATTAGACGAGGCGACGCAGACGTCATGGTAGTCATTCCAGTTGGAATTGGGGGTTTCATGGCCTGCAGAGCCTTGTCTCACAGAAACCACGACCCACACAAGGCGTCGCGACGGTATGGTCGTGGGAGAAGGTGCTGGTGTTTTGGTATGTTGCATTTTTTACCCTATATATGTCTCAACTTATAAGCTACACTATCCAAAGACATTGATCACTTACAATTAAGTTAAAACATTTTATGGTGATCTAATTGGAGTTGATTGTAAGATTTCTAAAATAAGCTTAGCCAGATAATGGAAAGCATGGAGCACGCGATGAAAAGAGGGGCTAGGGTTTATGCGGAGTATTTGGGAGGCGCGGTTACCTGTGATGCTCATAACATCACAAATCCACACCCCGACGGCTTTGGAAGATGCTGGAGTTGCTGCTGAAGAGGTAACTGTTGAGAAAAGGGGAAGTATCAATAAGCATTAAAGAAGAATATAGTTCCAAGAATGGAGTTCCAAGAAGCATTGAAGATGTGCATGCATTGTTCCAATAGTAGTGTAGTTCCATGAATATACATTTATTGTAGGATCTCAAAAGTCACCAACATCCCTATAAATATATGGGTGTTGAGTACCATTTCATCATTCAATCAAAATACAATAATCTTCTCCCATTGCTTTCTTCTCTAAATATGTTGTCTATACCATTTAACATGGTATCAGAGCGGGTTTGGACTCAGATAAGGTATCATCATCGTCTTTGATACCTTTCTCGGCCCTTTCCCGTTTTTTTTTGTTTTTCCTTTTTCCGCTGTATCTATAACCATAAGCCAAAATGTCAAATGACAACTATATAGTAACCGAAACCTCAGATTCATCTATGGCAGATGAATTTGCCCGGCAATTTGCCAACTTTATGCGCAATAGTTTTGCGATGAACCAACCAAATCCACCAGAAACAGCTGCCATGCCATTCAGAATTGACACGCAGCCCCTCCACATTGGTGGGAATAAGTTGAATGGAGAAAATTACGCCCTTTGGTCCGTATTGATGAAGACGGCAATAAGCGGTCGGGGAATGGTATCTCACGTCACCGGAGTGCCTCATTCTCCACCGCGAACCGATCCAGCCTTCATACAATGGGAACAAGCCGATCACTGTGTGATCACTTGGTTAATACAAAACATTGAGCCTCGACTGGTCAGTCGAGTTTCACAACATCCGACGGCAAAGCATATATGGGATGCGTTGGCCGTCACATATGGGAGCGGAAGAGATAAAATCCAGGTGTATGATCTTCAGTTCAAAGCAACCACACTGAGGCAAGGAAGCAGTTCATTAGAAGAAATATGGAGCCGGTTGGGAGAGATCTGGATTTCAATCGACCAAAAACAGACGAACCCAATGAAATGTCCAGAGGATATGGAGATTCATAACAAATTCATACAAGATCAGAGAGTATGTCAGTTTCTCTATGCAATTGATAGCAAATATGAAACAACCAAGAGGGAGATACTGAAAATGGACCCACTTCCCTCCGTCGACTATGCGTACAACCTGATTCAGCAGGAGGAGACACGACTCCGAGTGTTACAACAGGCAAACACCGGCGGAGCAGCTGCCATGGATGGAATTGGAACTGGCCTCGCCATCCGAGGGTGGCAGAACCCTACCGGCGGCTCTCGGGGTGGCGGTCGCGGCAGCAACGGTGGCGGTCGCGGCAGCAACGGTGGCGGTCGCGGCAGCAACGGTGGTGGTCGCGGCAGCAACAGTGGTGGTCGCGGCAGTGGCAATGATAGAAATCGGCGAAGTGATGAAGAAGACAAGTCAAAATTGGTGTGTTCCTACTGCAAACGGAAAAGACACACAAAAGATTCATGCTTTGAACTAGTTGGATATCCAGATTGGTGGGAAGAGAAGCACGGCAAGCCGCCGCAACCGCAAACACCATGGAACCGTGGCGGGCACGCCGCCGCAGCAGTTGGAGGCGACGGAGGCAACGCCGTGCAGGGGGTCGCGCAAACCGCCGGTGCTGTCCAGCCAGGAGGAAGGACCAGAAATGAAGCTGCTCAGCCGGCGAATACAACCGGGGCAGCAAACTTCGTTGCCAGCGGAAGTGGGAGTGTAATTCACGATTGGAGTGAAGAATTGATGAGGGGAGAGGCGGCGCCCGATTCAGGTAGATTAGGGTTAGGGGGCTCTTTTATTGGAAGCCCCCAAATCTTTGGGAAATTGCAGGTTTTACCCCACCAAAATTCTCAGTCACAATTAGCCCCCAAATCTCCTGAAAATTCCATAATTTCCCAAACCACTTGCCAAAATCGATTTCAGCCTCTTGAGAAGCTTGGAGTTGTGTGTGCAGTATCTAATGGCCATGAGAAAAATGATAAATGGATTTTTGACTGTGGGGCAACCGATACCATAACATATGATGCCTCAGACCTTACCAACCTTCAGAAACCTCTAAAATCTCATATCCAAACTGCCAATGGGGAATTTACGGTGGTTGAGGGGGCTGGAACCGTTAACATTTCCCCAACTTTGCAGTTATCAAATTGTCTATATATTCCTTCGATGTCTCATAAGTTATTATCCATTAGTCATGTCACAAAGGAATTGAATTGTACATTACTAATGCAGCCACAATTTTGTCTGTTGCAGGATATCCGAACCGGAGAGATAATTGGGCGTGGCACTGAACGTGATGGGCTTTACTATGTGGATGAGATAGCTCAAAAAGGGACTGCCATGTTAACTCACGGATCAGCTGACAGGAAAGCTTGGCTTTGGCATCGGCGCTTGGGTCATCCATCTATCGGTTACTTAAAATTATTATTTCCTAGTATTATTCCTAAGCATGACATGTACTGTGAAACTTGTCTTTTATCCAAAAGTCATCGGAACTCTTACCCATTAAGTAATACTCGTGTTGAAACCCCATTTGCCTTAGTACACTCTGATGTTTGGGGGCCCGCACCAGTTATTGGGGGGCAAGGTTTTCGATATTTCTTAGTTTTTGTGGATGATTGCACTCGCATGACCTGGATATATTTCATGAAACAAAAATCTGAAGTTTTGTCACACTTTACCCATTTCTATAACCTTATCCAAACTCAGTTTCACAAAACCATTCAGGTCCTTCGGTCAGATAATGGGGGGGAGTTCGTTAATTCTACCATGAAACAACTCTTCCAAAACAAAGGCCTTATACACCAAACCACATGTGCTCATACTCCCGAACAAAACGGTGTGGCTGAAAGGAAAAATCGATCTCTCCTTGAAATGACTCGTTCTATGCTTATAGAGTCAAAAGCCCCGAAACACTTCTGGCCAGAAGCCATTGCCACCTCAGCCTATCTCTTAAACCGATTGCCCACAAGTATTCTCAAACATAAAACTCCTCTACAAGTCTTGTCCACCTTCACAAAAATTCCTCCGCCCTTGACTCTTGAACCTCGCGTCTTCGGATGCTCCGTTTTTGTCCACATTCCTAAACATGAAAGAACTAAACTATCCCCTTGCGCTATCAAATGCGTTTTTGTAGGATATGGGGTAAATCAAAAGGGGTATAGGTGTTTCGATCCAAAGTCCAACCGGATGTTTGTTACAATGAACTGCAACTTTCTTGAAACTGAGTACTTCTTTACCCATCTTAGCGGTCAGGGGGAGAGTAATGTTAGGGATAACAATGATACGGACCCGCTAAGTTGGATCTCAATGCCACTGCCAACGCCAAGCAATCCTGATGCGGATCTATCAGAGAAAACAGTAAGCAATTCCGCTGAGCAAGTCTCTGATGTGGTAGAGTCCATCGTAGAAAGTGGCATCGCCTCAAATATTTCTCCGTTAAGGTTATCCACTGTAAGTAATCCTGTGGATACAGATAATTGTTTGGCTAACACTGTAAGTGCAGAAGAAAATTCAATTGAGGCCGAAGAAAGGGAAATTGAGGAAGTCGAGGTCGAAGGAGTTGACCCTGACACTGGGAGGTACATACTTCCACCAAGGTCAAACAGAGGAGTTCCACCCAAAAGGTATACGCCAGAGAGGATTGACAAGAAAAAGCGGTACTCTGTTGTGAACCTAGCCAAAGGCCATTTATCAGATATGGCTCGGGCTTTCGAGAATGCACTATATGAGGAAGAAGAAATACCACAGACATGGGAAGAAGCTATGAAATACAAGCATTGGAGGGAAGCAATGAAGAAAGAGATTGATGCACTGATTCGAAACCACACATGGGAGAAATGTGCTCTACCAGAAGGGAAGCGACCAGTGGGTTGTCGATGGGTCTTCACTATCAAAAGAAGACCTGATGGCTCGATAGAAAGGTACAAGGCACGACTTGTCGCAAAAGGCTATACTCAGACATATGGAGTTGACTATTCTGAGACCTTCTCTCCAGTAGCTAAGATGAACACAATTCGGGTGTTGTTATCCATTGCTGCTAATAGGGACTGGCCATTACACCAGTTTGATGTGACGAATGCCTTCCTACATGGAGAGTTGAAGAAGGAAGAAGAAGTTTACATGGAGGCACCCCCAGGTTTTGCAACAGATTTTAAAGCAGGTGAAGGGTGCCGATTGAGGAAGATCTTGTATGGATTGAAGCAATCTCCAAGAGTATGGTTTGGGAAGTTTGCTGGGGCAATGATTAGCTATGGATATACACAGAGCAATTCAGACCATACGCTATTTTTTAAGAAGCAGGGTGATAAGATCACATGTTTAATCATATATGTTGATGACATGATTATTACAGGTGACGACCTAGAAGAGATTGAGGAATTAAAGAAAAATCTTTTTCAGGAATTTGAGATGAAGGACTTGGGGAATCTCAAGTACTTTCTTGGGATTGAAATGCTAAGGTCAATCAAAGGAATTTTTCTGCGACAAAGGAAGTATATCTTGGACATCCTAGCAGAGACCAGCCTACTGGAATGTAAACCAGCAGACACTCCTCTGGCAGTTAATCACGGATTACAAATCAGAGAAGGAGCCAAGTTGGCTGACCGTAGTCGATATCAGCGACTAGTCGGAAAACTCATATATCTCTCCCACACTAGGCCAGATATTGCCTATGCAGTTGGGGTCGTAAGTCAGTTCATGCATAAGCCGCAGACAGATCACATGGAGGCAGCACTTAGGATTTGTCGGTATTTGAAGGGAACTCCAGGGCATGGAGTGTTGTTCGCTAAAAATGGGCATCTTGAGATTCATGGTTATACAGATGCTGACTGGGCAGGGAACCCAAACGATAGGAAGTCTACAGCAGGCTACTTTACCTTTGTTGGAGGTAATTTGGTAACATGGAGAAGTAAGAAGCAGAAGGTGGTGGCTCTTTCGAGTGCCGAAGCAGAATTTCGTGGGATTAAAAGTGGGTTGACCGAGATTTTATGGTTAAGGAGATTGATGAAAGAGATTAATCTCCCTCCAAGCAAGTGCCAGTTGTATTGTGATAACAAAGCCGCTATAAGCATCTCACAAAATCCAGTACAACATGATCGAACGAAGCATGTGGAGGTTGACAGACACTTTATCAAAGAAAACATTGAGAATGGGATTGTCGAACTCCCTTTTGTTCGCTCTGAGGATCAACTTGCCGACATCCTAACTAAAGCAGTCAACTCAAGGAGCTTTGAAGATGTGCTTTCCAAATTGAGTTTTGGAGATCCCACCACTCAATTTGAGGGGGAGTGTTGAGAAAAGGGGAAGTATCAATAAGCATTAAAGAAGAATATAGTTCCAAGAATGGAGTTCCAAGAAGCATTGAAGATGTGCATGCATTGTTTCAATAGTAGTGTAGTTCCATGAATATACATTTATTGTAGGATCTCAAAAGTCACCAACATCCCTATAAATATATGGGTGTTGAGTACCATTTCATCATTCAATCAAAATACAATAATCTTCTCCCATTGCTTTCTTCTCTAAATATGTTGTCTATACCATTTAACAGTAACTCGATTTAAGAGCATATCTAAGTCAATAATGATTCTTTTGTTGTCATATCAAACTCATTTAAGAACAGTAGTACAGCCATATCAAACTCATTTGGCATTGGAGGTCATAATTCAGTTGTTGTCTTTGCGCCATTCACTCCTTAAAACGGCCCGTCATTTAAAAAATGTGCTTTGTTGATCTGTACACTCTGTTAAGCACTATGTTGCCGATGCTCACAAATAGAAACACAGAGATGAGACTGAAAGCAGCAGTAGACTGACAAGAGTAACTATTTTTTTTACTAGCTAAATTTTATCTTGATTATTCGGAAGTAGTTATTTTTTTAGTTCACCCCTGTACAAATTATGCGCGTATATAATCTATACAATGAATGTTCTATTGAAATTATATTTAACCAATTTTTTTTAGTTATTTCTCTTTCATTTTTTTTTCTTTAATTTCAGTCATTCTTAATCATCCATACTCTGAACATTTATTTTCATCTGCATCAATTTAGTAAGGGCTAAAAATAATTTCCGACAAAACATTTTTAACAACAGAAAATGAGAAGAAAAAAATAGTGTGTTAGGGGTTTAATTCCGCCCTTCAAGTGTACGTCCGCATGTTACATATAGTATTGAAAATTTATCTTTTCCATTACACAACATCCATTTCCATAATACTCTGTCTTTTAAGTGTATAAAAATAATATTTTCTTCTCAAATTCTTAAGTTTCCTTGCCTTCGAAATATCATTTCAAGTATTTTAGCCAATACAAAAAATACACCTAAAACCACCCACAGACTTGGAAAGATGAAATACTCAGTACAACAAACATACTTTAGAAGGACACAAAATTAGAAACGATAATTAGATAATTTTTAAATTTTTAAAAATAATCAAAACTGAGGATACAAAGTAAAGCACCTTTAAATCAATGACACAATTGTCAACTAAAGTACTAAACCATAACCTTTATTTTTTTGGACGTTTTCCTTTGTGTCCCTTAAATTTTTTGTAGGAACACTATAATTGAAGAGATTTTTTAAAACATAGGTAGTATATCTAGAAACACAAATTTGGGTCGGAGGGAGTTGTAGTACTATCGTCTAGGTGATAATCAAATTTGTGACGCAAACTAAAATAGTACCCCAAGCTTAACTAATTAGAACAGCTATGCAGTCATTTCATTAATGTTTCACATAGTAGTATTGACTCAGACTTATTTTAACACAAGTGATACCCGCAAGTGTACGGGGCTAGTGTAGCAATTAGCAAGCAAGAGTATCGTATCCCACAAAAATAAATTTGTATCAACTTAACTACCACGAACAAATATTAACTACTATCTAGACAATCGGGAAAAGTTTAGTTTGTTCTAACACTAATAAAAGCATATAAAAAGCAAGTAAACACGAGATGAAGAGATAATATGGAGAAAATTGTAGAACTCAAGGATCTGATGCACAATTCCAAGCTCTTATCCAATTAAATTGCCTTACCTTTTGGTGTCCCTAGAGTTATTAAGTCGACCACTAATATAGATTAAACCCCCTTCTGAGGTGAGAAACTTGTAGATTAGGTGCTAGGATTGAAGTCTCCTTCTAATCCTAAACCCTTAACTCCCAAAAGCACGATATGATCAAAGACCTCACTCAAAACCTCAACTCTCCCGAGTTCTATTATATTAATGTGTGAATTATTCTTATTTCCAGATTAATTATTTCATCTCCCGATTAATCCAATTAATCCTACACAATCAAGTGGTGATCAAACAATTGAAAGAAATAAACCCAAGAATAATCAAACAACTACAAGAGCAAGGTAAGAACAAAATTAATTGGATAAAAACTATGAAATCAGTGCATCGTCACCAAGAATTCTACAAGAAATGTTTAGCTACTCATGTTCTTCATAAAAACCATGTTTGAAACAAAAGATTCTACGAAATACATGAAGAAAAGATTAAGATACTCCTGTGAGAATGAATCTACGGAATGGCAACTTCAATCTTCCGATTGGAAGTCTTCAATCTTCAATTCTCTCTCTCAAAGTGTTCTTCGGGGTGTGTGTGAGTGTTGGAGGCGGTAGGTGTAGAATGAATCTCCTAGACTGCAACCCTAGCCTTTTCTTCTTATTTCTATTCTTCAAAAATAGCGTTTTCTGCGAAATTATGCGTCGAACTAAATTACCCAGCCGGGTGGAATTAATACACTGTAAATTCACCCGGCCGGGTGGAATTTCTCTACTGTTCATTCACCCGGGCGGGTGGTTCTGTTTAGAGCCTTTCTGCCTCCATTTCAAGCATAGTCGCATTCTTCCTCCTTTTCTATCTATTTTACCTAAAACACTCAACAAACACATAAAACTCCAAAAGATAAATAATTGGCTGGACAAAGACAATTTCGAGTGATAAACTCGGCATTTAGCACTTCAACAGACCAATTAAAAAGATAAAAACATGAGTTTGTCAAGTATAGTGTCCAAACTTTAACTATCAGTTTGATTACCTATACAGTAAGGTACTTTTCTGCTATGAAGATAGCACACAAACATTTTATCATGCAATTAATTAGAGAACCAAACCAATATCACCATTCAATTTTTTCCTTTTTCTTTATAAATTAAAGACATAAATCATGCATGGGGTGGGGAAAATGTCGAGCCTTGCTTGCACAGCTTCTTCTACTCTGCTACTAAACACACAATCAAGAAACACCAATTGCCTCCATACAGCTTCAGTTGCACACCAATAATTTCATCCCCTTTACTTTTTATCATTCATAAATTAGATAATTCACTATCTATCTCATCTTTTCAATAGAATATGAATTAAAACAATTAGCTCTGATGAAATTATCAACTCCTGTCTTAACAGTGCCTTAATTAACTTTTGATCACAAGCAGTAAAACATGGGAAGATAAAATCAAAGGCTTCTTCCTCCCCAAAGAGAGAAACAGATCCCAAGAAAAGAATAGTTATAACTGGGATGGGCCTTGTTTCTGTTTTTGGAACTGACATTGATGTTTACTACAACAAACTGCTTGCTGGAGAGAGCGGTATCACTCCCATCGACAGATTTGATGCTTCGAATTACCCTGTTAGGATCGCAGGGCAGATTCGCAGCTTCTCTTCAGACGGGTACATCAACGGGAAGGATGATCGCCGCCTTGATGATTGCTGGAGATACTGTTTGGTTGCTGGCAAAAGAGCTCTTGATGATGCTAACCTTGCCAACCAAGTTGTTGCAACTGTAAGCTTTTTCTTCTCATTTTTCATTCTTTTTTTCTATGAAAACTAAAAACCAATTTCAATGTTGTGTTGCAGATGGACAAGTCAAGAATGGGAGTGTTGGTAGGATCAGCAATGGGAGGCACTTCGGTTTTTAGCAATGGAGTGGAAACATTGTTTCAAAAGGGGCATAGATAGATAACACCATTTATGATCCATTATATAATAGCAAACATGGGGTCTTCACTTCTAGCTATAGACACCGGCTTCATGGGGCCTAATTACAGCATTGCATCAGCTTGTTCTACTGCAAACCATTGCCTCATTTCTGCTGCAAACCACATTAGACGAGGCGATGCAGATGTTATGGTGGCTGGTGGGACAGATGCTTCAGTCCTCCCGATTGGAATCTCAGGCTTCATAGCCTGCAGAGCCTTGTCTCAGCAAAACGACCAACCACACAAGGCGTCCAGGCCGTGGGCCAGAGACCGCGATGGCTTTGTCATGGGAGAAGGTGCCGGTGTTTTGGTATATTACTAATAGTATCTTTCTCTTCGTGTGTCTTATAACTTGCTTTTGCCACGGGTTTTAATAAAATGTCATATACACTTTTCTTTGTTAAGATCATGGAAAGCATGGAGCACGCAATGAAAAGAGGGGCTAAGGTTTACGCGGAGTATTTGGGAGGCGCAACTACATGTGATGCTCATCACATGACAAATCCACAACCCGATGGGCTTGTCGTTGCGTCTTGCATAATCAAAGCTTTGGAAGATGCGCGAGTGTCTACTCAAGAGGTAATCTCATTCATTTATGTTTTATAACAAAATAAAATTAAACATAAATGTTGGTTATTTGCAAGGATAGGTTAACTATGTGAATGCTCATGCAACATCAAGCCCTGCTGGAGATTTGGCTGAGATTAGAGCAATCAAGAAAGTATTCCACAACAACTCTCACTTGAAGATCAATGCCACCAAGGTCCAATATTATATACCCAATAGGGTAATAGTATATCAATTTTCTTTGTGATTTAAAGAATTTGTTTTCATCAGTCGATGATTGGACACGCGCTTGGGGCTTCCGGTGGATTGGAAGCAATAGCTACGATCAAAGCAATCAAGACTGGGTGGTTGCATCCCACAATCAACCAAGATGTAGTAATTTTCTGCAACTATTTATGAATCAAATAATCAAGTGTTGTTAGAGCGTGATTGTTAACTAAGTCCAAGTGTGTTTAGGATTTGGAAGATGAAGTCACCATTGACACTGTCCCAAATGTAAAGAAGCAACATCAAGTAAATGTTGGGATGAAATCCTAACTAATATATCTTCCATCAAAAAAGTGTAGTACTATGTCATGTGTTTATAATTATATTGTGATTGTAAATCAAATATTTGGTTATGTTTGCAGCCATATCAAACTCATTCGGGTTCGGAGGCCAAAACTCATGATCAGTCGTAGTGTTGGCACCCTTCAGCCCCTGATAAGATATCTAATAACTAGTTTCGCAGGCATATAAACATATCAGCAAACTCTCACAATCTATTCAGAATTACAAAAAGTAGCAGATAAATATATCAACAAATTTTCAATTGTTTTTTAATCAAAACGTTATTAATAATAGCATGCTTATGATTATTAAATCATAATTCAGTTGTTGTGTTCTCGCCCTTCTCTTATTACAGTGACAGATATTTACTAGCTCGTATATTTCAGAATGGAATATTATTAAAACTAGATGGTTGGAATTTTGTTGTGTGTTGTTCTTGTTTAGGCTAATGCAACTTCAAAGGAGAAAACGCATAATATGTCAACCCGACCCGTTTCAACACAACCCGACCCGACCCGGGTCGACTAGGGTTTAACCCGATCCGAATTTTTCAATCGAATGTTCGTGCAATAATCGAAAATCCCAATCAAAACCCTAATCTACTAATTGTCGTCCTTCGATGCTAACTCGACAATTTTCTATTCAAACGAATTTGAAGCGCCTACTAGTGAAATCCATTTGAATCGGATCTTGAGCCATGCAGCTCACTCTCGAATTCGGGTAATTTTTCGCTTCTATGGAAGTTTACTTCTACCACTCGTCACTGCAAATTGAGTTTAGTGCAGGTAGCGGCATAAGAGTCGCGCTTCTATCATTCGTTTCTTTACTTTTATCAGTGTTTTAACTTTCGCTTTGTGGTTCTAACTTTGATGGACTGAATATCAAACCTTTAGATTAGTCCTAGGCTTTATATATTCTGTAGTCTTTAATTCGTGATGATATGTTGGTGGTATGGAGTGATCATTATTTTAATGATGGTCCTGCAAAGGGTGCTCTGTTTTTTTTATTTGATATTTTTCAATAGGTTGGAACACTCTTAATATGTTGCAAGAAAAGACTATCTAGTGTCCTTATTGTGAGGTCAATTTTTACAGACGTTTGGCAGGTTTTGGAATTCGAATCATTTGGCTTTGTTTGTCTTTAAGAACTGTAGCAAATGTAGTTGGAAACATGAAGAGAGGGTTAATTTTCCCAAGTCTAGAATCCACTGATCCATGATGCTCTGTTTAATCGAAGCATATTTGATACGGTTTAGAAAATTGAAGAATTTGGCTTTGTTTTTATTTGAAAGCTGCAGCAAATGGAATTGGAAATGTGAAGTAGTGTGTTGTGTAATTGGGTTCTGATATGATGCCTAAGGGTTTCTTTTACTTTAAATGAAACCTCTGACGGATGTAATTTGGCTGTCAGTGGTGGACTTGAACTTCTATGTGATTCGGTCAAGATCCATAACGTGAATGTTGAGCCACAAGGTGAAGAAAAGAAGGTGGATCTCTTTTCCCGTGTCTGTTCTTTCTTTTTAAATGATGAATTGTAAGTTCTCTTCCCTGTATTAAGCTGCATTCATTCCAATTCTGTTGGTGCTTTTGCAGATAACCGTAAAGCACTTGCTCTCGTGGGTCCGTACGAATTTGATTAAGGAAAGACCGGAAATGTTTATGAAAGGAGATACAGTGTAAGCGATCTAATTGTTTTTATCTGAAAAAAGCTTTCTTTTTTTTTATTCTGTGGCATTTCAAATACTTGCAGTTTCACATCATATGCTTTTACATACTCCACGGAAACATTTTCAATCCTTAGACGCACTATTTGGAGGGTGCAACTGATTGCCTTCCCACTGAACTTAAATGAGGGGGAACTGGGGAGTCTATGTTTATATTAATGACATGCCCATTCGTTTATTTATTATATCGTTTCCTTTCCTCGAATTTAGCTTTTTCATAGGGAAGGTAGAACATGTAACATGGAGTAGTACATGATTATAGTTTCTGTTTCTTAATCAGAATTCATTCAGTCGTTCAAACCATGCCTCCATCGAATTTATGTTCCATTAGACAAACGAGTTTGTGAAGACTCCTGATTCTAGATGAATATTTGCTATGGTCCCATGATTTTTGTTGCACGCTTCATGGTTGTTATTCGTGCAGGAGACCTGGAGTTCTAGTCCTCATAAATGACTGCGATTGGGAACTAAGCGGGCAGCTTGAGACGGTACTGGAAGAGAAGGATGTTGTAGTTTTCATCTCAACATTACATGGCGGCTAGGATCTATAAAAGCAATTCGGTATTACATGGTGTAAAACATCTAAACGCTAAGCTCAATCCTTTGCATGTGATGAATG
Organism: Salvia splendens; assembly: GCF_004379255.2. NCBI lineage: Eukaryota > Viridiplantae > Streptophyta > Magnoliopsida > Lamiales > Lamiaceae > Salvia > Salvia splendens. The sequence continues at coordinate 15,713,002 of NC_056046.1, forward strand.
CTAATCTGATATATATTTAAACCCAGAATAAGTTCTCCTTGCATTTTGTGCGTGCTAAGGGGTAATCCGACTGGCAGTTCATCTATGCTTCTTTTGCTTTCTTTGGAACGATCATCTATGCTTTTGATTGTTGGCAGACGCTGAAAATCACTTGTGGGCTGAATTGCCACAAAATCGATTTCTCAGGCTCGCAGATTGTATTATTGACATAGGAAGTGTTTGTTTTGAGATATGAGGATGTAGATAAATAAAAATATTACTACAAGCTAATCTATCAGTCAGCTCATGTTTCATTTATGCATTCTAACAACAAAGCAAACCCCTCTTTGTTGCACTTTAATTGTCAGGAATCCATATTATCAAAATATTCATCACAATGTATATCCACTGAGTAATAATTTTTGGCATTTGAATTAGAGTACAAATCTGGTAATCATATAAAGAGGTCAAAACACTTACTTTCCTGAGCATATCATGTGTAGGAAGACATTTTGTTGAGCATGTCATGTGTCAAAAGATTTTGTATTGGACATTCACTGACTATAACTAATCTAAATTGATGATTTTTTGAAATGTCATGTATATATCACATGTAAAAATGGATAAAAAAAATTTGAAAACTATCAGATAAAACATTTTTATTTTATTATACAACATTCTTAATTGTTTATATAACTAGTTATAAAAATTATAGTACTCTCTCCGTCCCATTCTACTTGCACATTTCATTTTTGAAATGTCTCAAACTATTTACACTATTTTTATTTTAAGTAATATTATGGTATTTAATTAACATATTTGAGTTAATTAAGTGTTGCTTTATTACACTTAAAATTCTAATTTATTTATACTACTTACTCATTTATATCTACGTTGTCAAAATGAAAAGTGCGAGTAGCATGAGATGAAGGGAGTAGTATATAGTATTGTTAAATGTAATTTTCATTATTAATTTTAAATTAAATTCAATCAAATGAGTATTTAATTTGTTTCAAATCAATCAAGTCTTAAATTGATAACGTTAATCCATTTCTTGAATCAATATCTCTGAAATCCCAAGTAAATCAAACTTCATAAAGCAATAATTCAATTTTTTATTTCATTTCATGCTTTTCTTTCCTTTTTTCCTCTCTTTTTTAGGCGAAATTTCCATGCATCATAATTTAGGTTTAAGTAGTTGGTTTGTTTCATTCACCAAAGCCTAAATATTGGAGCTCGGCCCAATATCAACTTCACATACGTCAATTATAAATAAATAAAATCGCATGGCGTAGAGTAAAAGTAGACCTAGTAAGATGATTTAGATTTACATTGACGAGTAAAATTATATAAAATCTTCTCTTGCAAAAGATACTTGATATCGTAATGTTAAACTATAAGCAGATGGGACCAATTTTCCATACTAAGGTCATCCACAACGATGTCACTAAACCGTCCCTTAAATTACTATTTACGGGCCCCACTATACTTTTTTACTTCATCTCTTAACTAAGGGACGGAACCTGCAACCCTCCGTCCCTTAACCGTCCCTTAAATTACTATTCATTCAATTTCATTTTTTATTTTTATTTCCAACCAAATTGAATTAAAAAAAAAAACACACTTCATTAAAAATAAAATTAAATTACAACATAAAATAAAAATACAACTTAAAATTCAAAAAAATATAAAAAGATATAATTAAAATCCTAAAAAAATAAAAATGACATAATTTAAAATACAATTTTATAGAAAAATAATAATACTCCGTCGGCGAATCATCCCCCGAAGGCGGTGGAGGTGCACTGAAGCCATGAGGAGGCGGAATGCCAAGTTGTGCTGCCATAAACGTAATTCCGTTAAGCCAGGCTTGGTATTGGGCGGGCATCATGCGGGAAGTGACCGCCATTGTGGCGGTCATGTACATGGCCATAAGGGAGTTGGGGGATCCCCTAGAGCCCGAGCCCGCCTGGCTTAATTCGGCTCGGCCCCTCCTCCCTCTAGCCGCCTTCACCGCATTTCTCACTTGCGGCCGACGGCGCCCACGGGAGGACCCCCGGCATCGTCTGCCGAGGTCTCAACCTCCTGCGAGGCAAACTCTTGTGGCCCGCTGCCCGAACCGCCCTCACCAGACGAGTATTGGCCACTCGCCTTGTGCTTCGTGCGCTTCGAGGTCGAGCCCATGCTGGACCGCACACCGTCGGCCCACCTTTCCTCGTCCTTGACGACCTCCCAAACATCGACATATTTGAATTGTTTGTCGGTGTCGTCGAAGTACACCCGCAAAGCCGACCTTAGAATGTCGGCTCCCGTGGCTGCGCTTTGGTAATGAGCCGCTTCATTCTTATGGATGGCGCAGAATCGTTTGACCTTTCTGTCGACTCAGTCAAAGTGAGCGCGGAGCATCTTATATGTGCGGCGGCGGGACCCCTTCAGCTTAATCTGGTGGTAGGCCTCGGTGACCTTTTCCCAGAAGCACTTCCGGAGTTGTTGATTCCCGATGATGGGATCGTATGAGACGCTGATCCAGGCGTTGTACACCGCCAGCGTTTCTTTGGGGCCGTACGGATGCCGGCCTAGATCCTCCTCCTCCTCCTCATCCGCCTCCGCCCTAGAGCTTCCACCGCCTCAGCCTCCTCCCCTGCCTCGGCCTTCTTCCGGAGTGGGTTCAACGAATAATCCTCCCGAATCTGGGATAATCCTGCGAATACCGTGGGGCGGAGGGACGGGCGTATGCATCCAAGTCAAAATTGGGTGGTTGGTACCCCCCGGCATCGACGAACCCTGGGTGCCCGGCGTCGACGAACCGGAACCACCCAATGTGTTGTACATGCTCTCCCAGTTGCCGAACGCGTTGAGATCCTACCCGCCGGAGCCGCCACCGCCAGATTTTTCATCGCCGGACATTTTGTGATGAGATGTTAGATGAAAATTGGAGAGGAAATGGAGATGATTTGGGAAGAATAGAATCAATAGATGTGTAGTTGTGTGTGAAATGAGGATGAATTAGGGGTATTTATAGAGTAAAAAAATATTAAAAATATTAAAAAAATGGAAAACGGCTATAAACGGTAATATTACCGTTTTCCACTTTTTAATTTTTTTTAATTCAAATTTTTTTAAAAAAATGATTTATTGCGCCAGCGTGACGATGCCTACTCGCGGGCCGGCGAGTGGGCGTCACGCATGGCGCCGGGGCGCGCCACGTCGCCTAGGCGCGTGGCGAGACGTCTCGCCATTCGTCACGCCGTGACGAAACACGGAACGAGCTGGGGATGAAATGGGGCGCCGCAACGCGTCACGCCGCCGTCTCGTTCCTTCGTGACGGAATACGGGCCACCCGCGTGACGCGTTGCGGGTGGCCTAAGGTTTAATGTTTTCCCACTTTACTAATCATACGTCACTTTGATTAATTACAGGAATGGACAAATTCCACCCTCGACTAATTAATTAAATTATTCTTATTAATCTCATGATTGTGTCTCCCCAGCATAGACTAAACCCCAACTCATATAAAAGTTATATATGGGACAATTAAATCATTTTTTCTATGTAGAATCTATAAATTCTCATAAATGAATACAAATACATTATATTAATCCAACATGAAAATTATTGTAAATTGTAATGATCCATTTAGTCAAAAATTTTATGGATCATATAAGTTCCTAGTTCATACCCTAGGAATAGTTCCTACAATAACACATCCCATTATATTGGAAATATATTAATGTTTCAAAAGTTGTTTCCAAAAGTATGATACTAGTATATTTTTTGTGTTTATGGGAACCCACAATCATTAGTTTAATTGTACATTGAGGTGGAAAGTCATGTTTCTATCAATGGAGACCTATGACATTTTTACCTTATGATTTTTATTTTATTTTCATAATGCTTTTGGTGCATATTTGATTAACAAAAGTATATGTGCTTTGTATTCTTTAATTTGTGATCATTACGTTTGTTTTTTTGTTTGATCAAATAACCCATCAAGTGATTTGTGATCAAAACAATCAGCTAACTTTTACGGTTGGTTATAGTTCACAAAATTTTGTTTGGTATAGACTATGCCTGAGAAATAAAGTAAATTAATGAAAGTAAGAAACGCATTCTGTATGTCTATTATGGGGCAGCTAATTGCTTAATTTCAATGTCGAAGCCTCTGTTACATGGACTCTTCTAAAAAAACTAAAAGAAAATGCGAAAAAAATTGATTGGGGGAGGTTTGGAACCCTATGAGGAATTTGAAGGTGAATCGTGAGGGTGGGAAATTGAAATGTTGAAATAGTTCTAAACTAAGTTAGCACTTTTATTTTCTCTCGACTCACTTACGATTTTAATATTTTTTATTTAAATATTATACGATTATTTTTTGTATTAGCTACCAAAGGAAGTGTCACTAAACATGTCTCATTATCGCACTTATTTTGAAATACAGTATTAGCTAATGCTACAAGTGTGGTAAAAAGCTAATGTATGGATATATGATCTGTACTGACAGTTTTTAGAAAGTGGCATTAATTTAACGTAGTGAAAGGCTAATTTTCTAGTTGTGTCACCCAATGTATGGGGGCGCAAGGGGTCACTCAAGGCGGTTAAGGCACAGGGTGGATAGATAATTCACTCAAGACACAGAGTCACAGAGCTCTGAGATACACACTTTGAGAGAGAGAGAGAGAGAGAGCATAACACACAACGAAAGCAGAAAGCTGTAAGAGCACCAAGATCATGCAAGAAAACAAGAGCACAAAACCTAGACCGCGGCCAGCGGTTACTACCAGCAGCAAAACCCAAGCCTAGGATCTAAGAAAGCAGTAAATGAGAGGTTTCAGCCAATTTACCAGAGCGGGAACCCTATCGTTAAGGAGAACCTGACTATACCTCAGAGCCTATGCCGGAGGCTTGAGCTTTACTCTGACGAGCCCACCTCCTTAATTTTTAGCGACCCGACGTGCCCAAATGATCCCCACGTGGCTCTGATACCACTGTAGGGATCAGACCATTCGAGATTCACTAATTACTGGGACCTCTTTTATTGATATTGTTCTGAGATGGCTAATCTCAGAGATACAAGCCAAGATACAAAGGTAGAACCAAGATTACAAGAAATCTAAGTACAACAATACAAAATAGGAAACTCTAGCTACAGGTCAGTTGACCACTGGTTAGACCACCAAGCTTCATCCTACTTGTATACCTGCACACTGAGTAACACCGTTAGTATTACAAGGAATTGATCCTCAAGGACACAACAGAGCTAAGCAACTAAGGAAGAATAAAGCAGAGACGTAGCTCAGGTCGCAACAGCGACTACACCAGGCCAAGAACCTCCCCACACGCTTCAACCACAAGTCACAAGGTGAGAGAAACCGTCAAACACCGGAGCCAGAAACCCTAGTCTCACTGACTACCGCCAGAACAGTCACCAACCCTCACACGAACACAAATCTCACTGATCTCACAAGGACTTCACAAGTTCTCACACTCCAATCACTTTACACAGTCAAATCTCGAACCCTAGGTTCGATCTAACACCCAATCTCTAAAGGAAACCGAGAGAGTAACCTAACTCAAGATCTTCACCGATAGATCTAGCTAAAACACAGAGATATCGGAGAAACCAGAAGATCGGAGGAGATGACCGGCAGTAACCACCATGGATGAAGAGTGAGAGAGAAGAGAGAAGGCGGAGTGAGAGTAAGAGAGAGAGAGAGAGAGAGAGAGAGATCGGAATAGAATGAATGAGCGATGAGGAGACGGCTCCTCTACTAACTCACACAACAAACACAACCACGGATCCAACGATTGTGGTTTGTGATCCGAGTGGAAGGGACACATGGCGGCCATCAGGTGAGACTTCGGGGTAACGGGCTGGGCATGTAATTGGGCCTCACATTTAATTATAATTGGATCAACCCAACATAATTAAATATATTAGTCCAAAACCAATTAGTCCACAACTAATTCAAAGACAGAGAATAAACACCAAACCAATGCCGTCAGAATAGAGAAGTTCTCAATAGTTACTAATTATCTTGAATCCGAGATGACACCGAGGAAAAAATCCAATTCAAATTTAATTAATAACATAAAGAATACTTTATAAATTTCCACTTGTATACTCTCAATTGCGATGTTGAGATGATAAAAAATAATATCTGTAAAACTGTAGTCACTTCATGATTTGAAAATTCTAATGCAAAATGGTGGAAATAAAAATTGTCAACGTGGAATGCCACATCAATAGCACCCAAGAGCATGACAACAAATGGGGTACATCTGTGTATATGCAAAAGATGTTTGCTCTTAATAGTGATGAAAGGTCAGATCTGGTTTGAAAACAAGATTTCTAAACCAATTACTTTGCAATTAGCATAATTAATTGCAAATGTTTGCATTATTAGGCAGACACTAAAGTCACATAACGTCAATATAATTGGTTTTCGTCACACTTTGGTATATAGCACAAAGCACTAATCCGCAACATAACAATATTCAATTAATTACTATTATTACTAAATAAAATAGGATACCCCCAATTAATCATAAGGAAAATGTTATTTTTCTGACGTGGACTCAATAAATTTTTCCAATGTATATTCTAAACATCATCCATATAAGATAACTAGTCTATTTATCACTTTAAAATCTTGAACTTTGGAGAAAATTTCAATTTTGGTATGTGATCACAAATTCAACATCAAAATGTTGAGATATTTTTTAAAAGGGCTACAATATTCCTAATTCCAATTATAGTATACGTAATTTGAATTTTTTTTGCCTTGTATAAGCCGGGAAAAAATCGAATATTCATTATATTTATAGAACATAATCCTAATTTTAGCAGTTAAAAATGAAATCTAAGAAATTCCGCTTAGGTATATTCGTGGGTCATTTCCATTCGATTTTGAACAATCAAAAGACAGTGACATCATAATCATTTGTTTCCATAGTATTGAAATACACGTCCTCAACTTTTAGTGATTTTAATATATGCTACACCATTAAATTAAATATAGTATAATGGATATAGCTAGGTATGTGTTGGTGGGGATTGAGTGGAAAGCATTTCTCTTTTCAAAAATATATCCTTAAAAGGGGACAAAGAGTTGCTTAACGACCAAAGGTTTCCTTCATAAATCATTATGGATAGGATTATAAACTTAATTAAATGTTCAATCTATTATTGTCACACGTTTGATGCCAACTCCATCCAACTCATTCGTGCGATCTCTTCGTAATTTAAATCCACATAACTTGACATTTGGCACTTAGTACTAGGGTGATATGTAAAGAAATTTTTGAAGTGTTTTCAAAATTGAAGCATGCATATGCTCATATAGTTATAACATGTACTCCATAGACCATATAGTATATTCTAAAAAGTTTCGTTATTACATCAAAAAAATAAAACATGTAATTATATATATCAAATTGCCAGAGTGCTTATTATCATTTGAAATAAAAATGGATGTTATATTCGGTAAATAAAATTAAAAAAATCTCATCTTTTGAAACATTGCAACTGCAATTAATTTGCACGTTCTCTAACCTAGCTAAGTTTCAATCTACCATGAATTCGATATTGGAATTCTACCTGGACCAATCACAAAATTTTAGCTCCACACAAATTTGTATTTTGTCAAATATGGGTCAATGTCTCATTCCAAATACTAAGAAATTCCGATAATATACTATACTATCATATTTTAGAACTAGAATATGAGTATGGTCATTCTAACATACATATAAGTTACAAATGTTAATTATAAGTCTTCTTTTGAACCACCCCCACGCTGATATAGGACGATGTACATATCGTGTTGGATATTTTTTTCATGCAAAGCTAAATTTGATCTCTATTTAATAAGACAAAGACATATGAAAGCAATTAGTGCTGGTAACCTTTTACTTTCAAATCTCTTATCCATTTAAAAAGACACATTTACACAAACATCCGACTGGCTATTATTAGGAAAACTATTGTTTATGAGGAATGATGGATTCAGGTGGTGTCGATCGACCTCGTCTCATTAATTCGGATTCTTGTGTTGTCACTCACTTCACAGTGCATCATCTTGGCACGTACTATTTATAGTTGTGGTTCATTATCGATATTCATCCACTATCTATTTTCAGTAACGTTCGCAATATCAACTTATTGTATTTGAGCCTACCAATTTCTATTCCGCCATTGTCATTATTTGAACCTGACAATTCACCAAACTAGTTGGACTTAGCATAATATGATTTCCATTTATTTCATTTATGTAGGAGTATATGTTTATTTAGGTGCATGTGGCTATAATTGACATATGGTTGAACAGGAAACACAAAAGTTTGATTATTAATTATGATGGGGTCACAAAAACTTTATTGAATCCACTTTTATCCGGCATAAGGCGAACCGGTCTCCTTTGAGTGTGCTTCCCCGGACACACATCATTTCCCATTGATGGGGTACGTACTAAACAAGCCCAATAGCAGTGACAGCTCGGCCAGCCCAAAGCCCAAGAGTTCAGTTCGGCATTACCAAAGAGTTCGGCCTCAGCCTACAGCTCGGTAAAAGCCAACCAATCAAGCTCTGCTCTCAGGTCGGCATCAAGCTCTACTCTCAGATCGGCAACCAAAGCAGTTCGGTCTCGGTATTCGACCGAACAAGGAGTTAGTGGACCCATACCGGATGTCCAACACACCCACTACCACGTGATGTCAGTTCAGGCCACGATCGTAGGCCATGACCTACGCTTCACCCACGATCTTAGGCCATAACCTACACGACATCCACGACTTAGGGTGGTGATGCAAGCCATGATCTGAGTTCATTATATAAATAGAACTTAGATCTGATAGAAGAGGTTAGAATCTCTCTAGAGAAACAATCATATAGCAAGTCTGTGTTGTAAGCTGTATTTGGCAGATCAAGCAATACAATCTTGCCCTCCCTTTTTCCCGTGGACGTAGATTTACTTCAGTAAATCGAACCACGTAAATTCTTTGTGTCTGTATTTTCATTCTCTACCAGCATTTGCTAACATCAAAAATTCGCGGATCCATCACTGGCGCCGTCTGTGGGAAACGAAGAACAAAATTTGTGATAAAGCGAATTTTTGATCCATTTTTTCCACCCAAAAAATGCATACCAGATCGCAGAATACCCGCATTCCTGCCCGTGAGAACCCGGAGGAAGCCAATCCATCCCATAGGTCTGGAAAACAGCCTAGGGATAAATCCACCACCAGTTCTCATGGCGAAGGAACAGGCCGCTCCAAAAATCGTCCCACTGAGTCTTCCCAGCAGCCTGATCTGAATGAGGCTGTCAAGCTGTTCTTGGCTGAGAAGCAGGATGAGTTCTTAGCCTTCCTGCAAAAGAGCCAAGAGCCGAAGACGAAAACGGAGGATTCTCCTTCCTCATCCAGACATGAAAGTCACTACCGCAGTAGTGCCGTGTCTTCCAGGAAGAAGAATCCTCAACCCCGACATATTCCTGATCTTCCTCGGTACCGGAATCACAGGAGAACTCAATCTCCTCCATACCGACGAGATATCGGATTCGCCGTGTACGGAGCACTGAAGACTCCGTTCTCGGACGACATCACCCGAACTCCTCTACCACAGAACTACCGAACTCCGTCGATGACTTACGACGGGCTCGTGGACCCTCACGATTTCCTGGGGCGCTATCAATATAACATGGCGAACCAGGGTCTCAACGAGGTCCACATGTGCAAGCTATTTCCCGAGCTGCTCATCGGGAACGCGAGAAGGTGGTTCGATAGCCTCCCCCAGGGCAGCATCAGATCTTACCGAGATCTAATGGATGCCTTCCACAGGAGGTTCTTTCAGAAAGCGGAAGCCCGAATCACTTCGGCTCAGCTGCTTTCCATTCGTCAAGGTCGCGACGAAAAAATCAGCGACTTTATGACAAGATTCCACAAGGAATGCCTGCAAGTGGACGATCTCAACGATCTGCTTGTCATCTCGGCATTCCAAAATGGAATCCTGCCCGGAGCTCTCTACAGGAAGCTCGTTGAGTGCGGTCCGCAGACAGCTCAGGAAATGTGGGACATTGCGGACCAGTACTCCCGAGCCGATGAGGCAGACCGTCGCAAACGGTCGTTAGACAGCTCATCGTCCCGAGGAGACAGGAGGAAGCCCGATCATAGCGATCAGGGACATCCTCGCCGAACTCCTTTTGGCGATCAGGGACATCCTCGCCGAACTCCTTTTGAAAGGATTCAAAGGACTCCGGTGCAAGACAGATTGGGACCCCGTCTCAATCCCGAGAAGCCGCCCGCTCAGTTCGTACCGCTGAACAAGCCGAGAGCGGAAATTTTCGAACTACACTCCGACCTGTTCGAAAAGCCAAAGCGGATGACGAAATCTGCCGCGCGCCGACCCCAGGATAACTACTGCTCCTACCATCAAGACCACGGTCACGATACCGAGGAGTGCAGAAACTTGGCTGCAGGTATCGATGTTCTTGTGAGGGCAGGGACATTGAAAAAATACCAAAGCAAGCAGTCAAAGAAGAATAAGAAGCAGAGAGGTGCGAACTGCGCTCCTCAGGATCCGAAAAGGCAGCCGGATCCCGAAGACGATGACGAGCCGCAATATGATGGAGTAATCCTGACTATTGACGCTCTCCCTGCCGGGAAGACCAAGTCGTCCCTGAAGTCAGAGCGCAGGGGCTCCAATCGAGAGGAGCCAACGCATAAAAGGCTGAAGCAGGACGAAGTGATTACGTTCTCGGATGCTGATCCCGTCCCGGCCATCTCTCCTCACCAAGACGCCATTGTCATCCAAGCCGGAGTGGCAAACAAACTGATCCACAGGGTGTTTGTGGATACAGGAGCGTCAGTCAGCATTCTTTTTAAAGAGTGCTTCGACAAACTAGAAGTGGACCCAGCTCGGCTCAGCCCGGCTCCGCTTCCCCTGAAGAGCTTCGCCCAGGAGGACACCCGCCCTGAAGGTATTATCAGCCTTCCGATCACGGTGGGGAAAGCGCCTACTAGCTCCAGTACGATGATTGAGTTTTTCGTGGTGAAAGCTCGGTCCCCGTACAACGTCATCCTGGGAAGAGACTGGCTCAACACAGTTCGGGCCATTTGCTCCACTTATCACCTCACCATCAAGATCCCTACTAAAGGAGGGATAGCGGTCATCCGAGGTGACCAAAAGAGAGCAAAGGAATGTCTGCAAATTGCGCTTAGAAGTGCCGAGCAGTCAGATCGGCACCACCAAGCATAGCAATCACAGCAGCCGGAGTCAGAGGCGATGACCGAAGTCATACATGAGCCGAACTCGATGACAGTTCAGCTGTACGGAGACGACCCATCCAGAACGGTTAAGATCGGCTTCGCGGGAACGCCTCTACTTCGGGAAAAAAACCATCCAGCTCCTCAAGGAGTACAAAGACGTCTTTGCATGGTCTCCGTTGGACATGACCGGAGTGCCCCCCGAGGTAATCACTCATCGTTTAAATATTGATCCTTCGGTCCGGCCGATAAAACAGAAGCAAAGACTCTTTGCGGCAGAACGAAGTCAAGTCATCCATGACGAAGTCCGTCAATTATTGAAGGCGGATGTGTTATTCGAAGTGAAGTACCCTTCGTGGGTGGCCAATCCTGTCATGATCAAGAAAAAGGAAGGAGGATGGCGGATGTGCATAGATTTCACCGATCTAAATAAGCACTGTCCCAAAGATTGCTATCCCCTTCCGAACATAGATAAAAAAGTAGAAGCTCTGATAGGCTTTGAAATTTTTTGTTTTCTTGATCTATACAAAGGATACCATCAGGTTTTAATGGATGAGATTGACGCTTCAAAAACGGCCTTCATTACTGATTTCGGCATTTTCGCTTATAAAAAGATGCCATTCGGTTTAAAGAATGCCGGAGCCACTTATCAAAGGATGGTAGACAAGCTTTTTCGGCACCTGATTGGAAAGGAAGTCGAAGTATATGTTGACGATATAGTCGTCAAAAGCAAAAGCACCTCGGAGTACGAGCACAACCTCAAGTCCACTCTCAACGTGCTCAAGAAAGCCAACCTCAAACTTAATCCCCAAAAGTGTACCTTTTTGGTAGATTCGGGAAAGTTTCTGGGTTGTTGGGTTTCAAAAGACGGACTCAAGGCAAACCCCTCAAAAGTTCAAGTCGTTCAGAACATGGCAATGCCGAAGTCCATACATGACGTGCAAAGGCTAACCGGATGTCTAGCCGCACTGAGTCGATTCCTTTCCCAAGCAGCCGAAAAGCAACTGCCGTTCTTCAAGGTGTTGAAAAAGGCACCAAAGTTCGAGTGGGGAGCCGAGCAGAAAAAGGCCTTTGACGAGCTCAAAAGTTATCTAGCCGAGCTTCCTATTCTCTCTGCTCCAGCCGAAGCCGAAGTACTATTCTTATACTTAGCGGCATCGGATCAAACCATCAGCGCGGTGCTTGTACGAGAAGAAGGCCTAAAGCAGTTTCCCATCTACTTTACAAGCCGAGCATTAAGAGGTCCAGAAACAAGGTATCAACCTCTGGAAAAAATTGCTCTGGCGTTAGTAAATGCAGCAAGGAGACTGCGGCCATACTTCTATGCTCACAAGGTATGCGTCTTAACCGATCTACCTCTTCGGCAAGTTTTGACCAAGCCAGAAGCATCAGGCAGAATCGCCAAGTGGGCTATAGAGTTGGGAGAGCACACAATTGAATATCTACCTCGGAAAGCCATCAAGGGACAAGCCTTGGCAGATTTTCTTGCAGAAGCGAAGTTCGATCAAGCAATTCCTATTATTGCCGAACAGAAGAATTCTGCCAATGCCGAACTAGCACAGCCCTTGGAATCCGAAGTAGAGCCGCCGGACTGCTGGAGCGGATTCGTAGATGGAGCTTCAAACAAGATGGGAAGTGGAGCTGGTATTTTACTTGTCGCTCCCGACGGACACGAGGTAACCTACTCACTTCGTTTCCTATTCCCCACTACTAATAATGAAGCCGAGTACGAAGCCCTCCTGGCCGGACTCCAGTTAGCGCAAAGTCTACTCGTCAAATCTCTCAAAGTCCATTGTGATTCACAAGTCATAGTAAATCACATGTTGGGTACAAGTGAAGCCCGTGACGAGAGAATGAAGAAGTATTTGGACAAAGCGCAAAGCATCAGCCGAAGTTTCTCCTATTTCCGGATAATCCGCATTCCCAGAGCGGAAAATAGCCGAGCAGATACCTTAAGTAAGTTGGCCTCAGATCCGAGCTCAAAGGCGGAAGAATTAATGCATCGAAGCATTGATGAAGCCGAGGTACATTCTGTATCCAGCTCGCCGAACTGGATGACGCCGATCTTGCAGTATCTGGATCAAGGACAATTGCCCGAGGATAAGAGAGAAGCTCGGAAGATCACGTGCCGAGCTCTTCGGTACGAACTTCATGAAGGAGTCCTCTTTAGAAAGTCTTACCTCCAGCCGTTATTGCGGTGCGTAGGACCAGAAGAGACGGACTACATCCTCAGAGAAGTTCATGAAGGATCGTGCGGTAGCCACATCGGAGCCAGAGCTTTAGCTAAAAAAGTTCTGAGATGGGGATATTATTGGCCAACCATGGTACAAGAGGCAGTGCAGCTCGTCAAGAAGTGTACGAAGTGCCAAATTCATGCAAATGTCCCAAGGATGCCGCAGACCGATCTATACACTATGCAAAGCCCTTGGCCTTTCATGCAATGGGGCATAGACATAGTGGGACCACTTCCTCAAGCTCCTCGGCAAATGAAATTCCTTATCGTTGCCGTGGACTACTTCACGAAGTGGGTGGAGGCTGAACCTTTAGCTACGATAACGAGCTCAAAGGCATTGGACTTCGTCTGGAAGAACATAGTGTGCCGATTTGGCATACCCCACATCCTCATCTCGGATAATGGGACTCAGTTCACCGACAAGACGTTCAAGAATTGGTGCCAAGAGCTGAACATTCAACAGCGGTTCACTTCGGTCTCCCATCCCCAAGCAAACGGACAAACGGAAGTAACGAACCGGATTCTGGTGAAAGGGTTAAAAGCTCGGTTAGAACAAGCCAAAGGACAATGGGTAGAAAATCTCCCTCAAGTCCTATGGTCCTACCGAACTACACCCAAAACCTCCAACGGTGAAACTCCGTATAGCCTGGTGTACGGCACTGAAGCCGTAATTCCGGTGGAGATCGGCGTACCCAGTCCCCGAACCCTAAATTTCTCCTCAGAAATGAATGACGACGGACTGAGAGCAGAACTAGATCTCGCCGAAGAAAGAAGAGAATTGGCGTGCATAAAAGCAGCCAAGTATAAGGAGCAAGTAGCCCGGTATTATAACCAAAGGGTGAAAAAGCTTCAATTTCAAGTGGGAGATCTCGTCTTGAGAAACAACGAAGTAAGCCGAGCAGAAAAGCTGGGCAAACTCGAACCCACATGGGAGGGTCCATATCGGGTGTCCGAAGTCCTCGGCAAAGGGTCTTATAAATTGACTCACATGTCAGGAGAACAAGTACCCCGAACATGGCACGTCTCCAACCTCAAGAAGTTCCACTTGTAAGAGACAAAGTCCGGTCAGTCCGTCTCGTGTCTAGTTCGGTCATAGGGGTATGTGTTTTTATTTGTTTGTTTTTTACTTGTACCTTTTACTTGTCGTTTTATAAAAAGTTTAAAGTTTTTTCTTTCGTCTTTTTCATTTTTTCTCTATGTGTTTTGTCCCTATGTGCTTGTCGTCTCTTACAAATGGTACCAAGGTATATCGTTCTTTAAAGACTGATCCCCTTTTTAGATCGATTATTAAAGACTATTGTGAGTCCAAGCTTCTAAGGAGGATATAAGACCACAATTCAGCTTAACAAGCAGTCCGTCTGAAACGAACTGCAATAAGCCAACGATTGTGAGTCCAAGCTTCCAAGGAGGATACAAGACCGCAATTCAGCTTAATAAGCACTTCGTCTGAAACGAACTGCAATTAGGGAAAGTCCGATCCACGCGATAAACCTCGCCGAATTAGGACGACCAAGTTCGGTCAAAGAAGTTTACCTCATAAGACCGGGGACGACCATGTCTAGTCAAAGAGGTTTACTGCATAAGACCACTTCGGTTAACTGGGAAAGTCCGATCCACGCGATAAAACTCGCCGAATTAGGACAAGGGAAAGTTCGATCCCGGCGACAAAAATCGCCAAATTAGAACACAAACCAAGTCCGGTCAAAGATGTTTATTTCATCAGACCAAAGACGAGTCCGGTCGAAGATGTTTATTTCATCAGACCAAAGACGAGTCCGGTCAAAGATGTTTATTTCATCAGACCAAAGACGAGTCCGGTCTAAGATGTTTATTTCATCAGACCAAAGACGAGTCCGGTCAAAGATGTTTATTTCATCAGACCAAGGACCAAGTCCGGTCAAAGAAGTTTACTTCATAAGACCGAGGACAAGTACGATGAAATTTTTTCGCTAAGCTGTAAATACAGTGTTAGAAGCGAAAACAAAATTTCATTTATCAAATCTTGTTCGGCATACAACTCCGCTACCCTACAAAATGGCGTTACGCTATTACAAAGGACTATTCTACTGTCCAGGGTTGCTGAAGTTAAGCCACCTATCTGCAAAATCCTCTGGAAGCCGAGTTCGGTTGTTCCGAGCAGATGAAGAATAAGCAGGTCGACGAGATGCTATCCTCGACCCAACGCCTCTTCCCCGAGCCCGAGAAGTCCTAACACCTCGGCGATGAAGAGTCTCTGCAATAAGCATCTGCTGATCTTGCTCGCTCATAGTCACAACTCCTCGGCGAATTTCAGTCCGTCCCCGTCTTGACGATTCCGGTTGCTCCTGAGCCCGTTCTCGTCTTGACGTTTCCGGCTGTTCCGGAGTTCGTTGTTGGCTGGGAGTAGGATTTTGAACAAGGGAACCAGAGGTTTGATCTGGAGTGCGAGCATCTGTTGGCGCGATATGCCGGAGGAATCTCTCAATCGAGGGACGCCGGGCAAGAACAATGTCATACCGAGAAGCCCAGCGCCGCAATGATTTCACGACTTGTTGGCAAGCCGAGCTCTCCAGCGCATTGTTCCTCCGGAGTACATTATACTCCTCCCACAGTTCGTCAACTCGTTCCTGAACTTCTGATATGGTCATTCCCCCGCGCACACGGATGTAATCCTCATACGCAGTCCTCTCAGCAATGGCCGTATTCAGCTCGGCCTCCAGATCTTTCTTATCGGACTCTAAGTCCTTGATATCGGCCTCCAGCTTCACTAAACGAGCCAGAAGCTCGTCATTCTTCGTCTGATCGGCTATAGCTCTTCTCTCAGCTTCGTCCAAAGCCGAAGAGTACAGCCGTTTCCAGTGAAGTATCTCCATCTCCTTGGGTACAAAGCAGCTATATTAGTTCGGCAGCTATACCGAGCAGATAGTAAAATACAACAGGAATAAAGGCGAGTACGAAAAGCTATACGAAGACAAATGTAGAGAATTTTTCATTCACAAGGAAAATTTTTTACACTAGGGCTTCAAGGCCATTTTACAAGGAAGAAACTAGACTAAGAGAAGGGAGACGAAATCATACTCCGCCTGCTTCGTCTCCGGCTCCTCGGTCTGGTACAGCTTCCTTCTCCTGGGCTACCTCAGCCTCGGCCTCGCCTCCTGCCGGCCTCGCCTCCGCCTCCTGATCGGCCTCCTTCTCCGGATGCCCGGCCTGATCGACTTCGGCCTCCCGCTCCAGCGGCTCGGCCTCACCCTCTCCGTTGTAAGTCGAAGCGGGTGAAACGGGTCCCACGGAGGCAAAGATAGCCTCCAGGTTCTCGTCCCGATCAGCTCGACAACTCCGGACTCGGTCTGCAGAAAGCAGGACCGAGGATGAAGCGAGCTCCTCAAGGAGCGGCAGATTCTGAAGCCGAGCAGCTATCTCTCGGCTGTACAGAGGCAGCACGACGTCGGGCCCCTGCTCGCCCTTATCGGCAATTAGCCTTACCAGACTACCGACAAAGGCCGAGAACTGGCTGCTCAAAAAGAGTCTCTCCGTGTAGGCACGGAGACCCTCTCCTTGGGCAACCACGGCGGCAGCATCCCTCCGTTTCGTCTGCTCTCGCTGGATGACGAGCTGGTTTTTGGCAAACTGAGCTTCATCCTGGGCCGAAATCCTAGCAGCCCTGGCTTTCTCAAAGTTTGCCTCAGCCTGCTCGGCCCGGTGACAAGCAGCCGCCAATTTCCTCTGCATCTCGGCATAGTCGTTGGACGCTTTGGAGAGTTCGACGGCGACGAGCTTGGAGAGCATATCATTCCTCTGAAAATGGATAAGGAAAAAAGTTAACAGAGGGCACCAAAAATACAAGACAGAAGCCAAGCCAAGGAATCAAGAAGACAATTCACCTCGGCGAAGTCCGTGGGCCATAAAAATGGCTCACAGATATGCTCCGAAGGAGGCGCCAAGACCACGTCTTTCTCTGGCGCCCTTGGGGGCTTCTGGGTCTTCCCCTTCTTTGGACCCGAAGAGGTCTTTTGCCTCTTCGGATTCTTCTCGGCATCAGGCGCCGAGCTGGTAGCCTTCTCTCTCTCCGGCTCCACAAGCTCGGAGGACTTTCTGATAGCCTTATTCAACATGAACACTGCCAAAAAGCAAGAAAGCAAAGTCAGATTTTCTTCGTTGAAGCAGTAGAGCATAAAGATAAAGAGAAATCCTCACCCTCGGCCTCTTCGTCCGAAGACGAGATGTCGAACACGACGTCGCCCTTGACGAGCTCAGACTCCGTGTATTGTTTCCTAACTATGGGAATCTTGTTGAGCTCGCCATCGAGCTCGTCCAACGGTTCAGGCCGAGGGTGACGGATAACGGACTCCGGCCCTCTCCAGGGAAAACTAGGAGCCGCGGTCCTATCATAGTAGAAGAAGCGATTTTGCCACTTCGGCCACTTCGTTTTACAAAAGGCCCTAAAGGGCTGTAAAGGGATCAAGTAAAACCAAGACCCCTTCCTCTTAAATTGAAAGAATTTAAGGATCGCCTTCAAAGACAAATCCCTTCCTAACCTACGGAGTTCGGCAGCGAAGGCCGACAAGTGCCTCCAAGAGTTCGGAGTCACCTGGCCTAAAGGAAGCTGAAAAAAATCTAGTAAATCTATAAGGGCAGAAGGGAGGGGGAAACGAAGCCCGCATTCTAAGCAGGCCTCATACACGGTGACGTAACCCTCCGGCGGGGAGTCAGCCCTGTGATCACCGTCAGGTACCACCGCCTTCCCCCCAGGAAAAGAGTATTTTTCGTAAAGGGATATCACAGTATCCTTACTCAAGATACTGTGAAAATACTCTACGGTCTTCTCCCCGGATTCTTTCCGGCTAGAAGACCCCTTACCCCCTTTCCTAACGCTACCCGACTCCGAAGAAGAAGAAGAAGACATTTTTCTTACTTTTTGAAGGTGAAGGTAGTCTGAAGAAATTTTTGAAAGCGGAAGGAAATTTTTCACGCAGAAGATAGAGAGTGCAGAAGAAGCCAATAGCAAAGGTGTTCAAATGATGAAGAAAGACGGTATTTATCAGATTTGGAAAAGATTTCAAATCATCGCACCGTTTCGTATCCCACCTTTTCAGGATTCAACGGCCGGATTTTACTGTCGCATTTAATGCCGCATTTAATGCAGTCACGCGCAGGGCACGTCCCCTGACTTCAGCCTCCCCCGTACCCTTTTCCAGAATGCCGAAGTGACTCGCTTCGCCGAAGTGAATCACTTCGCTTTTCGGGGGGGGTAGTGATGGGGTACGTACTAAACAAGCCCAATAGCAGTGACAGCTCGGCCAGCCCAAAGCCCAAGAGTTCAGTTCGGCATTACCAAAGAGTTCGGCCTCAGCCTACAGCTCGGTAAAAGCCAACCAATCAAGCTCTGCTCTCAGGTCGGCATCAAGCTCTACTCTCAGATCGGCAACCAAAGCAGTTCGGTCTCGGTATTCGACCGAACAAGGAGTTAGTGGACCCATACCGGATGTCCAACACACCCACTACCACGTGATGTCAGTTCAGGCCACGATCGTAGGCCATGACCTACGCTTCACCCACGATCTTAGGCCATAACCTACACGACATCCACGACTTAGGGTGGTGATGCAAGCCATGATCTGAGTTCATTATATAAATAGAACTTAGATCTGATAGAAGAGGTTAGAATCTCTCTAGAGAAACAATCATATAGCAAGTCTGTGTTGTAAGCTGTATTTGGCAGATCAAGCAATACAATCTTGCCCTCCCTTTTTCCCGTGGACGTAGATTTACTTCAGTAAATCGAACCACGTAAATTCTTTGTGTCTGTATTTTCATTCTCTACCAGCATTTGCTAACATCAAAAATTCGCGGATCCATCACCCATCCACATACTTCAATTGACCATAAAATTATGTTTTATTTTTTTCTTTTCTTGGAAATATTCTAAGCACCAGCACATTAATATATTTCAAATAGTTGTGTGCAACAAATTTATGGAAAGTGGAATTCGTAAAGCTATATATCTAGGCCATATCACACAAAATCAATATACTACTAGTCTTAAAAATCAACATAGGTGGATCATTTTGCATTTCCACGTATTTAAGTTATTGTTTCAATTTCAACACCATCTTTAACAATTTTGCAATCAATACTTCAAAAAAAATAGACAAAAATAATACTATGACATTTCATCACCATTTTAGGGTATAGATTCAACCTGCATGTAAGAGCATCTCAAACGATTTACATTAAACTCAAACTTAAAAAATTATTCTCTATATAATGCTTTTTTTAGAGTGTTCACAATAGTCCGGAACAGCCACGCCACAGCCACAAAAAACTCTTCCGCCACATCATCACAAAATAAATTAAGAAAATTAAAAAAGAATGGAAGAAGGCCGCCGCGGTGGAGGCTGCGGCTCACAGTAGGCCGCCGCAGAACAGCCGAAGCCACCGCCGCGTCCACGCCGCATACGCGGCTCCGCCCCACCCGCCGTGGCGCCCCTTGTCCAGCAATAGACCGTTGCGGCGCAGCGGTGGGTGGACACTCTTACTCACAAAATTTGAAAAACTTTAGGGTTTGGGTTTAGTGTAAACCTAAAGTAGATATTTTTTTCCCAAAAACAAAAAAATGAGATTGGATTTTGAGTACTATTGGAGCTAATTACCTATTCCATTTTAGGTTTTTGTGTACCCTTAAACATGGTCTAACCATATATAGATCGACCACATTGAGATTCGGAAAATAATTCCCATCAAAATGTTGTAAATTATGTACTCCCTCTGTTTTTTAAAAATAGAAAACATGTAAAACGGGATGGGTTTTAATGCACAATTTGGTAAAGTAAGAGAGATGGAGAGAAAAAAGTAATGGAATTAATGTTAGTAGATTATGGGGTCCACTTTAAGTTGTTAATTGTAGTGGTATAAATGGTAAATAAATTGATGTATAGGGATGTAAAGATTTCCTAAAATAGAAAGTTGAAAGTTGCTGCTTTTAAAGAACGTATTAAAATGGAAAGAGTTGTTATTTTAAAAAAATGATTATGAAATTATGCCCTTTTTGTACACGACAATACGAATAACATGTGGAAATTTGGCCATTCGCCAGGACTTAATTGGGTGCTTATGATTGTAAAGTTGTTAAAGATGCATGGAATTATAATGGAAACGGATGCAACTCAAAAGTTGTGATTTTTTTATTACTATTAATTATTAAGGCTCATTTGATTGCTTGTTATGAAAAGGCATTAAAGGATAATGGATGAGATTTATCGAACATGATTACATGTAGCGATTACTTTGTTACCCTCAAGCATAACACCCAAATCCTAAGTCTTAATGGCATTTCCTTATTCACTGATTTTTCCAAAATCGATACAGAATTGCATCGTTCAGATTCGTCTATTGTGAGTCACTAATGAAAACCACTAACATACATCAACCATGGCAAGACTAATGGAAACCACATGATTTCATGATGAGGAAACTCACGCATATACAAAACCACGAAGTAGGAGAGCTCAATGCGATAGTGGGGGGATAAAGATTACTCCTTCAGTCCCCGAATAAGAGTCTCATTTTTCCATTTTAGTCTGTCTGCGAATAGGAGTCTCAGTTCACTTTTACTATAAATGGTAATAGAATCTCACATTCCACTCACTTTTCATTTAAAACTAATATCTACAAATGAAACTCATATTCCACTAATTTTTTCTACCCATTTTTCTTAACATTTCTTAAAACTCGTGTCGCCAAGGAATGAGGCTCCTAATGGCGGACGGAGGGAGTATTTGTTTGGTCAAATAATCTTTATCCATCATACATGGAAAACCTTATCCTCCACAAATGTCCAAATTAAAAAAAATGTAGGGAATCCCTCGATAGAGTTAACTACGAGTTTGAGATTACAGACGTAAAAATTGTCTAGTCACTAATAAGATTTCGAGTTTGCGAGAAAATTGAATATGCAAACCAAACATTGAAAAAACATGAGGTAGGAGCAGCTTCTAGTTGTTTAGCGTTAATCAAACAGGCCTTTATTGTGCATGAGCAAATATGACAAATGCGAGCAAAGATGATATTGCTTGCAATTTGACATGTGACTAGATACAAGATATACTAATCACATACTCCTACTTTTCATATACTATATGTCATGAATTTTAGAGTGAACTATATAAATCCGTGCATGATCTTTCACTTTCGCACATATCTAATTTTTATTAGTGAATAGTGAGAATTATACCAATAGCTTATACATCAAGGTGATCGTCTATACTCTTTAATGCCTGACATTTAAAATTAAATTATGCGCATTAAAATATGACCAGTGTTTGTAGATATTCAATTATTGGACAAATACAATATAGTTGTATATTACTCCTTAATTAATAGTATACCATTGAATCGTTCGTGGCAAAAGAAAAACAAAACAAGAACCCTTCAAATATAAGGGTGGTAGTGTGTTTTTACATGATAGTGTTGGACTCAAGGGTATTCTATACATTGTTTTTAGTGTACACTATTAGTAGTCTCCAATCTAAACAAGACACGTGAACCCCTCTCTAAATCTATACATGGAAATTCAAATAAATAACCTTGGTCTAAAATTAATGTGTATGTATATATACTGAAAAATGATCAAAACGAAATTGCATCTTAATACATAAATGTGGTCTAAATCCTGATCTAGGATTAGGCGATTTGATGATCATTATTAATCAGATTTAGGTCATTTTATAAAATTTGTATATGAGATCATTTTAGATCATTTTAGGTCATTCTACTAATAATGACTTACAAATTAACTAACAATGATCTAATCATGTCCCAGTATGCTTTCATTCTGCATTTTGTATTAAAAATATAGTTCTGCATATATCACACCACTATATATTTCTATTAGGTCATGCAAATACATTTATTTGCTTCAACTATATATTTCTGTTAGTTCATGCAAATACATTTATTTGCTTCACTATATATTTCTATTAGTTCATGCAAATACATTTATTTGCTTCATTAATACTCTGAATTAATGTGTTGTCCTGTTAACTTCGCCCACCAACAAATTGTGATAAATGTTGTATTGATTGCAAACTAGATTAGGTTAGGCACTATTTAAATAAATAGACTCAACTCCTTTAATAAGACTGCGCAATTAAAAAATGGACTTCCTCCGTCACTCATTAATTATCCACTTTTGTCATTTTCATTCGTCCTCATTAATTGTTTATTTTTATTTTTTTACTATAAATGGTAAGTAAGTTTCGCTTTCACTAACTGATTCTACTCACATTTTATTAGTATAAAACTAATAGAGTGAACTACACTAATAGTCTCTGGTCTTGTCGAAAAATGCACCAATGGTCCCTAAAAATTTTATAGCCTATTTGGTCCCTAAAAATTACATTTTTGGTACCTGTCGGTCTTTTATACCCATCTGCATTCAAAAAATCTCCTAAATGCCATGGAGGGCATTTTCGGTATCTGGAAATTACAGTTTTGGTACCTCTTCAATCATGCAATTATTTTGGACATAAATAAAAGCATGATGGAGTACGTACTAAACAAGCCCAACAGCAGTAAAGCCCATCAGCCTAAAGCCCAAGAAAGAGTATCAGTTCGGTATGACTAAAGAGTATCAGTCCGGCATGACTAAAGAGTTCAGTTCGGCACAACCAAAGAGTTCGGCCCCAGCCTACAGCTCGGTAAAAGCCAACCAATCAAACTCTGCTCTCAGGTCGGCATCAAGCTCTACTCTCAGATCGGCAAAAGCTGCTCGGCAATAATTCAGCAGTTCGGTCTCAGTATTCGACCGAACTAGGAGATAGTGGACTCATGCAGGATTTCCACCTCCACTACACCCACAATCTATTTAGTGGTGTCAAGCAGTCATTAACTCATGCAGGATAGTGGACCCATGCAAGATCGCCACGATCTCCACGACATCCACTACCTAGTAAATGGCTGCATGCCACGATCTTGGTTCAATGTATAAATAGAACCTAGATCAGATAGATAGGTTTAGACTCTCTCGCTCTCTAGAGATAAAATATCAAATAGCAAGTCTGTATTGTAAGCTGTAGAAAACAGATCAAGCAATACAACTCTGCCCTCTTTTCTTCCCGTGGACGTAGATTTACCTCAGTAAATCGAACCACGTAAATTCATTGTGTCGTGATCTGCATTTTCCAGCATTCTTCACCATCAGAAATTCGCGGATTCATCACTGGCGCCGTCTGTGGGAAACAGAGAACCAAATCTGTGATAAAGCGAATTTTTGACCCTTTTTCCACCCCAAAAAAATGCATACCAGATCACACACTACCCGTAATACCGTTCGTGAAAACCATGAGGAAGCTAGTCCAGCTCGCAGGTCTGAAAAACGACCTCGGGAGACATCTACCTCCGGTTCTCACGAAGAAGGAACAAGCCACTCCAGGAGAGATCGCACCGAGTCTTCCCAGCAGCCCGATTTAAATGAAGCTGTCAAGCTGTTCTTGGCCGAGAAGCAGGAGGAGTTCTTAACCTTCCTGCAGAAGAGCCAACAGCCGGAGAAGACAACGGCGGATTCTCCCTCCTCATCCAGACATGAAAGTCACTACCGCAGTAGTGACGTGTCTTCCAGGAGAAAGAATCCTCAACCCCGACATGTTCCTGTTCCTCCTCGGTACTGGAACCACAGGAGAACTCCATCTCCTCCGTACCGAAGAGATGTCGGGTTCGCCATGTACGGAGCATTAAAGACTCCGTTCTCGGACGATATCACCCGAACTCCTTTGCCGCGGAACTACCGGACACCGTCAATGACTTATGACGGGCTAGTGGATCCTCATGACTTCTTAGGACGCTATCAATATAATATGGCGAACCAGGGTCTCAATGAGGTCCATATGTGCAAGCTGTTCCCCGAGCTGCTCATCGGGAACGCCAGAAGGTGGTTCGACAGCCTTCCTCAAGGCAGCATTAGATCCTACCGAGATCTAATGGATGCTTTCCACAGGAGGTTCTTTCAGAAAGCGGAAGCCCGAAGTACTTCGGCTCAGCTGCTTTCTATACGTCAAGGTTGCGACGAAAAGATCAGCGACTTCATGACGAGATTCCACAAGGAATGCCTACAAGTAGATGATCTCAACGATCTACTTGTCATTTCGGCATTCCAAAATGGAATCCTGCCCGGAGCTCTCTACAGAAAGCTCGTGGAATGCAGTCCGCAAACAGCTCAAGAGATGTGGGACATTGCGGACCAGTTCTCCCGTGCCGATGAGGCAGACCGTCGCAAACGGTCTTTAGACAGCTCATCCCGAGGAGACAGGAGGGAGCCCGATCATAGCGATCAGGGACATCCTCGCCGAACTCCTTTTGGCGATCAGGGACATCCTCGCCGAACTCCTTTTGAAAGGATTCAAAGGACTCCGGTGCAAGACCGATTGGGGCCACGTCTCAATCCTGAGAAGCCGCCCGCTCAGTTCGTACCATTGAACAAGTCAAGAGCGGAAATTTTTGAACTGCATTCCGATATGTTCGAAAAGCCTAGGTGGATGACGAAATCGGCCGCGCGCCGACCTCAGGATCAATATTGCTCCTTCCATCAAGACTACGGTCACGATACCGAGGATTGCCGACATTTGGCTGCAGGCATTGATGCCCTTGTAAAAGCAGGGACGTTAAAAAAATACCAAAGCAAGCAGCCGAAAAAGAACAAAAAGCAGGGAGGTGCGAACTGCGCTCCTCAGGATCCAAAAAGGCAACAGGATCCCGAAGACGATAACGAGCCGCAATATGATGGAGTAATCCTAACTATTGACGCTCTCCCTGCCAGGAAGACCAAATCGTCTCTGAAGTCATAGAGCAGAGGTTAAAAAGCTCGGTCTCCCACCCTCTCCAACAGATGCCGAAGTGATTTTCTTATACTTAGTGGCATCCGATCAAACCATTAGCGCGGTGCTTGTACGAGAAGAAGGCCTAAAGCAGTTTCCCATCTACTTTACAAGCCGAGCATTAAGAGGTCCAGAAACAAGGTATCAACCTCTGGAAAAAATTGCTCTGGCGTTAGTAAATGCAGCAAGGAGACTGCGGCCATACTTCTATGCTCACAAGGCAGAATCGCCAAATGGGCCATAGAGCTGGGAGAACACTCAATCGAGTATCTACCTCGGAAAGCCATCAAGGGACAAGCCTTGGCAGATTTTCTTGCAGAAGCAAAGTTCGATCAAGCAATTCCTGTTATTGCCGAACAGAAGAATTCTGCCAATGCCGAACTAGCACAGCCCTTGGAATCCGAAGTAGAGCCGCCAGACTGCTGGAGCGGATTCATAGATGGAGCTTCAAACAAGATGGGAAGTGGAGCTGGTATTTTACTTGTCGCTCCCGACGGACACGAGGTAACCTACTCACTTCGGTTCCTATTCCCCACTACTAATAATGAAGCCGAGTACGAAGCCCTCCTGGCCGGACTCCAGTTAGCGCAAAGTCTGCTCGTCAAATCTCTCAAAGTCCATTGTGATTCACAAGTCATAGTAAATCACATGTTGGGTACAAGTGAAGCTCGTGACGAGAGAATGAAGAAGTATTTGGACAAAGCGCAAAGCATCAGCCGAAGTTTCTCCTATTTTCGGATAATCCGCATTCCCAGAGCGGAAAATAGCCGAGCAGATACCTTAAGTAAGTTGGCCTCAGATCCGAGCTCAAAGGCGGAAGAATTAATGCATCGAAGCATTGATGAAGCCGAGGTACATTCAGTATCCAGCTCGCCGAACTGGATGACGCCGATCTTGCAGTATCTGGATCAAGGACAACTGCCCGAGGATAAGAGAGAAGCTCGGAAGATCACGTGCCGAGCACTTCGGTACGAACTTCATGAAGGAGTCCTCTTTAGAAAGTCTTACCTCCAGCCGTTATTGCGGTGCGTAGGACCAGAAGAGACGGACTACATCCTCAGAGAAGTTCATGAAGGATCGTGCGGTAGCCACATCGGAGCCAGAGCTTTAGCTAAAAAAGTTCTAAGATGGGGATATTATTGGCCAACCATGGTACAAGAGGCAGTGCAGCTCGTCAAGAAGTGTACGAAGTGCCAAATCCATGCAAATGTCCCAAGGATGCCGCAGACCGATCTATACACTATGCAAAGCCCTTGGCCTTTCATGCAATGGGGCATAGACATAGTGGGTCCACTTCCTCAAGCTCCTCGGCAAATGAAATTCCTTATCGTTGCCGTGGACTACTTTACGAAGTGGGTGGAAGCTGAACCATTAGCTACGATAACGAGCTCGAAGGCATTGGACTTCGTCTGGAAGAACATAGTGTGCCGATTTGGCATACCCCACATCCTCATCTCGGATAACGGGACTCAGTTCACCGACAAGACGTTCAAGAATTGGTGCCAAGAGCTGAATATTCAACAGCGGTTCACTTCGGTCTCTCATCCACAAGCAAACGGACAAACGGAGGTAACAAATCGTATCCTGGTGAAAGGGTTAAAAGCTCGGTTAGAACAAGCCAAAGGGCAATGGGTAGAAAATCTCCCTCAAGTCCTATGGTCCTACCGAACTACACCCACAACCTCCAGCGGTGAAACTCCGTACAGTCTTGTTTACGGCACTGAAGCCGTGATTCCGGTGGAGATCGGCATACCCAGTCCCCGAACTCTAAACTTCTCAGCAGAAATGAATGACGACGGACTGAGAGCCGAGCTAGATCTTGCCGAAGAAAGAAGAGAATTGGCATGCATAAAAGCAGCCAAATACAAGGAGCAAGTAGCCCGGTATTACAACAAAAGGGTGAAGAAGCTGCAATTTCAAGTGGGAGATCTCGTCTTGAGAAACAACGAAGTAAGCCGAGCAGAAAAGCTGGGCAAGCTCGAACCCACATGGGAAGGTCCGTATCGGGTGTCAGAAGTCCTCGGCAAAGGGTCTTACAAATTGGCTCACATGTCAGGAGAACAGGTACCCCGAACATGGCACATTTCCAACCTCAAAAAGTTCCATTTGTAAGAGACAGTCCGGTCAGTCAGTCTTGAGTCCTGTTTGGTCAATGTGCTTTCTGTGGTTTGCTTGGTCTTTTGTTTGTCTCTGTGCGTTTTGTCTGTGTGTTTTGTCTCTCTGTGCGTGTCGTCTCTTACAAATGTTACTGAGGTATCTTGTTCTTCGAAGGCTGATCCCCTTCTTAGAACATATACAAGCCAACGATTGTGAGTCAAAGCTTCTAAAGAAGATACAAGGCCACAATTCAGCTTAAACAAGCAGTTCGTCTGAAACGAACTGCAATAAGCCAACGATTGTGAAGTCCAAGCTTCTAAAGAGGATACAAGACCGCAATTCAGCTTAAGAATCAAGCACTTCGTCTGAAACGAACTGCAACGAAAGTCCGATTCTCGCGATAAAACTTGCCTGAATTAGGACAAGGGAAAGTCCGATCCACGCGATAAAACTCGCCGAATTAGGACAAGGGAAAGTCCGATCCCCAAATTAGGACAACGGAAAGTCCGATCCGAGCGATAAAACTCGCCAAATTAGGACACAAGCTTAGTCCGGTCAAAGATGTTTATTTCATCAACCCAAAGACGAGTCCGGTCAAAGATGTTTATTTCATCAGACCAAAGACGAGTCCGGTCAAAGATGTTTATTTCATCAACCCAAAGACGAGTCCGGTCAAAGATGTTTATTTCATCAGACCAAAGACGAGTCCGGTCAAAGATGTTTATTTCATCAGACCAAAGACGAGTCCGGTCAAAGATGTTTATTTCATCAACCCAAAGACGAGTCCGGTCAAAGATGTTTATTTCATCAGACCAAAGACGAGTCCGGTCAAAGATGTTTATTTCATCAGACCAAAGACGAGTCCGGTCAAAGATGTTTATTTCATCAACCCAAAGACGAGTCCGGTCAAAGATGTTTATTTCATCAGACCAAAGACGAGTCCGGTCAAAGATGTTTATTTCATCAGACCAAAGACGAGTCCGGTCAAAGATGTTTATTTCATCAGACCAAAGACGAGTCCGGTCAAAGATGTTTATTTCATCAGACCAAAGACGAGTTCGGTCAAAGAAGAGTTCACTTCATAAGACCGAGGACAAACATCAACTTACCCCGTACCTTTATCCAGAATGCCGAAGTAATTCACTTCGCTTTCCGGGGGGGGTAGTGATGGAGTACGTACTAAACAAGCCCAACAGCAGTAAAGCCCATCAGCCTAAAGCCCAAGAAAGAGTATCAGTTCGGTATGACTAAAGAGTATCAGTCCGGCATGACTAAAGAGTTCAGTTCGGCACAACCAAAGAGTTCGGCCCCAGCCTACAGCTCGGTAAAAGCCAACCAATCAAACTCTGCTCTCAGGTCGGCATCAAGCTCTACTCTCAGATCGGCAAAAGCTGCTCGGCAATAATTCAGCAGTTCGGTCTCAGTATTCGACCGAACTAGGAGATAGTGGACTCATGCAGGATTTCCACCTCCACTACACCCACGATCTATTTAGTGGTGTCAAGCAGTCATTAACTCATGCAGGATAGTGGACCCATGCAAGATCGCCACGATCTCCACGACATCCACTACCTAGTAAATGGCTGCATGCCACGATCTTGGTTCAATGTATAAATAGAACCTAGATTAGATAGATAGGTTTAGACTCTCTCGCTCTCTAGAGATAAAATATCAAATAGCAAGTCTGTATTGTAAGCTGTAGAAAACAGATCAAGCAATACAACTCTGCCCTCTTTTCTTCCCGTGGACGTAGATTTACCTCAGTAAATCGAACCACGTAAATTCATTGTGTCGTGATCTGCATTTTCCAGCATTCTTCACCATCAGAAATTCGCGGATTCATCAAAGCACATTTTACAACAAAACATATTTTCTTTTAAATTAATTCACTTTAATTTTTTAAATAATTACTTGAATAACGTATAGATTAAGCTTTATAACGAAAAAATTACAATAGTTCACTTTAATATTTTTAATAAAAAAATGTTACTTGCAAGAATTCGCTTTAATTTACGTTAGATATAATTCACTTAAATTTAATTATTATATTTAAAAAATATTTTTCACTATGCTATATTGCAATTAACGTAATTAAATATTTATTTTTTACTTAAGTATAGTAACATTTAAATATTTAAGTAACATTTTTAAATAAAAAATTACTATAGCTCACTATAATATTTTTTCTTCTCAAATTTAAAAAAATTAAGTAAAATTTTTAAGTAAAAATAAATCCCACGAAGAATTTTCTATAATTCACTTTAATATTTATATTAAAAAATGTTACTCTTAAATATAATTTTTTCTTCGCAAACATTATTTAAAATATTATTTAAATGAAAGTATAATTGAGTTTATAAAAGAAAATGGTGATGGAAGAAAAAATGAAAAAAATTAAAGGGAGAGTAGAAAGGTCCAAAATGCCAAAAACTCTAAATATTCGCACTGGTGGTGCCTAGAGTTACTTTAGTCTTATCGTACAAAAAATAATACAATATAAAAATTTTTTAGGGACCATTGGTGCATATTTCGACAAGATCAGTGGCTATTAGTGTAGTTCACTCAAACTAATAAATGAAACTTATATTTCACTTACTTTTTTAATCCACTTTTTTTACATTTCTTAAAGTTTAAAATCAAAGTGGATAATTATTAAGGACCATAGGAAGTATATATTAGGAATATTGGCATGATTCATGTGACATGAGAATAGAATGAATCATGGGCATATTCTCCGCAAACTCCAACTAAATAAAATGCAAAAAATATTACGCAATTTATTCTAGTGGCGTTGTGTATTAATTAATCATGTAACCTATGTTTTGAACTTAAGAATTTATAAGATCGGATTTTTGTTCAATGACATCTATTATGGTGGTGTTTGGTTTCCCGGATAAAATAATATTAAAATATAATTTATGATTGAGTTGTGAGATTATTTTAGTCATAGGAGATTAACTATGATTAATTATCCCATGATTATCCATCTAGGATTGAATTTTGAGATTGAATCTCATGAACCAAACACACTACATATTTAATCCGGGATACAATCTTGGAAACCGAAAACGATGTAGGAGTACTATAATTGTACAAGATTGGGTTTCGTTGACGAGGAATATGACTTTAGAAAGTAATCCGTTTTCTTATTTATAAATTGTTTTGTTTATTTCGATTTTCATTATTAAAGAAAGTCGAAAGAATCAATCATTCACTAGAAATAGTATACCAAATTATTTAGATTTTACACACCGACATAATATATGTACCATGATTAGTTGTCCACGAATATCATGATCTGCATAGGTCATAGTAGTAGACTAGCATATTTATATTTAGTTAAAAATGTGAGATGATATGAAAGGTTAAAATTGTTCATTTCTAGATAAACTTTGAACTTATTGTGCACGCTTTCAATTTTCACAAGAATTCCTCATATTTAAAAAAAAGTACTAATATAATTATCTTAATAATTATACTATTAACAAAAATGAGTATTGATTCAACATTTCGTTTACTTCGCTGTGTAGAGGTGTTAGAATTGAACATAGAAATTAGAAAGCTCATTGCATATTATACGAGGTTGAAATTATTTTCTTGAATAAATTATTGATATGTATCTAGAATAGAACTGGACACCAACCTTCGCAATAGCACAATAAGAATGAAACTTGTAATGAAACTTGTAATTAGTGAGACAGGAAGATTAATACGAACAATTATTTACTCTCTTAATTCTTGAAAGTTTATCACACTTCTTTTCTACACTCGTTTTGTAAAAATAATATATTAAATAGTTAAAGTGAAGGAAGAATAAAGGAAGCGACGTAATAATGTTGATAAAAGTCTTAACTAAATTATTATTTCTCTTGCTTCATACTATCTTCACACTAACTTATTAATTAGTTTTATAAAACAAGTGAAAAAAGAATTGTGATAAACTTTCAAGGACATAGTAAGTATTTCAATATCGTGTTTATTCATACTCCAGTATATTAATATCTACTTTCTCTATTTTTTTAAATAGAAATTTATGAAAATACATGAATTTGTGATAATGTAGGAGAAAGAATAGGTCTCACCTCATATAAAAAAAGAAGTTTTTTAAAGTGAAAAGTTTATATTTTTAGTAAACCGACCAAAAAGAAAGATGATTTATTTAAAATGGGACGGATGGAGTATAAGAAATACTACTCTCTTCGTTCCATAGTAGTGGAGACATTTCTTTCTGGCATGCAGATTAAGAAAAAATTGTGTTAGAATAAAGTAGGAAATGAAAAAGGTGGAGAGATGAAGAGAAAATAATGTAAGAGAAAGTAAAGTCAGTGAGAAGAAATGTATTGACTTTTACTAAAATGAAAAATGACTCTACTACTATGAAACGTACCGAAATGACGGAATGACTCGAGTAATATTGAATTATTATAGACCCGAAAAGTATACGTACTCGCAATTAATAAGGGAAAACATCCATTTTAGTGATAAAATACACAAACTATAGATAAATTTATTTTTCACTTGAAAATATTGAGGTGGCTCACATGGAGCTCGTACACGTACACCCGATGATCAATTATGAGAGAGAATCAATAATCATTCATAGAATTGCCCCGCGCCACGTGGAAGGATTTGATGACATGTAGTACCGTGGACCACTGATCTCTGAGCTGCTCAGCCTGCAGCCAAACAAAACCCCAAACTGAACACGACCCACGTGGTCGGGTGGGGCCCAACCGGGTAGTGGCGATCATGTAATTTCATGATGCTGTTAGGGTCAAATTTGGTGGGAGTGAAGATTTTGTGAAATCTACTGCGAAAATTCTTTGCAGGGTTGATGTGGAGCCATCCCCATTGCCTGCTGCGGAGCAGACAGCCAATCCAAATCCATTTCTCCTAGTACTCTATTATTTTATTGCTTTTAGGGCATCACTGTGGATGCCTAAAGCCCGCCCTATACACCGTTAGCGGACAGTCCTAAGGCGCGCCCTATAAGTTTTGCTATTTTTCAAATTCATTTTATAGCATAAGTTGAGAGTGAAAAACTGAATCGAAAGATTACAAATGAAATGAAGGGTAGGGGTATTTATATAAACACAATTTTCGAATTTAAAAAATAAAAAAAATTAAAAAACGGGTTGCATCGTCCGCGCCATCATCTGCCCCCACAGTGGGCGGACGATGCCCTATCGTCCCCGGACTAAGTTTAGGGCGAGGACGACGCATCGTCCATCGTCCGCGCACCCACAGTGGCGGACGATGGCGTGCCCGAGGCATCGAGCGGCCTAACTTCCGCCCCATTGTGGATACTAGTAGTACTATTCTCACCTTATTTCAAATTAATGCGCATTTGTTTTTTTATCATCGTAATTAATACTCGCCCTTTATGATGTCATGATCCACTTTGTTAAGTAGCATGCAGACTTAGTAAAAGTTGCCCAAATATAATCCATGATATCTAAAAAGGAACTCCTTCTTATCCATAGTAATAAAGCAATTTTCTTATTTGGAGACGATTAATTATAGTTGAGCTATTTTCTTATTTAGATAAAATAATACTTTTTTCTCATTTACTTTATTCTTTTTATTTTTCTTTTTTTCTACTTTATTATCTTTTATTTTCTCTATTACTTTATTCTCTATTTTTTCTACTTTATTATCTATTCACTTAATATATTTATTATAGAAAAAAGAGAGTAGTTCCTCAATTTCCCATCTCATTATGAGCAACCAAGCAAGACACTTTTTTAAGCACAAAATTTAAAAAATTAAAAACAGAAAGAATAAAGTAAAGAAGTGAAGAAATAATAAAGTACTTCCTTCGTCCCAAGGAAGATGACTCATTCCTTGAGCAGTATGAGATTTTATGCAACTTTATTTTGTGTGTTAAGTGGAGAGAGTAAAGTAAGAGAGCGAGAATAAAGTAGAGATAAAATGTGTTTCCAATTTTAGTAATAAGTCATCTTGGTTGGGACAAACTAAAAAGAAAATTGAGCCATCTTTAGCTGGATGAAGGGAATACGAGAGAAACTAAAGTAAGAGAAAAGAAATTGTTATTATTTGAAGAGGAAAATAACTCATTTCAGGTAAGACATCCTAAAAAAATTGTGACTCTGCTTATTTATGGTGATACAGAATTAGTAAATTATACTTTGCTGCTGTCTTGTTTAAAAGATTCCTTTTACAACACAAGATTTTATATAATAAATATGTTTTGAGTTAAATAAATATAAATTAAAGTTAATGGATATAATTAGAAATTATATGGAGTATTTTCATTATATAGGAGTATCACTTTAGATAGGATGTTGCGAAAAATCGCATTAATTGAGAAATGTGGATTGTGGAGTAGTATTAGAAGAGAAGTGAACCATATGTTATCTAAAAAATGAAGTACTGTAAATCATGTTGTGTGTATGAATTGATCAATTAGGCCATCTGCAATGGGCGGACGATGGCACGCCCGATGGCGCGCATCGTCCGCGCCATTCATCGTCCGCCCCTACTGTGGATGTGTGGCATAGGCCGCGGACGATAGTCGTGGCCTATGCTTCGGGCGCGACTTAAACCGCGGACGATGGCCATCGTCCGCGACATCGTCCGCCCCATTGTGAAGTCCGTGGACGATGGCACGCGGTTTCGTTAGGTTTCGATGAGGTTTTATCTAGGCAGACCACAATGCGCAACCAATGGGCTCGTAACCGCCGTCGCTGAGTTTGCGTTTTTTATTATTTCGCATTGTAATGTATTAATTTTTATTAAATGAATGAAGTTTTTAAAATTCGTATTTTAAATGTATTTTAGTTTTTTTTTAATTCGTATGTATTTTGTAAATATGGAGTACAAAATTGATGATGTGGCGCGCCTTAGAGCGCCCCACTGCAGGTGGAGAAGGAGGAGGATAAAAATGCTGACGTGGCGCGCCATAGGGCGCGCCTTAGGACGCCCCACTGCTGATGGTCTTAGTGGAGTAATTGAGTGTGATGCCAAAAATTTCGAATTCAAATATATCATAATATGATTTTTAATTGCAATTCATTTTATCGGAAAAAGTGGAACACCTACTTCCCTGCTCAGTGAAAATGAAATCTAAAGTTTGCGGCATCATGGGTACTAATATATGGGTACTAATATATGTACACGAATGATATGTTCAGTTGGCAAGATTAAATCTCATGATTAAATATGTATCATGTTTGGTTCATAAGATTGAACCCTTCAACTTAATCCTAGATGGATAGTCTCATGATAATTAGTCATAGCCTCCCCCTCCAACTAAAATAATCCCACAACTTAATCCTAAATGAATAGTCTCATGATATTAGTCATGACAACCGAACGCCACCGAACAGTATAACTAGGTGGCTGATTTACTAATAAAATAATAATAAGATATAATCTAAGATTATATAGTGAGTTATGGGATTATTTAGTAGAAAGAATTGGCTATTACAAATTATTACATGACTATTCGGACAGGACTAAATCATGTGATTCAATCTAGGAATCAAATTTAACATAAATTTAATTATGTAATAGTATTATAATTTTGCAAACAGAACGTTGTCAATGTATAAAAATATGTTTAGTTTAATAATAGCAAGAGACTATATGGCATTATCTCATCATCTAAGTGGTCTATAAGGAATAAGGAGAGTACTGGAAAGACACTTATCACATTCAAACGGTGCACACGTTAATTTATTAGAAGAGAGATTTAAAGTTCAATTTAATTGCTCTGTAAAGTGATACTCCTAAGTCATGGCAAATTATTACCCTAGCCTATTTGCGTTTAATATAACATAAAAAATTACAGTTTGCTGGAAATTTATGGACTAGCATAAATGAAATGAATTGAAATGAGTATGCACCAATTTACAAGAGGCGAAAATATAAAGTAGCAGTACTAGAATATCTACTTCATTTTTATACTCAAGCAAATTAAACAATTAGAGCATCACAATGGCTTCGCCCAGCAATAGCTCAGCCACATCCCAGCCACAAACTCCTCCTGCCACATCATCAGCACTAAAAATCCTCCGCCACATCATCAGGACATACAAATAGCCCAGCAATAGCCCAGCAATAGCCTCGCCACATCACTCCTAATTATTTAAAACAAATAATTGACAATCACACAAAATACGGAATTAAATTTACGACAAAGATACGCGAAAATTCAATAATATTATTTAAATTAAAAAAAAGTACATTAAAAAAATACATTAATTTAAAAAAAAAATACATTAAAAATACATTAATTTAAAAAAAGTACATTAAAAAAATACATTAATTTAAAAAAAATTACATTATTTAAAAAAAAACCCGACCTCCGCCTCACTCCTCGTCTCCGTCGCCCCGTCGCCGCCGGTACCCTCGTGCCCCCCCCCCCCCCCCCCGTTCTTCAAATCGTCATGCATGCTCACGAGCAATGCGTGAAGAAATCTCTTCTCATCGGGGTCCTCTGCCGCCTTCCAATCGACTAAGATCTTGACCATCTGAGCACGCGTTTGTTGACGGACGAAGAATTTGAGATCCTCTGTCGACTGGCCAAAGGGGATGCCGACTGAACCTCCTGGGACCCCCCCCCCCCCGCCTCCCGTTGCGCCCGCCTTTGACCAATCGGGCGATTTCGGCCAGCGAACGATGGAGGGGACGGGAGCTCCTGAGCACCCTCGGGAGGGTCGTGGGAACCACCGCTGCTGCCGCTGTAATCACTGGTATAGTGTTTCGAAAAAAAAAAATCGCTCGCCGATCATTCGCCGGTCCGGAGCCTGCAATGGTGACGAGCGGACCGGCGAGCGCATCGCCCATCGCTCGCGAATCGACGTGCGCTCACCGGTTACAATGGTTCGGCGAGCAAACCAGCGAGCACCGGAGATCAACTAACCGGTCTGCTCACCACCATTGTGGATGCTCTTAGCTCGTACTACCAATCAAGAAGAGGGATTTGGATCCTCTACGGTGCACAGCACTGCTGTGCACCTAATAAAATAATTTTTTAATAATAAAAAAAAAATATTTTTTTAATGTGTTGTGAGGTGCACAGCAGTGCTGTGCACCGTAGAGGATCCAAATCCCAAGATGAGGGGGACAACTGCATTACCTGTTTAATTACATTTTCTAAGTTCTTTATTATAATATGGAATGGTGGAGGTGGATAATTGGTTAGTTCCAAAAAATAAAGGAAAACTAAAAGAAAAAAAAGGGGGGGTGAAGAAGAGGTGGGCCTACACAAAATTTCCCGACAGGAAATGTCATCACGCCTCACTTGAAATGCCCAACTCTGGTTACCAACCATGGTTAGATATGTCTAACTACAGTGACAACCAAATGCACTGTGGGTTGTGCAGTGAAAAAGGGGACAACCTAACCACGTTCTGTGAAACCGAAACAAATTACTCATTACATTTACAATTTGTAGAGAGAGAGAGACTGAGGCATATGTTAAGCTGTTTCTTGGGATTCTGCAGCGCCGTTGCTCACGATCCTTGCCCCCACTGATTTGATATGCATTTCCCACCCAAATAGGAGGAGCAAATATCACTGAAAAAAGGCATAATTTACTGGTTTAGTTCTCTAGTGGAAGGTTGGTTGTGAAATAAGCGAAATTGGACATGGGTTTTGGTTGAATTTCATTTTTTGGAGCTGAAACGTGTAGTCATGGCAAACAGAGTTCCTTTGTCGCAGCAGCAATATGGTTGTTTTCCAGCTGAAGGTCAAACTTTTGAAATGGCCTTTCATTTTATCTTCGCCTAATTTCTGAGTTTTACCTTGTTTTTTTTTGTTGAAATTTTGATTTTATAATTTTAGGGGGTGGAGGAGCAAAAGATGTAATGTATGAGGAATTATGGAGGGCTTGTGCAGGTCCTTTGGTGGATGTTCCTCAGGTTGGAGAGAAGGTTTACTATTTCCCTCAAGGGCATATGGAACAGGTGAGTTTCTGTTTAGAGTTTTTTTTTTGTTTTTTAATTATGTGTGTATGATTGTGATGATTGCTTGAATTTTATGTTTGAGGGTTTCTTTGTTGATTTAATATTTTAATCTGGCGCTTGTGATTTTTTTGTTAGTTGGAGGCTTCAACTAACCAAGAATTGAATCAGAGGATACCATTGTTCAATCTTCCCTCAAAGATTCTTTGCAGTGTTTTCAACATTAATCTGCTGGTATGTTGCCTTAAATTGAACATTGCGTGTTCAGGGATGTATTGGAATTTAGTGAATGCTTTATGATGGTTTGTGAATTGATTATACTCTTTAGTGGTGGTGAAGAGTTAGTTAGTGAATGTATCTTTTTCTGTGTAGACTGAAGTAGACACTGATGAGGTTTATGCACAAATTACTTTGATGCCTGAAGCAGATGTAAGCATTTATACACCTCCTCTGTGTTTTTAAATATTTGATTTTGATGTTAGTGGGGTTTGGAAGAGATTTGTTTTGAATTTTATGGTCACACTATTTGTAGCAAACTCAGCCAAGAAGTCCGGATATCTCTTGTGATGAGCCCCCTAGGCCTGTAGTTCACTCATTCTGCAAGGTTTTGACAGCCTCAGATACAAGCACCCACGGCGGATTCTCTGTTCTTCGGAAACATGCTAATGAATGCCTCCCTCCCTTGGTATGATTGTCTATTTCTCCTTGCTTGCTCTGTGTTCTGTTTAATTCTTCTATATTATTGCACTTAATAGGGGTCTTGTTGTTCTGTAAAACCAGGATATGACACAGCAGACACCAACTCAGGAACTAATCGCCAAGGATCTCCATGGGATTGAGTGGCATTTTAAGCACATATTTAGAGGTGATCTTTTGCTCTTTTGGGTTGTTGATACGAGTATGTTTTCCTTGATATAAAAGAACGTCTTGCTATGTTTGATCTGTGAGCAGTAACTTATTCAATAAAGTTGACATGTAAACTGCACAGGTCAGCCTCGGAGACATTTGCTTACGACAGGATGGAGTACGTTCGTTACTTCTAAGAGATTAGTTGCTGGAGATTCTTTCGTGTTTTTGAGGTACAAACTTTTTTAATCTGCAGATAATTTGATTTGATTTTTTTTGCATATCTGAATTTGACGCTGTGCAATGGCATACTCTCTAGGGGGAAGAATGGAGAATTGCGTGTTGGGGTCAGGCATCATGCTCGCCAGCAAAATTCAATTCCCTCGTCAGTGATTTCTAGTCAGAGCATGCACCTAGGAGTGCTTGCAACAGCATCTCATGCTCTCTTAACTCAAACATTGTTTGTCGTTTATTACAAGCCGAGGTTTGTTGTACATTCCAATGATTTGCTGCATGTGTATCGTTTTTCTCTTTTTATTTTGTGGGTTTTATTGTAACTTTTCAGAACAAGTCAGTTCATCATAGGACTGAATAAGTGTTTGGAAGCTGAGAACCACAGATTCGGAGTTGGCATGAGATTCAAGATGCGTTTTGAGGGGGAGGATTCTCCTGAAAGGAGGTTAGTGGGCACAAAGTGACACACGATCAGAGAATATCTGAGAATTGTAGGCTGAGTTTCTTAGCTCCTTTCTTTCTTTTCGCCTGAGCAATCAGGTTTTCAGGCACAATCGTTGGGGTCGAGAGTATCTCTTCTCATTGGGAAGATTCTAAATGGCGGTCATTGAAGGTTGGTATCTGTGCTGAGGTCCCTTTATTTGGATTCAATTGTTATTGATTCAAGACTAAAAATTTCCATCTCTCTTATGATATTCCTAGGTTCAATGGGACGAACCTGCATCAATTCGAAGACCAGAAAGGGTTTCACCTTGGGAAATCGAACCATTTGTGGCATCTGTACCAACCAGCCTATCCCCACCACTGATGTCAAAGCACAAAAGAGCTCGTCCTCGTGTTGAAATCCCAGTTTCTGGTTCGATTTTCCTTCCTATAAATGTACCATTTTTACACATTTTTTTGTGTGCTTTATATCTTTTAGTGCCATGATTTTAGATAATCAGACTTCTGCTGTGTCGGCTGCCTGGAATCTGCCTCAAGAGTCGCATCAGACGAATCATGGTCTTGAAGGACACAAAGGCAATCACACGGCTAGATCTGTTGCAGAAACAGGTACGGGCGCTCCCCCTAATACAATGACTGAAGAAGCAGAAGAGAGTAAAACTGCATCAGCTTGGTCCATTATTTCAAATACGTCGGCTCTGAGTTCTGTGAAACAGATCAGTAGCCCTGTGTCTTGCCAGACCGAGAGGAAACCGGACACTGCGGCAACATGCAGATTGTTCGGAATTGACTTGAATAATCCCTCAACATTGCCACATGCTGAGAATTCTTCTATGGTGTTGGACGACGCACCACAAGAAGGTGAAGGATTTGTCACAAAACAGTCGAGAGCACCAAGAAAAGACACTCAGAGCCGACATGGTCAATCATCCAGAAGTCGCACCAAGGTACTTGATAAATGCCTCAAATCTTGTAATATACACATTTTTCCTTGATAAAATTATTTTTTATTTGAGATTTTGAATCAAACTATTGTGGACAAGGTGCAAATGCAAGGGATTGCAGTTGGCCGTGCAGTGGACTTGACCACACTGAAGGGGTATGACGAGCTCATAACTGAACTTGAAGTGATGTTCGAGATTAAAGGAGAGCTGCAGCCTCGAGATAAATGGGAAATTGTGTTTACAGATAACGAAGGGGACATGATGCTTATGGGCGACGATCCATGGCTGTAAGTGCTCGTTTTCTTTCAAGGGTTAATTGCCACAAACAACACAACATTTACCAAAATCTGCCATTTTCCACGTGATTTTTAACATGCTGCAATTACAATACTGCCATATTTTGTCTCATGTATACCTTGAAATAAAGGTTGTAATTGCAAAAAAATAAATGTGGTGTGATTATTAACATTTTAAAAGCATGTCTTAATATTGCCAATTCAGGTAAGCAACTAAGCATTGTGTTATTTCCAAAACAATGAACCCTTCTTTGAAATGACTGCACACGGTTCATAAATTCACTCTTCATTGGAAAATTTTCTTAAGTTTGTGTGATTCTTGCAGAGAATTTGTCAACATGGTTCGTAGGATTTTCATCTGTTCGAGCCAGGAGGTAAAGAAGATGAAGGGATGCGAAGGAACGAACCTCATCACGCAACATCTTGGTGATTAAACTCTATTCTCACTTTGTGTTCTCCTTCTCATGGACCTCTATCGCTTGATTGGCATTCCCGTTGTTCCATTGGAGAAGGGATCGAAAATTTCATGTGGTTAACTAGCCAACTGGGACTAGCTTAGTTCGTGTCTCGATTTTTTGAATCTGTCGGCTTGTTTTAAGTTATGACGAGAGCGGATCATCCCCCTCATGTAGGTTGGTTAGATTATGTGCATATTTAGAGTTTGTTTGTTGCTTAGGAGAATATGGCCTCTTGATGTATATTGGCAAAAAAGTTGTGTTTGTTGAATTAGCGCTTCTATTTTTTGTGAGACTATTTATCATCATCAAGCACAAGGGTTTTTGTTGTTAGTTGAACTCCTGAGTTTAATGAGATGATTTATCTAAACTGCGTTTCATTTCCTATTTTTGTGCATCTATATTTTATCATGTGATTTGGTTATACATGTTGCTAAAATAAACATACTATTGAAGCAGAGAAAATATTTTTTTTTATCAGACAACTTTAAAATATTCATTTGGCATTAAATATTACTTGCAATTGTTGAAGTATGGTACAAAAGGATAATTGTCAATATTTTGAAGAGTAAGTTATGTTTTTGGTATCTAAATTTTGACATAATATCAAACACTGACCCCTCTTTGAATATAAGTACTACATTCCTCCAAAAAAATACTTAGTTTTATCATTTTTGACCGTTCACCAAAATTAGACTAATTTCTAAAGTCCACAGATGTGTGAGAATATTTTTAAAGAATGACCGCATTTGATATTATGGCAAAAATAATTCACTCAATTTTCAAAGACACACTTGAAAAGAATGAAAAAATAGAAGAAATTAGTTAGAAAAATCATAAACTTTCACAAAAACATAACCCTTAAAATGGTCTTAAAACCCACTAACTTTTTCGAATTGTGCAGATTTTCCATTCTAAAGTTTTTCAAGATTTATCATGAAAACTTAAATAGGCAAAAAAAGACATGAAAACTTAAATAGGCAAAAAAAGATTAAAATTATATACTAAGGGATGTATTCATTTCCTTTTTGCATATTTTCTCCTTTTTCCTTCTTGATCTCAGCCCCACGATTTTTTCATCCGACGGTTAGATTAGTGCCACGTGTCATTTAATAATGCAGATTTTCCGTTGAATAATGCACACCGACTAATAATGCACCATTATAGTGTAATAATGCACACCGACTAATAATGCACCATTATAGTGTAATAATGCACACCAACTAATAATGCACCATTATAGTGTAATAATGCAGATCATCTGGACCGTTGATGAATGAGATCTAACGGCTCATATTAAGAAGAATAAAGGATCTAAGAGATGAATATGGGAATAACGTTCCCCTATATACTAATCCACTAAGTATTTATTCGCGTTTGAAATACAAACTTTAATTTTCAGATCGAAATCATTTTACTGGATTGGGCTGTGATGTTGGTGAGCCCGTTGATGGTGAATTAGATACGGGTCATGGATGATCCGAACCA
This sequence comes from Salvia splendens, assembly GCF_004379255.2. NCBI lineage: Eukaryota > Viridiplantae > Streptophyta > Magnoliopsida > Lamiales > Lamiaceae > Salvia > Salvia splendens. Next base: position 15,755,051 of record NC_056046.1, read on the forward strand.
TGAATACAGTAATTTATACCAGCTTGCTTTCTTTTCTTGGGCAGGACGAATTATTCGTGAAATCTACAACACTCAATTCGGCGAGAACATAAATCTACAGAGACAAATGGATCCCAAATTCACTGAGGTTTCACAACTATTCGAGCGATTCAAAGCACCTATTCTCCGCAAAGATTTTGATACTTCTACCAAGTTTCTGTCTCAGCTCAAGGTACATCTCAATTCCTCCAAGTTCATCTTTTTTTTTGTGATTGTAGAAATCAGATGTAGTTTTTATAGAAATTATGAGCGTTGTATCTGTTTTTCCTCCTTATAATGGGTTGTGGTTAAAACGAGCTCAATTGGATGGTAAACCCTAGTGCATCTGTTGAAATTTTGTGTTCGGGTTTTAGATAGGTTTAGATAATTGAAGGGGAATTCAAATTTTATGTCGTTAGTGACCTAATGTTGCACATTTCTACCTCTTTTGAAATTGCTCAGTAAGTGTAAGAACCGAAGAAGTTAGATCGATCGCTTCGGTTGGGGGTTCTGCATCATTTCGTTTTATATTACTACCATTTTGGAATTTGGAGTTTAAGAGGCCGATTGGATTGTTACATAAGAGAAAGATGAACGGGACTTATTTACAAGTAAAAGGGGGGATTTTTTTTGCTCTTGTTTAGTAGTATGTATACGAATATCATCCGATAATTGTTGGTGCTCTATGAGACAAGGAGGAGTTGATTAACAGAATAGTTGAACATAGTATTATTCTTTGTAAATGATTATGGATAGGAAATTCATTTTGTCCGTTTCAAGCTACAGATGATTATACTTAGGGCTCGTTTGATTAGATGAGTAGAGTAGGAAAAGGATGGAAAATGCTGACGTGGACCTTTCTAACCATCGTTTGTTTGCATTTGTTGTTTTTTATCAAGCCCGTTTGAAAAAACACGGCCCGTTTGAAATTAATGTTAGCTACTCATATTCAATTGTTAACTCTAACCCCCAAAAAAGAAGGTTTAGTGAGACAGAGTTTCATTATTTGAAAAAGACTCCCCCTCTTCTTCCCCTTTTACCCTCTCTCTCCATCCTCATTGTTGCTCGAAGGCCACTGCAAAAACGCAGCAAATACGCCATAGCTGCAAAGAAAACTCCATACAGGTCAGTAAATCCAACCATTTTTGTTGTTGCGTAGACATTCGAGCTCGACGCTCTCCGTCGTGGGTAGATGGTTGTTGTCTGCAACATCTATGAATGACCCCCAATTTGATTAGACATGCAAATGAGATTAGATTTGAATTATATGGTGTTTTATTTGGTGCAGGTTCTACAGTTCAATTGTAATTAGGATTGTTACTAAATTCTATTATGTTATTCCCGTTTTTGATGTCTATTTGTGATTTGTACATAAAATGAATAATTTTTCCGTTTTCATTAGCAATTTTTTCCGATCTGGTTTGTATCTTGGTTGAATGGGAAAATTTGACTAGTAGAAAGACCTTTTGAAGGTTGATAACTCAGTATGTTTGCGTAATGTATGTTCATTAAAGCGGTTTGATTAGTTGCAGTGTATAATATGTGGTAAATTTCATTTTTTAGGACTTCGAATTTTGATGAGAATCTCCCAGTAGATAAAAGGCATAAGCTAACAGTTACAAATGAATGCAAGTAGTTATGCTTAAGTGTTGTTGGTTGCTCTATGTTGTAGTTGTGTACAGGCATGGACAGGGAAAATAAAAAACGAAAGGAGATTGAAAATGTATTGGTTGTAGTTGAAGATTTGGTCCGTCGGCAGCGCCAACAATCTTTTCTTCTGCTCAGTTTGGCTGAGTATTTTAGTCTGCGGAGGAGTAGTGATGACGAAGATGATACAACCATGGTTACTGACTTGTTGTGGAAGATACCGGAGCAAATTCGGCGTATGGATAGGCTAATACGTTTAACTGACACGGACTGTGTGAACAATCTCCGGATGGACCGTAACTGCTTTGGACGGCTGTGTCTACTACTACGTGAGCGCATGGGTTTGAAAGATCGAAAATTTGTAAGCGTTGAGGAGCAAGTGTCTATGCTCTTAAGCATAAATTTTAAAGCTATTGAATAGATTTACTACTTTAAAGCTATTGAATAGATTTACTACTTTAAAATAAGTAATCTACATAATAAATAATAATATATATAATGCAAAATAAGTAATACCATATCTAAACTCACGGCTAATCAAATCAAATAATAAAATAAACTAAAACTACAACTACCACAAAATGACATAAAACTGATAAAATGATACATTTGCCCGATAGAATGATACTTTCAGCCGATAGAATGATACTTTCATCCGATAGAATGATACTTTCAGCCGATAGAATGATAGGTATTTTTGGTGTATAAAATGACATTTTTGTTTAATAAAATGATACTTTTACCTTATAAAATGATAATCTAAGCGGATAAAATGACAGTTAGCTTATAAAAATGATAGTTTAGCTGGAGAAATTGCATATAAGCTGAAAAATTATACTTTAACGTGACAAAATGACATAAAACTGATAAAATGATACTTTTGCCCGATAGAATGATACTTTCAGCCAATAGAATGATACTTTCAGCCGATAGAATGATAGGTATTTTTGGTGTATAAAATGACATTTTTGTTTAATAAAATGATACTTTTACCTTATAAAATGACAGTTAGCTTATAAAAATGATAGTTTAGCTGGAGAAATTGCATATGAGCTGAAAAATGATACTTTAACGTGACAAAATGACATAAAACTGATAAAATGATACTTTTGCCCGATAGAATGATACTTTCAGCCTATAGAATGATACTTTCAGCCGATAGAATGATACTTTCAGCCGATAGAATGATATGTATTTTTGGTGTATAAAATGACATTTTTGGATAATAAAATGATACTTTTACCTTATAAAATGATAATCTAAGCGGATAAATAGCTTTTTTCATCCTAAACTTCGATTAAAAATGATTTGACAAGTCATACATTACATACAATTAAGTTTCATACATTTAGCCAAAATATCAATGGACTTAGATCATAGATCATAGTCATACATTACCTAAGTTTCATACATTTCGCCGTCTGAGTTGAACCCAACACCGCTACAGTCAAGCATCATATTCAATGAATTGTAGAATTTCTTCCAAGTGTTGATCTTGGAGGAAATATGAGGTTGGGCTCTCACAGTTGTTGTAGGGATTTCTCGACGGACAAATTCTTCAACGCGAGTGAGGAATCCTGCTCGGAACCCATTATCGGCCTTCCAACGATTAGTCACAAGGTCCTTCAATGCTAGTATGAGGACTTCCTCCTCACGAGGAGACCATGAGCGCCTAGACCTGTCGGGCTTCAGTCCACCAGATTTACCACGAATAACACCACCTTCACAACAATAAAAGGTTCATCAATTACTAATCCTTAAAGTTCATGTTAATTGCAGTGCATAAACTAACCATTTGGGTTGTGGCTTTTTTATTCCGGCAGTATGTGAGAGTCAGACATCATTCACACAAGAATATTTGATCTAAGACTACAAAATCTCCAACAAAAAACAAAAATAATGTGACAAAATTGAAGTAATAGCAGAGGGAGCACAAGGTAATCAGTAGTCGACAATGAATCATAAACGACTTTGGAAGGCGTGACGATTTATGAACATACGCTGGAGCCGACGATGACTGATTAAGCAATACAAAAATGCAACGAGAATTAGTAAGCAAATTTACCTTGGTCGTGTGCCCAGTCAAAGACGTCGGCTTGTGCTCGACGGTAATTATTTGCCGGCCAAGAGGTGTTGGGCGTCTCCTTTTGGCGGGACTGCTAAGCAGATTTTAGAGAAGGCGGTAGTGAAAAATTTGGGGTAGATCCAAATTATAAATGCTACTTTTGATAAAGGGCAAATTGGAAATTAATGTAATGTGTTAGGGATAGATATGTCATGCAAACCAATAAAACATGCTTCCAACTAATCCAACCAAACACTGATGTTGCCCACATGTTCCAACACAACTCAACGAACCAAACTCCATTATGCATAATATACACTACCACAAACATTAAGTTAGCAACACAACCCTTCAAAAATTTGTATTTGCTACTCATCTAATCAAACGAACCCTTATTGGTTTGCTTTCTTAAGACACTAAATGTTTAGATGAAAAGGAAGAAGTCATTTAGTGACAAGGAAGTAGTGATGCCGCCCGCTTCTGGTTTGGCTGAAGGTGAAACCTTAACCGGACCGTGAAGGGTCCAAGCGATTCCGGTTTTGGAATCGAAACCGGCAGTTTGGGTTCCGTCCAAAGCCTCCATCTATTTTCTGGTTCACTAACTGGTTTTACTATATGTACTTTGAGTAAAAGAAAAAGAGAAGGAGAAGTGGGTGGCCTTGGACGCAGTCATTAAACTCGCTCTGGAGTGTTGGGGAAGAACTGGCCAAGGCCAACAAACAGCAGCACGATGAACAACCCCGCTGATTTGTTCACCTGAAAATTTGCAGAAAACAGGAGCGTAAAAACTCTGATCGAGTCGGTGGAAGTGTCAGAGTAGGGTAATGCAAAGTTTAGGAGGGATTGCGATTGAATAGTTGGGCGAGGGGCGTCGCCGCAGAGGAGAATGTACCCCCTCCCACCAACATTCACAGAACTGCCGGTTAACTGGCTGAACCAACGGCTGGAACCGTATCCGGCCCTGCGCCTGTTTGGTTTTGGTTCTGCTCAGCCCAGAACTGTGGTCAGCGGTTCGGAACCGGCGGTTAGTGGCCGATTCCGGGCTAAATTGCCGGTTCAAAAAAAATGGGCATCACTATAACGAAGTATGAATTTCTGGTCATATAGGTGTGAAGATGAGAGCAGCCATTTTTGATAATGAAGTATTGACCTTCGATGACTTAGGCGTGAAGATAACCTTTTGTTTGAGGAGTGGGATTCTTATGCGAGACAATTTTATTGGTCCTGAAACTCTGTTAGGTTTTCTCTATAATTCAGATAACCAATCAATGCATATTAGTGGGGTCCTTATGCGAGTCACCTGATTTAGCTATACGATTATGTTTGTTTACACCTAATTTAACTTAGTCTCTGTGTAAATTTATTGTTAAACCATTGTTCAAGATTGATATTTGTAATATATCTTGTTTAGTAATATAAATTCATTATGCTAGATAGCATTGACAGGATTCAAGAGTCTGCCTCCATTGTTTGAAAAAACTCCAAATGCTGTCCATGAAATGACACTCGCAAGTAATGTTACTTCCTACCTCTCGTTCATATCTTTGCATAGTTTAAGAATTCGTCTTCTGGTGTTCTTTGCTACATTCTGAATTATTCTAATTTTGCCCTCTTTTATTAGGGGACATTTATGAGCACGCAGTTGTCCTGAGCGTGAAGATTGAGGATCAGGATGCTTTTGAGAGAGACTTTTGCCAACTAAAGCCTTATTATACTGATACTGCGTAAGTGTCTGTCATCTATTGTTTCTCAGATTACTAAAACTATCTAGCCCCTCAATTGAACCTTTTGCTTTAAATGATAAGATAATAAGATATAAATTTGTCTAGGATTTCCATGAAAAGGGTGTGTCTGTATGTGCTAATGCATTAAAATTGACGATGATAACTATGGCTTTTGTTTTGTCTACTGTCTAGTGCTACAATTTTTTGAACCTTGGAGTATCTACAACTCTATGATAATGTAGGTAATCATAATCATCTTCTTTTAGCAAGTGTAGTTTCTTAAGCAAATCAAAATAGTAGTAGTTGTTTATGCAACAAAGATATAGTATCTTATTATTAATGATATTTAGAATTTAAGGTATTAAGAACTTCTGATATCTAATTGCTCCTGCAAACTAAGCAAGATGCAGTGCTTTTAACCAGGATAAGGGATATAATCATGGTTTTATGAATTTATATGTTTGATCAACAATTGTAATTTGTTGTGCTGGTTTCTCTTATGTGAGCCTTGAACTATATACTCTACTGATTGACTGATTCACATTTTGGTAATGAAACAATGTTCATAGCTCTTATTTCATGTGATTGTGCAGTGTTCATCTCCCACCTTCTCCTCAGGAGTATCCAATTCTAGGTCTCAACCTGCTAAGACTTCTTGTGCAAAACAGAATAGCTGAATTCCACACTGAGTTGGAATTACTTTCTGCTAGTGCTTTGGAGAACCCTTGTTTCAAGCATGCTGTCGAGCTGGAACAATCCTTCATGGAAGGAGCATATAACAGGGTGCTGACTGCTAGACAGACTGTACCTCATGAAACATATGTCTATTTCATGGACTTACTTGCAAAGACAGTCAGGTAAAATCTGTTGTAGTCAGGCAGATTACCATCATTGTCAATTTGTCATATTATATGCTTTTGTGGAACCATGCACATTGCTTTAATTGTTAATAGTATAATTTCATCGACTATCATACTGTCAGCTCTTATCTGATTCCTCCATTTTTAAGAAGATAAAACTGGAAGAAATAATCATACATATTGGAAGCATGCATCAATTTTCTACTGTATGTTAAGATTGATCTCCAGTTGCTTTATTGTTTTCAGTTGTGTTTTATATAGGCTTTGTCATCTTGTTCTTTCTTTTTATTCCTCTTTTATGTGGATATTCAAATTCCAGGTCTTTCTGAGTGTTGCCGTAGAACCGTGTTGTACTTGGTCTTATTTTGATGTTTGGTTATTACTGGTAGAGATGAGATAGCTGGGTGCATTGAGAAGGCATATGACTCTCTTTCCTTAAATGATGCACGTCAAATGCTGCTGTATTCGTCAGACAAGGAAGTAGTTGAATATGTCAAGGAGGTAAAGTCTGTTGCGCCCTGTTTCCTCCTTCTACACTATGCTCACCAAATAAAGTAGTACCTCTCATTTTTGGCTTCAATGCTCGCTCTGTTTATCATGGTACTGTTTCAAAAAAACGAGTTTTACCATACCAGCACCTTGGCTTTCTCAAATTGCAGGAGCATCCTGAGTGGGAGATCAAGAACGGATTTGTGTTTTTCCAAAGAGCTAAGGAATCTGTACCTTGCAAGGAGATTCCATCGTTGCAGCTGATCAACCAGACACTCAGTTATGCGAGGGAGCTGGAGCGCATTGTGTGAGGGGACTATACGAGCAAATGCCAGTCTTATCCGTGCTTGCTTCATTTAAATTGTCCATTTTGGTAGCATCATCAACCATGCTCTCTAAAATTTTTGAAAAAAAAAACTATGGTTGGTGACCAACCTCTTGTATGGAGGGAATCCATTTCCCCACTCCCTACACTTTGACTCTACCTTGTCTTCTAAGCTAAATTTTCAGAATCCAAACCATGATTTATTTCCTTCTCGTTTTGTTTCAATGGTACAAGCGAATACTGCGTTGGTTAGCTATGGAATGTGTTTAATTCATGACCTTCGGGTTTTCTCACTCTTGTATGCAGATTTGGAACATCTGTATTTACATTTCTTTGAAAATTACTTAAGCTTTCACCACATATGTGTAACACAATGAGATAATGACTTTGGAATGCATGTGATTTATTTTAGGATGTTGATGAGTTCGAAAATCCACTAGACTGGATAATTATGTGAAAATATTAGTGTCAACAACTTTCGGAGATTTTCAGGAAAGTGTTTCTAACTTGTACTCCATCCGTCCCACATTTAGAGTAACAATTAGTTATGGCACGGGTTTTAAGAAATTGGTGGAGTGTGTATTTAATGAAGTGAGAAGGTAGAGTGTGTAATAAATGAAGTGAGTAGGTGGAAATGAGATAGGTTGACTTTTTTTAGTTTAAAATTGTTTCTTCTTTCACTTTATTTAATTTTGGTTGTTTAAATAAGTTAGACTTATTATTTTTAATTTTACACCTTGGTTACTTTATTTCCTTTACATAAAATTAAGATAGGACAAAATTAAATTTTAAACTAAAATTTGAACAAGGAGCAATCCCCTAATTTTCAGCCATCACATCAACACAAATTTGAAGAGGGAACCTCCAAATTAAGGAGGGAAAAATAATTTACAATCCCATGGAGGGAAAAATCCAAAATCAAAATAAAGGTAATCTACCTCTATAAATACATTCACTCCACATTTACACCAACAATTGCCAATTCCACCTACCTACACACCAACCAAAAGGTATTTATATGTAAATTCCCCTCAGAGCAATTTCATCACAGGGGAATGGAAATGGATCAAGATATGGAGCAATAGATGGAGCAGGAGAATATTCAGGATGCAGAACTGGAGCCACGACCGAGACAAGGCCTGAAGTTGAGCAACCAAATGAAGAACCATATTGTACAGTTCCTACAACAGCAATGCCAAGCTAAAGCACTGCCACATGGTTCATTTCAAGAGGCAGCCAATAGATTCAAAGTGCACAGAATTACAGTGAGCCGATTATGGGGGATAGCCAAGCAGCAAATGTCAGATGGGCAGTCTGTTATCATGAGGGGCAGAGCATCAGGATATAAAAAGAAAACAGGTAAAGTACATTTTGATGATGAAAAGTTCAAACAATTGTCTTTTCTTGAGAGATCTTGCTATAGAAAGCTTGCATGTAAAATGGGTGTTAGCAAGACAACATTTGGTAGATGGGCAAAGAGTCACCTGATAAGGCCACATACAAATGCCATAAAACCAGCACTCACTGAAGCAAACAAAATCAGTAGAATGAGATGGTGTCTTACTCATATTCAGCCAGCTTTGGATGAAGGAAAGCTTCTTTATCATGCTATGCACAATACAGTTCATATTGATGAGAAATGGTTTTACATGACAAAAGCTTCAGACAGATACTACCTGTTGCCGGATGAGGGTGAGCCTTACAGGTCTTGCAAGTCAAAAAGATTTATCACAAAGGTGATGTTCATGTGTGCTGTAAGTAGGCCACAGTTTGGCACAGATGGTCAGACCATCTTTGATGGTAAAATAGGCATATTCCCATTCACAGAACAAGTTCCAGCCAAAAGGAAGTCCAAGAATAGGCCAAGAGGGACATTAGAGACTAAATCTATACCATCAGTTAACAAGGAAGCAATGAGAGAATGTCTCTTGAATCAGGTATGGATATTTTTATCCCCTCACCTGCCTATCAGACATTGATAATGTCATCATTTAGCATTTTTTACATTGATTCATTCATCAAAGGCTGCAATTTTGCAAATCAGATCCAACAAACCAATAAAAGGCTGCATTTTTGCAAATCAGAGCCTCCAAACCTTCAAAGGGGTGGCTAGGTTCACAAAAACACAACCTATCAGACATTGATATTGCCATCATTTAGGATTTTTTACATTGATTCATTCATAATGCACAGATTATTCCAGCAATCAAGGCAAAGTGGCCAGCCAATGCAAGCAAGGATATCTATATCCAACAAGATAATGCCAAACCTCACCTAAGATCTTTTGACTCACAATTTGATGAGCTTGCAAGTTCAGATGGATTTAAGTTCCATCTAATCAGCCAACCAGCCAACTCCCCAGACACCAATGTATTGGACCTAGGCTTTTTTAGGGCCATTCAATCACTACAAGATGATAAAGTAGCAACCAACATAGATGAATTACTGGGTAATGTCTGGAGTTCTTTTGAGGAACTCACACCACAAACTCTGAACAATGTTTTTTTAACATTGCAAAGCTGCCTCAGTAAGATCCTTGAAGTGCATGGAGGCAACAACTACAAAATACCCCACTTGAACAAGGAAAGGCTGAGAAGAACAGTGGGGCTTCCTACATCCCTAGAAGTTGGGGAGAATTTGGTCAAAGAGAGCTTGGAGTATCTGCTACTACCTCAGAATGATGTGGGTGCCTCATATGACATAGGGCATCTAATGAATGTTTTCCAGCTCTAAATAATCCACTTGGATCTTAGGGTTTACAGTATAAGCATCAAATTAGTTTGGTGTTTAGGATGTAAACTTGTTTTTTTGGTTATAGCCTACATTTTGGGTTAGGTTTAATAGGCTGATTTCTGTGGAATGGTAACTAAGCCTGCTTGTAAATCTATAGACTACATTTTGTATGTATTCAAAGGCTGTAATTTTGCAAATCAGAGCCTCCAAACCATCAAAGGGGTGGCTAGATTCACAAAAAAACAACAAATACAGAGACATCATCATAGCTGAGCATGCATAACTCTAAGAAAAATATCATCACAGAAGAGCAACATTGCAAATCAGACCCAACAAACCAAACAAAGGCTGCAATTTTGCAAATCAGAGCCTCCAAACCATCAAAGGGGTGGCTAGGTTCACAAAAACACAACCAATACAGAGACATCATAGCTGAGCATGCATAACTCTCAGAAAAATATCATCACAGAGGAGCAACATTGCAAATCAGACCCAACAAACCAAACAAAGGCTGCAATTTTGCAAATCAGAGCCTCCAAACCATCAAAGGGGTGGCTAGGTTTACAAAAACACAACCAATACAGAGACATCATAGCTGAGCATGCATAACTCTCAGAACAACATCATCACAGAGGTACAAATTTGTAAATCAAAGCCTCCAAACCATCAAAGGAGTGGCTAAGTTCACAAAAACCAACCAATCCAGTCAATAAACAGATAATCAAATGTTATTCATCACAAAAACTTCATCATATGACATCAAACAAGATCAATTCATGCCAAAACAGCCTCCAAACCAAGCAAAGGGGTGGCTCAGAATTGAGAAAATACCCACAGTTTAGATGAGATCTTTCATGTCAGGCAACAAAATAAGCAGCATAGCTTTCTCATTCTCGGTGTACTCCAAGCTGGTTGAGGTCCAGATTCGTCACAGGGGAGGGACGGTTCAGACCCGTCAAAGCCCTCAGCCGGCGGTCGGCGTTCAGACCCGTCAAAGCCCTCAGACGGTGGCTGGATTTCAGATCCGTCGAAGAAACAAGCCGGTGGGGGAAGCTCAGATTTATAATGGCATTTGAGTGTAATTTTGTTGAATAATAGGGTAAATTTCTATGTCCAAAAATGGAAAATTGTAAATGTAACTCTAAAACTGGGACGGACTTTTTTGGCAAAATGTCACTCTAAAACTGGGACGGAGGGAGTATTTTTTTTATAAATTCTCATTTTATCGAGACGATTGATTTATTATGTGACACAATCCGGTAGTAATCCTGATATTTATATCAAATATCAATTATTTTTTGAAAACCAAATACCGATGTTAATTATATAATTTTGAAAAGGACAATTTAATTAACTTGGGTTGGAGGAATATTATTTTTCTTATGCTTTTCATAACAGTTATTCAAATCTGATTAATATTGCTAGAAAAAGTAATACTCCCTCCGTCTCATGCTACTCGCACTTTTCATTTTAGGCCGTAAATTTGGGATTGATTTTTTTGTGTAATTAAAAAAGAATTTTAGGTGTAATGAGACATCACTTAATAAAATAGCTCTTAACTTAAACTAACATATTAATTAAATGCATTAATTTAAACTTAAATTATAAATAGTGTAAGGACTTTGTGACGAGACGAAAAGCAAACGTGCGAGTAGCACGGGACGGAGGGAGTACTTGCCTAGTAATTGCTCTTGATTTGACTGATGGTCAAAACACATGATTGCAATAAATGGAGTCTATCGCCTGCCACCCATCTCTAGTTTGTAGTTAGATCTTATTAGGAATTCAGGATTAGTGACATGCACTTAGATAACGTTCGGTTGACATGACTAATATTATGAGACTATCTATTTAGGATTAAGTTGTGTGATTATTTTAGTTGGGAGAGAGGCTATGACTAATTATCATGAGACTATCCATCTAGAATTAAGTTAAAGGGTTCAAACTTATGAACCAAACATGATATATATTTAATCATGAGATTTAATCTTGCCAACCGAACACTCCCTAGGGAATGAATCCCCTGCTGTGTATAAAACGCAGAATTTTGTCTATAAAACGCATGTCATTAATTTCATATGGATAATTTGTTTTCTTACGTTTTTTTTATTACTACTAAAAAGCAAACTATTGCATCCATTTTCACAATTATATAATTTAATATAGGCATCTTTATTTTTCTTTCATGGTTAATAATAAGGGGAGCGTTATTCTCCTATTAATCCCTTAGATCCTTTATTCTTTTTAATACGGGCTGTTAGATCTCATTCATCAACTGTCCAGATGATCTGCATTATTACACTATAATGGTGCATTATTAGTCGGTGTGCATTATTCAACTGAAAATCTGCATTATTACACTATAATGATGCATTATTAGTCGGTGTGCATTATTCAACTGAAAATCTCCATTATTAAATGACACGTGGCACCAATCTAACCGTCAGATGACAAAATCGTGGGGCTGAGATTAAAAAGAACAAAGAACAAAAGATACAAAATGGAAATGAATACATCCCTAATAATTTATATAAGTAATGTTTTTAAGATGGCTAATTAATACTAATATCTTTCATTTTAATTTCATTTCAGTAATTATTTTACTTTAGAATGATAGTTGAGATTTATTTGTGATTGGATTTTGTAGTAGTGTGTTTCAAGGACTAAAACTATTTAAGATAAGAATAAACATTAAGGAATGTTTAAAAGAATAAAATATTATTTTGTGAATGAAAAATGTTTTTTCTGTACAGCAGGGTATGATAATCATATTTCGGAATGATAATCATAACTATATTATTATTTTAGTTATGTTGTATTCAAAACATGAAAAATGTAAGACAAAAAGAAAATGATGAAAAATAAAGAAAGAAAATGGCCTACATTTAATACTTAAAATAATTATCAAAATAAAATAAAACTGAAAGATATTAGAACTAGTTACCCATAAAAAATAACCTATGAAAATAATTAACAAAGAAAGTAAAATTGCAGCTGACAAAGTGACAATTATAACAATAAATAAATGCAAGGATAATTAAATAATGCGTTTGAACATAAGAAAAATCAAAATCATGCGTTTTATAGTCAAAATCATGCGTTTTGTATACACAGCAGCCCCTGCTGCACAATTTGCCACAATAGAGGATCCATTCCCATACATTTTTCAGGATAAAACGCATGTTTGCAATTGTAAATTTCCGTAAACAAACTGGGATATTACAATGAAAAGAGTTGATAATTTATGTTGTGATCGTAACATTTGAAAATCGCATCGCCACGTAAAATTCACTAGTTAATTTTTATTTATTCATGTACGTAAATAAAAAATTTATAAAATCAAAAGGATTAACTTCTAATTAGATCACAATTGTTAGCAAAATATATCGAAATTTATATACTATTAGATCTCACATTGTTAGCAAACTACATAGTAATACTTCCATAATGCCATAAGTAATCTTCAACTTGTAATACAAATGTCTTCCATCCGCAATTTCTCTTTAAAAATTCACAATTCCAATTACCAAAAATTTCTATATCTGGGGTCAAATTAAAAATAAATAAAAGTTGGGGGTGTTTCTGCAGCTACGAGAAATTTACTTGAATCGAGAAAATTTGGAAAACCCTTCCCCCATTTCTCTCCTTCCCCAAATTTTCATTCACCTCTGCAACAATGTCTGATAAAGACGACAAATCGGGCTCAATTGACGCCGCCCACTCCAAAGAAGAAGCTCTCCGTCTCAAAACGCTAGCTGAGGAGAAGTACAATTCCGGCGACCTCAACTCCGCCGTCGCATACGCCGAGCGCGCCCGCGACCTCCATCCCTCAATTTCCGGCCTGCACCAGATGCTCACCGCCTTCCAAATACTCCGCGCCGCCGCTGCCTCCCCCCTCCCTGGCGGCGAGAATCAGAAGCCGACGTCGGATTACTACATGATTCTGCAGGTGCAGAGGTTCTCGCACATCAATTCGATTAAAAAGCAGTATAAGAAGTTGGCTTTGACGCTTCACCCTGATAAAAACCCCTTCGTAGCGTCGGAGGAGGCGTTCAAGCTGGTTGGGGAGGCGGCGCGGGTGCTGTCGGATAAGATCAGGCGGAAGGAGTATGATGTGCGGCTTAGGGTTGCGATGCAGTCGGAGGCGGCGGGCGCGGTGGCGGTTGAGATTGGAGAGGAGGGGTCAAGAGAGACGTTTTGGACGGCGTGCTCGGCTTGCCGGATGCTGCATCAATTTGAGAGGAAGTATTTGGGACATAATTTGGTTTGCCCGGGGTGTATGAAGACGTTCAAGGCTGTGGAAGCTGAGGAGCCGAATGGAGATGAGGGGAAGAATGAGAAGAGTGAGGCGAATACGAGGGTAAGTGCTCGAATTCGGGAGAGAGTTTCCAAAGGGGACTATGTGGGGAGTGTGGAGAAGTTTGGTTTGGGGGTGAAGAGGAGGAATAGCAATTTAGGTGAGGTTTCTGAGGGGTTGGGGGTGAAAATGGCGAGGACAGGTGTGTTGAAGAGGGGGAAGAGGGTGGAGGACTCTGGAGACGGCCATGGTGTTGAGAATGGTAGATTCAAGAAAATGGAAACTTTGATTAATGGAGGTAAGGAGGCAATGGAGAGTGGTGAGGTCGAGATGTTGGAGAATGAGATGAGTAAAAGAGGGGAGGGTAGGGAAGAGGAAAGTATGACATTGTCCCAAATGCAGATGATGGTGAAGAAGAAGAAACCGAGGAAGAAGGTAGTTGTGGGGAAATTGAGTACAAAGGCAAAGAAAGTTAATGCTGAGAAGTTGAGGGTAAACGGAGTGGTTGGAGAAACCGAGAAGGATGGGGAGGGGAATAAAGAGGATTTAAGAGAAGAGGAGAGTGCGGAGGAGATGGAGGATGTGATGATAGAGGAGATGGCGAAGGAGAGGGGAGGGGAGGCAGAGAAGGAGAAGGTGGTGAATTTGAGGGAGAATTCACATCGGAGGAGAGTGCCAAAAATTAGGAACCTTGAAGCTGTGCATGCAGCTTCAAGGAATTATTTCCATTCGGAGATTGAGAAAGATACATCATCAGACAAACGGAACTCGGAGGTTCCGCTGGTGGAAAAAGAGAAGGAAATGGACGTCATAAAGGAGAAGAAAGGAAGACGTAGAGTTCCAAAGTTTGGGAATTCGGACATATTGAATACGAAATCTTCAAAGAATCATGTGGATTCAGATCTTCAGAGGCTAAATGATGACACAGAGGGTGATTTGGGTATTGAGAAGGATATATCATCAGAAAATGGTGAATCGGAGGTTCTGCTGGTGGAGAAAGAGAAGGAAATGGATGTCATAAAGGAGAAGAAAGAAAGACGTAGAGTTCCAAAGTTTGGGAATTCGAACATATTGAATACAAAATCTTCAAAGAATCGCTTGGATTCAGATCTTCATAGGCTAGATACCGACACAGAGGGTGTTCAGAAAAAGGCGTCCCGGAGGTGCTGCTGATGGAGAAAGAGAAGGAAAAGGAAATTGACGTCATAAAGGAGAACAAAGGCAGGCGTAGAGTTCCAAAGTATGGGAACTTGGACATATTGAATACAAAATCTTCAAATAATGGCATGGATTTAGATTTTCAGAGGGTCATTGCTAACAAAAAGGGTGATGATTTGGAGATAATGGCCGTGGATGATTCTGATTTTCATGATTTTGATAAGGATAGAAGGGAGAGGAGCTTCAAGAAAGGACAAGTGTGGGCATTATATGATGATGTTGATGCAATGCCGAGGCACTATGCTCTGATCAATGAAATTGTCTCTGTAAACCCTTTTGAGGTGACATTGAGCTGGTTGCTGCCTCAAAATAACGAAGATGAAGAATCAATAAGTAGGCTGAAAAATGGATATTTTGTTTCTTGTGGGAGCTTCCGTGTTACT
Source organism: Salvia splendens (assembly GCF_004379255.2). Lineage (NCBI taxonomy): Eukaryota > Viridiplantae > Streptophyta > Magnoliopsida > Lamiales > Lamiaceae > Salvia > Salvia splendens. The sequence continues at coordinate 15,770,810 of NC_056046.1, forward strand.
AGGAGAGTAACCATTAGATATTTGAATTTGTTTTCTCATCTTGTGGACTGTGAAAGAGCAGCCAGGGAGTTGTATAGAATCTATCCTAAGAAAGGCTCAGTTTGGGCAATATATAGCAGTAGTGGCCGAGAAACTGAAGAAAGTGACGAAATGATTGAGGGCAAGAGATGCTACAACATTGTTGCAACTTTAAGCAGTTATAGTGATGTACACTGATTGAGTATAGCGTATCTTAAGAAGGTCGAAGGGTTCAGGACTGTATTCAATAGAAGGGGAATCGGGGCGAACGCTGTCGCATGTCTTGGAGCAAAAGACATCAAAATATTTTCACACCAGATACCTTCAAAGAAACTGTCTGGTGAAGAAGCCTCTGGCCTTCCTAAGGGTTGTTGGGAGCTAGACCCTGCTTCGCTTACACCTCAGATGCTTAGTTTGTCGTAACTATTACTCATGAAAAGATGCTCCTCGCACGACATGATGGTGTGCTTGCACTGACTTGGATTTCCTCTGCCTATCTTTGGGTAAAAACTATAGCCTTTATTAATGTGCAGTGTGTTTCCCTTAGGTCAAAATATCAATTTAGTTTACTTGCGTTGGTGATAAACAGTGTTTAAAACTATATTGGAAGGATGAAATGATATACAAACTCAAGAGTGTGCATAAGAAATAGAGGTGGTGGAATATCTAATGTTCGATTGGTACTAGAATGAGGAAAAATGTTGAATTGTGATTGAGTGGACATACCACGGGACACAATATGTGGAATTTTATATTATCACGTGATTGGTGCTCTTCTTTTGTTTTGATGACTTGCATCCTCGTTGTTGATTGGTTTTTACACAAAATTATTCAGGAAGAAGAAGGTGGTCGGTATGGAAGTTGGAAGCTGGAAGTTGGAAATGTGTTAAAATAACTACTAGAGTAGTGTCTCACTCGGTCTCTCTATTTGTAGCTACCTGTATTATGTGGTCCACAAATTAGGTCGTTTTTTTTTTCCTTTTTCATTCGTTCTTTACATTTATGATTTGTTTACTAATCTGTAACGTATGTAATTAATACTACTACTTAATGCTTAGGACACATTTGATCTTGCAAGATATAGTTTCTGAGTGAGTTCTTCTCTTTGTTTTATTTTTACTCTGAAGGAATGCTGGGGTCTTGAGATATATGGATATGATGGTTTCAAACACAAATTAAAATCATTTCACCACAATTTTAAAAGATGTTCAAACGCTATGGGATTGTATCAGTTCATATTTGTTAATAATATAAATAAACTTTTCATATAGTCTGCTCTTTATTTATTTAATTGTACACAAAGGTCGACACAACAAAAATTAAAATAATTTCTCTTCTGAAAATGTGATTTGGTCACGAACTTTAATTTAATTCTAGATTTTGCAAAAAATCGTCAAAAATATTAGACACTTTTTTATATTGTACTCCAGTATGTTATTTCACCACAACTTTTTCAAGGCCTTCAAACGCTAAGGGATTGTATCAATTCACAATTTTTAATAAAATAAAACTTTTCATATAGTCTATTCTTTATTTATTTAATTGTACACAAAAGTCGACACAACAAAAATAAAAATAACTTCTCTATTGAAATGGAGATTTGGTTACTGAAGTTAATACTTTAACGTAATTTCGGTATTTGCCACAAATTTATAAAAAGGTCTAAAATATCACATGAAGTACTATATTTTGTAGAGTGTTAGTTTCCACGGTGGCTAATCTTTATATTCGACTAACTTATATACCTTTTTCATATCTAAAACAGAACAAAATTAATGTGGCTTTTTATTCTATTTGTCATTAACTTAAAAAATGATCTAAACATCACAAATGATTCACAGTTGGCCACATAGAATAAGTTTTCATCGAAAACATCTTATTCACACCGGATTGAGAATATTACACAAAATTTAAAATTTATGATAGTCACTTTTAAAGTTCGTAAAAAATGATCAAAATTTGACTAAACTAATAATCCGTTAAATTTGCTACACGGACCGGCCCAACTCGTTATCTATACATATATAAAAGGCGAGTTTTGGCCTCTATTTTGAATATTGATAAGTTTTGGGCATGATTTTAAATATTTATGAGTTTTGAACTAAATTTTGAATATTTATGAGTTTTATACTAGATTGTGAATATTTATAAATTTTGGATAGTATTCTCAATAAATTTAAATATTTGTAGTAACTGCCATGAATATTTATATGTAAAAAAGAACATGAATCTTTAGATTTTAAACTCATTTTATTTATTTTTAATTGGCAACGAATTTAGATATAATATTTTGAATAAATCTTTACAATATAAAGGGCAAGTTTTAAGGATACATAAGGAGAATTTTAAGGATGTAATTTAGGAACAATGGCCATTAATAAATTTATAGCTAAAAAATGATGAAGAGGACGTGCAGTTTTTTCAAATAGTTTGATAATTAAAAAACACATGATAAAGCAAAAAAATATAAAGAAATCTATTTTTCAAAAAACAATTTCAGTTATTTACTCGCAATTACAAAAACAATTTTAATTAGTGAATAGGTAACATAAAATTTCACATTGTTTACTCGCAAATGTATAAATCATCAATTTGGAGATTAAGGGTAGACGTCACCACGGTTCGGGAACCGGCGGTTCACGGTTCGGAACCACCGGTTCCGGTTCAAGAAAGGCATGAACCTGAACCGGTCCGGCCAAGGTTCGACGTAAAAAATGTAAATATATTTGCATAAATAAAATTATAATAAAGCGATGTACAAATGCAATTTTATTGATACAAATTACAAATTACAACTTTAAAATTGCAAATTACAACTTTAAAATTACAAATTACAACTTAAAATTTACAAATTACAACTTAAAAATTATAAATTACAAAAGACTTAAAGTCTTGATTACAATTTACAAATTACATATTCGAAACAAAGGGGAGAAAAAAGAAATAAAGGAAAAGGACTTGAGCCCAACTTAAATTTAAAATTTAAGTTGAGATGCCTACGTATCATCAATGCTCAATTGCATTTTGGAATCAAAGTCCACGTAGTTCTCTTACCTTGCTTACCTATTTGGCTTGATCGGAGGAATTGGCGCCTACTCTTCTTCGTCGGGGAAGTAGTCTTGGTCGGGTTGTACTACTTGATTGTCCCAATCCGGTTCTTGGTCTCTAATTTCGGTGGAGCACCAATCATCAAGTAACATGGTGGCTTCCATGTTTTGCCCGGTGAGTCTACTTCTTCTGTCGTCCAAGACGTTGCCTCCAACACTAAAGGTGGACTCGACGGCGACAGTGGAAGCCGGAACCGAAAAGATCTCCTTGGCCATTGATGCAAGGATGGAAAAAATCTTTCTCGTGTGATCCCCACCAATCTAGGGAATGGGACCTCCTTCTTTCTCATTGAATGAAAAGTGTGAGTCAAAATATAAATCTAACTCACTTGTCGAATTTTCCATCCTTCCTCCGCTGCTGTAGCCGTATAGGTCCGCCAATTGGGATTGGGCGTCGGGGTCATCAACTTGGAAGAAGCCAAAGTTATGTGTCTGACGGGGGTCTAGGTCTCACTTGGTGGGTACTGTTGTACTTGGCTTCGTAATCGTGAAAGAGAGTCCGCAAGTCGAACTCAAAACTTCTTTGGAGGGTTGGGAGGTGGAGGAGGTTTATTTGGAATGTTTGGGCTAGGTTTATGTAGTTGTCGTCGTCCTCGTCATTTTGCAAAGCTCGGAGTGGTTCAAGATCAATAGAAGTCAAATTGTTGTAATAAAATTCTAAAATTTTTAAAGTACCAACTAGTTTCCACTTTGGATCCAAAACTTTGGCAAGCAAAAAAACCGTTGGGATCTCATTGAAATACTTGAGCCATTTTTCAACCATGTAATATAAAATACACATTAACTCAAGATTGTTTGTGGAATTTTTCATTGCAGTTTTAAAATCAAGTGATATGTACATGCAATGTTCTAAAACACGAACGGATGTGCAATAATACACACCCGATAACTCAACGGTGGCATTTCGAAAACCTTTGAATAATTTAAATAAGCTCATGCTTTGATCCAAACAAGAAGAGGTTAGATATAAATCATCAACAGGGAAAGTTCTATAAAAATCAACCAAATATTCTATATGCTCTAATGTAGAATGCAACATATCATATGTAGAAGTAAAAGTTCCATCTAATAGACACGTCTAAAGTAAAAGTTGTGTACCTTATTTTCTTCCAGTGGCAATACTTCTTCCACGCCTTGCCAATTTGAGGCTTCCAGTGGATCAAGGATACAGCTGTAGTAATAGGTTGAATATGTCTTTGCCATAAAGACAAATCATCTTGTACACATAAGTTTAAAATATGACAAATACATCGTTGGTGAAAATACTTACCACTTATCACCGGGGAGCAAACCGCAATTAAATCGGGTATACTTGCGGTGTTAGCGGTTGCGTTATCAAAACCAACCGAAAATATCTTGTTGCATAACTCATAATCATTCAAAACTTGAATAATTAAAGATGCAATTGCTTGTGCGGTGTGTGGGGAAGGAAATTGTCTAAAACCAATTAAACGTTTATTTAAAGACCAACTATTGTCTATAAAATGACATGAAATTCCCATGTAAGAATTTCGTTGGAAAGAATCCGTCCACACATCGGAGCAAATATTAACTTTGTGTCTCAAGTTGGATATAAATTTTCCAACTTTTTTTTTGTCAAAAAACTGACGGTTGTTAGATCTTTGAGCAGTAGATGGGGGAATTCTTTTTGTACCAACATTAAAAGCGGTTTGCATAGTAACTTTATATTTTTTGTCATTAAAAAAATTAAACGGTAAATGTTTCATTGCCGCCCATCTTACCATAGCATCGGTAACATTTTTGGGATCATATTTAAATAGAGGCGTACCTGTTTGAGATGATGAGCCGGGGGGGAAGTTTATTTGGCTTTGGGACTTAGTATGCACATATTCCACGGGGTGTTTTGTCTTCAAATGGCGATGGAGAGTACCATATCCCCACCGGTTCTAAATGGATAGACTTTATCGCAATAGTTGCAGTATGCTTTGAACTCACGTGTCTCCACGGTAGTGGTCGGATCATTAGGATTTGAAATTACCACCGGGACCTTCTTGTAATGTTTGGTGAAAATATCGGATTTCAACTTGGGAGGCATCTTCTTCTTTTGTAGTCCTGCGGAAGGAGGAGCACCGGCCTCCTCATCATTTTCACCAACTTGGCCGGTGCTAGAAGGGGGGAATTGATGCGATCCATCATCGCCTTCATCCGACGATAGATTCACATCGTAGTCGAAACGCGAAGCCGAATGTGGATGCCCCCCCTTGTTGGTCGTCGTCGGCGAGGGCAAGTAACAAGGCCGCATTTCGATCTTCTTCATCCTACGAAAATTATACAACTAAGTAAAAATACTAACACAAAATAAAACACATAGACACATAGATGGTGAAAAATGAAATTATGAATTTAATAAAAATGAATTAACAAAAAACTAAAATATATTAGATATTACTTGAGCTCGAAGAGCGGCTCGCCTTCCCACCTCCTCCGCAACTTGTGCTCTAGTAGGGGCACGTCGACGACGAGTATCACTTTGATCTTGGGCAATTCCCTTGCCCCGATCACCACCACGACGAGATGAAGACATGATATTTATGGAAATTGAAAGTGGAGAATAGAGAGTAGTGTGATTGTGTGAAGATGATAACGTGAGCAACGTGAGTAAATTATGAGCGCAAATAACGTAAACAACTTGAGAGAATGAGGATGGAGAATAGAGAAATTGAGATTGAGAAGAGAACTTCTTATTAACACAAGAATGAGGTGAGTAGAAATGAAGAGGAAGGGGTATTTATAGGGGAAAATTGTGATTAAATTTAAAAAAAAAATTCAAATTTTGAAATTTTGAAAATCCGGCGGAACCGCCGGTTTTGGGAGGAAAACCGCCGGTTTCGTCAACGGTTTCTGACGAAAACCGGCTTCCGCGGCAGTGGTTTCTGAAAAGGCTAGGAGTAGGCCTGAAAACTTGTCGGGAACCGCTGGTTACGGTTTGCCAAGAATTGAAACCTGAACCTGCCCGGTGGAACCGCCGGTTCCGGTCACGGTTTGAACCGCCGCCGACGGTTCCGGTTCCGGTTCGGAACTGCCGGTGACGGTTTCGGGCCGGTTCGTCTGGTTCGGTTCGGTTTGGAGACCTCTAATTAAGGGGGAAATGAGGTTGAGATAGAGTAATTGTAGATTGAGATTTGTACTTTACTATTTCTTTTCATTTATTTTGCTATTCTTATTATTGTACTCCTACTATTAAGGTTGTTTACAAATAAGTGTTTTCATAGTACGAATTATTGTTTTATTATTCTAATGTTTGTATATGCGTTTTTATTTGTTCTGTAGTTAATCATTTTACTATCTTTTGAGCCAAACATCACTGCCCTCATGATATTTTTTTTGTTGTAATTTTAATATTCCAGATATTGATAGTAATTTAGTATTGAAGTGTGTATGTTATTAATAACAATATATATCTTTGTTGTAGAGACCTAATAAATGTTGTAATTAACAAATATCTTCATGGTTTATTCTAACACTTATTAATCTGATATTTATAATTTTTTAACATATTGTCACTATAGTACAATTTTTATTTCTCTATTTTATGTAATAGTGTTATTTTTATTTTATTTAATTTATTCATAATATCAAATTAATAGAATTTTGAGTCGCGCAAAGGGCGTGGGTTAACCCTAGTTATTAAATAAAGTACGACTGAGTTTTAAAATTAATGTAGTGATATTTCATTCAAAACAATATCAGTTACCTTTTGTGCCCGGGAATCTATCAAATTTTATGGTAGTAAATTTTTCCAATAATTGAACGGCTTCGGCACCGATTGCCGTCTGTTTTTTGATTCATAATGTTTGTTGATTCACGCAGTAAAACCCAGTAAATAAAGAAAGCTACAATCGCCCCAACAATTATATATATACACACACGCGCGCGATATTGTGATTGCAATAAGCGTATTTATTCAGCGAATTCCTTCGCTTCTACTGTGAGAGAGGGTTGTTGATTCGAAGATTCAATCATGGCTTACGAGAACGATGCGTAAGTTCTGGCCCCCCGATTTCCCGATTTGAGATTGTTGAATTGGTTTTTTAATTGATTTTGTGTGTGCATATGCATAGAGCTAGGGTTTTGATTTGGAATTGGGGGTTTCTGTGGATTTATTGCTGCCTGATGTTTATGTACGAGTTAGTTTGTGAATTAGGGTTTTTCTGTACTAAATTTGGGTTAGACGATAATTGATTGGCATTTTTTCGGTGGTGAATTTAGCTACCGTGATGAAGAAGGCGAGCCATTGGTGGACTTTGATGATGATGGCCGATCTGAAGGGGAGCAGCCCCACGATCTCTTCGATGACATAGAAGATTCTGTATATGACCGTAGAGAGAGATCTGCAACTCCAGTGCTCAACGACTCGAGTTCTAAGCCCCGGAAGCGATTGATAAAAAAATCAGCTGTTAAAGAACCAGGCCCCATAGATTTTGGGTTAGATGACGACGATGATGATGATTTAGGTGGGGATTATGGCCGCGGGGATGATGTGGCTGCGTTGGTGAGAGATGATTACTCCAATGGTGGAAAGAGGAAGAGGGATAATGGAGAGAAATTGAGAGTTCTGGAGAAAAATAGGAAGGCTGAGAAGGAAACTAAGTTTAAGGTTAGGAAGAGTGGGGATGGAAGAATGAAGGATCATGAGGCAGATCCAGAGATGAAAGAGATGTGGGACACTATTGCGGGCGACAATTCTGAGGTTAGAATCATTTTCTAGTCAGTTATTTTATTCTTAAATTTGTTTCTATTCTTCAACTGGTTCTTGTAGTGTAGGCTATTGTCACGTGTTCCATCTACTTGTTGGGATGAAACGCATTGACGAGCCTTTGGTGGTAGATATTGCTAAATTGTACTTATATCGTATGGGTAAATTTGATAAATCTGATTTTGAACCTTTATTGGACATGATGAATTTACTGAAATTTTGTGAAGTTGTAGTTTGGCTTTTATATAGCGTGTTTAGCCAAATTTGGATTATATCATACTTTGTGAATATGACTATGTAATTTGATACCTTAATGAGCAGAATTCACGATTTATTGACCCAATATTAAGCACATCATTATTGCTCTTCTTTTGTTTTGATGGCATGCATCCTCAATGCTGATTGATTTTCACCCAAAATTATTCAGGAGGACCAAGAAGGTGTTCGGACTCTGGATGATGATAATTTCATCGATGATACTGGCGTAGATCCTTCTGACCGTTATGCAAGTGACCGTGAACATTCTCCAAGTCGAGCTCCTGAGGTTTGAATTACATCTTGTTTAGATTATGTACTTGTACTATAGTTCCGAATATTCAGTTCCTTTGTTATAAGTTAACTTTGTAAGATCTATAATCTAAACCTACATCTAAAAGAAAGTCAAATTGCTGCTGTTATATGTTTATTCTTCTGCATTTGCAGAACTATAAATTTTTTCTCTTGCATCCTTATTTTGTAGGCAGAAGAGGGAGAAGAGGATGATGAAATCAAGGATCTCTTTAAGGTTGGAAGGAAAAAGAAGAAAAGTGAAAAAAGTCCGGCTGAAATTGCATTGCTAGTTGAGAATGTGATGGCTGAGCTCGAGGTGGTTGCAGAAGAAGATGCTGAGCTAAATAGACAGGGGAAACCTGCAATCAATAAGTTGAAAAAGCTTTCCCTTCTGACAGATGTTCTCTCCAAGTCAGTTGTTAACCCTTAAACATTCTGGGCCTCTTCTTATGCTTATAAGTTTCCCTTCAAGTTTCTGGCCTATACCATGCTCATATGATTCTAGTTAGATTTGTTTTAATGAGGATTGAGTATCATGCAGAAAGCAACTCCAGCAAGAGTTTCTTGATCATGGAGTTTTGACTCTATTAAAGAACTGGCTTGAGCCTTTGCCAGATGGAAGCTTACCGAACATTAACGTCCGTGCTGCTGTTCTGAAGATCCTAAATGATGTCTGTAATTATTTCTTCTTCGAAAACTGTTGTTCATTCAATGTGTTTAAACAGCTAGGGGGCTAATAGTTTGTGCTACTGCAGTTCCCAATTGACTTAGAGCAGTATGACCGCAAAGAACAACTAAAAAAGAGTGGTCTTGGCAAGGTCAGGGTTAGCTTCAATTTATGTTCTCATATCTTTGAATTTTGTCTACTAGTATTAAACTATTAATAACTGTTGAGAGTGAATGGTTGATCTGGCAAGACGATTTTCTTTCTCTATTTTGTCGATTGTCATTCAAAATACATTTTCTTTCTGATCTGCATTTATGTATATGTGCTTGCTGGCTAGCTTGGGGATTAAGCTGATGTTTAATCACATTTTGGCAGGTTATTATGTTTTTGTCAAAGGTTGATGAGGAAACTACTGCCAACCGGAAACTTGCTAAAGAGTTGGTGGATAAATGGGTAAAATAGCTACTATTCTCTTGTTTCATTGAAGAATTTGTCACTCCTCGATTGTTAGTCCTTGAAAATTGATATTTGCTGGTTTTGTTATGGTCTGAAGTTGAACCTTTCTTTCTGAGTTTTTTTTTTCTCTGAGAAGATGCTGAACTACTCTGTATCTAAATGAAATGAACACATGTTTGCTTGTACTATTTGAGAAAAGTGCATCATCTGTCAGTTGTTTGTTATTAGTAACAAGTCAGTTAGTCACATTGACTTTCTGGATGTAATTCATACAGAGCCGGCCAATTTTCAATAAGAGCACAAGGTTTGAAGACATGAAAAACTTTGAGGATGAAAGAAGTTACAGGAGGACACCTGTAAAAAAGTAAATTATTATATACCCTGTAACTGGAGAGTTACTCTATGTTTGAAAACTCAATCAGCAGTGCCAACTAATTTCTGTTGTTGATCTTCAACAGGGTAGTGAATAATGCAGCAGGAAGGGCATCGCGGGATGATGACCTAGATTTTTCGCAGTAAGAATTAGTGCATTGTGGCTGTTGCTCCCTTTTTTGCATTGCAACTTCAACCTGTTTAATACTATCACGATGTTCGAATCAAATTATCTGCTCATGTAAAGTATCAATGTGTAGGGAGCGAAAATCTAGTCAGTCATCTTCGAGGCAACATGCCTCTAGGCCTGAAGCAATGTCCATGGACTTTATGGTCCGTCCTCAGTCCAAGGTTGACCCAGAAGCAGTGCGAGCCCGTGCTAAACAAATGGTACAAGATCAGCGTAGGGCAAAGGTTGGTAATTCTTTCATTAAACACGCAACTCTAAGATGGAATGCCAATTCTCAAAAAGAATATAGGGTTGAAGATATTGTTGCTATGTGATCCCTTGTTTTATATTTGCAGATGAACAAGAAGTTGCAACAGCTGAAAGCACCTAAGCGGAAACAACTGCAGGCTACAAAGCTCAGCGTGGAGGGTCGTGGCATGGTGAAATATCTGTAATCCTCTCATTCGGGTATTAACTAGGACGAGGTCGAGGGAACATGGTGCGTTGCTGGCAGTAACCAGTTTCTTGCCTGGGATGAAATGCGTTAGTGGAAGTGTTTGTTGTGTTGATCAATCTCCAATAATGTGTCGTATGATATGTATCCTTTCCATCCTGGAATTGGATACTGGAGACAATCTTTTTATGCTACTTTTCTTATTTCTCTTTTAAAGGAATGATTATTTTTTTTTATGTCTTTGTCTAATTTTGATCAAGTAGATTGCTGAGGAAATTTACTTTGCAGAATTAGTTACTGATCAAGTAGGCCTTCACGGTTAACCTATTTTATATAATTTGAGAGAATAATCAAAACAATAGCGATTTAGTATTTTCCATTTAAAGTCCATAGAATTTTATTATTATTAGGGGTATTTATTTGTGCGTAAATACACTAACTTTAATCATTTTTTAGTTTTTCCTCCAAACTTTATTTTTTGAATACAAATACTATAAACTTTAAATTTTTCTGATTTTTCTCCTACAAAAAAAATCAATATTAATGTGGCAAATTAAAACTTATGTTGCAATCAAAACTATGTTGTTTTAATTTATTTAACAAAATAAAATTCTACATTATTATTTCTCCCATTTCTATTTCCCTCTGCCTTCCTCCTTTACTGAAATATGTGGAGAGTTTTGTAAAGCATAATTTTTCTCTCTCTTACGACAGAAGGGGAGACTGATATGACAGAAGCCAGTTTCCACAACAAGTCCAATCATTTAAGCAATTACACAAACTATATGGAAAACTTGATGCCTTCATCATCAGCAGAAGTCCCTTTGAAGATCGCGAGCTTCCCCCTGTGTTCTAGGTGTTTTAAGGCTCGCATAAGAATAGTACGGTCCATACCATGAAGCTCTGCATACATCACAGTTATATCAGAGATATATATATATATATGGTGTCGTTCAAATAAAAACTTCTTATTGTGAGAACTGTTGCACATAACTTATAACGTTTCTGTTTCTTTCTGAGTGATAGAAGCAAGAGTGACTAGTGGCAAGATAGCATTTACTAGATTGTGGATGACATATAATTCTACAACGTATCACTCTAAACGTTGGCTCACCTGATGACTTATCCAGCTATCATTTTTTAACAACAGGAGAGGCAAGTCTTAGCTAAAACGTTATTTAAAGAGTTCAAGTATACATATTACAACAGGTAACAGGACTGGTACGATATCTTATGCGACCGACAATCAGATAACTCCAAGGTACACGAGCATTGATTATATTGCATTTGCCTGGTTACGTAATGTGGATATTTATACCACCTAACAATGTGTTTCCTGCCATGGCGAAAAACGGGTAGCTTACCTGTCCCTCGAGACTCAATTCCTGAACGTATTTCCTCAACAGTCATCACACTGTCTTCAAGTCCATTATCCCTAACCTAATAAAAGGTAACGAGAAGAATCACACTCAAAACAAACTCGTGAGATAATTTTAAGGGGCAAAAAAAGGATAAGCAATACTCACAAAGCTTATTATAAGGTCAGCCCAATCAGGTATGCGATGCCAGAGGAGGAGACATTTTCTATGACTCTTATCCAACCATTCGGCACGTCCTGTCATGCAAAACTTATAGTGATCGAACAAGAGCTTTCATCAAATAGCAAAATGAAAACATACCTTCTGATACTAGGGCAGAGAGAAATGCCTCCCTAGCTTCATGACTTAGGGATCCTGCACAGATCACAAGCATATCACTACATTGGAAATGTAAAATGTATTAATAATAAATAGGAAAACGAGATTTGGTATGTGAGAAATCAGTTCATGCATAGCTCTCTTGTTATTTAATACGAATATAAAATATAGATCAAGTACAGGGAGCTAATAAGCATATTTTCTATGGGATTCGTCAACATTATAACAAGCTTGACCTTGATAAAATAGTATTTCTTGACATAGTCGGATACTCCTACAAAATACAACAGCTTCTTCTGATTAAGACATAAAACAAGCTCCCTTATTGTTACGGAGTAAAGACTACCCACACAAAGAAGCACGAGATGTGCTGAATATACTGGAATAAAGGAAAAGGAACGGAGATTATTATTGCTGGAAATATGGAAGAACTAGAAAACAATCCTCGCGAGGAGGCCCTACGACAAAAGTCGTCCAATTGTGATCACGTCCAGAGATGCATTCTCTCTGCCCGTTCTCTCTATTTATAGACTTCTATCTCAGCTACTTGAAATTCAAAATACAAGAAAATAGGAACTAACTTAACAACCTAACAACCTGAGAAATTGATGCTAACAAATTAATTTGAAATCTTCTCTCTTGCTGTTGCTACTTAGTCGGCCATATCACTTCTCTTTCTCCCCTCTTATACGTTCTCCACTCTTTAACTGTATCAACTGGCCCATCCGTCAAAACAGCCTTGTCCTCAAGGCTGAAAAAAGGAAACTGCCCACAAACATCAGCTTCATCCATCCAAGTCGCCTCCTCAATGTCTAGCCCATCCCATTTTAGCAGGACCTGCTTTACCTGCTCTCCGTCTTGGTCCAACACCCGTCTGTCCACGACCCGCTCCGGTAAGATTGGGGGTTCGTAATCGGTCAGTCCCTCCGGCAACGTTGGTTCAGCTGTTTCTTCCCCAATGGCTCGTTTCAACAAGGAGACATGGAAAACCGGGTGAATTCGAGCGGAGGTGGGGAGCTCCAAACGGTACGCAGAGCCGCCAATGCGTGCCCTGATCCGGAATGGGCCGAAGTAGCGCGGTGCTAGCTTCCTATTTCGCACAGTAAAGAGTGTGGACTGGCGGTGCGGTCGAAATTTCAGGTAGACCATGTCGCCGATGTTGAAGTGAACATCGCGACGGCGCTTGTTAGCCGCGACAATCATCCGATTTTGAGCGCGTTGAAGGTGGTGGCGCAGGAGTTCCAGGGCGTCGTTGCGAGCTTGGAGTGTGTCGACAACCGCCTGAGCTCTGATTTCACCGGGTAGGAAATCATGGATGGTCGGGGGCGGTCGGCCGTAAACCACCTCGAAAGGCGTCGTTCCCGCGGAAGAATGGGCACTCGTGTTATAGCAGAATTCAGCCCAAGATAGCCACTTGTGCCATTGCTTCGGTCTATCTGATGAGAAACAACGGAGGTAAGTTTGCAGGCACCGATTTAGTACCTCCGTTTGGCCATCAGTTTCGGGGTGGTATGCCGAGCTCATCTTCAGCTTAGTTCCCATCGCGCGGAAAAGCTCTCTCCAGAAGGAGCTCAAGAAAAGCGGATCTCGATCCGACACGATGGAACGAGGGATGCCATGGAGGCGTACAACTTCCCTTGTGAATGTATCAGCCACTTGTCGAGCCGAAAATGGGTGCCTCAAGCCCATGAAGTGTGCATATTTGGATAAACGGTCGACGACGACGAAGATGCAGTCGAACCCCCCCGCCTTAGGTAGTCCGGAGATGAAATCCATGCTTATATCCTCCCAAACTCGTTCCGGGATTGGCAAGGGTTGTAAGAGACCCGCCGGCGCCTTGGTGTCGGACTTGTGTCGCTGGCAGATTGCGCATGCCGCAACAAAGGCAGTGACCTGCCGCATCATCCCAGGCCAATACACGTTCGATGCGAGCCGGCGGTAAGTGCGATAGGCCCCGGAGTGGCCCCCGGTTGGTGTGGTGTGAAACTCGGCAATCAATTTCTGAATCCATGGTGATTGTGGAGGCACCACGATCCGTCCCTTGTAGAAAAGAGTCCCGTGAATCAGCTCGTAGTGGAGAGATGAAGGACGCCCTGCCTCCAAGTCAGCTTTGATTCTAGCCAGAGTCGGGTCGGCGGGAATGGTGGCTTGGACGGTGGACCATTCCGGCCAGGATGGTCTCGACACAGCTGCGAGTTGTAGTGTTGTTTCATCGCGACGGGAGAGAGCGTCGGCAGCTTTATTGAGGCGGCCTTCCTTGTAAACGATCGTAAAATCGTAGCCCAACAGTTTCGCAGCCCAGTTCTGTTGAGCCGGAGTAGCCAATGGGTGGGCCAAGAGTTGACGTAGGCTCCGTTGATCCGTGTGGACGACAAAGCGGCGGCCGAGTAGGTAGGGGCGCCAATGATGGATTGATAAAACTAGGGCCATCAGCTCTTTCTCGTAGGCCGACTTTGCGAGCCATCGGGGGGACAGTGTTTTGCTGAAGTAGGCAACCGGTTGGCGCTCTTGCATTAGGACCGCGCCCAGTCCCCGACCCGAGGCGTCACATTCGATAACGAAATCTTTAGTAAAATCTGGCGTACGGAGTAGAGGTGCCGACGTCAGTGCTTCCTTAAGAGATTCGAATGCGGCGGCTGCGTCGGTTGGCCATGTCCAGGCCCGTTTGGCGGTTGGGTCTATCGGCTTCTGTAGAAGGGCGGTGAGGGGGGCTGCTATCTTGCCATAATCACGAATGAAACGGCGGTAGTAGCCGGTTAAACCGAGGAAACCCCTGACACCTTTCAAGTTCGAGGGCGTTGGCCACCGTAGCACGGCAGAAACCTTCGCTGGGTCCATCTTCACCCCTTCGTAGGACACGATATGACCAAGGTATTCCACACTATGGTGTCCCAGCAAACATTTCTTGGGATTGACCACGAGGGAGTGGGCGTGGAGGGCCTGAAAAACATGTTGAAGATGCTGCAGATGTGCCTCCCAAGATGTGCTATAAATGAGGATATCGTCAAAGAAAACTAGGACGAACTTTCGCAAGGCTGGCCGGAAAATGTCATTCATCAAGCCTTGAAATGTGGCCGGGGCATTGGTGAGGCCGAACGGCATCACCAAAAACTCATAATGGCCTGAATGCGTGCGAAATGCGGTCTTGTGAACGTCCTTGGCAGCCACTCGAATTTGGTGGTATCCTGACTTCAAGTCAATCTTGCTGAACCATCTCGCGCCATGTAATTCGTCGAGGAGCTCCTGAATGACCGGAATGGGGTACTTATCGGGGACCGTCCGCTTGTTCAATTCCCTGTAATCGACGCAGAAACGCCACGAACCGTCTTTCTTTCGTACAAGTAGGACCGGGCTGGAGTAGGGGCTGGTACTTGGCTGGATCACTCCGGAAGCCAGCATTTCTGCTACTAGCTTCTCCATTTCATCCTTCTGTGCGTGGTTATAGCGGTAAGGTCGAACCGAGACCGGCTCTGTACCTGGTAGGAGCGGAATTTGATGGTCGATGCTGCGACTCGGTGGCAGACCCCCGGCTGAATCGGTGACTGCTGGAAAAGCGGTTAAGAGTTGTAGTAGCTGGGAGCGTGCAGCCTGTGACAGGTCTGTGCCTATGCCAAAAGAGACCGCCGTTGACTCCTTTTCCACTGATCGAAGGAACCAGCAGCAATCCCCGTCCTCCAGGGAGCGTAGGTCCTGTGTTGAGCACGCGCGCCGCATAAGGGTCGGGTCGCCTTTGATCGACACGGGTCGACCCTCGACCGAGAAATCCATCGAGGAGTGCTGCCAATTTGCCAAGACATACCCCAGGGTTTCGAGCCATGATACCCCTAGGATGACGTCGATGTTGCGGAGAGGAAACACATAGCATGATACCGCAAAGCTCTCCCTGTCCAAAACCAAGGGCACCCTCCGGCAGAGCCCCGCGGCTTGACGTGACGTTCCATCGCCCAATATTACAGAGTAGGGCTTGGTTGGCGTGATTGGTAACTGTAGTTGTATTGCCAATTGCTCTGAGATAAAGCAATGACTAGCTCCACTATCCACCATGACTTTGATCCTATGTGAATCAATTTCTCCAAATAGCTTCATCGTTTTTGACGTGTCCAGACCATTCAGCGATAATTCCGAGATCTGCAGCTCGACGTCCTCAGCAGCCCCCTCGAATTCCTCCTCCGCGAAAACCTCGTCGTCATTCTCGCAGACCAGCACATTGAGAGTTTTGGGCGGACACCGATGAGTCGGCCCGAATTTCAGCCCGCATCTGAAACATGTACCTGCCGCGATATGTTTCCTATACTCCTCTTGTGACATGCTTCGAAAGCGTTGGTTCCCCGGTCGAGAAGAGGCTGTCGATGATAAGTGGGAGGTCGCCGTGGAAGGACCCCTGGCACCCGGCCGGGATGATTGGGCGGGCGACATGGCCGCCGGCGTGAATGATTGACCAACTGGTGGTTTAGGGGAGTGGGTCGTAGCCATCAGGTCAATATCGAGGGCTAGTTCAACCGCGTCCTCGTAGGTGGTGATCTTTGCTGCTTTCATCTGGAGGCGTACCTCCGGGCGAAGGGCTGCCATAAAGAACCCGAGATACTGATGGGAAGCGATATCCGGAACCTGCGCGAGGCGTGCCTCGAACGCCGCGACGTAGTCAGCTAGAGAGCCGGTGTGACGAACCGCAGCGAACGCTTCATATTCATCCAACGCCCCGTTTCCACCAAATCGCTTCATCAACTCCCGCGCAAATCGAGTCCACGAGAGGTTTGGAACTCGTTGACGCAATAACTGGTACCATGGAAGGGCCCGGCCTGCCAAGGCTACCATTGCTACGCCTACCCGTTTCTCGGTTGGTGTTTCCGAGATTAGGAAGTACTGCTCTGCCCTGGCCAACCATGCGAGGGCATCTGTCCCGTCGAAAGTCGGCATGGGTGACTGTGGTTTGTACCCCCCAGCCACTGAATTGGACTCCAGATTTTCAGAGGCTGCGTCGGCCTCCGGGGGTATTTTGGAACCTGGAGTGAGGGACGCAAAACCCGCGCGCATCTCGGTTATCATGGAATCGAGTTTGGATTCCAACGCCAAGACCCTATCATCAGTCTGTTGGGCATGGGCGTTGAGGTTGTCGATAGCCTTCTCCACACCGTCTAGGCGTGAATCGCCCCTAGAGTTAACCATCGTTCACCGCACCAATTGTTACGGAGTAAAGACTACCCACACAAAGAAGCACGAGATGTGCTGAATATACTGGAATAAAGGAAAAGGAACGGAGATTATTATTGCTGGAAATATGGAAGAACTAGAAAACAATCCTCGCGAGGAGGCCCTACGACAAAAGTCGTCCAATTGTGATCACGTCCAGAGATGCATTCTCTCTGCCCGTTCTCTCTATTTATAGACTTCTATCTCAGCTACTTGAAATTCAAAATACAAGAAAATAGGAACTAACTTAACAACCTAACAACCTGAGAAATTGATGCTAACAAATTAATTTGAAATCTTCTCTCTTGCTGTTGCTACTTAGTCGGCCATATCACTTCTCTTTCTCCCCTCTTATACGTTCTCCACTCTTTAACTGTATCACTTATTCAGTTTTTTATCTCAACATCAGTAGTAGTTCAATACAAGCAACTATCCGATTCTCAAACACCACAGTTGTTCAATATTCTAAGCTGTTTTCTTTTAGAGAAGACAACAAATTCCGATAAAGTTTAATCAATACATTCAAGAAACAAAAACACAAGAATAATTCTCACTTTCAATCACTTGATTGCTAAACAGTGGGAAGTCTTCATCGAGTCCAACCACAAAAATTTTGTGTGTCCAACAATATTCGAGTATCAGCTCCTTCCAGAGCTGTATCTGCCTCTCCCTGGTGTCCTTCACTGGCTGCAAACTACAGTAACCGAAAAAATTTAAATGCCAAAAAATCCGAAGCTCCTCACCCGAAGATCTCCCAATAAAGCAAACACTAAAACTATGACACACTCCAGTATCCATTGACACCACGTAAAACTACAAAAAGGTTTAAGCAGCCTCACTAGCTACACAAAATTTCCATATAAGGGATTCTGTCTTTCCTCAACATTCATACAACCTTTTTCCATTGAGATCAAGGAAAGTATTACTGCTCCATACAGTCGACAGAAAAATAAATGTATTGCAATGCCAGTGCTTAAAAGTCGAGCATCTTAAGAAAACCCTCCATCGAGACTACTACCTACTAAGACGACAACACGAGTTCAAAAGGGACGAGTCTCCAAGCAACAATCACGAAAATCGCATTACAGATCATTACAATCAAAGGATCAATTGATAACAGAAGTCAAACTGGCAATTTATAAAACAACAAATTATCTTAGCAGGTCACAATTCTTATATTAATTCAACTAGTGAAAATCCCTAATTTTTCCCCTTTTCTCCAGTGTCATCAAATCTTCATTGCTCAATCCAAGCTGAGAAAATCCCAAATCAGTCTCGCAATTTATAAAACAACAAAGCTTCAAATAACACGATAATACATATTCTGATAAAAAAAATCAAACCATATACCATCACCAAACTCTGCCAAGGCGAAAACTAAACCTAATACTGATAAGAAAAGATACTCATATCAAAAGAAGAGAGTACGGTATATTACGTGAAATAGGGAGGGTAATTGAAGAAATGAGGCAGCTTGAATTCCCCCAACGTCTGCATATCTGTTGCTCCTTGCCTCCCAATTCAATTCTAAACTCAAAAACTCCAAAAAAATCGATTCTTTTTTCGGTGATATCGATCCAGGAAGGCTCGAATCCGGGTTGACACTACTCGCCTAAGGTTTGATTTTTATATTTTTGATTAATTTTTAAGAATGTTTCATTATAGTAGTAGAATTACCAGCTGAGATCATTAATCATTATTACAATTTCTTTCGTAATTAATATTAGTAGATACAGTATTAATTATTTTTTTACAGTAGACAAAAATTAATAAAACAAAATTTAATTAAAATCTAACTGAAAATTAAGTAAAATTATTTTCCATTATAAGTTGCGCATTAATCATTTATATTTAATTTAAATAAGAGTTAAAAACAAGAAAGCTTATAATTGAAGTTATTTTTTACTATACGTTGTGAATTGATAATTTTGATTTAGTAAAACTGAGGGTTAATAAAAAGAGGGTTTAGTGTATTTACAGTCGTCCAAATCAAGATTTTGACGTTAATGAATCAAAGACTGCACAACCATATGATAAATAAAGTGGGAAATTGGACACTCATAAAGACTGCTGCTTCTCACTGCTCTTACTACTTGGTTGTTATCGTCGCCTTCATTCCCATATCACTCCTCCCACCAAATCCGGTACCCTCTCTCTCTCTCTCTCTCTCTCTCTCTCTCTCTCTCTCTCTCCAGATCCATATTTTTGGTATTATTCATGTTAGTATGTGATCTACCTGTCATTGATCGGCAAGAAAACCTTTTTCTAGTTGAATCACGCTTAAGTTAACAATCTTCAGCATCCGTTGATTCTTCAATCAATCAATTGACGGAGCTAATGTTCAGTTTAATGTGACTTAGCGTTTACCTGATTTGGGAAGTGATTGAAGAAAGACAAATTTAATTAATCAACGTTACTAATTTTGAGTTTGATTTGATTGTTCCTCAGTGGAATGAAAGTCCTTTTTTGCAATCGTGTTTGTTTGCTCCTGTTAATATGCATCTGAATTCAGCTGTTGTTCTGCTCAGGGACAATCCGAAATTCGAAGATCGCACAAAGTGGTAATTTGTGAAAAATGGCAGTGTGAGTCATCCTCTTAAGTTTTTTTTTTTTTGCAATTTCAGTATGATAAACATAAGTGTCCCCTCATTATGTTACATTTGGGTTCGTCATATCCATAAATGTGAGTGTATTGGTTGTGATTGATGATCTGTAGGGTTGCTTCTGCTCCGGGGAAGGTTTTAATGACCGGAGGCTACCTTGTTTTGGAGAGGCCTAATGCTGGGATTGTGCTGAGTACAAATGCTCGATTTTATGCAATTGTAAAGCCGCTTTATGAGGAAACTAAACCCGACAGTTGGGCATGGGTATGTGACACTCTCTGACTGCATATTTATTGGTGTTCTTGTTAAAGATGAGAAATGATATTGTCGTTGTTGGTTGAAAACTATGACGAATCTTCATATCCTGCAAATTTTTTCCCGGGGATATCTTTAGACTCTGAGGGATATGTGCTTATTCATCAGTTCAAATAGATTACAGTGGAACTCGTTTTAGAGTTTCTATATGTTGCAAGGTTTGTGGTTTGGCCATTAGCTTTAGAATGTTTCTCTTTGCGGTTGACAGGTATGAAAGTTAGGTCTGGTTGTGTATTATGTTTGAGAAACTCCGTGGTGAGCTATGATAATGAGTGTCGTCCTTGATTAAATGCTCTTTACTTGAAGTTGGCATGCATTCTTTATATTGTTTACATCTGTTTAACCCAAGCATCTGAGGAACAAAGTGTGATATCCTTTTTCCTACCTTCTGTCAAATGGTTATGCTATTCCACATTGTGTTCCAGGCATGGACAGATGTGAAACTGACTTCTCCTCAGATGGGAAGAGAAATTATGTACAAATTGTCGCTCAAGAATCTCCAGCTACAGAGTGTATCCTCTAGGTGAAACACTGTATCCGTCTGTATTTCTCGCCGATAACATTAGTCTGTAAATCATGGATGTGCTCATAACTGGAAACTATATCAGAGTTCCCTCCAATTATCATCAAATGCACAAAAAAGTAGGTAGAATAGCATGGCTAATTACTGACGGCAGTTTTTTGGCTTCACCAACTTCAGTGATAGGAATCCGTTTGTTGAATATGCACTGCAATATGTTGTAGCAGCGGCTTTTGCCACGTTTGACCAACCTAAGAAGGATGAGTTGCAAAAACTTTTGTTGCGAGGTAAAGTCTGATACGGAGCATTGGATATTGCATTTGTTTTTAATAGATCTCCAAAGTTCTAATTCCAGTTCTGGCTTAATGATGCAGGTCTTGACATTACTATATTAGGTGGCAATGAGTTCTATTCATATAGGAATCAGGTAATTTGCTTCTGCAGTGATTCCTCTGGATTTTTTCGTTGGGGCTTTTTACTAGTTTGTCCTTCAACTTAATGTCAAATATAGTTGAATTTTCATTTTAATGGTTAGATCTTGGGTATCTAAATGCGAATATTTTTCACATAGCTGCAAGATCACTATTTTTTTCATTGAGAAGCATCTTTACTGTAAGAGCAGCACCTTGGCGAGCTCATTTCTGTCTATTTTTAGTATGGAAATGTCAGCTATGTTGTGCCTTGTGCAGATTGAAGCACGTGGCCTACCATTGACCTCCGAATCATTGGCTTCACTTCCTCCTTTTACTTCAATTGCATTCAATGAGGAAGAATCAAATGGACAAAAGAGCAAGCCTGAAGTTGCCAAAACAGGGCTGGGCTCGTCAGCAGCTATGACGACTGCTGTTGTTGCTGCTTTACTTCATTACCTTGGAGTTGTCAGTCTCCCCTCAGAGTTCAGTAGTCCTCTTGAAGGGGATAGAGTTGCTGCAGACCTGGATGTCGTGCATGTTATCGCTCAAACGGCTCACTGTATAGCACAGGGTAAAGTTGGTAGTGGTTTTGACGTGAGCTCTGCTGTTTATGGTAGTCAGCGGTATGTCAGATTTTCACCAGAAGTACTTTCTTCTGCTCAGGTATTCAACGTTCTGTTATAGCCCAATGATTTTACTCTAGGTTGGAATTTTGATTTTGGAGCTGTGTATAAATGCATGTTTGTGGTTACTATTAACGTGCCTGACAGAGCATTGATGGTGTACCTAAGATGAATGCTAAACATGGTGTGTTGTATGGATAATTAATCCACTACTAAAATGCAGGATGCTGGTCGAGGGACTCCAATTGAAGAGGCCATAGAGAATGTGCTCAAAGCTAATTGGGATCATGAGAGGACTAAATTTTCATTACCCCCAATGATGACTTTAGTAAGTTCCATAATATGTATAGCATATGATGATTGGTGATATAATGCTAATATAAATGCTTATCTACTACTGGTATGATGGTATCAGGAAAGATAGCCCAACTTTCCAATTAAATGGTTGTGTTGTTTTATGCATATTATTGTTGAACCTTAGGGTAGCAGTTGGCACTTGCTATAAGGTACTCCTGTGCAATGCACTTAGACCTTTGTCTTTCCAAGTCAGATACTCTGCCAACCAGATACAATCGGGTTCCTAAACTTGAATCTTATTATCCTAAACGAGCATTCACGCTCTCTATTTCAAGGATTTTTTATAGCTTTATACGGTATGGATATTATTGACTCAACGACCTTCAAAAAATAGTAAAGATGTCCATATTCGATATCCTGCACATGCACTTGAAAAACCAGGAATGCTGCTCGATGCATTTATTTTACCATGAAGTTCCTGGCCATCTTCTTTGTATCACTCAATAATTGTTATTCTCTTCCAGTTACTTGGAGAGCCAGGAAGTGGTGGATCATCAACACCGTCAATGGTTGGTGCTGTAAAGAAGTGGCAAAAGGCAGACCCTCAAAATTCCATTGAAACGTGGAAGAAGTTGTCAGAAGCTAATTCTGCTCTTGAGATGTACCTCAAAACCTTGAGCAAATTGGCTGAAATAAACATTGATGATTACAAATATACCATTACCAAATGCAGCACTGTCACATCCGAAAAGGTACTTATATAGCTAGTATTCTTCATTCCATCAGATAGAATCAGAGTAATATTATAATTAGCTCTTGTAGGGAAACTAATGTTGCACACTTGCACTTGAATGTATCATGTACTTCACTAAATCTTTTGCTAAGTATGGAATGTGTACGTAATTAGCCATAAAGCTTGGATCTGTAGAAGCATGACTTCTTTCACTAAAATGTTTCTGGCTACTCTCTTAACAGTGGAGAGACGAAGCTCCTGAACCAAATCAATTAGAAGTTGTTAAAGCATTACTAGGAGCTCGAGATGCCATGCTTGCTATCAGGTGGAACATGCGCAAGATGGGCGAGGCTGCTGGGATTCCCGTAAGCTCTTCTATTTTTTTATGCCCGGGGGCATTTTGAGTTTATTTTAGTCATTTGTTTGATATGATTCTGATAGATTTATAAGTTGATCTCAGAAGCGCTTGTTTGTAAACTTCTATGTTAGTTTATCCGCCAATTTTTTGCTCAGATTCTTATACGACTTTTTGTAGAAGTTACTACCCATTTACACATGCATCCGAAGAGACTAACCAATATATTTAAATGTAAAGATATACTCCCTCCATCCCACAAGAATATGCAATTTTAGTTGGGCATGAGTTTTAATGCACAATTGGTAAAGTAAGAGAGAAGTAGAAAGAAAAAATAATTAAAGTATTGTTAGTGGAGAATGAGTCTCACCTCATTAGAGAGAGAAGAGTTACCGAATTTAGAAAGTGCATATTCTTGTGGGACAGATTAAAAAGGAAAGAGTGCATATTCTATGAGACGGAGGGAGTAGTAACTAAAAACCTCTTATAGAGTTATATCCCAATATCATGCATTGCATTTGAATCTGAAGCTTTTTCATCTTCTATCAAAGTCGGCTGTCTAATGATGAGTTTGACTCTTCCTTCTGCTAGTATTCATTGTACATTGACTTTACCTGAATAACTTCTTCATATCTGGTTGACCCTTTTTCCCGCGGTGTATACTTCTCCCAGATTGAGCCCCAGTCACAAACTCAACTGCTGGATACAACGATGAACATGGAAGGTGTTCTGTTGGCTGGTGTTCCTGGTGCAGGTGGATTTGATGCAGTCTTTGCTGTGACCTTGGGGGAGTCGGGCAGAAACGTGGTCAAAGTATGGAGCTCCCTCAATGTGCTCGCCTTGCTAGTAAGAGAGGACCCTCGCGGAGTTTCCTTGGAGAGCAACGACCCTCGGGCAACAGAAATTACTGGTGCGGTTTCTGCCCTTCGTATCGAGTGAAGTTAAATGTTTGTTACTACTTTTACCGGTATTGTCATTTGAAACTCAGGTAGCTAAATTTCAGTGAGTTTGATAGAGGATTTTAACTTATTACCACTGTTAAAATATTGTGTTTGTTGCAAGAAAATAAGGAAACAGAACATTTCTGTTGTATTTTACAGTAATGATTTGTATGAGATGTTCTTGAAAATGTTCATGTGCATTTTCAATACTATTATTTATTTTTATATAAAATGTATATGAAATTATGAAGAACAATTGTCTGGTTGGGTTACCCTTGTTGGTATGTATTCACATGGCCACACATATTTTATCATATTTTCTCCCTTATGAAAATACGCATCTCACATGGATACATATGTTAAGCACTTGCACGAGAGAGAGAAACATGTGCTTAAAAAATCTTTTACTAAGGTAAAGGAAATAGGTGTGAGTTCATATTATTTTCAAAGGTAAAATCAGTTCTAGTGACTAATTCATCTGCTAATTTGCAGATAATTCATAAGGTGGGACATGGTCAAAATCAAGAATCGAATTCTATTTAACTTACAAAGAAAGCTTATATAAGCACTAGCTTTCATTACTTACATACACTGAATCGTTTAATTTGATGGGCAAATACTTAATACTCCTAAATTCTTCTCAAGGGTGATAAAATGCATTTGTTTCATATTTTTCATGTCATTGAATTTATATACGTAAAAATGACATCGATAGATTAATACCAACTAAAATTTCAACGTCAAGAATCACTGGAGCCTAAAATTGCCACTAGATCAGTTTATGAGACTTGCATTCAATTAAAATTCAGACTAAAATTATGACTAAAGGAGTGTAGATTTTGTTATTGATTGTGTTTTGCAATGGAGTAAAAGACATGAGCATCTTATCTTGATAATGATGTTGTAAGTGTGCCTAATTATCCCCTAAATTAAATCAAACAAGATGTATATAATAAGTTTCGATAGTACAATGGTGTTAGTGGGGCAGAAGCAATTATGACAATAATGCAGTTGTAAACATCAAGGTTGTATTGCTTGTTTGTGTACATTTATTTCATGTGGTCCTCTACATGTTCTCCACATCTTTTTCTTTTTTCCCCTGACATTGGAACATAAAATTTAATGTAGCATATAAAACAAAATAAAATATCTTTTCACAATATCATTTCTGATATTAGACGAAACACAATCCTATTTTTACTGCATTTTTTTTATCATAGTCTCATTTTTACCATAAATAAATGCTATACAATTAAAATTTTCTTTTTCATTAGTTATTGCCTATGGATTTCCCACTCCACTAGCTTACTACATTCATATTATATTATAAAATTTGGGTATAATATTTTAAAAAATTATTTAATGAATTAAATGAAGAAAGAAGAAAATATGAGAAAAAAAAAAGTAGAGAAATGAATACTATATAGAATAAAGTAATAGAGTATAAAATGAGTTATTTTTTATTAAAATAACTTAAAATATAACTTGTTTACAGTAGGACGTAGTGAGTGTATATAAAAAGTGAGAATCACGTCCCATTACTTTTTTCTACTATTATAAGTTCGTTCACATTTTATAAAAACTTGTGCTAAGTTAAAAGTGAGACTATATCCTAATAGTATTGTTAAGACTCATCATTCATTACTAAAATAGTGGAGCAGAGTAGTTGTCAAACTAGCAGCCAAAATGAATTCGACCTTTTCATTTGGACTTTGCTCTACAAAAGTCGAGAAATATTTTGAATCGTGAGTGACATTGACGTTGATCTTGACATATACTAGTATAAAGTAGGGTGATATTTCATCAATAAACACATTTTAGTTAGCAATTTTTTGGATGGTAAAAACCATTTTGCATGTTCATGTTAGAGTGTCCACAATGGTTGCCCTTGAAGGCCACCAAAGTTGGCCCGACCACCATTTGTGGCTCTCTTGTAGCCCTCCGCAATGGTAAATAAATAAAATTAACAATAACAAGGGCCACGAAATGTGGCCTCTCCAAAAAAAAATTTAATTTGTTTGCTTTTTTTAATGATATTTTTTAATTTAACTAATAATATGGAAAATAAACATAATTTAATAAAGTTATGAATTAAAGACAAATTTTCGTCGTACTATAGATAGAGGAAAATTCTACAATGAAAATTTTTAAAAAACACAACATCAAAAGATAAAAAAAACGCCACCGCCTCCTACTCGGTGGCGTCATCGGAATCCGGCACATCTTCTTCACCACCTTCTCGCCCGCCGCCACCGCCCCCACTGCCGCTAGCTTCGCCCGTCTCCCACCCATCGGTCCACCCCAACTTCGACCTCAATCTAATAATGAGGTCGTAGCACATCTTCTTGGTGAGAGGGTCGGTCGACTTCTCGTACAAGGACAAGTTATCCCCAAGTTGCTTCATCATCTGCACCTCCATGTTTGAGCCAACGCCACGGTCGGTGATGGACGCGGTGCCGACGCGCTTGCAGCAGAGACTTGGGATGCGGTTCTAGCTTCCCGGATGACGGATTGTTGGCCCTGCGGGCGTTGGCGCCTCGACATTGTCGAGGGGGGCTCATCCAACACATCGTCATTCAGGTCGAATGCACGTGTGTCGCTACCACTGTTGTAGGTGCCGTCGGCACGGAGTTTTGTCCGCTTCCCGGTGGGACCGGTCTCATCATCGCAGATCGCCTTGAATTGAGGGCAGTCTTGGAGAAGCATATATTCATTCCAGTAGGTGAACTTGGGCTAGTTTTCAGTATTAAACAACTGATACGATAACGCCCGTACGTCGGCTTCGCTGCGGCCGCTTTCGGCATTCGGGAGTTGTCGCTCGTAAATGCTACTGAACCTCTTCACAGCTCTACAGATCCGGCCGAACTTCTTCCGGATCTGGCCTTCATCACGCAGGGCACTGTCTTCTGGTTTGAAGCTGTGGTACACCGTCAGGACGCGCCTCCAGAAGCAAGTGTCGGTCTGATCCGTACCGATGATCGGATTCGTCGTGACCGCCTCCCAGGCCCGCGCAACAGCAAGGGATTCATCGTCGTTGTACGGGACCCCCGCCGAGCCCCACCGCTCCGCCCACCGCCTCGGCTGCCGCTTCGGCCGGGCCCCTGCTCTCCGTCTTCGCCGCTTCCGCCGGGCCCCTGCTCTCCGTCTCAGGCGCCTCGCCTCCCACCACCGCCACCGCCGCCGGTTCGGCCACCCCCAGTGGGGGCCTCCACCTCCACACTGTCGGACGTCGGGGTCTCCGGTGTACCCATCAACTGTTCCCATGTGAATCTATCAGATTCAGACAGAGGAGACTGAGAGTATTGAAATTGGGAGGATTGGAAGTGCTGAGACGGATTGTTGACCGCGTCCATATTCGGTCGGTAGTCACCGAACCCCGATAGTTGGCGAACCATGTTCCTCTGCTGGGATGATTGGACCTGGTATTAGGGCGATTGCGGTTTCCACATCTGATTGGGGAAGTTGCCGTATCCCGAGTCTCCGTACCCCGGAGAATCACCATCTCCACCTTGCATTTTTTGTAGGATGTTAATTAGGGATTGGAAGTGTAAAATCAAGTGGAAAAAATGAAAATGGAAGTGCATATTTATAAAAAAATTTTGAAATTAAAAAAAAAAATAATTTTTTCCGCTGCCCAGCCGCGTTTCGTGGCTCGCTGCAGTGGAGGGCCGCGGCTCTCTCGTGGCTCTCGGCCCTCAGCCGCAAAACGTGGCTCTCTGCAGCGGGGGGCCGCACACCGAGTCGTGGGCCGATGCTCCCCCACTGTGGACACTCTTACGGACTCAATTCTCAATTCGGTTGTGAGAACAACTGATGTGGGGTATATAGACTAAATGAGATTTCTCTCTTAACAAACTAGTTTTTTGGGATGAGTTCTCATGTTTGGTTTGTATCAATTGGTGCTTTCATTGAGAGCCCAAACAGCTCGTAGTGGTGGCCGGGCAACGAACTCGCCGTGACCAACGAGTGCGTTTGGGACCGCTCGGAGTGGTGGCCGGGCAAAGAATCCGCCGTGACCAACGAGAACTCGGAGTGGTGGTCTGGCAACACTGGCGGACACACATGTGATTAGGGAGGGGCTTAAGCCTTTCCCCGATTAATTTTTTTTTTTAATTTTAGTTATATAACATTATGATTTTGTTGGTATTTTGTGTAAAATGAAGTGCAAAAGCCCCTATCAAAACAACAAATTATAGGAAAATTATTATCTCATACAAAATTTAGAATATATAGCCCATACTATAATAATTTTCTGCATCCGCCCTTGCTTGGGCAAAAGAACCTGCCTTGACCAACGTGGCGGTGACCAACGAGGACGTTGGCCCTTAAAGGAGGGTCGAATGTTACGAACTCAATTCCCACATTAGTTGTGAGAACAACTGATGTGGGGGTATATAGACTAAATGAGCTCTCTCTCCTAACAGGCTAGTCTTTTGGGATGAGTTCTCTTGTTTGATCTGTATCAGTTCCTTACATTGTGTTGGCAACTCCATCCCTACAATACGAAATTAAATTACATCAACTTAAGGAGTCGCATGAATGAGACAAAAAACTAACATCATGAAACATATCTATCAACCACAATTTTTTAGTCGTAATATAAAGTATGGCAAATTATCTTTTAAATATTATCATAATTAAATTATTATTGACTCACCATTATTTGACTTGGTCGAGTGGCTTGTCATCGCGAGCCACTCGGTCAAGTGCAATTTTCTGTCTTTGAAATTCAAATAATGAGCTCGACTCGACCAAGTGGTTGGTTTGATGCCCTACTTGGGGTCTACTGCTTTGTTATGATTCCTCTTCTTGTGCACCACACGGGTCGTGTGCTCATGCAAAATCGTTGCACTATGATCCCTGATTCTTCACAATCGGCAGTACGTCTGATGAAGTTAGCCGATACATCTTGCAGTATTAAAGTCGTAGCCAAGTCCATGATGTGAGTCGTCTGAATTTTCATCATGAAGATTACATAAATTTTCTTTTAAAATAAAATATCTGATTACACATAAAATATTTGATTACACACATTTGACGTAATAAAAAGAATTAAATATGGAATGAATATAATTTAAAATTGGAAATTTTGAGTACGATATGAAAAGGAATAAATTTAAATAAAGTTATTGGTCCATATAAACTTTTTGCTTAATTTGATATTTTCCATTAACTTAAAATTTGATTAAAAAAATTATAAATTTATCCCTTAAATTGAATTTCACATAAGTTGAGGGAAAATTGATTCTGTGCGAAATTTACTAAAAAGCCTAAGATTTATGATTTTGCAATAAAATTTGAATTTGTAGAAAATATCTAATTTTATCAAAAGTTTATAATTTTAGGAATCAATATCCTATAATATAATGAATCCTAATTATATCTATTACTAATATGGAACTATACACTCTAATTATGGTGTAATTAATCTTACTAGTAATTGATAACTAAAAATTCAGTGGTAAAATTTAGTCGTAAAAATAAAGGGTTAAATTTTTAAAAGATTATTAAACTACAGTATTTATATCAAAATGAACTTTAATTTGTTTCAAATAAATACTAAATATGCATTTGACTTTATTTAAGGTTTTAATTGAAATTTGTACCAATTTTTTACAAATTATATAACAACTAGTAGTTTTTATTTTTTTAAAGTTAACTACATACTCCCTCCGTCCCGGGCTACTCGCCCCTTTCCTTTTCGGCACGGAGATTAAGGAATGAGTGTATAGGAAAGTAAAAAATGACGGCTGTAGGTGAAATTTTTTACTAAAAATGGAAAGAGTGCAAGTAACTTGGGACGCCCAAAAAGGAAATAAGTGCGAGTAGTGCGGGACAGATGGAGTATATAGTCTATGATCTTTCATAGGGATGTCAATCGGGCCGGCACGTCGGGTTTCAGGCCAACCCTATTCGGGTTGCGGGCTAATCGGGTTGTGATTTCTTGCGGATTATAAAAGCTCATCCCTAACCCTAAAAGCTTGGGTTTCGAGCTAGCCCAGTGGGTTAATCGGATTGCTACCGATAATATTAACATGCTATCAATCCAATAAATAATGATTTAAATTACTAATATTCATACAATGTAAAATATTTAATTATGATATATTTGAGATATATGCTTAAAACTCAATCATAAACATGATCAAATACTAATATTTGAGATATTTCGTAGAATTTTAATGCATGTTTTAGAAATTTAAATATTTTTTTTGTGAATTTGAAGTTTTTAATTTATTTATCAATTATTATATTAATAAAAATTCAATATATAATTTGTATATTTAATATAAAATTGAAAGTTAATTTTTTAGTTAAAATTAATCAATGAAATGTCGAATTAGGAGTAAAAAATAGAATAATAGAAATTTTATCAGGTTTTCGGGTCTGGCCCTAATGGGTTGCGGGTTAATCGGGTGCGGGCTAATCGGCTTTTGATTTTATCGGGCTAGAAATTTCCAACCATAACCCTATAAATTTGGCGGGCTATTCGGGCCAGCTCACGGGTTACTGGCTACATTGAGGGCCATTTAGGATTATTTTTGTGAAAATACCAAAAATGTTATAAAAATTCTTTAGAAACTATTCGTATTCATTACTAAAAGATTAGAGTCATATATGTAGTTCAATCTTCTTTTTACCATTAGCATTGAGTGAGCAAAATGTTCAAAATCACGATCTATCAAACTAAATTGAAATATTGAAACAACTTTCTTTAAAAATTTGATGTCAGATCAGTATTTCCAAAATAAGTCCAATTCAAACTACAGACAAATACACGTAATTTTTATCTTAATGGAGTGGTGTTTATTTTATTTTTATTTTTCTAACCATAATCGGATATAAAATGGAATTAGAAATGAAATGTGTAGTTGTACTCTCTTCATTCATTATGTGTTAATAGAGTTATTTCTTATTATCACAGATTAAGAAAGAGGTGTATAGTATTAAACAAATAGATATAATTAAGTAAGAAAAAAAAATATTTTTTTGTTAAAAGTACTCAACTAACATAAAACCCTTCAATATAAAAAAATGACTGAATTATTATATAAGGAGTAGTAATTACTCCCTCCGTCCCATAATAATTGTCATTTTTTTTCATTTTAGTCCGTCCCATAATAATTGTCACACTTCATTTTTACTATAAATGGTAAATAGGTTTCCCATTCCATTAAATCAATTCACTCATATTTTATTATAAAATTAATATAAAAAGATAGGTGTCATCTTTCACTAACTTTTTCAACCAATTGTTCTTTACATTCCTCACTAACACTAAAAGTGATAATTATTATGGGAAGGAGGGAGTAAACGGAACGACGATGTCTATTGCCGAGAATCCCACTCGCACCTAGCGCGTGACTCGCACGTGCTCGAACACAAACATTTGCAATTTTCAATCTGTAATCATTTTGATACACTGCCGACTCCAAACCGTGCAATCAATCGGACCCACCTAATCTCTCTCTCTCTACCCCTTCTGATTAATCGTCGTCTTACCTCCTCCAGGCTCCAGCTATACATACACCCTTCCTGTACATACATGTGCAAAGACAATTTTTATGTATGTATTTCCCCAAAAGCTAGATTCTTTGTGGTTCCAGCCTTTTTGATTTCTACAGTTGAAGCTTTAAAGTTTAAACTTTAAAGAAAGCACCTTTTAAAAATTAGGGACTGTTGATTTCATACACCTTCATCAATTTGTCCTTTCTTTCAGGTACATATGAACTTGAAAATTGATTTTTTTTTTCACTCTCTTTATAAGCATAAAGTTCTTACCTTTCTGAAAAGTCAATTTTTTTTCATCCCTTTTGCTTTAAATCTCCGGACTCCCCTCTTTAATTTGTACTTGGGATACTGTGATTTGTGTATGTTACATATGGGGTCCTGCAATGGAGTTGATTCTAAAGATTTTCTTGTAATGGGGTCAGAATTTAGTGTATTTTACTGCAAGTATATATTTAAATAAATTAAGTTTGCAACTTTGACTTGAATCCCTCGATGCTTTTCACTTTCTTCAATGAGGGTGGTTTTTTGGTTGAATTGTTATTTCATTGTGCTGAAATATAGCATTTTCTTGCGGTTGATGTTTTTTTACTGATTCATTTTTTTCAGATTTGGAGAGTACTCCACAAATCCGGCTATAGCGATTTGTAAAGTAATGTCATTGCTCTGGTAAGGCTCTTGGGATCGTGCATTCTTGAATTAAATGTTTGTTTCATTCTTTAATTGTTTTTTATAAGGTTGTGTTATGATCTTGTTTAGTTATTGCTGAAAGTTCAAGGGTTGAATTTAGGGATATAACAATAATCTTGTTTTGGAATCTGTGAAATTTGTGTGCTTGGTTGTAGATAGACTTAAAAGGTTGGTGTGAGGAGAGATGGGGGAAAACGGAGCTGAGGATTGGAGGGAGATGGTGGGGAAAATGCTTCCGCCGGGAGCACCCATCCCGGATGAGGACGGAATGGATTACTCGATTGCTATCGAGTACAACGGCCCTTCAGTCTTGTATGAGCTTCCCCGAGTGGAGCCTGTTGACATGGATGACAATGCAATCCCAACTGCTGAGCCCGTTTCAGAATCTCGAAGATCGCTGGCTTATGAAAGAGCAGCTGTAGTAGAGCCAATACCATTGCCCATGTCTCGTATTGCTAGGGTTACTAGTCAGACTAATCAAAGCCCTAGGATGTCGGGAAGCTCAGAGTCGGGGGTTTCTGTGCTTCAGAATAACGACTTCGCTTCACATTCTGCCTCGGCTTCGCCTGGCTCGGTGCATAGTCGAGATATTCATGCAGGAAAAGAGCATGTCAGTGAAGGTAGGAGAGCCACAGTAGTAACATTTAACACTGTTGAAAGATCTGAGAGGAGAGTGGTGGATGCTGAGAAGCAGGTATATCCTGAATTTGTTGGTGTGGCGAATGAAAAGAAGAGGAAGAAAACGAGGAAGAAAACAAGAGTGTGCTATCGGTGTGGGAGAGGGAAGTGGGAAACGAAGGAGTCCTGCCTCGTTTGTGATGCAAAGTATTGCAGTAACTGTGTGCTTAGAGCAATGGGGTCAATGCCGGAAGGGCGTAAGTGTGTCACCTGCATTGGGGAGCCAATTGACGAATCGAATCGGTCCAAATTGGGTAAGCAGTCGAGGTTGTTGTCACGATTACTTAGTCCTTTGGAGGTCAAACATATAATGAAGGCGGAAAAAGAATGTTCTGCTAATCAGCTTCGTCCGGAGCAGCTTATTGTGAATGGATATCCTTTGAAACCGGAAGAAATGGCGGATCTTTTTGGATGCCTTCTACCTCCCAAGAAGTTGAAGCCAGGGAGGTATTGGTATGACAAGGAATCGGGTCTGTGGGGAAAGGTAAAGTCTTTATTCGTTGCTTGTTCTCTATGCTTCCTTGGAATGTAAATATGTTCGCTCACTTGTCAAATCGACAGGAGGGAGAGAAACCTGATAGGGTTATTAGTTCGAATTTGAATTTCACCGGAAAACTCAGTCCTCATGCCAGCAGTGGGAATACAGAGGTATTCATGAATGGTCGAGAAATCACGAAACTGGAGCTGAGAGTACTCAAGGTCAGTACCTTGTCTAATGGCCGCGAAATTCATCTGTCAATGTTGCTTTTACAATTTCGTTGCTCCCTCTAATTTAACCAGTTAGAACGGTTCCTTTTCTGCAATTTGATGGATTTATTTCCTCCGTAAAAGAAATTGTTGCTGACCATAAATATGCATTGTTGAAACACCCTTGTTATTCAATCATTTTGCTTAGTGTGTTATGACCTAATTTGCATTGTTTGCTGCCCTGAATGAGGGATGTTTCTTCTTAACTGCTTTAACAATAGGAAAATGACCCACATTATCTATGTATATCCTCAATAACTGGATTCGCGGAGATATAGAAACCCAAACAGGTTTAATGCTGATATCCTTAAGATACAACTTCACTTTTACTGGAACAGATAAACAGGTGATGTTAGACATCCAACTCTTGAATCAGCTGATACTTATATTGTATATGAAAATTTCTATTATTGGTCTAGGAAAAATTGTTGTTTGCTCCAACCTACTTTTCTTTCACTTAGTAAGAATATAGGCTAGTTAGGAATTGGGAATGAATGAAGAAGTCATTTTTACCAATGTGTCAATATAAGCAGTTAGCGGTTAGGTTCCAATTTTGAGATTTGCCTAATGAGATGAAGACGTGCCTGATTGGGTTTCAATGTTATTCATTTTGAATTCAGCTTGCGAACGTACAATGCCCACGTGATACCCATTTTTGGGTGTATGATGATGGTCGTTATGAGGAGGAAGGTCAAAATAATATCAGGGGAAACATCTGGGAGAAGGTACGTTCCAAGAATCATATGCAATGTATAGATTGGTGGGCCCCAAAATCTGTTCACCAACGGTGTTTTTATGTGACAGGCTTCGACAAGATTCGTGTGCTCCTTATTCTCTTTGCCTGTACCTCAAGGTCAGACTCATGTTCATAGGGATGAGGCTAGCAACTATACAACCATACCCAATTTCCTAGAGCAGAAAAAGATCCAGAAGCTTCTTCTACTTGGACTCCCTGGCACCGGTACCAGCACAATTTTTAAGCAGGTAATCTATATTAAGTTGTCATAATGTATGAAGCAAAAATAAACGTATTTCGTGGATGTTTATGATATTATTGTTATTTTTTTAAACAGGCAAAATTTTTGTATGGTAGTAAGTTTACCTTTGAGGAAATCCAGGAGATCAAGCTTATGATACAAAGCAACATGTACAAGTATCTCAGCATTCTCCTCGACGGTCGTGAACGCTTTGAGGAGAAGGCCTTATCGGAGAGCAAAGGGCAAGATTATGTCAGACAGGTCTCTGAATCAGGTACTAAACCAGAAGTTTTTCTAG
The DNA here is from genome assembly GCF_004379255.2 of Salvia splendens. Lineage (NCBI taxonomy): Eukaryota > Viridiplantae > Streptophyta > Magnoliopsida > Lamiales > Lamiaceae > Salvia > Salvia splendens. The sequence continues at coordinate 15,805,905 of NC_056046.1, forward strand.
TACATCAATAATTTTTCCGAACCTTATATCTTTCGAGAACATCTTGTTAAACTATATCCATCGTAAGATAAGAATAAGAACTTTAGAATTTTTTTTTCAAATGGCTTTTACACTTCCCCCCTTTAATTGCTGCTTTTAGTTTGGATAGCTTGCACCTGAATTAGCTTCACAATGTGCTGAATTTTGATCGTATTGCAGGGGACGCCTTGGACTCGAATGAAAATAGCCAATGTATTTATTCACTCAATCCCAAGTTGAAGCATTTCTCTGACTGGCTCTTAGACATCATAGCCACCGGAGATTTGGATGCTTTCTTTCCTGCTGCGACCCGTGAATATGCTCCGCTTGTCGAAGAAGTGTGGAAAGATCCTGCCATACAGGAGACGTACCGGAGAAAGAGCGAGCTTCACTTTCTACCAGACGTGGCGGAATACTTCTTGAGCAGGGTATCTTTATCACTCTATAAATTTTTTAAACTATTTTCCCGTCCTCTTGAAAACGCGTATTTTTCTATCAGAAGCTCTTTGCTAAATCCACGGTTCATGTGTAACAGGCGGTTGAAATATCGAGTAATGAATATGAACCTTCAGATCGTGATATATTGTATGCGGAAGGGGTGACTCATGGTAACGGCTTGGCCTTTATGGAGTTCTCCATGGACGACCATAGCCCAATGTCGGAAACCTACACCAAAAATCTGGACGCTGCGCCTCCTCTCACCAGGTTCGTATTTCTATTACAAAGAGTCGACGAAATTGTGGCATACGTTGTTGGCAAGTCAGGAATAGCTGATAAGAAAGAAAAGAATGTTGGGATATGAAATGAAATTGTTTCTAATGGTTTCACACACTAGAAGTTTTCTACTATGATAAATCTATTGCTATTATAAAAGTATCTGTTCTTATAACAATTTTGTACATCAGGTATCAACTGATAAGAGTGAACGCGAAGGGGATGAACGAAGGGCGCAAGTGGGTCGAGATGTTCGAGGACGTCCGTGCAGTTGTCTTCTGCATTGCGTTGTGCGACTACGATCAGGTGTGGATCTGCCCGGAGGGCCAAGGCAGCGGTTCCCTTCTCCAGAACAAGATGATTCAGAGCCGGGAGCTCTTCGAGACGATGATCAAGCACTCGTGCTTCACCAACACTCCATTCGTCCTCGTCCTGAACAAGTACGACCTCTTCGAGGAGAAGATCAGCCGCGTCCCTCTCGGCACGTGCGAGTGGTTCACCGACTTCAGCCCCGTCCGTCCCTACCACAACAACCAGACGCTCGCGCAGCAGGCCTACTTCTACGTCGCCATGAAGTTCAAGGACCTCTACGCCTCCCTCACCGACCGGAAACTCTTTGTGTGGCAGACGAGAGCGAGGGAGAGGTCAACGGTCGATGAGGCATTCAAGTACATACGAGAGGTGGTGAGGTGGGACGACGACAAGGGGGAGACCTACTATAACGGTGCGGAGGACTCGTTCTATAGCACGACGGACGTCAGGTCGTCGCCGTTTATCCAGCAAGAGTGAGAAAGAAAGTAATTCTTGAAAAGCTGCAGCTGAGAATGTGTATATAAATGGAAGAAAGAAAAATGAGAGACGAAAAATAAGTTATTGGTTTGTTAAATTTCGGGAGTTAATGAGATTTTAGTTGGCAGCTGAGAGTCTGATTGTGACATCGTTTGTATACATATTTTTGAGCTAGAGATATGCGTGGCGTTCACAGTCCATAGATGGGCAATTTCCAAGTCCACATATTTATTGAATGCACTATTTCAAATTACTAGGTTTTTTGTTTGATTTGTTTTGGTTTGGTTTGGTTTGGTTTGGTTTTCTAATTTTGGGTTGTCTAGATTGATGAGATACGGTATGGCTATAAAGTTTTAACTATAACTAGGGTTTTGAGGGTTTATGGATTTAGCATAATAATTAGATATATTGGTTTTCTATCTACTTGTACATTAACAAACTATAGGATATTATGTATGGATTGCATTAAGATGACAACCACAATTAAAATAATTATGTATCATCAATTTGAACCGTTAGATACCGGAGCAGATTCACCTTTAGCGGCAGGCTCAATTTTATCTACAAAAACATTTAAAAAATGCTGAAGGCTATAATGGGAAATCTTCATTTAGTTTTATCTCCAACCTCAATCACGACATTTCCTCTTCTCTCTTTCTTTAATTTTGGCAAATATTATATCAAATCTTCATAAAAAATCACCAAAATCGCCAGCGCTATTTTCAATCTGTGGGCGCTGCTACTTTCAATCTCTTTTTTCAATTCCGCAGACATTCAATCTTTGTTGTTCTGGCAAATATTTAATCTCTCTAATTCTTCGTAATTCACTGATTTCGCCGATGGTAAGTATTACTTATAATCGTGTGATTGTTAAATTGCTTATTACAATTCATGGGTTTTGATATGTGATTGAATTTCATGAATTTGATAGGTAATTTAACTCACGGATTTGTATCTTCTCTTCTAAATGAAATTTATGTATTGGGAATTGAATTTCTTCAGATTTATATTTCATAACATACTGCAATTTAGAGATTGAGTATTTGTATTACGCCTTACAGTTTTCGTCTGTCAGATTGCTTGACTGAATATGTTATGTTGCTTGCTCATGTTTACTAAATTGCGTCTTAGCGTCTGGGATTCTTAGATGATCTGATTTCATTTATGTATTTATAATTCAATTTTATGGAGTTCAGATTTAAAGATTGATTTGATTGATTGTTTTTATTTTGCAATATAGATTTTGTATGTCAGATTGCTTGTTCATATATGTGACGTTGCTTGCTAACGAGTATTAAATTGCATGTCAGTTTTCAGCTGTAATGCTAGATTTTGGGAAAGAGTTGAGATCAACTCACCGACCTTGCCTGTTACTGAAAAGAGGAGGAGGGTGGAAGAAGATTTTTATTTCATTGGAAGACCATATGTAACTGATGTTCAGACACTAGGTAAAGGGCGCTGGATACCTCGTCCATCCTGGAGGTCACGAGTTCGACCCCTGGGAGGCGCAACTTGGGATTAATTTCCCTTGGGGGTGACAGTTGACTAGCCATGTATCAGTTCTGGGGTTGGCAAGTTGACTCGTCTGTACCCAACCTTGGGGGTGACAGTTGACTAGCCGTAGGGGTGGCAAATCGTGCGTGTCGGGTCGTTATCGTGTCGACACGATAACGACACGAACACGATAACAGCAAACACGAACACGACCCGTTAAGAAAACCTCAAACACGAACACGAACACGACACGAAATCCTCAGACACGAACACGACACGAACACGACACGAACCCATTAACGACACGAACCAATTCGGGTCAACACGACACGATAACAACACGTACACGAGATGACACGATAACGACTCGATAACAACACGACCTGATAACGGTTAAACCTATTTAAAATGAAAATAATAAGAATTAATAATATTAAAATATTATTTGTTAACGGATAACACGAACACGACACGAACACAACACGAACACGTATTGTTAACGGATAACACGAACACGACACGAACACGACACGAAATTTTCGTGTCCTTAACGGGTCGACCCGATAAGGACACAAACCCAATAAGCTCTGACCCAAACCCATTATTTTCGTGCCGGTTCGTGTCGTGTTATCGTGTCGTGTCAAAAATTGCCAGCCCTAACTAGCCGTGTACCAGTTCTGGGGTCGGCAAGTTGACTCGTTTGTTCCCAAGGGGACAATTAATTCCCTTGGGGGTGATAGTTGACTAGCCATGTACCAGTTATGGGGTTGGCAAGTTGACTCGTCTGTACCCAACCTTGGGGGTGACAGTTGACTAGCCGTGTACCAGTTCTGGGGTCGGCAAGTTGACTCGTTTATTCCCAAGGGGACAACGAAGCGCAGCTCGGTGGTAAGACGCTTCACCTCCCACCGTCAGGCCGGGGGTCCGAGTCACTTCGGGGGTAGATGGGGAACCATCGTTGATCCTCCTTAAAAAAAAAGAAACTCCTGGGCATTGCTTTCTGTAACAATTGTTTTCATAGACTATCATTAAAATTCGATTAGTGCTTGCCTCAGCATCTGGAATTGCTTGGTTCCTTCTGTTGGATTGCTTGCTTCGTTATCTAAATAGCATATCTTGTCATTAATTCCATATTCTTTTTTATAATTTAATTGCATCAAATATTGCATGTCAATTTATAATTTAGTGCTTTGTAGTACCAAGGATTTAAATAGATTAGTGCTTGAAGTTGTTTATACTCAACTCAGAATTCGTATTGCAATTTCATTGCCAAAGTGTCAGAATATGTTACAAGAGTTTGTTTTGCTTGCTAATGTGTCAGAATTTGCTTACCATTGTAAATCATGTCTTAAGCGTATTTAACATTCAATATCTACACCAAACAAAATAGTAATCCAAAAACCATCAATGTATACATCAAAAGAAATAAACAGTCATCTACCATCAGGAGTTAGTTTCCTCAAAAAATTCTAAACAAAACACAGTGGCGTTCATTCTCCTAATACAATATCATTCACCATTCAAGGTCTGGGGTAATCTTCAACCATCTTTTCAACGTCAACGGGTCCCTTCTATTGAGCCTCTTCAAAGTTGTGTGTTGTCGTACTCATTACGTCATCCACAAACTTATTTTGAGCTTCTAAAGATTTCCTTCGAGAGTCCTCTTCTGCAGGCTCTGCGGTTACCTTCCTCTTTCTAACTATTGTTTAATCGTGTCATGTGTTACACGACGAAAACCATTACTCTCATCATGTTTTAACAAGCACATTCCCAACCATAAGTAAGCAGATTATACACATGTCTCTTGACACAAATTTTCAATGCTTTATTAAAGCGAAAATTAAATGAGCAATTAATAAGCTTGAACAAGCAATTCTAATAAATTGAACCGGCAATTCTAACATGCTAAAAAAGTGTTGGAAAGAAATCAAAGAAGAACCAAATCACAAGCAAATATTCACGGAGATATGAAATTAATTGTAATTACCGTGCAATAAGGAAACGAGTACTAGGGTAAATCTTACCATATTTTGTAGAGGCTCCTCCCTATATAGAACATTGTAAATCCGTGACAATACTTAGAATTGAATAAAAAGAAAGCCTTTTAACATGGCATCAGAGCAAGGCTCAGAAATAATTTCATCATAGCCTTTGTTTACCTCTCTCGACCTAAAGGCAGATTAAGCCATGGCCGACGAAACCAAACCCCCAGTTCAAGACGACCACAAGCTACGGGTCAGCAAGAATGTGACCGTGGCAGTAAAGCTCAACGGGACGAATTACTCCATATGGAGCCGACTCATGAAGATCCAAATCGGGAGTAGACGAGTACTCCGCCACATCAACGGCAGCCCGCCACCACCCGAACCAGGGGCGGCTGGCTACACGGAGTGGCAGGAGACGGATTTAATCGTCTTCTCATGGATCCTTGACAATATCGAGACCGATATTGTCATCGACTTTGCTCACCACCAAACGGCGGAGGCGCTATGGAAGAGCCTAGCCGTGACTTTCGAAGCCACTTCGGATCCGTTCCTGCTATTCGACCTGGAGGAGAAGGCGGAAAACATTAAACAAGGAGAACAAAGTCTCGAGACGTATTGGCGACACCTACACGGAACCTGGATCGACGTGGACCGGTGTCAAGAAAAACCGGTCACGTGCTGTGACAAAGGAGTAGGGCAGTTCCGGAAATACATCGAGACACGCCGGCTATTCAAGTTTTTGACCGGCCTCAATCCAAAGTACGACCAGATGAAACGAGAAGTCCTCAAGGATCAACCATGGCCCTCAGCGGAGGTTGCATACGGCTGGATTAGACGAGAAGCCGCACGGCTAAGAATTATGCCGGCAACAAACATCAACTCCAACACCGGTGCAATCAACGACGCTATATCATCATCGGGCAACGTCGGGCTCGGTTTTTTGGCCCGAAACCAGCAGCAACGAAGCGGACCACCACAATACCGAACGGGAACGCCAAATGCCCCAAACCGCCGGCCATTCAAGCCCGACAAATCGAAGCTTTGGTGTTCTCACTGCGGAAAGCACAAGCACACCAAGGAGTCGTGCTTTCTTCTCGTCGGTTTTCCGGATTGGTGGGATGAGAACCAGAAATCCAAGGCGAGATTGGCTATTGGAGTAACCGAGAACGATGGAGGTACGCTCCCAGCGACCGGAGCGGGCAACTCCGAGGCCACCAGCACTCACGGCCGACCGGAAACGAGAGGCGGGGCGGCTGGGGAAGCAGCGGTCGCGGAATACAGAGGAGGCGGCGAGAGATTTGGAGGTACCGGGTTAGGGTTCTTTAACCCTAACCCCCTTTCACTCTCTACACTTAAGTCCCCCAAAACATTAAAATTGCATAATTTACCCCATACTTTGCAATTATGCCCCCAGATTCATGATACCTTGCAATTAGGCTCCCAGAAACCTGGAAATACGAAAAACACCCTCCCAAATTCGAAAAACGCATTTATTAGCCCTAATTACTTTGCACCCCTTGAAAACACACATATTGCCTGCATGGCGAAAAATTCGCAGTGTAATACGGGTAGTGAGTGGATTTTTGATTGTGGGGCCACAGATACTATGACTCATGAAAGGAAAGATTTCTCTGTTTTTGATGGGACAATTAAAAGCCAGATTCAAACTGCTGATGGTGAATTTACGTCTGTGCATGGAAGTGGAACTATTGAAATTACTCCGAGTCTGAAACTTAAGAATTGTCTCTATGTGCCAAAATTGTCTCACAAATTGATGTCTATTAGTCACGTGACTAAAGAGCTGAATTGTACTCTACTGATGCACCCGAATTTCTGTGTGTTACAGGATATCAGGACGAGGAGGATAATTGGGCGTGGCACTGAGCGTCAAGGACTCTATTATGTGGACGAGATAGCTCATCAAGGTGGCGCTGCGATGCTTGCTCACGGATCTGCTAGTAGGGAAGCTTGATTGTGGCACCGAAGATTGGGTCATCCATCCGCGGGTTATTTTAAATTGCTTTTTCCCAAATTTTCGCATTTAAAAGACATTTCTTGTGAATCGTGTGTTTTTGCTAAGAATCATAGACAGTCGTTTAAATCCAATGATACACGAGTAAAAAACATTTTTTCTCTAGTTCATGCTGATGTGTGGGGCCCTGCGCCTATTAATGGTGATCATGGTTTTAAATATTTCCTTCTGTTTGTTGATGATTGCACACGTATGACCTGGGTGTATTTTCTGCGAAATAAATCTGAAGTGTTTGAAAAATTTGTCATATTTTTTAAAATGATTCAAACACAATTTCACAAAACAGTGTCAATCCTTAGGTCGGATAACGGGAGGGAATTTGTCAACAAAGACATGGAAATTTTTTTTAAAAAACACGGGTTAGTGCACCAAACCTCATGTCCTTATACGCCAGAACAAAATGGGGTAGCTGAGAGAAAAAATAGAATTCTTCTTGAAATAACTAGAGCTTTGTTTTTTGATTCCAATGTCCCCAAATTTCTTTGGCCGGAGGCAGTAGCTACCTCGGTCTATCTGGTAAACCGTCTTCCCACCAAAGTGCTTGATATGAAAACACCTCTCCAAGTCCTCACGAAACAAACAAAGGTCCCTGAACCCCTCACTCTTCCGCTCAAAATCTTTGGCTGTTCTGTCTATGTGCATATCCCAAAACACGAACGAACTAAATTTTCTGCCTGCGCTGTAAAATGTGTCTTTCTTGGGTATGGGATAAATCAGAAAGGATATAGGTGCTATGATCCGTCATCTAGGAAAATAATCACCACTATGAATTGCAATTTTCTTGAGTCCGAGTATTTTTACCAAACCCAGCTTCGGGGTCAGGGGGAGAATGATGAAGTTAGGAATAGCCTAGGAAATGTAAATGGACCCCCAAGTTGGTTAGTGCCTCAATTAAGCAACTCCACCGTGGAACCAACAGAACAAGCTAGCGTCACCGCCGAGCAGGTCATGTCTGCTGTAGATCCTCCTCAGCCAACCGCGCCTCCATCCAATCCTCCTCCAGTGATATCTGAGGTAACTCCTGAATCCGATCCTGAGAATACATCTATTACCGCTGACAATTCTGACACAGAGGAAGTCACTGCCGTCGATGGAGACACTGGCCGGTATATTCTTCCTCACCGCAGTACTCGAGGAGTTCCGCCAAGGAGGTACAGTCCGGAGAAGATCGGGGCTAAAAGCAGATACTCAGTAGCCAACCTTGCTAAAGCCAATCTCACCGAAATGGCTAAAGCATTCACGGCCGCCCTATATGAAGAAGAAGAGATACCTCAAACAGCAGAAGAGGCTATGCAGATACCCCATTGGAGGAAAGCAATGATGGTGGAAATGAATGCCCTGACAAAAAGTGAAACATGGGACATATGTACCAAACCAGAAGGAGTGCGAGCCGTAGGATGCAGATGGGTCTTCACCATTAAGAGGAGACCTGATGGATCGATTGAAAGATACAAGGCGAGGTTAGTAGCTAAGGGGTACACTCAGACCTATGGGGTTGACTATGCAGAGACGTTCTCCCCAGTAGCCAAAATGAACACGATCCGAGTCCTGTTCTCTATTGCGGCCAACAAGGAGTGGCCCCTTCACCAGTTCGACGTTACTAATGCATTTCTACATGGAGAACTTTCAAAGCCAATATATATGGAAGCCCCACCAGGGTTCTCTGAAGATTTCAAGGGCGGACAAGTGTGTAAACTCAAGAAGACGCTATATGGATTGAAACAATCTCCTCGAGCATGGTTTGGGAGATTCACCGAAGTGATGAAGAAGTATGGGTACAAACAGAGTAACTCTGATCACACTCTGTTTCTAAAGAAGAGGGGAGGAAAGATCACCTGCCTGATCATCTACGTGGATGATATGATCCTCACCGGCGACGATGAGGAAGAAATCAAGATGTTAAGGCAGAACCTGTTCTCAGAGTTTCAGATGAAGGATCTCGGATTACTAAAGTATTTTCTGGGAATTGAGGTGTTGAGATCGAAGAAGGGGATCTTCATTAACCAAAGGAAGTATGTGCTCGACCTGCTAGCGGAAACGGGGATGCTGGACTGCAAGCCAGCAGATACTCCTATGGTGCAGAATCATGGGCTACAGATAGTAGAAGGAGCAGAACCTACTCATCGTACGAGATACCAACGCTTGGTTGGTAAGCTGATCTACTTGTCTCATACAAGGCCTGACATTGCATACGCAGTTGGAGTTGTGAGTCAATTCATGCACAAACCTCAGGCAGCTCATTGGGAAGCAGCAATGCGGATCGTTCGATACCTAAAAGGAACTCCGGGGCATGGGGCGATGTTTAAGAAACATGGTCATATGGACATATACGGATTTACAGATGCTGACTGGGCTGGAAACCCGAATGATCGAAAGTCAACCGCAGGGTACTTCACATTCGTTGGTGGAAATTTGGTCACCTGGCGAAGCAAGAAACAAAAGGTGGTAGCATTGTCAAGTGCTGAAGCAGAATTCCGAGGGATCAAAAGTGGATTGACTGAGATCCTGTGGTTAAAGAGGCTAATGACCGAGTTGGAGTTGGTAACTTCGGGACCCTGCAAACTGTTCTGTGATAACAAGGCAGCTATCAGTATATCTGAGAACCCAGTACAGCATGATCGAACGAAGCATGTTGAGGTCGATCGACACTTCATCAAAGACAACATTGAAGCCAAAATTGTGGAACTACCGTTTGTCAGATCAGAAGACCAGCTAGCTGATATCCTCACCAAAGCAGTGGACTCTCGAAGCTTTCACGAAGTATTGGGCAAGTTAAGCTTGGATGATCCCCTCACTTAACTTGAGGGGGAGTGTTGGAAAGAAATCAAAGAAGAACCAAATCACAAGCAAATATTCACGGAGATATGAAATTAATTGTAATTACCGTGCAATAAGGAAACGAGTACTAGGGTAAATCTTACCATATTTTGTAGAGGCTCCTCCCTATATAGAACATTGTAAATCCGTGACAATACTTAGAATTGAATAAAAAGAAAGCCTTTTAACAAAAAGCAATACGTTTATCAAGCACATTTCAAGCTATTGGTAAACAACTTAAACACATGCCTTTTGGCCCACAGATTCAATGCTTATCAAGTAATTCTAACTCACTGACCAAGCAATTTGTTTAACAAGCAATTCCAACACACTTAACAAGCAGTTATTAATCAAATTAATTGAATTGAATTGTAAGCAAAACTAAAACAATCACAAGCAATTGGAATCAGTAACCAGCGACAACAGAAGCTTTTGTCTGCGATGACCAGCGATGCCAAGCGATGACTTCTGGCGACGGAATCCTACTCAAGGCCAATTTAGGCGACGGAGGCCAATTATATCGACGGGCGATTTGGACTGCTATTCAGCGATGATAGTTCAAACGAAGAAAGGAAATCGATGACTTGCAAAAACCGTTTGATTAAGGATTACAGCGCCGCCGCCCTAGGTTAATTTTTTTCCAAAAATCTGTGCTCTTAATTTCATGTTAAAGTATAATCTCGCAATCATCACACACCGTTGGATACAGTGAGCTAAAATCAAAGGCCATGAATAACTCGATGGCTTCCATCATTCTCAACAGCTGGAGTTATTGGCAACCGTTTTAACTGACTAAACTAACATCCGAGAGGGAGCCGTTGGAGGATGAAGGGACTGATATAAAGCTGACAAAGGCCGCATCTGGAGAAGTTAATCAGCTACTTCGATATTCAAGAAAAGAGTCTCCAAACTATCACTTGATTAGTTCTTGGTTTAGAATTAGATTAGAGGTGTTGAGTTCTTGGAGTGAGTTCTTGAGCGATTGTAAATCTCTGCATACTTCTCAAAAAATAGTGAATCATTTTGCCTTTGGCCGTGGATGTAGATCTTACGATCGAACCACGTAAAATCCTTTGTGTTCTTTTCTTATTGCTTGATTGTTGCTATCGTTGATCTTTGCTTTTTTTCTATAACAAGTGGCGCCATCTGTGGGAAAAGAAGGAGGAAAGATTGGTTGATTTTGCTGTGTGTTTCTTGCACATCAAGCGCTTGAAGAAATGGCTACTACAAGATTTGAAACTGAGAAATTCTCCGGCAAGAATGATTTCGGATTATGGCGCATTAAGATGCGAGCGTTGTTGGTGCAGCAAGGTCTTGGAGATGCCATCAAGGATGATGCTGGAAAGGCAGCGGTTGAAGGCGCTCAAGATGATAAAGCTATGGCCAAGAAAGAAGAGCTAAATGAAAAGGCTCATAGTGTGATCATACTATGCTTGGCTGACAACGTGTTGAGAGAAGTGTCCAAGGAGACGACTGCAGCAGGGGTCCCTCTACATGACAAAGTCATTAGCCAATAGGCTATTCATGAAGCAAAGGCTGTATTCTTTCAAGATTAATGAAGATAAGAGCCTTGCAGAGCAGCTGGATGAGTTCAACAAGTCAGTGGACGATTTGGAGAACATTGATGTGAAGCTTGAAGATGAAGACAAGGCCATCATCCTGCTGAGTGCCCTTCCAAAGGCATTTGATCATTTGAGGGATGCCATGTTGTATGGCAGGGAGAAGACCATTACTCTGGAAGAGGTGCAGTGTGCTCTCAAATCTAAAGAGCTAAGAAAGTCCAATGCAGGCCAAGAAGTAGGGAATCAGGCTCTGAATGTGAAGGGGTTCAAAGGGAAGAAGAAGAAGTTCACTCAGTACCAGAAACCCCATTATCAGAAGCAGATTGATATCCTAGTGAAAGAAAATAGAAGCTGTCATTATTGCAAGAAGCCCGGGCATCTCAAAAGGGATTGCCACTCATGGAAGAGGAAACAAAATGAAGAAAAAACTGCCCAAAACCAGGCTGATCTTGCAGAGGATACGGATTTACCCCAGATCATGAATGTGGTGAGTGGTGGGATAGAGGTTTCTTGGATAATGGACTCTGGATGCAGCTTCCATATTTGTTCCAACAAGGCTTGGTTTGAGAACCTATCTGAGGCAACCGGGTCAGTAATGTTGGGGAATGATCAGATGTGCTACATCAAAGGCATTGGAGACATCAGATTGAGAGCTCATGACGGATCAACAAAGCTGCTTACTCAAGTCAGGTACATTCCTGAGATTAAGAGGAATTTAATTTCACTTGGCATGCTTGAATCTAGAGGCTTCAAATTTTCTTCTGAGAAAGGCTATATGAATGTCTCACTTAATGGGAAAATCTTGCTGATTGCTGAGAGAAGAAATAGTTTATACTATCTAGTAGCAGAAACTGTTGTTGCTTCAGTAAATCTTGCAGAGAACTCTGATATGGACCTATGGCACAAAAGGCTAGGCCATATTGGAGAGAGTGGGATGAGAGAACTGATCAAGAAAGGGGTTATTCTAGCTGGTAAAGATCAGGGGTTCAAGAAATGTGAACACTGTGCTCTGGGAAAAAGCAAGAAGCTACCATACATGGCTGGAAAGCACACCTCGAAATCACCTCTTGATTATGCACATTGTGATCTATGGGGTCCAGCTCAGCCTGCTTCTATGGGAGGAGGCAGATATTTCATGTCAATAATAGATGATTATAGCAGAAAAGTCTGGATATACATCTTAAAGCAGAAGTCACAGGCGTTTGAAAAATTCAGAGAATGGTGCACAGAGATGAGGCTGAAGAAATCCACCACTCTCAAATGCTTGAGGACTGATAACGGGCTGGAATTCTTATCTGAGGAATTTGAGTCTTTCTGCAAGTCAAGTGGTATACAAAGGCATAGGACAGTCCTGGCTAACCCGCAACAAAACGGAGTTGCTGAGAGAATGAACCGGACCCTCCTTGATAGAGTCAGATGTATGCTTCTGTCATCCGGCATGCCAAAGGTGTTCTGGGGGAGGCAGTGTGTACTGCTGCAGTGCTGATTAACAGTTCTCCATCATCGGCTATAGGGAATGAAATCCCAGATGTCAGGTGGTACGGTGGAGATAGAGAGTACAATCAGTTCAAGGTGTTCGGTTGTAGAGCATATGCCCACTGCAAGCAGGGAAAACTTGATGCAAGGGCTCAAAAATGTGTGATGGTTGGGTACCAACGTGGAGTGAAAGGGTACAGGCTGTGGTGCACTGAAGAGGGGAACAAGAAGATAATTGTGAGCCGAGATGTGGTCTTTCATGAGCATCACATGCCATTCTTAAAGACTGAGGATCAGATGGGTGAAGGAATTTCTATTGATCAGGAAGTTCAGTATGGCCAGCCACCACCCAATTATCCAGATGATCAGAATGGAGGTGGAGCTTCAAGTTCCCATGAAGCTTCAAGTCCCCAGCAACCCCAGCAACATGATCAGAGTGATGTTGGTCAGAGATCACATATTATAGCCAGGGACAGAAACAGAAGAGAGATCAGAAAACCAGCCAGGTTCAGTGATTATGAGATGAGTTTTTTTGCTCTCTGTGTTGCTGAGGTATTGGAGTGCTCAGAGCCATCCACCTATGCTGAAGCTATGTCCAGTAAGGAGAAGGAGAAATGGCTTGCAGCCATGAGGGAAGAGATCCAGTCACTGCTCAAAAACCATACTTGGATTTTGGTGAAAAATCCAGGGACCCAAAAGCTTATTAGCTGTAAATGGATCTTCAAGATAAAGATTGAAGTTGGTGAAGTTGAGAGTGTCAGATTCAAGGCACGGCTTGTTGCTAGAGGATTCACTCAAGAAGAGGGAATTGATTATAATGATGTGTTCTCTCTGGTTGTTAAACACAGTTCCATCAGGATATTGCTTGCTCTTGTTGCAAAGTATGATTGGGAGTTACACCAACTCGATGTCAAAACGGCCTTCTTGCATGGTGAACTTGAAGAAACAATATATATGCATCAACCCGAGGGGTTCATGGAGGCTGGGAATGAAGACAAAGTGTGCTTGCTCAAAAGAAGTTTGTATGGATTGAAGCAAAGCAGTAGGCAGTGGTATCTCAAGTTTGATGAGCATATGATGAGTATTGGATTCAGAAAATCACAGTATGATAGCTGTGTTTACATCAGAGAAAGGAATGGTGTGCCAATTGCTTTTTTACTTTTGTATGTTGATGATATGCTTGTGGCATGAGCAGATCTGAGAGTGATTAAGAGAATCAAGGCTGAACTGGAATCCAAGTTTGAAATGAAGGATCTTGGGAATGCAAGGAGAATCCTTGGCATGGATATACTGAGGGATAGGTCAAAGAGAGAGCTCAGGTTGTTGCAGAGAGATTATATCCAGAGAGTTTTGAAGAAATTTCAGGCTGATGGCTTCAAACCTGTCTCTACACCATTGGCTGCTCACTTTAAGTTGAGCATGGATCAGAAACCAAAAGATGACTCAGAGAGGAAAGAGCTGAGCATGATACCTTATGCAAACATCATAGGAAGCATAATGTACACGATGTTATGCACAAGACCAGATTTGGCTCGGGCTATAAGTGTTACTAGCCGATTTATGTCAGACCATGGGAGAGAGCATTGGATAGCATTGAAGTGGTTGCTCAGATACTTGAGAGGTGCTTCAAATTATGGCCTGCTATACAAGGCAGATGCTAAGGATCAAGGTGGAGCACTGGTGGGGTTTTGCGATTCTGATTATGCCTCAAATAGAGATAATAGGAGATCTTAAACTGGATATGTGTTCAACCTATATGGCACTGCTATAAGCTGGAAATCTGGATTACAACATGTGGTTGCTCTATCTACCACGGAAACCGAGTACATTGCAATGACAGAGGTTGTGAAAGAAGCAATATGGCTAAAGGGAATCCTAGAAGATTTTGGAGAGAAGCAAGACACAGTGGAGATAAACTGTGATAGCAGCAGCGCATTATGCCTTGCCAAGCACCAAGTGTTTCACGAAAGAAGTAAGCACATAGATGTGCGGATGCACTTCATAAGGGATGAAATTCAGAGGGGTGAAGTCAAGATGGTGAAGATATCTACTGAGCATAATGCGGCTGACATGTTAACTAAGCCGCTGCCAGCCATGAAGTTTAAATACTGCGTGGGGCTGGTAGGACTTGTGGAGTGATGAGTTTGAGGTTTTGTCAGAGGATTTTGATTCATTGTTGATCTTGAGATTAAGGTGGAGTTTGTTAATGAAATAATCTCGCAATCATCACACACCGTTGGATACAGTGAGCTAAAATCAAAGGCCATGAATAACTCGATGGCTTCCATCATTCTCAACAGCTGGAGTTATTGGCAACCGTTTTAACTGACTAAACTAACATCCGAGAGGGAGCCGTTGGAGGATGAAGGGACTGATATAAAGCTGACAAAGGCCGCATCTGGAGAAGTTAATCAGCTACTTCGATATTCAAGAAAAGAGTCTCCAAACTATCACTTGATTAGTTCTTGGTTTAGAATTAGATTAGAGGTGTTGAGTTCTTGGAGTGAGTTCTTGAGCGATTGTAAATCTCTGCATACTTCTCAAAAAATAGTGAATCATTTTGCCTTTGGCCGTGGATGTAGATCTTACGATCGAACCACGTAAAATCCTTTGTGTTCTTTTCTTATTGCTTGATTGTTGCTATCGTCGATCTTTGCTCTTTTTCTATAACATTGCAGAATGGGGGAGTGAGAAACGACTATTCAGTTTTCAATGTAATGGGAGAGAGTTACAGCGGAGTGGAGTGGGAGAGAGAGATATCTATTCTGAATCTGTTTCCCAAATTATCCTGATTTTCCAAATCCCATATCAGTTTCAAGTTAGGTAAAATGCCAATAATACACGTTCAAGCAATGTTTACTTCACTATCAAGCAAAACGAACTCTATTTCTACCAATTAATCTAATCCGTCCAATTACTAGATCTAATGGATATAAATGGTGTTAGGTTCTCATTTTAATTAATGAGTCACCATAGGGCACCTGATGGATGGATACCTATCTTAAGATAAATTTTCTTGCACCTCAAATTTGTATACAATCACTTCCAATTTGAAGTGGCAATACGCGTTGAAAAATATATTTTTATAATTTTTCATTTGCTTCTAAGGACGTTTAGTTTCAAGTCATTTCCTACTTATTTCACATTTAAAAAAAAATTTCATTTAGGTATATTTTCTCGCTGTCAAATTTGCAGATACCCTAAGCTCGGGGTGGATTTACATATTGGTCATTACTCAGCTAAGTGTTTGATAGTTGGTCTTTATTTTTCACTCATGGCCAAAGACATACGGTGCATACTGTGTTGCTCTTTCTTTTATGGTGTTTTGGGAAATAAATTGATGAAGTGCTCAATACAAAGTGTTAGCAGGCATTTAGTTTATCATTCTAGTCAAGTTCATTTGTAGTCAATGTGTTAGCTGCCTCAATAATGTGTTTGGTTCGTTATAACTATAGATTATGTTAAGAGTAGGGGTTCATACGGTGAAATTATGCCCTACTTCAGATTTCTGTTTGCCCAAGTTAGGCATAAAACAAAATATATTCATGTTTATGAGATTCATTCATGATTCTAGGGAGAGAGTCACACGAACCAGGGAGAAAGTCCAACCCTCCTACACTCCAAAAACATGGTGCAGATTTCTTGTGTAATTTCAGTATCAAAATTTGAAGACGAACTAAAAACCACCACCCAATTCGACAAACTAATAAATATCTCAGCGCTTTCTAACCGTGCATACCCACAAAGCACAATATCACGAACTGAATCATGCCGGAACAGTAATGCACGTTTAGTTTTTACCTCACAATCACATCGGATATCTTGTGCTGAAATCTCATAATAGGATCAACGACGCTTAAAATGAGTAGAGGCAAATTTAAATAATCCTGTTCAAATAGAATGATATTGCAAAAACTAAATGAGTTTTACAAGTATGGTTTCTGGCTGGAAACATATATTCAGTCGCATTAAGAGATCTGCCTCAAAAAGGGGAAAGAAATACAGGCAACTGCAAGACAACCGTAACAACTGATTCGTTTCCGGCGGAAGTAACAGATTTGGCCTTCTAAAATCATTGCCAGAGAAGAAACCGAAGGCATAAGAGAGCTAAAAAGATCATGCTGCAACTAGATCAGGTGTCTCGGCCTCAACAGATAACAAAGCAGTGTGGACTTTGTCCACCCAGTTGTCCAGCCGGTCACGCAATGACTTGATCTGAGGGATCCCTAAAACTCTGGGTTGCACCCATGAGACATAAACGGTTCCCTCTACTTGGTCAATGATTCCTTCAATCAGATGCACCTGCAATGAGATTAGCAAGTAAATACTCTCTCTAGGCCCCTAGATGATTTGAAATTGTCCTGATTTTGGATGTGACATTTGCAACAAGTTCTGAGCTCGGGTGATGTAATTAGACAATTATTCTACCAGCTCCAGGGCAATTCAGAAACTGGTTCAATTTTTTATTGACTAAACATTTCCATCTACTCTTGATCACATTATGAAAGTTCAGCATAACAAAAAAAAAACTTTGAATCCACTTACTGAAAGGCTCTTCATGAGAAGATACTCCACATCTTCAACAGTAAGTTTTGTTCGTTCAGCAATAATACTTAGCGGAATAGTCCTATCTTCTGATGGTCGGCTGTAAGTAGAAGCTGTTCTTCAAGTTCAGAGTAAAAAAAATATGATGCAACGTAACTCACAGGCATAAAGAAAGAAATTCACCTGAATATGATCTCCATCAAGCAAAGAATGTTGATCTTCTCAAGAAGCTTTTTCTCATTCTGGACTAATGCAGGTTGGCTGCTGAGAGCGGCTCCATGTACACGACACAGTTCTTGATAACGCACTAAATCACCAGAGTTAAATGCTTCGAGAATATAGTAAAGCCACTCAACTTTAGTTCCCATAAGACTTTTAATCTGCAGAAATTGCGGAAGTAGAAAGATTATTAGCTTATAAGCAAGTGCTCAGAAAAGTAATGACAAAGTGGCACATGCTCAGATCTTCCCTGTCTTCTTCATTAACATGATAGTTGTATTTTGGACATAACTGAGTCACATAACAGAACATGATCTTTCCTTTGCAATTCATCATTTAAAGTAAGAAAACTGAGCCTCCAATGAAGGTGCAATTTAACTAGAAAAACTTTTCAGTGTCATTATTATGTGATAAAGCATGAAGGAAATGCCCATATCAGGAAGAACACAGTTTTATCCAAGCATATTTTATGATAGAAGGAAAATATGCAACAATGCAACAATGCAACATAATGATCAGAGTATCAGACAACTACATTACTTCTATTTACAGTACGAGTCTTCCGTTATATGTCGATTGTAATTGATAATTATCCATAACTATATCTATTAGTTACACACTGTTACTTCAACTCAAAGTTCATTTAATTATTCACAACAATATTAGCAGGTATATTGGGATACATTCTAGCACGGTAGCACCAAATGGTTAGAGTGATACACACCATGACCTCTCTAATGTTCAGAAGAAATAAGCTTTAACTAAAAATTCAGAACTGGCACTGACAAATTACTTACAATAGGATGAGCAAGAAGTTCACCAAAGTTGTAGATGTTCTCCCCCAATAAGGCCGCCAGAGATAAGTCAAATGTCAAATCCTAATAAACAAAAATACAAGGTCAATTCAACAGCAATGGCATCGTTAAAATTAGCGGGAACATCCAACAAACATACAATTAGAACACCAGAAAATGCATGGATTTCAATGTGATTCTAGTTATGATTGACAGTAGCTATAATGATAATAAAATAAATAGAGAAAAACAGTATGACCGTCAATTAAAATACAAACTGTGAAATGCACTACTAATGATCACAGCATGATAAATAAATAAACAAATGTAAAACAAGTTATTGTCTCCTCACAGCATGATAAATAAACAAACAAATTGGAATTTTCAGTAACTATGTCAGCATGAAATACCAGCCTGATCTATGTAAAACAAGTTATTGTCTCCTCACAGAGCAAGTCAGCTTTTAAGGTTTAAAGGAAGGACTACAAAAACATGAGAGGAATTGCTCTAGTTACAGACATATAAAGTATATTTTTTTAATTTATTTCTCATTTTCTTAAGAGAATATATTGATTTGAACCTACTTACTTTATAAGGTGAGCAATTGCAAGATAAAGACAATAGGCTCTTCGAGCAATTCAGAAGACCATCACTTAAACTGAACCCAACTCCTAGTCCTGACCCAACATAATTAATAGTGGCTGAAAAAAACTAGTAATTTCTATTAAATGTCACGCTTAATAATGCCAAGGAAACAACTTATAAGGGGTAGACCATATATAAATTATTGCGACAACAAGAAGCATAGTTGACAACATACAGGTAGCCCAGGAAGATCCCTGTTTAGTAGTCTAGTCTTTACTACCTAAAGTGTTCAACACACCCAGCCACTACTATATACCCCCAATATCAACTTCAGAGAATATTTTAGCAAACATATATGACCTAAACTGGTCTATCTGATACTCCTTCAAACCTCAACATGGACTTATTTCACACAATAACATGACTAGTAGGATATAATTGTATGCAATGTTTAAGCCATGCTAAAAAAATCAAAGCCCAATAGAAGTAAAATGACTATACAGTATACACAAACATTAATAGTTCGCATATTTAGTTACATTAATATGAAAGGTCTTGGGCTTCCATGTCAACTAGAATTGCACAACCATCATAACATAATGCTGGACTTTCTCATAATCAGAAAATGTTATGAATTACTATCAAACACCAGCATTGTAAACAATAACATACCAGCTTAAATGATTCCGACAAAGTCTCGACTGAAGTGTAAGCTAAATACAGAAGAGCACTTCTATAGAACTCAGCAAATTCTTGACGGGCTTTATGATATTGTGATGAAATCCAATAGTAGCTAGCATACACAGATGGATCAATGTCAGTCATGCTGTCAAGAGTACTCTTTCCCTCTTCTAAAAGTTTCTTGCATTCCTTTTGGTCTCCCAGCTCGAGCTTAAATAAACCAATCTGCATATTGATATAAAGTATCGGCTCCTCTATCCGTACTTTACTGGTAGTACGGAGCTTCTCTATCACTCCTTCAAGATATGATATGGCAGCATCTTTCTCTGAATACCGTCGAGAAACTATGACAGCGAAATGGGCAAGCTTGAGTAGATTGATCTTTGTCTCAAAATCAGTTATAAAGTTTTGGTAGAGTTGGATTAGGGAATCCCCAGCCTGAATTAGGGCAAAAGAAAGAAAACGGTTAGATACGAATCACCTATAGAATCATAGATATGACATGGATTTCAGAAAAGAAAAGAAAAATTAATCAAAGTGAGAGAAGAACTTTGAAGTGATGAATGAACATTATTCAACTCAAAATCATGTACATACAAGTGCTAGTAGGAAGTAGGAAAAATGAGATGCAGTCAATAGCATAACTGCATAAGAAAAACAAATTAACTTCTGACACTGAGGTAAGTCTGGAAGATATCCCTTCACAGTGTGATTTCTATGACTAGTTAACTTTTCGTTCACGTTAACAAATGCAAAGAGACATGCGGTTTACAATGAGGCAGAAATCACACAGCTTGATGCTTGGAATCAGGATAAGTAGATGCCTGTAAGAACATAGCTTTACTAGTCCTTTTTATCCGTGATTACCGTAGGTGGAAAAATTCAGAGTGTGGGAATATTGACTACATTACATGCGTGCCATTGGTGCGACATATATATGGAAAGAATGATAATGAGCAGTTTATCTATGTAATGATAATGTATAGCCACATTACGCAGTATAATAAAGCTAAACTGGTGTAAATATTAAACTCCGTATAACAGAATATTGTGTCTTGCAAATGGCATTATATATTACAGCAGTACTAAAAAAAGTTGTCTCCAATTGAAGAATTGTATAAGTAGCAAATGGGTTTTGACCAAATAAAGAATTCTTCAACTTCAAATTTGATCAATTCTTTCAGGAATTGATTGCACATGCAAGTACAGAAACAATTTGCCTATGCATTTCATGTTCATCTTAAAATTTTACAAGCACAAAGACACAAACCATGCATCGGAAAAGCACCTTTGTTGTATTACTATTATCAAACTGCACCTTTACAATATAGGGACCAAACCACATAAAATTAGAGTGTCGGGACTTGTAATATAAAGATCTGAACTTGCAATATATCATAATATTTTAATTCTAAAATGATTGACTGCCAGTCAGAAGCACTATATCATAAGCTCACGAGCACTTGCAGTACTTTGTGAAATCACCTCTTGTCTATAACTATACAGTTACCCAGTAAACAGAATTAGCAAAAAAAACATATGTAGTTTCCTTTTAGAGCAATGGAGCTCTTCGCAGTATCAGGACTCCATTATAATCCTTTGGTAATGAAAATAGCATGCAAAGAAGCGGACAAGCAAGAGACATACAAATGGATTTCTTGGGAACATAAAAGAACTTTTGAACTTGGTAGTAGAATTTATTTGAATTATTTCCGAATTAGCCAGTGGGAGCAATCATGCGGTCACTTCATCTCAAAGTTGGAAATGATAGTCTGGTCATTCGGTGGGAATTCCACAATTGACTCTCTTAAATAAGTTCGTGTAATTATTCATAATGATTTCAACTTTGTTAACTGAACCGAGCCTAGGTTCAACACTCCAATTAATAACATGCTGTATTAAGTATGAACTGTATTTCTTTCACTCAACAGACTTGAATCATGTGAAGGAAATCCAAGGAAGGGATTTCCAAAATGAAGTGCCACTCAGCCACATACATGAATACAAAATCATTTCCATGCGTAACCCAAAAATCAGGCCAATTTCCCTAGGTTTTTCATAAACATCCACATAATTTCACAATTAACCGTATGCACAACCAGTTTATGAAAACACCAACAATCATGACAGAAATGAGTGAAAAAATCAACCAATAGTATATAATAACCCAATCGAAAAATTCAATCCCTCAAAAACATCACCGATAACAAAACCCTAGCACCAAAACCCCGTCCCCACATCCCAAAACTCAACCTAATTTCTCCAACACAAAGCAAAAGTGCGATTCACTATTTCATCATGGAACAACACAGAAACCAAATCAACACAAGACAACCACCCTAATAACACAATCAAAACGAAAAAAGTAGCAACAATTCGCATTAACAAAGCACAATTTTCAGGCAGGTAAGTGGTCCAGCACCTGAAACACGGCGAGCGTGACAAATTGCTCGAGCTTGAGCGTGAGCTGGTGCCAGAGCTTCCTCTGGTACAGATCTGAAAGAGTGGTGTACCACTCGCTGAGCTCCGGATGCGCATTACGCAGGGATTCCAGATACTGAAGAGCCGCCATCGAAATCCTTCCCCCGTTCAATATCACACGAGACAGTGGTGCTTCGCCGGTAACAAATTTAAAGGAGAGAAAGAGAAATCGAAGGAGGTGGAGTATTATATGTTGAGTGTATCTGCAAATTTAAATGTTCCTCAATTTTGATTTATTTTCCCCTCTTTTCTTTTTCCCAAAGAAACGAATTAAATAGGTTTGTTCGCTATTGGGCTTCTTAATGGGCCTAAATGACCCAGCCCGTAAACATCATGAGATCTGATTTATGGTTGTTTTGATCACCAATATATAATACTCAAGTCACAGTATCCACATGAAAGTGCGTGTGTGACTGTGTGTGACTGTGTGTGCTGCAATTATTTCAATTTGACTTCTAAGCGAAGCAAAGTTGCTATTCTCTCCCTATTAATTCTGTCAAAAATCGCAAACGCAACCTAAACAATTCGAAAATGTTCAGTTTACGAGCATTCTTCCTGCTTCTTCTGATCATCGCTTCCGGCGAAGCAGCGGCAGGCGGACGGAGGTGGCAGAGGAAGCCATGGATGAACCACGGAAGCTTCCGTGGTCCCCACGATCGCCTCGTGAATCCAACGGCTGAGCATCCGCTTCCAGTTCCTAAATTGCCTATTTAGGACCCGTTTTATTGCTGCATAAACCCAGGGTAAGGTGTGAGGGTCCCACCACAATCCATCGTTTGATACATTTGTTCTGCTTTCCTAAGGATCCGGGTTTAATTGGTATGACCCGGTATTTTTAACTGTTGGGTTTGGAAAAAGGGGTAAAAATAGTCCACCACTTTGTTATGGACTTGAAACCCTAGTCTGGGCCTCCATCTGGATTAAGGACACAAAATGGCAACCGTGCCCCTCCAATCTGCAATTTCCAAACTTGGAGAGTAAGGAGGCGATTTCCGGCGGGAGACTCATAAGTTGGGCCACAATCGGTATTATCTTACAAATTTGTTACAAAGTTCGACAAGATTCGAACCAGTTGGTAAGCATATCCGGCAAGATTCGAACAAAGGTACAAATTTGGGAAAGGGATGAAGGCACACTTTACACAACTTTGAGGACACAAAGGTAAATTCAATGTTCATACTCCTCAGTTGGGCCGACGAGACCAAACAACCGAAATGGGTTAACCAAATATTTAGCCCAATCCATCTCTTTTCAATTGCTATAAAACTCCCAAATGTGGATAGCTTCAACCTTGGTTAAAGCCAAAATTATCCAAGTAATTAATCCAATCCATCTTTTTCACAACAAGCAATAAAACGGGCCCTTAGTCTCAAAATCTGGCAATTTTGCTCTGTTCGTGTAGTTGTTTGTTTGATTGTTGACGAAATTGATAGCTAATATGGAGTTGTGTATGTAATTAAATTCCTGATTTATGTGTTTAGGGTTTACAGTTTTACTATGTGAGGATCGTAATTAGTCAATTACTTGTATTTGTAATTTTCAATTAGTTCGCGCTTAGTTGAGCGTAAGGTAAGAAATTAACTAGTACTACTACTACTAACTACTACTAAGTTGTTAATAACTGTGCATCTATTCATGATTATACTATGTATTGCACTAATATACGAAAGAATACTAATATTAAAAATTAATCAAATTCACTTTCCAAATTCACCATTAACCAATCTAAAAACCACTTGACAAGGTAACCTTAAGGTGAAGGTTTTTATAGTACAAAAATAAAAAGAAAGGTTGTTGATAGTGATCATGTATTGAAGCTTATTCCAGATGCATTACACTCTTCCAGCAGTTTGAGGATGTTGTGCTCGGGGGCACTCATAGATGGCAGAATGCGTCGAGGAGGCTGAGGCTTCGTTCTTGGAGTCTCGGGTTCGATGTCGACCTGTTCCTCTAAAACCGGCGTCTCCACCCTTCGGGATACGCCCGATGACGCTCTTTCCTTCCAGATCCTTCCATCCTGATCGTCACACAAACATACAAACATCGGGTATATTAGATTGATTGACACAGACCCGGAGTATTTCGAGGATTATGCAATCAAACAAGCTCAAAATGATTTAATCT
Organism: Salvia splendens; assembly: GCF_004379255.2. Lineage (NCBI taxonomy): Eukaryota > Viridiplantae > Streptophyta > Magnoliopsida > Lamiales > Lamiaceae > Salvia > Salvia splendens. The sequence goes on from NC_056046.1 coordinate 15,830,221, forward strand.
GTTGCAGTATGAGGTAGATTAACCTAAAGCAAACACTCCCTTATGACATTGATATTGCCTTTACTAGATCTTTCCTGATTATGTATCTAGATTTGCAGAGAATTAACTAATATGAAAGCAACAAAGATTAATTTTGTGTAGCAAGAAAAAAAATGGTGGTGGTCCTTCAAAACAAGTAATCATCAAGCGAAACTGTGACCAGAAACAATAAGCTAAGCTCATTCACAACTCAAGCTAAAGGTAGTAGTAATATTTATGTGAGATATTAATTTCTTGAGATACAAATACAATATCATCATATTAGAAAACAAGATCATGCTTATATACCTCAAGAAGCATTTAAAATGAGTTTATATAATACTTTAAGCAAGTAAATTTATTTTCATATTTCCAATCAAGCAAGGCTAGGGATCAAACTTACATTAAGAATGGAAGGCTCGGGTTGTGGACAGAGGATAGGTTGGTCACTGTCGAGAGGCTCACTTGGATGTTCAACGGGCTTAAACTCGACTGCTACTTCAATCCCATGGGGAACAGCAGACGTAGCTGTCGACAAGATAGCAGTGGTTGGAGCATATGTGCTACAAGGCAATGCTCCCCTTTCATCCTATACATCAAGAAAACAACTTACCATAAGCAATGAAACACACCAGAAACACCTAAATCCAAGTTTGGAAAAATGAAACAAGAGATCATTACAATATAAGCATATCAATGAGCAGAATTCTTGATTTAGTATGCTATGCATACAATTTCAACCATAATTAGTTCAATATCATCAGCAAACACACATTTGAAAGAAGTAATCTTGCAAACAAGAAATCCAATACTAACAAAACCTTTACCATAATACCATATGCTCATATACATATCATAATTCAGTACAAACAGAAGAGAAACCAAACCACATCCAAGAAAGTAATTCAATAATGACTCTTTGCTTGGGTTAGGATGAATATAAACAATTTTTCTCTTAAGGATTTGATATGGTTTCAACTTTCAATGTAGTTGACTAGAAATCCAAATGCCCCAACTGAAAAAAATCTTTAACATAATCAAATCATACTACAAAATGGACAGCATCATCCAACTCTTCATCAAATAGGCCAAAAACCAAGAAACATGGAATCCAACAAACTCTTTAAGATGAGACAGAGTAGCTCAAATAGGGGAGGGGAAACTTGCTCAAACTAGACAGCATCATCCAACCCTTCAGATATGCCAAAAATCCAAGAATAAGAAGTCAAAAAAATCAATCTTTAAGAGAGAGAGAGAGAGAGAGAGAGCTCACAAGAGAACTTTGAGTGCGGCGATGGCTACCTCTGCCAGAAAATCTTGAGAAAATCCCCACCATATTATTAAGGCAGCAAAAAAAATCAGCTTACAGTCAAATTTCGAAAGGGGATTGAGCTGATTCAATCCGCCAACCAAAAACGATTTGGTCTACAACTCAGAGAGAGAAAGGTAGTTCACTTATAAATGTAAGGAATATGAAAAAGCTCAAATCTTGGCTTGTGGTTTGGGGTTTTCTGCTGGGATTCCATCTGTCTCCTCCACGCTATATGACATATGACGATAGACACACTTGAATTTTCACACGCAAAATAAACTACGCAAATTGAATAATGAAGTTTAATAGGTGTCACACAGTTATCGTTGTTGTTTATCAAGTTTATATTATTGCAGTCGTTGATGAGGATAGAGAAGAAGAAAACATAAGGCGAGACAAAATGGGCGGTTTGAGAGAATCATAGGATATGTATTGCAATTAAAAGAAATTGGGCCACTTGATTAATGTTATTATTCCTTTGATTGCTTTTGGCAAATTTCTGCTCAACTCAAACTATTATTTAAGCATTCGTGTTAGAGAAGAAAAAGACACATTTTTTTTATATTAGCATAAGGGTCTAAATTTAAATATTCTTAGTTTCGTCCTTCAAAACAATGTATAAGTGTGAATCTAATTACAATTATTTAATATACAAGCACCCAAAAAGAGATAAGAGAGAGAGTAATAATAGAGTATAAAAATGGTACTGTACTTAAAAAATGAGTAATAATAGAGAAAAAAATGGTACTTAACATATAAATAATGTAAGTAATTTAAGATGGAATAGAAAATGTGAGTAACATGGGACGGAGAGATATGTCTTATAAATGTTGATAAATATGTTATTGAATGTATTTGATGACAAACTTTTAAAATAATACTCTTCCAAAACCACAAGCTAGTAGTGTACATAGAGACTTCACAATTATTTATGATAAACAATTAAAGTGGCTATAAATAAAGAATCAGTTGCATGCGATGACATATGTAATAATGAAATGTTGACAATGAAAATTTAATAATGAAATTAGGTTTCAAGTAATACGACTTTTGAAATTCACAATTTTAAAAAATAATAATGCGACTTTCCCTTGTTGCAAGCTTTTGGATATATCATATAACACAGTCCGATGTATTTATCACATCAAAAGAGGATTATATTTCAATTCAAAGTCCCTTTAAGAAATGAAAGAAAAAATAGTGTATAACAGTAGTTTGTTGAACTTTGCTACCAGTTTCTCTCTAACACAAAAAATTTGTTGGATGAAATATTATTCCAGCATTATTGAGTGAAAGATTTATAGAATAATATATTTGTGAAATTAATTAGTTGAGTAATTAACTAATATCCGAATCAACATGGAGTATTAAAGAAGTCAGTAATTAATGAAATTTTCTTAGTTCTACAATGACTAAAACTTTGATACTAATAGATTGGAATCAGATCACATTTATCAAACGAAGACATGTCATACATGTAATGATGTAACATGTGTGTGAAGAAACTAGGATCGGTAGTTTGATGAATATGTTTCTTGATTTCATTGTGTGCTAGGGTTACAATTCTTATAGATACAATCAATCCTCCATATGGTAAGGAGATAATCTAGCTATGGTTAGAATCAATTGTCTTAATTACATGATTTCTTTCTAACACTCCCCCTCAAGTTAAGTAACGGGATTTCCGATCCTTAACTTGCTCAGTACTCCTTTGAATGACTTGGAGTTCACCGCCTTGGTTAGAATGTCTGCTAACTGATCCTCTGACTTCACATATGGAAACTCGACAATCCGAGCTTCAATTTTCTCCTTGATGAAGTGTCTGTCCACTTCAACATGCTTAGTCTTGTCATGCTGGACTGGATTCTCGGAGATGCTGATCGCAGCTTTGTTGTCGCAGAACAATCTACACGGTTTTGGTACGTACAAATCAAGCTCTGTCATGAGCTTCCTTAGCCACAAAATCTCAGTGAGGCCACTTTTGATTCCACGAAACTCAGCTTCTGCGCTTGAGAGAGCAACCACTTTCTGCTTCTTACTCCTCCAAGTGACAAGGTTTCCTCCAACCAGCGTAAAGTACCCTGCTGTGGATTTTCGATCATTCGGGTTTCCGGCCCAATCTGCATCAGTGAAACCACTAATGTCCAAGTGTCCATGTTTTTCGAACAAGACCCCATGCTCCGCTGTACCCTTCAAATAGCGTACAATTCTGAGAGCAGCTTCCCAATGATCTTCTTGTGGTGAGTGCATGAACTGGCTTACCACTCCCACAGCAAATGCTATGTCGGGCCTAGTATGAGCTAGGTAGATGAGCTTACCTACTAGCCTTTGATATCTCCCCCTGTCTGTGAGTTTAGCTCCTTCAACTATCTGCAATCCGTGATTCTGTATCATTGGCGTGTCTGCTGGCCTGCAGTCTACCATTCCCACTTCCGCTAGCAAATCAAGGATGTATTTCCTCTGATTGATGAAGATTCCCCTTCTTGATCTTAGGACTTCAATTCCTAGAAAGTATTTGAGAAGACCCAAATCCTTCATCTCAAACTCTTTGAACAGGTTCTTTCTCAATTCCCAGATTTCTTCTTCATCGTCTCCAGTGATAATCATGTCGTCCACATAGACGATAAGACACGTGATTTTGCCTTTCTTCTTCTTGATGAACAACGTGTGATCCGAGTTACTCTGCCAGTAATCATACTTCTTCATCACTTCAGTGAATCGACTGAACCAGGCCCTCGGAGATTGCTTAAGTCCGTACAATGTCTTCCGTAGTTTGCACACCTCTCCAGGCTGAAAGTTATCTCCGAATCCTGGGGGAGGAACCATGAAGATTGGCTTGGGTAGTTCCCCATGTTGGAAGGCATTCGTCACGTCAAACTGATGAAGTGGCCAATCTCTGTTGGCTGCAATCGAGAATAGCACCCTGACTGTGTTGATCTTCGCTACTGGCGAAAAAGTCTTAGCATAATCAACTCCGTAAGTCTGAGTGTATCCCTTGGCTACCAGTCGTGCCTTATATCGTTCGATCGAGCCATCAGGTCTTCGTTTGATAGTGAACACCCATCTACATCCCACGGCTTTGACTCCTTCTGGCAGTCTTCCTTTCACCCATGTCTCGTTCTTCATCAATGCTTTCATTTCTGTTTCCATGGCCTCTCTCCAGTGTTTGTGCCTCATTGCTTCTTCTGCAGTTTGCGGAATTTCCTCTTCCTCATACAGCGCTGCCTCAAATGCGCGTGCCATCTTGCTCAAATTCCCTTGCACAAAATTTGCAACCCCATATCTGCTTTTGGCACCAATCTTCTCTGGGGAGTACCGCTTCGGAGGGATGCCCCGAGTACTCCGATTTGGGAGGACATATCTCCCAGTGTCACTATCAATGGTATTATCTTCTTCTTCCTCTTCTGCAGGGTTAGTATTAACCATAGTATTTTCTTCAGATGGTGGTATAGGAGATACCTGGGATATCGGTTGAGGTTGATCTTGAGGTGGTTGAGGAGACTCTGGTGGGGAGGCTTGTTCGGCGGCAGTGACCGCTACCGTCTCTGGTGGATCCTCAATTGAAGGACTTGGAGGTGACACAAACCAACTTAGACAGTCCCTATGATTAATTTCAGGATTTTGCTCCCCCTGACTGCTAAGGTGGTGGGTGTAAAAGAACTCGGTTTCTGAGAAGGTGCAGTTTATGGTGGTGATAACCTTTCTGGTACTTGGGTCAAAGCAACGATATCCCTTCTGGTTGATTCCATACCCCACAAAAACACATTTGGTAGCACACGGAGAAAATTTTGTTCTTTCATGTTTGGGAATATGGGTATAAACTGTGCATCCAAAAACTTTTGGTGACAAACTCTGGGATTCAGGTATTTTGGCTTGTTGGGATTTGTTGAGGATTTTTGTGGGTAATCGGTTTATGAGGTTGATGGAAGTTGCCACGGCTTCTGGCTGGGACTTTGGAGTCAATCATGATAGCTCGGGTTACTTCTAGGATTGTTCTGTTCTTTCTCTCGGCTACCCCATTTTGTTCGGGTGTATACGCACACGAAGTTTGATGAATAAGGCCCTTTTCTCGGAAAAAATCAGACATATCACTGTTGACAAATTCCCTCCTATTATCGAACCTAAGGATTTTTATGGTGGTTTGAAATTGAGTTTGAATCATATGGAAGAAAAGAACAAATTTTTCAACCACTTCAGATTTGTGTTTCAAGAAATAAACCCATGTCATCCTAGTGCAATCATCAATAAAAGTTACAAAGTATCTAAATCCCTTTCCCCCAATAACTGGCGCAGGTCCCCAAACATCAGCATGCACAAGTTCAAACATAGATTTCATACGAGAATTCGAAGGTTTAAAAGATTGTCTATGGCTCTTGGCCAAAACACATGTCTCACAGGAAAAATCTTTAGGAATTTTAAAGTTAGGAAACAAAAGTTGAAAATAACCATAAGAAGGATGTCCTAATCTTTTGTGCCACAGCCAAGCCTCTTCTCTTGTAGATCCGTGAGCTAGCATTGCACTGCCATGTTGAACTACCCCATCCACGTAGTAGAGTCCATTGTTCTCAGTGCCACGCCCAATGATCTTCCTCGTCCGAATATCCTGCAAAACACAACAATTTAGGTGCATCACAAGGGTGCACTGTAGTTCCCGTGTGACATGACTAACCGACATCAATCTTTGAGACAAGCTTGGCACAAATAAGCAATTTGACAATCGAAGACTCGGAGAAACTTCTATGGTTCCTGCCCCTGCTACTTTAATTAACTCCTCATTCGCAGTTCTAATAAAGGTTTTAGTGACTTCACTAAAATCGCTAAAGTCCGTTCTTTCAGGGATCATGGTATCTGTGGCTCCACAATAAAAAATCCAACCTCTTTTATCAATCCTATCACTATTTTGCACGTTGTATGCAGCGGAAATACTTAACAAGGGTGCAAAACGGTTTTGGACATTAATTTGGTCAACTTTTGGGGTCAATTTCGGATTTTTAGCAAGTGTGGGGGCTTTTTCGAAATAACAAGAGTCTGGGGGTTTCATTTTAATATGGTGGGGTTTATTTTGTAATTTTTGAGAGTGCTGGGGATAAAAACACAATTGAAGAGACTTATTAGGGTTTGATCGAAGATCAAACCCTTTACCTCCTCCGCCGCTCCTCCAATTCTGACTCTCTGTCGTTGCTCCGGTCCGTTCCACGAAATTCCCGATCCGGATGCCGCTCCCGCCGCCGCTGCTACCACCTCCACCGCCGATTTCTGGCTGGGGAGGGTTACCGGTTGAATTTCCTCCATCAATTTCCCCTTCCCGATTCTGATTTGGGGGCTGTCGCTGACTGATTTCCATGACTCCGAAGGCGGCGAGCTTTCCTTGGGCTCGTGTTCGCTGTTTTTCGTCCCACCATTCCGGGTAACCTACCCGGAGAAAGCAGGTCTCCCTCGTATGTTTGTTTTTCCCGCAATGGGAGCACCACAATTTGCTCTTGTCCGGTCTCCCTCCGGTACCTGCGGTCTGGTGGTGGTTTCCGGCTGGTGACGGACGCTGCTGGCTCCCTCGGTTGTTCGGTCGATCTCTTTGTGCCCCGAATCTGTAGCCTATCTCCCCCGATGATGCATCGGCACTTCCAATGCCAGAGGGGTCTCCGGTGGGTGGAGTTGATGCCGGCGGCATGATCCTTTGTCGAGCCGCCTCCTTCTTCACCCATCCGTAGGCCTCTTCGACTGAGGGGTACGGTTGTTCCTTGAGGATCTCCCGTCGGATGTGGTCGTATTCTTGATTTAGGCCCGTGAGGAATTTGATGAGCCTCTTGTCATTCGCGTGTTGTAGATACTGCCCGATCCCCTTATCGCAGCATGTGACCGGTTGTTTCTGGGTTCGATCAATGCTAATCCACAATCCGTGGAGACGACGGTAATATGTTTCTACGTCGAGATTTCTCTATTTCATATATGTTATCTTGTCCTCCAGGTCATATATCTGATATGGATCCGCCTTTCCTTCGAACGTAATCGCGAGATTATCCCACAACGCCTTGGCCGTTTGGTGGTGGGCGAAGTCGGCAATGATATCGTGCTCGACGTTGTCGATGATCCACGAGATCTGTCTCTTCCCACTCGCGGTAACCCTTACTGCCGGGTTCCGGTGATTTGTCTTGGATATGCGTATATCCTCTCCTGCTTCCTATCGCGACTTTCATTAAGCGCGACCATAACGGGTAATTCTTCCCGTTCAATTTGAACGCCACGGTAACGTTCTTGTTTGTCCTCAATGTTGAGGTTTCTGTTGTTGGCTTCTCTTCTGCTCCGTCTGACATTTTGGGTGAGGTTGATTGTGTTTGATTTTAGGTGAAGGCCGAGATGGGTATTACACGGCAATGATGAGATTTCTCTGAGCCAGAGATCTTTTTCCTGCTCTTGATGCCATGAAGAAACTAGGATCGGTAGTTTGATGAATATGTTTCTTGATTTCATTGTGTGCTAGGGTTACAATTCTTATAGATACAATCAATCCTTCATATGGTAAGGAGATAATCTAGCTATGGTAAGAATCAATTGTCTTAATTACATGATTTCTTTCCAACAGTGTGCATAAAGGTTTAATCTTTTATATATCCAGCTCAACAAAAAGCATATAATATCCCCTTAAAAGAAAAGCATCTTTGAACAATATTGCCTATCTGTATAGTTCAAAATTATTTGATTTTGAGTCAGACTATAGTTCACATCTATATTGATGTAAATACTTTTTTTTTCTGTTAGATATATTTAATCAATCAAATAATTTCTCATTCGTTCAACATGATAAAAATTGGAAGGTAAGAGCATCCTCATCCGTGCTCTTACCAACGAGCACGGATGTGGGTCCGGATCCACTTTTACTCCCTGCTCTTAGGCAAGGGCACAACACTCACGTCCGTGCTCTTCCGCAAGGACAAGCTCAAGGGTCCCACCATTCTATTATTCAATTTAAATAAAAACATTCCCACAAAATTAAAATGCATTAAAAATATCCCGAATACTAGTACAAATTACAAAAAAATTAAAAATTACATAATTAAAATCCTAAAAATTATAAATTACATAATTAAATTCATAGAATTAAAAAAATCCACTACTCGTGGCCGAATCTCGCCCAAATGTGTTTGATTAGGTCTTCTTGTAGCTCAATGTGGGCTCGGGTATCGCCCATTGTGTTCCTTGTTTCGATCCTCTCGCCCACCGTCGTATGCACACCTCGGCATGGGGGAGACCTCGCGGTTGAGCTTCCGGCTTCATCCTCGTCGTAAAAGCTAGCCGCCATTGGTCCTTCGTCAGCTATAATCATGTTGTGCAAGATAATACATGTGTATATGATGTCGGCGATATTTTTCACGTACCACAGCCGAGACGTGGCCTTCAAAATGTTGAATCGGGCTTGAAGGACCCCAAAAGCTCTTTCGACGTCTTTCCGAGCAGACTCTTGACGCTGCGCAAAAAGAACCCGTCTCGGGTCTTGCGGGTTGCTGAGCGTCTTCACGAAAGTCGACCACCTTGGGTAGATACCATCGGCGAGATAGTAACCCATGTGGTATGCATTTCCGTTGATGGTGAAGTCGATCGCCGGTGCTACACCATTCAAAACATCATTGAAGAGTGGTGAAGAATAGAGCACGGTCAGGTCGTTGTTGGATCCTGCAATACCAAAATATGCATGCCAAATCCATATGCGGTAGTCGGCAACCGCTTCAAGGATAAGTGTTGGGCCGCCGCCTTTGTGGCCGCTTAAGTGTTGCCCCCTCCAAGCAGTCGGGCAATTCTTCCACCTCCAATGCATGCAGTCAATGCTGCCAAGCATACCGGGAAAACCATGGACTGTTTCGTGAAGACGAAGCAAACGTTGGCAATCATCGGTGGTGGGTGCCCGAAAGAATTCCTCACCGAAAGCTGAATGAACGCCGTCGCAAAAAAATTTAAGGCAAAGGATTCCAGTTGACTCACCGACATGCAAAAACTCGTCGAAGAGGTCAGCCGTTTGCCCAGTAGCAAGTTGTCGGATGGTACACGTACACTTCTGCAATGCCGAGAGACTTTGTCGACCGGTTGCGTCTGTACTTGTTTGAAAGTATTCAACACGGGCGGATAATGTGTTGACAATATGCATAAACAAGCGTTTTGACATGGGAAAACGGCGCCGAAAGTAATCTTCCAAAAACCGCGGCTGGTTGGGAAAATAGTCGGCAACGAGCCTTTCGTTGGCTCCCTCCCGGTCACGATGGATATAGCGGCGAGTTGATCTAGTTGGCCGAGGAGGAGGGGGTATTCGCGGTGACATAGGCTTCATAGGTGGCACAATATTGTTCATAGTATTCTTGTTCTTCGCGCTCCGCTTCCGCAATGAGATTGGTGAAATCCATTTGAGAGGGCTTGAATGAGAGAGAAAGATGTAGATAAGTTGTATGGAAAAATATGAATGAGAGATGAATGGGAGATGATTTGATGTGAAAAATGGATGATAAATGTGTGTATTTATAGATGATTTTGGGAATAAAATAAATTCCAGAAAAACGGTAAAAAAACGGCCATATTTTTGGGATTCTGATTTTTTTTTTGGTATTGTTTACGATTTTTTTAAAAGAATTCCAACGGAAATGCCGTTGGCCAATCAAAACGCGCCACGTCAGCTGCTCGATGGCACGGACGTGCTCGATGCATCGCGCAGCGCCGCGCCAGCGGCAAGAGCGTAGCGGCGAGCAGGCGGTGTCGCGTCGCTGGCACGGACGGACGCGTGTCCACTCACCGCTGCGGATGCTCTAAGAATAGCTACATTCATACCTTTGATCCAGAGGTGAGCAAAAAAACTGAATATCCAAACCGAACCAAACCGAAATTTAGAAATTCGGTTCGGTTTTTTGGTTCGGTTCAGTTTTAAAAATATAAAAAATTTGATTTTTCGGTTCGGTTCGGTTCGGTTCAGTTTGGTTCGGGTAAAAAAAATGAAAACCGAATTATATATATTTATTCTATCAATTTAATATATTATATCATATATATAATATATATTCTTTTAATATATTTTATATAATATGTATTATATATATTCTATTAATTTTATATTATATATATTTATATTCTATATGTATAAAATTAAATAAATTATATATATTAATATATACTCCATATTTTTTTGGTTTTTTCTGAAAATTTTGGTTTTTTTGTTTTGTTCGGTTTTCGGTTTTCGGTTTTTCGATTTTGATTTTTTTTTTTTGGGTTCGGTTCGGTTTGTGTTTTGAACTAAATTCGGTTTTTCGGGTTTTGTTCTGTTTTGGCAAAAAACTGAACCGAAACCCGAATGATCACTCCTACTTTGATCTTTAATCAATCGTTTATAAATGTAAATATTCACACAAAAATCAGCTAGCTAGGTTAGAAACACAATTAAGAGTCATATATTGTTGTTGCAATCTTCGCTTTGTCTCCACTTTAAAAAGAAAAAAAGAATTTTCAACCCCTACGAATGACAAAGTAAACAAAAATATACTAATAAACAACTAACTGGAATGCTATGTACCATGGTGGCAAAAGCTCAAAATAGCATATTTCACCTGCCAAAGAGATCAAATTGAGAAATTACCATCTGCGAAGCATACTGATGCTTCTCTCTTGTAAAAGAGTATAACTCCCAAGATAAGAAAAAAAATCAGAAAAGGATTTTCAAAAGTTAAAGATAAAAGTGACATAACCTCATACTTTGTAGAAATTATAAGAACTAAAAACAATTCAAGTTACAAAATATGATAACATAGCCCTAGTGCAATAACACTGTGAGTTTATTCCCAATGTTTCCTTGATATCTCTACCAACTGTTCAATGTAGACATACATTTAGGGTTCGTTTGATTGCCATGATAGAAAATAGCAAGATAGTTATCTTAAGATAGCATTTTCGGGCCGAAAATGAGATAGTGTCTGATAGTATTTTTATGATGTTGTTTGATTGACAAGATAGTGTTTTATAGATAAGATGTAAAATGACAGAAATGTCCTTGTTACTAAATATATTTGTATGTAAATGTGTATCTCTATTTTATGATTAAGTTAAGTAAATTGGTGTTAATGATGATGCTATCAATAAAATTATTAACGATAATCAATATTGTAACGATAATCAACAAATCATAATTAAAATGTCCCAAGAAAAGATGAACAAATTAAATTTTCCATTGAAAATTTGAAAAAAAGATTGATTTTGAAGAAATAACATTCTGACTTTTGAATTTATCAACTCTAATAGTTACGAGTTTTTAATTATTAAAAATGATAATAAAATTCTAAAAATAATTATATGCCTCTAATTAGTTGCATAATGATTTAATAGTAAAAAAATCAACTCCACCGCCGCCGTCAAGCTCTACCGCAGCAGCCAGCGCGTGTACGCCGCCTTCAACCATGAGCTCCAAATCCTGCTCCACATCCGCCACCCAAACATCGTGAAGCTCCTCGGCTACGCGGAAGATCAAGGCGCCCTGATAATGGAGTTCGTCCCCAACGGCACCTTGCACCACAAGCTCCATCACGCCTCCCACACTCCTCCACTCACGTGGAATCAACGCGCCGCCGTCGCGTTCGTCCCCACCTTCACGATACCTGCGCCCCTCACATCGTCCACGCCGACGTTAAGCCTTCGAACGTACTTCTTGACGGCGATCTCAATTGCAAGCTCTGAGAAGCCCAACTCCAAAAATACAATAAAAACATCACCAAAATCATTCAATAGAATGAGCTTTGAAGATTTGCAGAAGATAGAGAAAAGTGAGTAAAATTAGGGGTGAGAGAAGAGTTGCAGGAGGGAGAGAGAGTGAGTAAAAGTGGGAGAGAAAGAGGGCAATATTGACTATCATAGGGGAACAGTACACTATCACTGCTTTTGTGTGGTATAGTGTATTCACACATTTGTGGATAGTCCACCGGGCCTAGGCGGGCTTTTAGCAAATTTTCGGGCTTAGAGATAGTAGTATCATGGCAACCAAACACCTGATATACCTCCGATAGGTGGCCCTATCATGGCCTATCAGTACAACTAAACGAGTTCTTATTTCAATTGCTACCATCAGCCTCAAAATCATGTACTATTTGACATAGCTGGTACACATACCTTTTGAACACATATTATTACTAATTAAAATTAAAACTAAATTACTCTGGTTGGGTTTCCCGACAATGGTTAGATTGACACCTTCAAGTTCATAAGAGGTTGGTGAATCCTCCTTTTTATGCTTTGAAAGATAGAGATAATTTTCATTTGTTTCTTCCACCATTTTGCATGAGACACAAGTGTTCGCTTTTCCAAAATCTTGGATTACTCTCACAATCTTGCTTTCTTCCCTATCTTCTTTCTCTATCTTCATTGTGCATTTATAATCTTCTAAATTACCTGTATATGGAGAATCTGTTTTATTCACACCATGTGCGAGCTCTCATTTTGGTACATCAATTAATGCATTTTTTGTAGCTAAGAAAGGATGTCCCAAGACGACTGGTACATTTGATTTGAGCTTCTCGAATAAATATAAGAGCATCATTAACCCCGGCCCGGATCCAGACCTCAAGTCTCCTCCACGTCATTATTCCCCTAATTTTTAGGGCTAGACCATAGGGCTGACAATTTTCGACACGACACGATAATCCGATAGGAATCCGCACAAAATTTTTGGGTTTAGGTCAAGCCTTATTGGGTTCGTGTCCTTATCGGGTTGACCCATTAAGAACCCGATAATTTCGGGTTGGGTTCGGGTTGGAAGCGGGTTGGATACTGATAACCCATTAAGATAATACTATTATTTAAAAAAATATATTTTACTTTAATTTTTTTAAATTCTTGTAAATTCAGGTTTAAATGGTATAAAATGAATTTTAATTGTGTAAATTAGGTTGGAAAAATAAGGTTTAATCGTGTAATATCAGGTTTTAATCGTGTGATATCAGGTTCGGGTCGTTATCGTGTCGGGTCAACCCGTATTATGTCGTGTCATTAACGGGTTCGTGTCAAGTGCGAGTCGTGTTCGGATTTGAAGGTAGCAGGTCGGGTTCGTGTTCGGATTTACAGTTCCCTTAACAGGTCGGGTCCGGGTTAGGCCCGCATGATTTGCCAGCCCTACTAGACCACAACTCCCATAATCCTATAGGCCTCATCCAGACCTCAACTATTAAATTGCACTATTCACAACTACAAGCTATTTTAATTATAAAATAGAAAATATTGAACAATTAAAACACGGAAAATTCATTGTTCAGTCGAAAAAAAATTACAAACCTAAAAAATTAAAATTACAAATCCTAGAAAATAAAAAATTACAAATATTGAAAAAAAATATAGGAATAAATAGAAAGGATAGAGGTAGAATAAAGTGAGAAATTGATGGAAGAATGTTTAACAAATGGTATATAAATAGGCAAAAATTCAAAAAAAAAAAGAAGAATATGGGGTTCGGGTCTGGCCCGAACACCCCATACCCTTAGGCCGGGCCGCAACCGGGTGCGGCCTCGGGACTCTCCCGCGTCCACAGGAGCGGCTTGAGCCGCAACTCCTTCCCCTCCAACGTTGCAGGCCGCTGGCCGGGACCCAGGTGCGGTGCCGTCCGCCCCGTGGTGTTATTGATGCTCTAAAGGCTTGTACTAAAACTAGAAATCCTGGGTCCCGACCCGCGGCGTTATTGATGCTCTAAAGGCTTAGATTAAAACTAGAAATCAAACTATATAATATATATAGTCTTAGCCTCTTATTTAGCACCAATGGTATATGAGGTGGTGAAGTTTTTGATATCCTTGAATTTTGCAGGGATGGTGTCAGTCGTCATCTTCTCTTCTTTAAGACCACATTCTTCGGAAACATGACATTATTTAGCATTTGTTGTTGAGCTTGACAAGTCTAAACAGTGTATAATTAATAATGTATGCTCAAGTTATATGTATAGATTTATAAATATGATAATTCTCGAGATCTCCTCCATGAGTATTCATAAAAATAACTTGTCCCCCTTGAATTATTTCGGTGCTATACCATATCGGTGTTATTTGTTGTTTCGAAATTAACACCAAAAAATTACGAAGTTATAGAAGAAAAGGTACACAAAATGACAAACATGTATACCATGTTTTTCGTTCTATTCTAAGTACATAGTACAGATGATTGTTCGACGTAATTTTACCACCAAATGCATTAATTAAAATGTAACTATACAAATTTTGTGATACAAACGACATTTGTCAGAAAGTTCAAAATAGATAAATATGGAATAGCATATAATATTCCCCCTTTTGAAATACATCACACTTATGTATTATCGGAAAAAATCAATAATTTAAAACAAAAATATATATAATCGGTTCTTCATTTTAACTTGTTGGAATTTTCTAGTACTCCACGATATATGTTTGTTAGAAATAGAATTATATAATTAATTTGACACGTTTAAATAGCTTGAATATATATATTCTCACAACCGTATTGTTTGTAGCATTATACATAATAATTAATAGTATGATATGATTATTATCTATACATATATAAAAGACGGATTTTGGCCTTATTTTGAATATTAAAAAATTTTGGGCAAATTTTTTAATATTTATAAGTTTTAATTCTATATAATTAAATTATGATTTTGATTTGTAACTTCCAATCATGCATTAATTACATATCATTAGACATAACTGAAAAATCAGGCACTTTTTAAATTAAATTTAGATTAAATGAGGCAGTTACAGTTTTTTGACTCCATGGCCAAATGATAAAGAAAGCGTGTCATTCAAATTTGGAGACTCATGCCCAAATTAGAATTAAATGTGAAACGGTTAAGCCATTAAAAAAATGATTAATACTTTAATATTATTATTCAATTTTGGAGATTTCATGGTCAAATAGAATTTAATTTGTAACGGTTCTCCATTAATCATAAAATATATGTCATGGCTATAAATACATGTATTGGCTAGCTGAGGGAATCATACAATTCTTGTGTTTCGAAACTAAGGTGCTCTCAGTCTCAAGTTGAGAGCATGCACATTCTATATCCGTAGTAGAGAATTATTTCGAAATTGATTATGTATAATGATGATATGTAGAAATCGGATGAGAAAGATGAGTGGTGTTGGTGGCGTCGTCGGCGAATTTTTCTAGCAGTTATGATGAATCCGATTCTTCTTTAGACTTTAAGGTTTATTTGGATAGAGAATGGAGGGTATTATTTAGTTTATTTGTGTTGTACATTATAATTGTATTGATTTAATCATTATATGTTTTAGTAGGTTTATAATTTATGGTATAAATTATACTATATGGGTACAATATCGGCCCATTTTCTATAAGTTCGTTATTTTGTGGTGGACTTTTTGTATAAATGTATTGATATAGGTCTAATAGTTCATTTTATTCTACCCTAATTATGTATATTTTTTTATTGTAGTAAGTTGAGTTTGTTTTTTACTCATGATCTAAGTCACAATTAGATATGAAATATTTGTTCAATAGTATATGAACTTTAGTAGTAAATTTTTTCACACAATTTTTATTTATAGTATAACAAAATTTATTAATCAGTAATTATAAACAATATTATGTTGCTTTTCTTGATTTGATGACTTATAATTTTTTTTTACCTCTATAACCTATATTGTATAATTTAAGAAGAAAAGAATATTTGTTGACAATATTTATGTTATTAAGTGTAACAAAAATAAAATAAGAAATCTTATTTAAAAATTGTATTTGAATAAATATATAGTGGCATGACAATTATGGTGATAAAGGTTAATAATTTTAGAAAATTTGTTCTATTTATAAATACACTATGCTTATAAATATTTAATTATAATAGATTTACTATAAACTACTACATTTAATAGAGTATTTTGAATTTAAATGAATTAATATTTATCTACAAATATTTATATTGTATTTATTATTTATGATTACATACAATGAGTTTTGATCTATGCAAAACTAGATTTAAATACAGAAACACAGAACAATATCATACGTAGGACACTTTTAGGTCATATTTAGTTAATTTTTAGGTCGTGCTAACAAAGCATGACCTAAAATGATCTTAGCATGACATTAAACCCAAATATTATAATATGACCTAAAATTGCTTAATTATGACCTTCCGTGTTTTTGGTTAATTATTGACCATTAGATCATCTAATCCTAGGGCCAAGATTTGGACTGTATTTCTGGATTTAAATGCATTTTTATTTTGATCATCTTACTACATACAATTTTTACATATACTAATATTTATCTGCCAATTCTTGAGTGTTTGATTCTTCTTATTTTATGTAATATTATACAATTTCTAATGATTTTATGATATTTTTGGAACTTTTATGAGATTTTTAATTTATTTTGTAATGCATAGAGAAACATTATTATAATATATCAACAAACATTTCAGTATGTGTAAATAAGTGTTTGACTATTCCTACAAATTTCTACAGATTTCATGATGTTTTTTGGAACTTTTACTATATTTAGTTTATTTTGTAATATATAGAGAAATATTATTACAATATACTATTAAATAAATTTTAAATTTTCTACTTTTGATGCATAATAATTTAATATTATATCATTTACCCAAAAAAGTTATCGTGCATAGCACGTTTTGCAGTTTAACGACACAATATAATTATTTTTTTTATATTTATTTGTTCATAAATTAGTAGAAAGAAATATTTTTTGTTAGAATTGTTTTTTATAACTAAAAATTTTCTTTACTTTTAAATTAATCATTATGTATAATTTACTATTATATTTTTTTTAATTTTGTTTTTGAGTTAATACATACAATAAAAGAAATATTAGAAAAATGTGTTTGCTTAATTTTTAAATTTATATGTATATAATAATAAATTAAAGATCCGTGCACAACACAGGTGTTACACTAGTAAATATTAATGAGCAAGTATACATGCGATATTGAGTTAAATATGCAATTGTTACCACAATCCCCAAAGCTAAGGCTATTTATTGATAAACTATGCACGGGCTTGATATAAAATTGTAATCTATGATATAATTATTTAATCACGTGGAAATATATCGGATGGTTAATATTTTACAATTTCATATATATCCACCTTAATCCTTATTGTTGAAATTATCACATTAGTTATTACGAATGTATTAGTCCTATATTTATGTATAGGTTTTAAATATTAAAGTAAGTATATTATGGAATTAATTAATTCTCTGTAAATAGACCAGTTTTGTTGTTGAAGAAATCAAATTAGTAAATAGTAGGTGGAAATAAGAAAATTTAATAAAGTACTACTCAAATCATTTAATTTAGTTAATTACAAGGTCGGTAAATTTTCTAACAACCTTTTTGAGTGCTATTATAAAATAATCAACGGAATAACCCAGACTTCAATACTATATCTATGAGCATCCACAATGGCGAATGTTCCAGCGGATATCGGATGTCCGTGCCGGACGTCCGCCATTAGGCAGCATGCATACGGATACGGACTTCCGCTGCGGACACCGGAGTTCCGCTGCTTTCCGGATGTCCGTCATTGCGTTGACATGACGGATGTCCTGGCGGACGTCCCGATTTTTTTATTGTTTTTTATGGATGTCCGTCGGGATGTCCTTGGGGATGTCCGCCATTGTGTAGTGGAATGTCCTTATGACATGGCAGTGCAATGGGGTGTCCTTATGACGTAGCAGAAGGTGTTTTTGGAAAGTTCGTCGAGATGTCCCCCGGAACCTCCGTCCCATTGTGGATGCCCTAACTCTCCTCAATTGCAAGCAAAACCACCTTTTTCGAATCCAAATTGAACTGAAACATCTCATTTTTAAAAGATAAGATTGGCCACAATTGCTTTCTGTATAAGCAAACAGAATCGTGCGATCAATGTTTAATGCAAATCATAAACATATAAATTTCTTTAAATCGAAAGATAATTATTATAATTACGACATTTAAAAACGAATGAAATTACAAATGGGCTAAACTTGTGATAATAAAAGTAGAAATATTCCCACATATTTCCGAAATCCAAATGAGTAAAAGGAAAGCCAATTAATTATATTTTGTTCCTCTTTCATTTATCTTTAATAAAGATATTCTCTATTTAATTAATATTCCTCGTTTATTAAAAATATGACTAATCTTTATCTCAATGAAAAAGGTCACATCACACCGCATGTTATGGAATATTATACACAAAAAAGGGCACACATAATAAATATTTGTACAATATATTAAGCCAAACAACACTAATTTCGGAAGAGCAACTTTATTTTTGATTCCCCACCGGCACCGCCTTTCCACGGCGTCCCGCCGCCGCCGGAGGAGAAGAACCCAACGTCAAAAAACAAAATACAGTCAATAAAGCAAGAATTCCTCTGCCTGTTTTCAGACCACTACAGCACAGGCACAAACACAAACACAGAGCCTCGATTAACTAAAAAAACAAAATAAAAATAAAAACAGCACACACAAAACCACCACCTTTTTACTCAATTGCTCCCCTGCCATTTCCAATTCCAGAAGAAACATCGGAATAAGGGTTTCTCAGGTTTCACACACTAATTAGGCAGCCCCAATCCCCATCAACAACCACTTTTCAGCAATCCCACCTCAAAAAAATACGTTCTTTGCTTTCACCAAACGCATTCTCTCTCTTAATTCTTAAGAAAAATTGATTCTTGAAGTTCGGCCGAGCTAAAATGGCGACGCTAGGTGATATTGGGATGTCAGCTTTGATCAACATTCTGGGCGCCTTTGCATTCTTGCTTGCGTTTGCTTTGCTGAGGATTCAGCCGCTGAATGACAGAGTGTATTTCACCAAATGGTACATTGAGGGGCAGCGGAGCAGCCCCAGCCGCCGCGGTGATGGGCTGGTGGGCAGATTTGTCAATCTCAATTACAGGACTTACTTGACTTTCCTCAACTGGATGCCTCAGGCCTTGCAGATGAAAGAGCCTCAGATTATCGAGCATGCTGGCCTTGACTCTGCTGTTTTCTTGAGGATTTACAGGCTTGGGTAATTTCGAGATCCCATTTTTTATATGTATCTTTTTTAATGAAAAGTGCTCTTGTTGTTGGATGGTTGTGATGTGAATGTTTTTTTTTGTTGTGTATGGAAATGTGTATGATTTTAATGCACAAGCAAGCATAACTGTATGAAGGGAGTAAATCTTTAGTTTGAAAATTGAATTCCAGAGAGAGTGTTAGAAATTTGGTTTTTGGAGGGAAGACATTATTTCTGCCGTTTTCTTGAGGATTTGCACACTTGGGTACTTTCAAGATTCCATTTTTGAGATGTTTTTTGATGAAAATTGTTCTTGTTGTTTGATGGTTTTGACTATTTTTTGTTGCGTGTGGAAATATTTTGGGAGGATTTTGGTTTTCTGGTTATTTGGTAGTTGCACGAGTTTCATATTTGGAATAGCTATATTTTGGAGTAACATGTAGAAAACGGAAGGCCTATTTTTAACTTGTATTAATAGATTTAGCTTCAGACTGAAAGAGACATCTAATATTGTTGAAGATTGTGCACAAACAAAACTGGATGTAGTGGGTTTTAAATTTGTTGAGTGACCAAATTGGAAATCTTTCAATAAAAAAACATGTTGTACGGAAGTTATTTTTAGGGTGGACAACTGAACATTCGATTATAGTCCAAATGTTGCGTATGGAAATGTCGTGGAGAATACATTCGGTTTTCTTTTTTTTGTTATCGCATGACTTCATATTTAGAATAGTTATAATTTTGAGTGACATGTAGAAAATGGAATGGCTATTTTTAAGTTGTGTTAAGACCTTTAGTTTTGGAGTAATTATTATGGATATAATGCACAAGCAAAACTGGATGAACTATTTAGTTTGTCGAGTTACCAAAAAGTGAATCTTAGAAAGTTTCAAGAAAAAATATTTTGAAGGAAAGTTATGTTGGGATTGGATTATAGTCGAAATCTTGATTATTATTCAGCGGTCATATAGTCTCTTTTAAGAATGCAAAACAAAATAAAGTAGAGAAAGCATCCTGCTGGTGGCTTATTTTCTCCTCGTCTTAGGATAATCATTGTAGAGCTATACTTGTAGGACTTGAAACTCGAGTAAAACTTGCTCTATTTATCTTTTGAATGTCTTAGAAGATATATCGCAGCAACTCCGTAGATATTTTCGTTGGACTAAGGAAGAATTATGTATTTTTTTCAGCTTCCAATTCATCAAATTTTGTCTTTTGTATGATTCCCTGTGCTTATCATTCTGAAGCTTTGGGGCATTCAGTTGCAAACATGGGAGCAATCTTGAATTATAAATTTGTCATAGTTTTGAGTATTTCCATAGCCATGCACCTCTTATGGTCTCTGTCTTCCCCCGTGACATGATTTTCATGAAATAGTATATTCGTTTATAGCTCAGCAGAATCAATGGTGTATGATTCCGCCATCTGATTTGCATTTTTTATTAGACTCTGTATACAATGAATCTGCTAATTTTGTGTCCAGGCAGTCGCTTATGTTTGATCTTCAATGTCGTGTTATCTTGAATTTGCAACGGTCGTTCATTTTAACTACCTCTAACTTGGTTGTTTTTTACCGCTGCCAGATTGAAAATATTCGGACCAATAGCCATTGTTGCTGCAATAATTCTGTTTCCGGTGAATGCATCTGGTAGCACTTTGTTTTTTCTGCAGCACGACTTGGTTGTTAACAACATTGACAAGCTCTCTATATCTAATATTCACCCCAAGTCGAATAAGTAAGTTTGATGCTTTTTATTTCTACACCAGATATTGTGTAGAAAGTAGAAACATTTTCATGACTTTTATTATCACTTCAAAAATGAGATGGAACCCTTCAGTAACACAACAAGGTAGAGTTTTGAACATGGAATTCAACTTCTGTTCACTTTTAAGCAGTTTGCATTTATCGTGCATTATTCTCTATCTTCTCTTTATTATTCTAATTTTGGTATGTAACACATACCACTACGGATTCTCAGGTTTTTTGTCCACATAGGCCTGGAGTACGTATTTACATTTTGGGCTTGTTACATGCTTTATAAGGAATATGATAAAGTTGCATCGATGAGACTGAGTTTCTTGGCTTCATGTGGCAGGCACCCTGCTCAGTTCACGGTTAGCCTTTTAAAACTTCAGTGGCTATTGTAATCGAGTATAGTAATATAATCATGCCAAATTGCCTGTACTAATTAATATGAGCTGAAAATTTAACTCTTTCATCACATCTACAAGCCCCTGAACTTACTTATTGGATTTATTTGCACTTGAATATGATCAACCAATTGTTTGCAAGTTTCTGTACTACTTATAACAAGCCTCGCGTATGATCCAAAACTCACTGCAGCGGTGATCAACAAACACAATAAGTTGATAGCCGTTGGCTCAAAATCAGCTATGTAGTTCATAGAAGTTTCAACTTTGACACTGAGAATTATATATGCTTGTCACAGTGAAATGACTACGTGTTTAGGGCTAGTACTTGATTTAGGGCTGTGTTTGTAAATGCCAACATGTGATAACAAAGTCCAGTTTGTAAGGCTTTGTTATAATTACAAGCTGCATGCAAAGTTATGAACACTCTTGATCAGGTTCTAGTGCGGAATGTTCCTCGTGATCCCAACCGTTCAATATCAGAAACTGTTGACAACTTCTTTCAGAGAAACCATCCGGATTACTATCTGTGCCATCAGGTAGTAGATTGCCCCTCACTTGTCTAGACACTAATTACTTTTTCTCATACAATCGATCTGACTTTTGCTTCTTTTTTCCTATCCAGGGTGTATACAAGGCTAAAAAGTTTGTGAAACTTGTTAAAAAGAGAATTAAGCTTCAAAATCGGCTCGATTACAATCAGCTGAAGTTTGAGAGAAATCCAAAAAAGAGGCCTACTAGAAAGGTATGCTGCCTGTTTTGATTGAAATTTGAAACTCTTTAAGCAATATATTATGAGGAAACTATGTAACTATTCCATTTTCCGATATATTACAATGTTTTCGCCATTCAGAAAGGATTTCTTGGACTTTGGGGTGAAAGGGTCGACTCAATCGATTACTTTGAACAACAAATTAAAGATCTCGATGAGCAAGTAAGTGTGCCGACTGGCTTCAGATGAGCTGGTCGGATTCATTTGTATTTTTCATGTTAGTATCTTGCTGATTTATATCCTTGCCAGTTGACAATTGAACGCGAAAAAGTTATGAAAGACCCTAAAGCCGTCACTCGTGCTGCATTTGTGTCTTTCAAAACGAGATGGGGAGCAGCTGTATGCACGCAGACCCAACAGAGCAAAAATCCTACGCTTTGGTTGACTTATTGGGCCCCCGAACCCCGCGATATCTATTGGAAGAATCTGGGAATACCATTTGTTTCCCTAAGCATTCGTAAACTCTTCATATCAGTAGCTATGTTTGGATTGATCTTCTTTTACTTTATACCAGTTGCTTTCGTCCAATCATTGGCCAATATTGAAGGACTCTCGAAGGCAGTTCCTTTTCTGAGGCCAATCCTTGACAGGTAATAGTATCTCATTGAAAATTATTACTCCCTCCGTTCCCTCATAGTTGAGTCATTTTTCCATTTTGGGAAGTTCCCTCTAGTTGAGTCATTTCCATATATAGTACTCCCTCCGTTCCATAGTAGTGGAGTCATTTCTTTTCGGCATGGAGATTAAGAAAAATTGTAGTAAGTGAGTTAAGTAAAGGAAGAAAAAAGTAGGAAATAAAAAAGGTAGAGAGATGACGAGAAAATAAAGTAAGAGAGAGTAAAGTAAATGGGAAGAAATGTGTTGATTTTTACTAAAAAAGGAAATGACTCCACTACTATGGAACGGAGGAACACATATCACTCTTACTTTAATATCTCTTACTTTGATCTCCCTACTTTTTTTTCTCTCTTACTTTATTATCTATTTATTTAACACACTCAATATCCATTTCTTAAACTCCGTGCTGAAAAGTTCCGCCTCAACTATGAGTAAACGGAGGGAGTACATTTATTCTGATATTGTAGTTTACTTATATTTAAGACTAAAGTCCCAAAATGGTTTTTAACATATTGCGTTTTTTTTTTATTTTGGTCCAAAACATTATCTTTTGAATTATTCGGCCCCTCACATTTGAAATCGGATCACATTTGGTCCATTTTGGACGGTTCCGTCAAATGTTTGACGGTTTTAATTACCGGGTCACAAATCCGTCACTAATTGGGAGAAACTGATCCGTCACAAATCCGTCACTAATTGTTTTATATCCTTATAAAATATTGTCTTTTGACAATATTCAAAACAATATTATTTCATTAAAATAAATATTTACTTTATTGAAATCATATAAGTTAAAACGTAAATATTTTAAATAAACAATTGGAATGGCTAATTAAGACGAATATAGTATGATGAGAATTACATATGAAATGTTGTCAAAAGACAATATTTTATAAGGAGGTAAAACAATTTAAATGATTTGTGACGGATTTGTGACGGATCAGTTTCTTCCGATTAGTGACGGATTTGTGACCCGGTAATTAAAATCATCAAATATTTGACGGAACCGTCTAAAATGGACCAAATGTGATCCGATTTCAAATGTGAGGGACCGAATAATTCAAAAGATAATGTTTTTGACCAAAATAAAACATGACCAAAATAAAACAAAAACGCAATATGTTAAGGACCATTTTGAGACTTTAGTCTATATTTAAATGTGTCCATCATTATTTATTTCCCTATATGTATAATTTTGTATTAAAACTTTAAAAGTAAAGAAAATTAGTCTTTCTAGAGTTTAGGTTGAAAGGTCATGACTATTTCTCGATTTTAGAAGGCCTGATTTGTTTTTCTTTTGTGTTGTACGTCTATTGTGAAACGAGTGCTTGAGAGACGGGCTGAGAAATTCGTTTCTAATTTTGTTAATTTATAGATTAAAGCAATTCATATGTTCTGCAGGAAGCTGGTGAAGTCGTTTCTACAGGGCTTCGTTCCTGGTCTGGCTCTCAAGATCTTCTTGCTTCTTCTTCCTTCGATTTTAATGGTGATGTCGAAGATAGAGGGGCACGTTGCACTATCTGTGTTAGAACAAAAAACTGCTGCAAAGTACTACTATTTCATGTTAGTCAATGTGTTCTTGGGAAGCATAGTGACTGGGACAGCGTTCCAGCAACTCAATGCTTTTCTTCACCAATCAGCAACCGAGTAATATTTCCTATATCTCTGATGGATATCGTCGCCTTTTTTTGTTAAGAGGATCAATAATGGTTCCCCTGTGACTAGTACAATGTCGTATGATTGCATGCCTTATTGTCTGAATGAGGTATTTTGGTTGCAGGATCCCAAGAAACATCGGTGTATCAATACCGATGAAAGCTAGTTTCTTTATCACGTATATAATGATCGATGGCTGGGCTGGAATTGCCGGAGAAATCCTCCGGTTGAAACCACTAGCGTTTTTCCACCTAAAGCGCATGTTCTTGGTGAAAACTGAACGGGACTTGGAGAAGGCGATGCGCCCTAAAGGAATCGACTTTCCGGAGACTCTACCAAGCCTTCAGTTGTATTTCCTTCTCGGCATAGTGTACATGGCTGTTACTCCGATCCTTCTTCCGTTCATTCTGGTCTTCTTTGCCTTCGCCTACTTTGTTTATCGCCACCAGGTACGACAGAGTCGATTTCTTTATCATTCTCATATTGGTGTTAGTGAAATTCGTTTTAAGTTATGGTCGGCGTTGTTCTCGTGCAGGTCATCAATGTGTATAACCAGAAATATGAGAGCGCCGCTGCGTTTTGGCCGCATGTTCATAATCGAATCGTCGCTAGCTTGGTGGTATCACAGCTACTTCTAATGGGGCTATTGAGCACAAAAAAGGCAACAAACTCCACTCCTTTGCTTGTGGTTTTGCCAATTCTCACTCTCACCTTTCATAAGTACTGCAAGCATCGGTTCGAGCCAGCTTTTCGGAATGACCCACTCGAGGTAAGATTGTAAACCCTAAGCCCTAAGGGGGGATTGTGAACCCTTATCGGGGCGGATGCACCATACATCTGGATCGGCCCCAATTAAACCCGCAAAGTGGGGACCGACTAGCGTTAATTGGGGTGGATCCTGATGTACACACACCAGAGTTTGATTTTTATGTAACACAGAATGTGAATATTTTATTTCTTGATATTCCCATTTTAAGGAATCAATGAGCAAGGATCTTGAAGATGGAGCTACTGAATTAGATGGTGAGTTCAAGTCTCAGTTGATGGATGCGTACTTGCACCCGATTTTCCACTCCATCGAAGGAGTCGAGGATGAGATCCGGGTCGAAAAGAATTGAACATCCAAACGTGAATCGAGGTATAAGTTTCTTGAGGATAGAATGACTAATTGGTAAGTAAATTGTGGGGACATATAATAAGTAACTAAGTAAGGTGTAGTGTAGCTCTATGTTGTTATATAAATAGTTCAGAGATATATTATGCTGGAGTAGTATTTTTCGAATTCTAACACCATGTAAATGTTGGGTAATGTTGTGAATTTTGTTGAGTCTGATCTCCCTATTTTGATGCTCTTGAAGTTACTATAAAATGTGTACGCGTCCTCAGTGTGGTTTTCGTGGGTACGGGCGTGTGTCGTGTTTGGCTCGTGCCAGGCCGAACCCGACACATTCTTTAGATATTGGATCTGCGCGGTTGTACATGAGTCCAAAATTTTTTTATTGTTTCTGATAATTGAAGGTTGATGGATATATAGAATTGAAATCAAATAAAACGGCCTTTGAGCCAATTTGCTTTAATTTATCCTTTTGAAAAATTTGTCACAATTTTAACGGTAGTGTTGTAATTTTGGCTCCTTCATAACTTGAGTCAAAAATCAAAATCAAGTAATTGATATGGCATGTTGCTTTATTTTTTTTAAAAAAAAATTGCAACTATTTAATTATATATTCTAAAAACAAAAAAACACTAGTCCTTTTTAATCCTCATACGATTCAACTCCTAACCATATGCCACCATGTACCTTTGCGATTCAATCTACGTCAATATTTTTTAAAATTCTAATACCTTAAAATAATTCTTTATATTATTAGATTCATATAACTCATTTTATTTATTTTTTATTTTAATTTTAAATAAATAAATAAAATATACATTACACTATGATGATAACGTCATAACGCCAAGTTGATAATGTACATACTCAACTTTGTTAATATAACATGTATGTGGAAAAAATTACTAGACTTTATATAGTTATTCGTTATCAGCCCAAAAATAGTATAGACACGAAAAGACTACAAACATCGATTATTAATAACCTTTGGTTTCATCATAAAGTTAGGCCCCACATATTTTCCTCATATTCCTTTTGTTCTTCTAAATCTCCATCTTCCCCACTATTTCGAAGCCTCAATTGCACAAGAAATTTTCTTGTGCTTTCCTCTTCGAGAAAAAAAAGAGGTACGTATTCATTTTCTATTATGCATTGATTATCTGTTTATGAGCAGGCATTACATTGAAGAAAATACAATGAAAATAATAAGTAATTTATTTGATCTATTGAAATGCATAGAACTTTTTAATATTTACATCCTAAATAGATTATATAATCTAGTCAATCCATGAGTTCTATAGCATCAACAAAAACACCAAATTCATATAGAGTTATTTTGTTCCCTATTCAATCATTGCATATTTTTATTTTATCCTTTGCTTCTATTTGCAAACATTGAACTTATGAATGATGAAGTTGTTACACATTTGAAATTGAAGGGTGGGAAGTGACAAAATTAAAAGAGCAAAGCCATGAAATCCACAAGCACCACCACCTTCCTCCTCATGGCGGCCCCACTCCTCCTCATCCTCCTCCCCTCGGCACACGCAAGCATAAAACCTAACGCCAAGACCGTGGTGGTGACAAACAACCACACCAACTACCTAAGCGTGCGGTGCTTCTCGTTCAATGATGGTTACACTGTGAACCACTTGCCCTCGTGGGGGCAGTACGAGTTCAAGGTGACGAAGCGGGTGGTCTACCCTTCCTCCACCATGTTTAATTGCTCCACCAACATGGGCACATTTGTCGCCTACAGATACGACTATGAGTGCACGGGAGATGAGTATGAGAAATGCGACTGGCGATTTGACGAAGATGGTGCTTATAGATGGGAACCTAAGCTCAATGTTTGGGTTGGTGTTGATTATACCCCTAACTATGAGTCCCTCAATAGAGGTGGTGTCATCCAAGGCTACTTTGCAAACTAGCCTTATTTCCCTTTTCTTTCACAACAAAAATATGTACTACTACCAAGTATAGTTTGATGGGTGTTAAGATGTAATTTATGATTGGTGGAATGTTTGTAATTTTGATGGTGTTTTAATTTGATAGTGTTTGGATTCCCAGTATAAATACTTTGCCCCGCAATTTTATAAATTTATTTTGAGTGATCCATCAAAATTAATTTCTATATATTTATGGTAAGTTTCATATGTCTCTTTCTAATACTAAGATACATGGGTAGTAAGATACCACTACTACTTTAGAAGTGAGAACAATAATTTAACTAATAGAAATAGATTAAACTTATGATCAAATTGCGTGACTTCACGTTTTATATTGATGAGAATAAAATCTTATGTCTCCCCCACAGTTTTCATTCTTTATATTACTGGTATTAGACTCATTGAGACATATTTTTTTCGTTCAAGATTGTGCAATTTATGGAGAAAACGGAGCTCAGATAAACAAATGAAACAAAAAGTTTACATGATCGTACTCTTATTGATAATGTACCAAATTTAAATGTTTTTACGTAATAAAATTTCATCTCGAATATGTCACCCTATTATATACTCCATCAGTCCCCTATTTATAGTCCTACTTTGTTGTGGCTAGGGGTGGGTCGGTACGGTATACCGTACCGACCGTGCCATACCGCATACCGTACCAGAAAGTACGGTATGACAAAATTCAATACCGATACCGTACCGAATTTTCGGTATACCGGAAATTCGGTATGATTTTTTGATACCGTTACCATACCGTTATTACGGTATACCGAAAAATAATTGGTTTCTTGATTTGTTCATTTACTAATTGGTTTCTCGATTGTTCATTATTTTTTGCTATCGGTAATTCGTCCATCACTCTATTCAATTTTATATTTTGGTTAGCATGTTATCAAGTATCATATTATATTTGTTGTTGCCGATGATGTTGATCTTTAAGTATCTTTTAATATATATTTATGGATTATTTTGATTATATATATTCATAATTTTATCCCATAATCGTGGTTAATGATAAAATGAAGGTACTTATTGATTATTTTTGGCTATTTAGACCAATAGTAGTAATAATTGGTCTTATAAATAAAATCTCCAAATAGATTTACAAGTGTAATGAAATAAAGATTCAATTTTTTCCCCCTAGACTTTAATTTCAATCTATCATTATAAACATGCATACAAATTCTCAAAAATATTAACAAGGCACGGTCTTCCTTTGATTTGAATAAATTTTTAAAATACTAGCAAATAATATTTTTTTAATGTGAAAATACTAAAATTCAACATATATCAAAATTTGGCTCATTTGTTGGTTATGATGAGTATATTTTAAAGTTAAGGGTTTAGGATTTAGGTCTCAAGGTTTGGGTTTTTAGTGTATAGGGTCGCTATATTGCAATGAAATGAATCTCGACTAGAAAGTGTCTCACCAGTGCAATATTAAATTATTGCAACGTAAACTTGCTCCTACAGTTATAACTCAACGGTTAATTCATATTTTCACAGATTTAAAATGCTTTTTAATTTTAAGTCTGATATTTAAATGTCAAGACAGTTTATTAAAATGTCAACACAAATATGTGTTGAAATTTTAATGTGATCGTATTGACATTTTTAAGAAAAGGTAGCATTTAAACACATTCTTGTGTCTATGTGGGGTTAATGTGATTGAAAAAGTATAATCCAAAGTAAGAGGATGTCGAATATTCTTTTGTTTATCATTTCACAACTTTTATTTCGCAAAATGAAATAAATATGAAGAAATTAAAATGACCCGTGCATCGCACGAGCGTGACACTAGTTAGTAATTTAAATTGGACATTTATTTCTCTTTAAGAATGACTGATCAGTATCCTATTTATTCATCCTTCAATTTAAGTAGTATATAAAATAAGATAACATACAATGAATTAAACACTAATTAAAAGATTTGATTCATTTTCAGCTGAACATATTTTTAATTGACATTTTATGAAGTGGGACGAAGAATAAAACAAAATTTTTAATTACTTCGTATATTTGGAATATGACATTACACAAAGAATCATATACTAAATGGTGTGAATTAATACAAATTCTTTCAAATGTGCTCTGTTGAAACATATTCCCGATATCGTATTTCCAATCTTCTTTCGGTGTTATGTGCTATTGTGTTTATTATATTTAATAGGATGAGTTGATAAAAAAATAATTCAGGTTACTTTTGAATTTGTTTGAATAAATTATCATTTGAATGTTTAATTTTATTGTATTAATTGATGTATTAATTTTTTTTAATATAATATATATATATAAATGTAATATATATATATATATATATATATATATATATATATATATATATATAAATGTAATATATATATTACAACATATTTAATATATATATATATAATAATCTATCGGTATACCGGTATACTGTGGATTCGGTATATACCGAAGTTTCGGTATACCGTGGTATACCGGTATACCGTGGATTCGATATACCGCGGTATAGAAAAATTGATACCGTTACCGTACCGAAACACTGCGGTACGGTATCATACCGTACCGGAAACTGCGGTATACCGAAAAATCGGTATTTTCGGTATTTTTCCGGTACGGTAAGTCCGGTATTACGATATTTCGGTATAATTTCCCACCCCTAGTTGTGGCATAAATTTTTAGAAATGCGAAGGAAGATGGATAGACAAAGTTAGTGAATGCGAGTCCACTTTTATATACTGTACTCTTAATTTCCGTCTTGTCAGAAGTGATCAACTTATTTTCAACGTAAGATTAAAAAAATTATATTTATTGAGTTAAATGAAGAGAATAAAGTATAAAGGATAATAAAACATGAGACATAAAGAAAAAATAAAGTAGGGCAAATTGCTTGTAAAGTCCAACAAACTCCACTCCTTTGCTAATGTACCAAATTTAAATGTTTTTACGTAATAAAATTTCATCTTGAATATGTCACCCTATTATATACTCCATCAGTCCCCTATTTATACTCCTACTTTGTTGTGGCATAAATTTTTAGAAATGCGAAGGAAAATGGATAGGCAAAGTTAGTGAATGCGATTCCACTTTTATATACTGTACTCTTAATTTCCGTCTTGTCAGAAGTGATCAACTTATTTTCTACGTAAGATTAAAAAAATATATTTATTGAGTTAAATGAAGAGAATAAAGTATAAAGGATAATAAAACATGAGACATAAAGAAAAAATAAAGTAGGGCAAATTGCCTATAAAGTCATGAATTTTCAAAATAGTTTGATTTTTCCCGTGAACTTTAAATGTTGCATGAAGAGTCATGCATTTTACCAGACTGTGTAAATTTCTCATCCGACCCGACCCGACCCGATAGATTTCCGACACAAGCTTATCCTACGTGGCCCGCCGGAGGCGTGACTTGACTAAACTCCACTAGTTCTAATGGTTTCTCTTCTATCTTTGCAATCTCTGACCATGAACTTATCACAAACATACAAGTAGCACAAATGAAAATATACAAATCAAATTCCACAAATCGAATTCAGCATAGAAATCGACATAAACATACAAATCGAATTCAGCATAAAAGTAGCATTAATTTCACAATTCGAATTGAACCCTAAATTTGTCATTTGTCAAGTCATGCCTCTGGCTCGCCACGTAGGATAAGTTTGTGTCGGAAATCTATCGGGTCGGATGAGAAATTTACACAGTCCGGTAAAGTACATGACTTTTCATGCAATATTTAAAGTTCACGGGAAAACTAAACTATTTTGAAGGTTCATGACTTTACAGACAATTTGCCTAATAAAGTATGAGAAATGAAGAGAGATAAAGTAATGAGTAAAATATTGCTTTTTTGTTAAAAGGGAAATCAATCACTTAGTTAGAACAACTCAAAATAGAAAATTGATCACTTGAGATAAGACATAAACTAATAGAGTATAGTGATTTGCTAGAGTGTGTGGTCCATTACCTAAATAATGGTACTATCAACTTTTGAAATGACACAGATGTTAATATAATATAAAAAAGTGATAGAAAAAAAGTGATTGAAGTATTATTAGTAGAAAATTAGTTTCATGTCGCTAAAGAGATTTTTTTTTCTAAAACAAAAAATCTGTTACTTGTGTACGTGCACGAATATTTAATAATCATTACAATAAGACACTAAAAACAAAAAGAGAAAGAAATTTGCCAACAGATAAAAGAAATATCACATGCTAGAGAAATGATTCCAGAAAGTCCCTTTCCATTTCATTTTCTCACGCATGGGCTCTTTATATAATGCACATATAAATATCAATTCATTAAAAAGACAACTCAATATTTTTAGTCCATCTCCATGCAACTTTTTATGCCTACACTAATCCGAAAATGGAAAAAAACTAAAAGCAGTTTCCTTCAAAAAAAGAACGACAAAAAATAAAAAAAATTAGAAGGAAAGAAAAAAGAAACAAATAACAGGCATATAGTAGTAGTATGATTTAAATATCCATCACACTTAATTTAAGTGGAAATTTCCAGTCATTAGCAATCATTATCACCATGTTGACGTATAACACCAAAATTAATCTAAGCAACCATACCAACCGATAAAAGTAATAGTATTAGCAAAAAAATCGTAGACAACATTTCCTTTTATCTTCATATTGTCATATTAAAAAAAACCTTAAAATAGTTAAATACAGTATAAAGTACATAGCCTTAATTTAACATGAACTAATCAACGCACAAATCATAATAGTAGTACACTAGTACTAGTAACATAAAGTTTATTAATCCAAATTTAATTTGAAAATATAACTTCAGTTAATTAAGGGAAAGTTTATAACAGACAATATCCCGATTATATTTAAAAAATACTCTAGCCCTTTTCATATAAAAGAAAAAAAAGGAAGTTCTATTCATGTGTATAAAGAGGCAAAGGAAATTCTATTCATGTGTATAAAGAGGCTAGAGTACTTCAGCCTTTGTTACTTTGTTCGTCCACTGCTAATAGATTCATATACAAATTTTAATGCGTAATTTTTAAAATATGAGAAAAAAATATAAAGTGGATAAAATAAAAGAAATAAAAAAGAAAAAAAATGAACAAAATAGAAAAAGTAAGATAAAAATTAAGTACTTAATAAATACTAATTTTCATTTACAGTATTAGTTTAATTTTGATGAATAGATAAAACTAGAAAGATGTGACTATGAACATAGATTAAAATATTTGACAGCAATTTACAAATATTACTCCTATTCGAAAAGGGGTCATCGTCCCCAATTTCAATTTTTTTCTTTTTGCAGCAACCTGCTATTAATGCACATCCCCATAAATTGTTCCTATTATATATGCAACGGTTACTGTTTTTAGAGAGAGAAACAAAGTGAGAGACTTTTACGTGCCAAAAAAACCATAATAGGAAAGTGGAGGGGGCGAGTGTAGCAGAGAGGATTAAGGATATAAATTGGGTTAAAGAGGCAAGGAGACTGTTTCTTCCTAGTAAAACCCTAGCTCTCTGCATTGTTGACTTCTGAGCTAGTGCAGACGAGCTCTTCTTTGCGCTGCGGTAGGATGTGCCCTCAGATCTGGATATAGTGCTATTCAGCTCGAATTATTGCGGGTTCCGAATGGTAGAGGCTTGCGTAGAGAGCAGAGTTGTGGTTCTGTGATATATGGTTATGGATTGAATTATGAAGGCTTATTTTGTTTTTAGGAATTTGAATTTGTAGTTTGAAGGCGTTTTCTCTTTTTTGGGGGTTTCTGATATCCTCCTCGTTTTTTTGATTTGTTGTCATTTAAAAGGGGCTTTTGATCTTGAATAGATAAGTGTAATTGGGAAATATTTGAGCTCTTCAGGTACTTCTGGAATTTGGATTAGGCTTTTATACCCCTAGATATGGTCCGATATATTTCATGTCGCCACATAAGTTGTTAGTGTAATTTATTTATCTGTTCAGAGAGATTGCGTAATTTTGCATTCGAGAGCAAAGGTGTCTGTGTTCCTTTTCCTGTTGGTTTGGAGAGGTTAGGTTCCGTCCTTTCCCTTAATTTGATTTGGGTACTAGTTGGGATTTTGCACTGGAGTGGCTGGGGGGGCCGGGAGGCGTCACTATGTCGTCCTTGAGTCGAGAACTCGTGTTCTTAATATTGCAGTTCTTGGATGAGGAGAAATTCAAGGAGACTGTTCATAAGTAAGTTCTGTTTTGGTTTGTGTCACAACTTAGCTTTTGTGAATTTATCGTAACATGTGACTGTAAATACACAAGGCATTGCTTCTTTGCTTCCTTTCTGGGTTGGGGTGGGGTGGGATTGAGTATTTTGCATTTATCTTCATATCTCTATGAGGATAAGCTTGAGGTATAGCCGGTTTATAAAATTTCGGGTATAATGGAATGAATGAACACCTGCTTGCTTTGAACATGGCAGTGTATATGACCCACTAGTTTATTGTAAAGAAAATTATGTGAGTAACTGTTGCTTCAACCACTGCACCTTTTTCTTTTTAAAATGACTTGTCGGCACAAATCAATTGGGTTCCGTTTTTTTTTTTTTGCACAAAAGGTTTCTGCTGTTTACATTGCATGTATAACGTGTACAGATTGGAGCAAGAATCCGGATTTTTCTTCAACATGAAGTACTTTGAGGATCAAGTCCAAGCGGGTGAATGGGAGGAAGTTGAGCGTTATTTAAGTGGATTCACCAAAGTTGAGGACAACCGTTATTCGATGAAAATCTTCTTTGAGATTAGAAAGCAGAAATACCTTGAAGCTCTTGATAGGTATGCTGTATTTCAGTGTCATCATATAAACTGAAATCTTGCGTGTCTCCGAGCAGTTGTCAAATCTGTTATTTATCCAACATTTTCAGACAAGATCGAGCAAAAGCTGTAGAGATTCTTGTTAAAGATCTGAAGGTGTTTGCCTCTTTTAATGAGGATCTATTTAAAGAGATCACACAGCTGTTGACTCTTGACAACTTCAGGTTATACTTTGTTTAACTGTAAACTTATCATTTATCCTTTTCACTTTTTAATTGTATGGGAACTACATTTATAGGCAGAATGAACAGCTCTCCAAATACGGGGACACAAAGTCAGCACGCAACATAATGCTTGTTGAGCTTAAAAAGCTGATAGAGGCAAATCCTTTGTTCCGTGACAAACTCACGTTTCCTGCTTTTAAGGCTTCGAGATTGAGAACACTAATCAACCAGAGGTGACAATCCAGTCTTGGCATACGATATGGACTTACCCTCTGCTAATTATCTCTGTCATTTTTAAGTACATATCTGCATTCATTTGAATTTTCATTATAGCTTATTTCCCATTCCAGAACCTCTTTAACATTTAATTACTAGATTTTGTTTTGTTGTTATTTATGTCTGATGGTTTTGCAGTCTTAACTGGCAGCATCAGCTCTGCAAGAACCCACGCCCAAACCCGGATATTAAAACACTCTTCACTGACCATACTTGTTCTTCAAGTAACGGAGCACGTGCCCCCCCTCCTGGTAACAACCCTCTAGCAGGACCTGTTCCTAAACCTGGTGTGTTTCCTCCTCTTGGAGCCCATGGTGTAAGTAGGGTCTTTGTTTTTTATTTATCTTGCTGACTGGGTTACATTTATTGGCATATAATCCTTTGCTTTCTTTTTGCAGCCTTTCCAGCCTGTTGTTTCTCCTCCTCCTAGTGCTATTGCAGGTTGGATGTCAACTGCTAACCAGTCTATGCCTCATGCTGCTGTTGCTGCAGCTCCTCCTGGCCTTGTTCAGGCACCTAGTCCTGGTGAGGGTTAAAATGATCACATTGAACTTAATGTGCAATCATCCTCAGCACATAAAAGTAGTGACTAAAAAAACGAATTCTTTGACATGTTACTACCAGCTGCCTTCTTGAAACATCCAAGAACCCCTCCTGGTGGCCCTGGAATGGATTATCAGACTGCTGATTCTGAACATTTAATGAAACGTCTCCGCCCGGGACAACCTGACGAGGTCTGGAAGTTGGATGCAACTCTGTTAATCTCTTAAGATATACTCCTTATCTAATGATCTTTTGACACATGTTTGACGATGTCTAGGTATCATTTTCTGCATCGACCCAGCCACCTAACAGTAATAATATGTATTCACCAGATGACCTTCCCAAAACTGTTATTCGGAATCTTAGTCAAGGATCTAATGTTATGAGCATGGACTTCCATCCACAGCAACAGACTGTTCTTCTAGGTTGTTCCTTCTAATAACTTTGCTTTCTTCTTTTGAATTTCAGATTAGTTGAATCCTTTTTATTATGAGACTACCTCCAATTCATTACTGTTACAGAGTGTTGTAGAGAAATCTGAAATTGAAAATATGTCATTTGTAAAACATGATGATGTTAATATATAAATATGCTAATGTTACTGACGTTGTCTCCAATGTAGTTGGAACAAATGTTGGTGATATCAGCATTTGGGAAGTCGGTTCTCGAGAAAGGTTAGCACTTAAAACCTTCAAGGTTTGGGATATATCAGCTTGTTCAATGCCATTCCAAGTGAGTATTCAATGTGCTTGCCTTCATGCCTTGTCCCGTGTATCGTACAACTTTTAAGTTGCATATTATTTTTTGTTTATATATCATAAATTACATGTATATGTAACTATGGTACATGTTTATAATTGTGAAATTTATGACATATCTATTTATTTTTACTTTGGTCTTGTCCAGACAACTTTGGTTAAAGATGCGACAATATCCGTTAATAGATGTGTATGGGGCCCAGATGGATCTATACTTGGTATATAACATTGTCATATTACCAACTATTTAATTTCTACACTTCGTAGACTTGTTTGTTCTGTCGTTGATAATTTTTTCTTCAATCTTGGAGGTGTTGCCTTTTCCAAGCACATAGTTCAGATATATACCTACAATCCAGCTGGAGAATTAAGACAACACTTAGAGGTCAGGATTCCTCCCAACTTCTCCTTTGCTCACTCTTTCCTACCGGGCTTGAGAATTGTTTAGAGTTGCAATGACAGATTATTTCCCTAATTGTAGATTGATGCTCATATTGGCGGTGTGAATGATATTGCTTTTGCCCATCCCAATAAGCAACTTTGCATAGTTACATGTGGGGATGATAAGACAATTAAGGTAACAAGTGCTTTTACTATTTGTGCCCCATTGTTTGGTTTTGATCTAAACAAGTAACTTTGCCCCTAGATATGGGATGCAGTAGCAGGACGTAGGCTGTATACTTTTGAAGGTCATGAAGCTCCTGTATATTCCGTATGTCCTCACTATAAAGAGAATATTCAGGTGCGTTATTTTTAAATGGATGCTCACCCTCCTTCTCACTGCATACCCTTTTGAGTTGTAATTTGTAATTGAACTGTGTTGGTGGCTTATTCATTGGTCGAATTGATAAAGGGATATCTGATTCTAGTATTTGACTCTGTTTGCAGTTTATTTTCTCTACCGCAATTGATGGGAAAATAAAAGCTTGGCTTTATGATTCCTTGGGGTCGAGAGTAGATTATGATTCCCCTGGGCTTTGGTGCACGACAATGGCTTATAGTGCTGATGGTACCAGGTACCTGTCAATTTTTTTGGTTGGTTTGTTCATTTTGTCTACCCTCATTGTTTAAGGTATCCATGACATTGCTTGCAAATAATGATAGTTTGATATACAAGGACATAAATGATAAGAAATGCACCAACTACTTCATGAGATTTCTAGTTATTGACTCCGGGTGTCCTATGGAAGTATGGATTTTCCTCTTGCTTGGTGATCACTAATTTCCCAACAATAAAATATTACTCCACAATTAAACAATTATTGTGGTCGATTAGCAAACAGTGCATCCATAGTAAAAGAGACTAAA
This sequence comes from Salvia splendens, assembly GCF_004379255.2. Lineage (NCBI taxonomy): Eukaryota > Viridiplantae > Streptophyta > Magnoliopsida > Lamiales > Lamiaceae > Salvia > Salvia splendens. The sequence continues at coordinate 15,867,670 of NC_056046.1, forward strand.
ATTATGAAAATACAACAAGCAATAAATGCAGACAATTTATAGTAGTATTATTCAAGCTAAACTATGGGGTTTGAGAATTATGATTATTAACTAGAATACCAAATAAGTAAACTGAAAATAAAAAAATAAAAAAGTACACTCATTTAGATAAAGACTCAACTCTACAAACTTAGATTAAAATTCAGGAATAAAAGGCTGATGCTAGAGAATGTATCGACTCTGAAGAAACTATACAATTAACCTATTAATCCAATTCATATGAAGGATAACAAACATAACCACAATCTCTCTCTGGACAACTTTTGTGATTTGTTTACTATAGCCTAGATCTCAGAAAATTATACCAACTCCTAAAAGCTAACAAAGGTTTAAAATCTCCTCTGAATAATCATTCATATTGTGTGTTATTGAATCTCATTGAAAAATTAAACCTGCAATTCGGAAAGTATTTTATTGAACTAGTACCAATCAATAATGACTAACCTGGCAGTTCTTTGTTGGTCATTGTGGTTTGGAAGGCATATGCCAGTTTTTAAGGACAGATGAATCCTTCAAGGTGTGGGGCTGGGTTAGGTTTGGAGTTTTGGTGAAGGTTATCTTCAAAAATGTAGTTTTAAACATAACTAGGTATTTTTGTTGTATTTTGAACTAGGATACTGTCCCCTTACTGGTGTCACTTGTCCCTTTCAAAAAAAAAACTGATAAACTTGTCTTGCGTTCTACCAAAAAAAAATGATGTTTTGGCCAAATAAAAGAAGAAATTGAGTAGGTAATAATGTAATATAGGTATTTGATAGATACGCAAGGCGCCAGGCAGTGATGCCACAGTAAGTGTTTGCATAAAAGAGAAACTGTATTACGGAATAGCTAAACAAGCGTGACAACTTCGATCCTCCTTGGAATCTGATTACAACTCAATACTCGACATTCCTTTATCAAACCTCAAGACTCCTACTGCTAATAAACAATTGAGATATAAAGATAATCCTAATCCTGCTCGACTCATGATAAACTAAAATAACAAAAAATAAACTCAAAGACAAGTAGACAACTAGTCCAATCTCCAAGATCTTGCATGTTGTATTCCACCACATTTTGCTGGCCTCAACGATATACCTGCTATGCCATGGTTGTGGATCAATATCAGTAAGGGGGAAATTGATCGTTTTAATAGTCGAGGAGGACCCCTTCCCATAGAATCTGTGTTTGAGAAAACAGTTATTTCACCTTTTTCATATGTCATGTGTGAGGGAACTTTTAGCTCATATAAGTGAAAATATCACCTTGATTCTGAGTAACTCATTATGAGCAATGGCAAAAAATAAAAAATGTTTTAAAGTAGAAAATCCAGGATTAATTGCTGCTTACAGGTTCTTTTACTTCCAGAGTTTGCCAATTATGCAGCTCTTTGTTTTCCCCTCTTTTCTTAAATACAACATTATCTTTCATGGTTATATAGGTTAGATATTTATTTACAATAAATTATTTTCAGGCTGTTCTCTTGTGGAACCAGTAAAGAAGGTGAATCTCACCTTGTTGAGTGGAATGAGAGTGAAGGAGCCATTAAGAGGACATATTCTGGTTTCCGGAAGCGTTCTTTGGGTGTGGTGCAGTTTGACACCACAAGGAACCGTTTCTTAGCAGCTGGTGACGAGTTTCAGATAAAGTTCTGGGACATGGATAACATCAATATCCTTACTTATACTGATGCTGATGGTGGATTGCCAGTTAGTATCTTTAGCTTATTGCATCTTTCAGATTGCTGTCATTATTGCCTTCATATTTGATACTTTAATTTGGTCTGCACTATACTTGCAGGCAAGCCCTAGATTAAGATTCAATAAGGAAGGTTCATTGCTGGCTGTTACCACCAGTGAAAATGGAATTAAGATCTTGGCTAATACTGGCGGTCAGCACATGCTAAGAATGCTGGAGAGCAGAGCGTTCGATGGTGCTCGTGCTCACGCTGAAGCTAATGTCAAAGTAAATTTCAGTTTTTCTGACTACTTGATTCGTTCACTGTATTTCAGTTTCAAGCTCTCCTATTCTGCAGCCTGATATTGCTGGTGCATTGAGTCCCATTGCTACTGTTTCTGCTTCAGAGTCCACAACACTTACTTATATATTCCTTTAATGTATTTTGGCTTAATTTTCTCTGCAGCCTGCTATTGCTGCTGGTCCATTGGGTCCCATTGCTAGCGTTTCTGCTTCAGCATCCCCCTTTGAGCGCAGTGATAGGATCCAACAGCCAATGTCCCTTCTGGTAGTGGTCTTGTGCAGTTGTGATTCATTCAATCAATATATTTCACTTTCCTTAATTGATAAGTTAGTCGTTTCGGTTCATCCTCAAGGATAGTTGAGAATGTGCAGCCAGCTCATTTTGCTTGGACAAAATTTTCAGGCCAGCATGGAAAGCAGCAGGAGAACTGATGTAAAACCGAGGATCCTTGAGAACACTGAAAAAATCAAAAGCTGGAAGTCTTCTGACATATCTGATGCATCTCAACTCAAGGCTCTGAAATTGCCCGACTCTCTGGCCCCTAACAAAGTATGTAATGTGGACAATTTGTTGAACTGACATGCAATCCCCTTCAGTTGAAAGAATGTCTGCTTGAATAAGGAGATTGCTATATTCTTATTCAGGAAACTGATCTTTGTTTTGGTTATGTTCAATTTGATGTCTAATAGCATAATGCATTACAGGTCGTGCATTTGCTATACACGAATTCTGGCTTAGCTGTCTTAGCATTGGCTTCTAATGCTCTTCATAAACTGTGGAAGTGGCAGCGCAATGAACGCAATCCATCTGGAAAAGTCGGAATTTGATTATCATTTGCTTAGCAATAAGTCTTCCTCAGCATTGTTCACTTAAACTAATTTAAATGATATGATGTCTATTTTCAGTCTTCTGCCTCTAGTGTGCCTCAGTTGTGGCAGCCTAATAATGGGGCTCTCATGTCGAATGATGTGTCTGATTCCAAAGCAGCTGAAGAATCTGTTGCATGTATTGCCTTGTCTAAGAACGATTCCTATGTTATGTCTGCATCAGGGGGGAAAGTCTCCTTGTTCAACATGATGACCTTTAAGGTGTGCTAACTTCTTCACTTCAGATTTCCCAAAATTGCTGTAATTATTGGACTGTACTACGTCCCACATGAGTATACTTTAAACATGCTAGATAATTGATTTGCGTACTAATTCTGGTTAGGTCATGACAACTTTCATGCCACCGCCTCCCGCTGCTACTTATCTGGCATTTCATCCACAAGACAACAATATAATTGCTATTGGAATGGAAGACTCTACGATACAGATTTACAATGTTAGAGTTGATGAGGTAAGTATCTTGACTGTGTTTGGGGGTGTGCTAGCATTCTAGAGGAATTGATATATCTACTTATTGCATTTATAATCACGTGTGTGTTACTTATTGTTGGTATTGAGCCAGCCTTTTGCTCATCTATCTTGAATCAGAGGATTTTAGTAGTTAGCACCTTAGCAGTGCTTATTTATTTTAGTCTTTATGACTAAAGACCAATTTTGGTCCCTTACATTTGCCCTAAAATTCTTTTTGGTCTCACACATTAAGTTTGTGACCTTTTGGTCCCAAACATATTATTTTGGTACTTTTTGGTCCCAAACATATTGTTTTGGTCCAAAATAACCATTTTCTGTTAAAATTAACGGTCAAAGTGTTTGACCAAAATTTAAGTTTGTAGTAGAGAGCTATGAAAATTCCTGTTTAAAAAATCAAAGAATTTTTCGTGTATATAAAAATTCAATTTTTATACAAATGAAATTTAAATTTAAAAACATCAAATTTACTCCACTTTATTATCTATCCATTTAACACTCTAAACATTCTTTTCTTAGATTCTGTGCTGAAAAGTTTTGTCTCAGCATTGAGGAAACGGAAGGAGTATTAAATTAATTAAGTTAATTAGATTATAATTAAGTTATTAAATTGGTCAAACACTTCGACCGTTAATTTTAACAGAAAATGGTTATTTTGGACCAAAGCAATATGTTTGGGACCAAAAGGCACCAAAACAATATATTAAGGACCAAAAGGTCACAAACTTAATGTATGGGACCAAAAAGAATTTTAGGGCAAATGTAGGGGACCAAAATTGGACTTTAGTCTTTATTTAATCAAAAGGAAAAAATGTTTAGGTGTTAGAGAGCTTATGATATATATTCTTTATAAACTCAAATTATCCTCCAAGGTCCTTGTAATGCCATAGTGTTTGGGCCTTTTAATGTTTCGAATATGTACACGTAATAACTCATCTTGTCCAATCTCTGAATGATGAATTGTGCCGTGCTTGCATATATGATGCTCTTTCTGTTTTCATGATCATCTTTAGATTTACTGATTCTGTCATGCTTGTTCACATTATAGGTTAAAACGAAGCTCAAGGGCCATCAGAAACGGATCTCAGGGCTAGCATTTTCTCAGAGTTTGAACATATTGGTTTCATCTGGAGCTGATGCTCAGGCAAGTCATGCCCAGCATAGACTTGTTTTAACCTATGTTCAAGTTTTTAAATTTAATATTTCTTCCGAGTATTGCCAAGTTATTAGCTGACTTGTATTATATGTAAACCAGCATGTTTAATTTTCTATCCTGATTTCAGCTGTGCATGTGGAGCATTGATGGATGGGAGAAGAAGAAATCACGGCTAATACAGCCACCTCCCGGTCACCCATCTACCCTGGCTGGAGAAACTAGGGTTCAGTTCCATAACAATCAATCGCATCTACTGGTTGTTCATGAAAGTCAAATTGCTATATATGATGCTCAACTGGATTGTTTACGTTCAGTGAGTGTTTTTCTTCTCTTTCGTTTCTTATATTTTTTCACAAAGCAGTTATTTGAATAGTTGCTATTCGTGCATTATCTATTGCATATGGTCCTCCAGAAATAGGTAAAAGTTTAGTTTTAAAACAGAACAGAAGTTTGCAAGTGTCACATAGTAGGAACAGTGTTATAATATGACAAGAGACTAGTGATGTGCCAATAATACAACATACTGAAGTTCATACCCTCTTGGTTGCATGTCTGGAATTTACATATATTTGACATGCTAGAATCTTCATGTCACTAATAGTTCGCATTACGACAATTGGAGACAACAATAAATGGTTTGTGCTTGCAAAAGTTCATGTAATTAGTTGAGTTGGAAGCTAGTTCATAACCTCAATCGCATGCATTTTTAATGGCTGAGAATGTTATGATCCAAGTATTTTTCAATTGCAGTGGTATCCAAGAGATTCACTTTCCTCGGCTATTTCAAGTGCTATATACTCGTGCGATGGTCTGTCGATTTTTACTGGGTTTTGTGATGGTGCTGTCGGCATATTCGATTCTGACAGTTTGAATCTTTGGTGCCGGATAGCACCCTCTGCTTATTTATCATCAGCCAGGTACGTATATTGAAAGATATTCTTATATTGTTGAAACATGTTGATGTCGTCCTATCTTAATAATGGCTCACAATTTGGCACTCTTGTTTCGGGGGAATATTATGTCGGATCTCTCCTTGTCTTTGGTAAATTAGATGAAAAAAGCCAACTACTGCTTAATAAGGTTCCTGCTGCAAGATATATAAGATGCCTTAAGTGTTTACAAATTTTTTTTTTGTTTACTAAGTAATTGGCATCTCTTCATGTGCAGCAACGACAATCCCTTCCCCGTAGTTATTGCAGCACATCCAACAGACCCCAACCAATTTGCGCTTGGCATGAGTGATGGTGCAGTTCATGTGATTGAACCATCGGATGCGGAGACGAAGTGGGGTGGATCAACCTCTCATGAAAACGGGGGCATGCCTTCGATACCTTCGAGCTCTGCATTGAACAGTCAGCCATCAGAAACCCCATCTAGGTGATTAATACAAAGTAAGAAAAAAAGCGCCTCATTGTTTCATTCTCTTCTTAAGCATACCAATGTAAAGTCTCAGTGTTGCCTTTTTTTATTTCTTGAGAGAAAAACAGGTTAGTTTTACTTTGTTGGTTGCACCTTGACAGGGTAGTTCGTGGTCACCCTCTTTTTTGTTTACTTTCATTTTAATCGGTTATTAAATTTATTTTTATCAATGCAATTTCATACTATAGCAATTTCACTGGCAAATTGGTGAGACTTGAACCAATCAAACTTGATGTGTATTTTTATGCCGAATGCATCATTTTGTAAATTTGGGCCGAGTCAGCTGAATACCCTCTGCAACAGATAATTGTGTAGCTTGATGTGAATCTTGTTTCACATATCTCATTTGGGGTACTCCTTCCGTTCTGCCTTAATAGAGGCGTTTCATTTTCTGCACTCGTTTTAGAAAAATAATTATGAATAGTTAAAGTGTATAAGGAGTAAAGTAAGAGAGAATAATATAGAGAAGATACGCCTTTATTAACATGGAACGTAGGAAGTAAATGTGAAACCAAATTTTATGATTAGCGTAAGCTATGTACGATAAAACGTACTCCTGTCCCTAGATATGGATTTCATTTTTTTTGGTCTGTCCTCCATTACATGTTCTATTTATGTTTTACTATATTTTATTAAGTAAATCACACATTTTATTTATAGTACCCCTTCCGTTCAGAAGTAGTGGAAGCATTTCTTATCGACACGGAGATTAAGAAACATTGTGTTTAAGTGAGTTAAGTAAAAAATAAATAAAGTAGGAAATGAAAAAGGTAAAGAGATGAATAGAGAATAAAGTAAGTGAGAAGAAATGTGTTGTCTTTTACTAAAAAGAAAAATGACTCCACTATTATGGAATATATCAAAATAGCAAAATGACTTCACTACTATGGAACGGTTGAGTACTAATTCCAGCCTAATTAACATCAATCTTACATATTTTAGTATCTCAACCACCACCACCACCACCCAACCCGAGCTAGGAGTACATTTTTTGATATTATATACGTTGCATCTAGGTTATTTTGTACATGCGCTTTGGTTATTTTATATGATTATACCAAGAAGGAGATTGATAGATTATGAGACAATCAACTTAGCCGAGTTGGACCAAATGATAGTAAACTTATGCTAGGCTATGTAATTTTCAGTTTATTTAATGAAGTTTTATTAATGTAATGTTTTTTCTTATTAATTACATTTTTAAAATAAAGAAATGAAATAGTAGGACTCATGAATTAAGGACGGAATGAATACTGCATGAATGTTTGCAGGTATGGTCTTTCAAGTGAAAGATGAAATAAAAAATACTTGGTACTTAAAAGTAGTGTTATGTCTATCTACCTAGAAATCCAAACGTTAATTTTAATTTCAGCAGAAATAGTTGAGTTTGACCGGATTGAAAATTTTACACAACCTGTATAATTATTTACAATCATTTTAAAAGTTCATAAAAAAAATCAGGATCCCTTTTTTTTGTTTTATTATTCAAACTCTATATGTAGAACTATATTAAAAATGCTAAATATACTGAAGAAGGTAAAGTTGCTTGTAATTAAACGGCTGTTTAAGATAGCATTATATGATTCAAATGTAGTAAATCTATAATTATGGACCTATAATATAGAGGGAACATCATTTTTGATCCACGAACTTTGCCAAAGTATCATTTTAGGTCCGTGAACTTTGAAAATATCATTTTAGGTACTTTGAGTTAGTATCATTTAAGGTACTTTTTACTATTTTCAAGTTTTTTTGGACGAAAATACCCTCAATACCTTAAAGTGTATATATTTTTAATAAATTTATCATATACTCATATTTTTTTATAAATATCTTTACAATATATTTTTGACAAATTTTCTAAATATAATTTGACCTTAAATATTATCACTTAATTTTATAACATGCAAGTAAAATTGCTTCTTCAATTTTTTATATTAATTTTTTTAAAAAATTGAATAAAGAACTTTCTTTAATAATAAAAAATTGAATAAAGATCTTTTTATAAATATCTTTACAATATATATTTTTGACAAATTTCTAAATATAATTTGACCTTCAATATTATCATTTAATTTTGTGACATGCAAGAAAAGATCTTTATTCAATTTTAAAAAAAATTAATATAAAAAACTGAAGAAGCAATTTTACTTGCATGTCACAAAATTAAGTGATAATATTTAAGGTCAAATTATATTTAGAAAATTTGTCAAAAATATATTGTAAAGATATTTATAAAAAATTATGAGTATATGATAAATTTATTAAAAATATATACACTTGAAGGTATTGAGGGTATTTTCGTCCAAAAAACTTGGAAATAGTAAAAAGTACCTCAAATGATACTAACTCAAAGTTCACGGACCTAAAATGATAATTTGGCAAAGTTCGTGGACCAAAAATGATGTTCCCTCTTTAAAAAATTACTATTAAGAATTATTTAGCTTTACTAGCTCTCAAGTCTCAAACATCGAAACTGGAGCTGAGGTTTGTTGCATACTCCCTCTGTCCCATTAGAAATGAAACGTTTTCTTTTTTTGTCTGTCTCATTAAAAATGAAACATTTCTAAAAATAGAAATAATACTCTCTCTACTTTTTCTTCTCTCTTACTTTACTCTCTCTTCATTAACTCACAAAACAACACTACATAAAATCCTGTGCCGAAAAGCAAATGTTGCATATTTAATGGGACGGAGGGAGTATTTATGAAGATGAGCAAACAAAACTGACAATTTTTGCTATATGAATCATCTTCTACTGAAACAAATATTCTCCTTAACAAATCGATTCAGCTTCAAAACATACTCTTCAAATTCAAAGAAATGGAACTCAAATCCGTACCCAAATCTCAGAATCACGCACCCAACTCTTCTTCTCATCGAAGCTTGCAATTCCATGTCGCAAGCGAAGCAAATTCACGCCCAAATGATGCGCACCGGCCTCGTTTTCCATCTCTTTCCAATCAGCAGGCTCCTGTCCTTTATCGCACTCGACGAAAGGGGAAATCTTCGATATGCAAATGCTCTTTTCTCTCAAATTCCCGAACCCAATGTGTATATCTGGAATACAATAATAAGGGGCTGCGTTAAGAAAGGGTTTTCTGAATTGGGGTTTTGTTATTTCGTTACAATGGTTAGAGAATGCGTTGAGATGGATAGGAGGAGCTATGTTTTTGGGCTGAAATCGTGTGAGGGTTTAGGGGATTTGAGAGCGGGAGAGTGTGTTTATTGTAGGATTTGGAAATCTGGGTTTGTGGGGGATGTTTTTGTGAGGAATGAATTGATACATTTTTACTGCGAGAAGGCGAAATTGAGCTGCGCAGATCGAGTTTTCCGCGAGAGTGAGATTAGGGACGTGGTTTCTTGGACTAGTATGATTGACGGGAGTGTGAAAAATGGCATGATCGATAATGCATTAAAGATGTTCGATGAAATGAGTGAGACTGATGTGGAGCCTAATGATGTTACAATGGTGGCTGTATTCTCCGCCTGTGCTCAGAGGGGGAATTTGGGGTCCGCAGAGAGGGCTCGTGAGTTCGCGGAGATGAGAGGGCTTAGGTTTAGTTTGAACATGATGAATGCCATGTTGGATATGTATGTGAAATGCGGGGGTGTGGAGAAGGCTAAGGAGATCTTTGATAAGATGGATGTGAGGGACGTGTTCTCTTGGACTAGCATGATAAACGCCCATGGGAGGAACGGGGAGGTTGAGATGGCTAGGAAGGTGTTTGATGAGATGCCGGAGAAGAATGTGGTTTCTTGGACCGCGATGATAGGGGGATACTCACAGAATAATAAGCCGATGGAGGCCTTGAAGTTGTTTTCTGCAATGGAGATGGAAGCTTTTGCTCCTTTGGAGAGTACTTTGGTGTTGGTGCTCTCAGCGTGTGCTCAATCTGGTTGTATGGATGTAGGGCGACGAATCCATGATCACTATGTGAAGGAGAAATGGATTCCTCTTAGTACAATTCTAAGTAATGCATTTGTTGATATGTATTCCAAATGTGGGAGCATTGATTTAGCTAGGGAGATATTTGATGAGATGAGGAAGAAAGATTTGGTGTCCTATAACTCCATGATTGTGGCGTATGCATCTCATGGTCATGCTGAGAAGGCACTAGGCCTCTTTGAGCGTATGGTGGAGCTCGGATTCAAGCCTGATAATATCACATTTGTGGGTATTTTGTCGGCTTGTGCCCACAGAGGGCTAGTCGAGGAAGGTTGGGTCTGCTTCAGGGATATGGAGGCATTTGGGGTCACTCCTGCAATGGAGCATTATGCTTGTATGATTGATTTACTCGGGAGAGTAGGGCTATTGGAAGAGGCGTATAGTTTGATAAACTCGATGGGGATGGAGGCGGACCAAGCTATTTGGGGTGCCCTTCTTAATGGGTGTCGGATGCATGCCAATGTGGAGTTGGGAAAGCTTGCTGCAGAGAAGCTTATGGTTTTGGATCCGGGAGATAGTGGGACGTACGTGCTGCTAGCTAGCTTGTGTGCAGATAAGAAGAAATGGAGCGATGTGAGGATCGCTAGAAGTAGGATGAGGGAGAAGGGTGTGAAGAAGACACCGGGGTCGAGCTTGATCGAGGTGGAGGGCAAATTTCATGAGTTTCTAGTTGCAGATGAATCGCATCCTGATTCTGATGGTATATACAGAGTTTTAAAAGAGATTTTGATGTTTTCAAAGATGGATGATTGTATATTGGATAATTACCAAAATCATATTGATACATTTTTGTAGACATTTTTCTGAGTTGGATGTGTTGCTTCGTTTGGCAAAACTAACTGCAGATTAAACTACAAAAGCTGGCATGGTTGGTTAATCATGTTTCTTGAACTTTTCTGTTTGAGTGGCTATTCTTGAGACCGGAAGTCTCGGGTTCAAATCCCACTAACGCCCTTATAGGTCCGAGCATATCCTTCCCTGTGTGGTTTACCTGTTCTATTGCACACGTACCCAAGACCTATTAGTTGGAGAGGAATCGTTTTACCAACATATTGTGTTTCGTTGTCGAGAAACCAAAGTAACTATTGAAAGGCTTAAAAGAACATAAAAGTAAAAGGAACCCGTGGCAATAGAAGATTTGAAATTTACATAACTAAGAGGGAATCAGTTTCTCCTAAACTATTCCAACTACAACTTCACAAACTAGATCACAAAATTCCTATAATGGGAGTAAAACCAAATCCCCTCAGTCGCAAAAGATGTTGATAAAAACTTTGACCAACTAAATTCTTCTTATAAGCATCGCCAACACTAACATAAACTATTGAAAACACACCTGCTTCCCTAACTTTATCCCTAATCAACTGCTGCTAGTATCTTACTGAAAATAAGCTCCACTGGAACACAACTTTTGTTGGATGCTTCCTCCGAATTCTTGTGCAACTTCACAAAGGGCTTCTCTGCAGCCGGGAGCATCGCTTCTTGGACACTCTTCCTGGAAGCACAAGGTGAGGTCGTGACATAGCAGACGGGGCTCCTCTTAGAAGTCCTCCAAACAAGATCACCAAACACCTTGCGCGCGCCACTCTCGCCTCTTATCTCCTCAACATCCAACGGGTACCCTATGACTGTCACGCCATATGCCTCGCTTGCTAGGCTAACAAACGGGGTGTTTTCAGCTCGAGGGCTTGGATTGACACTCAACTGCACATCCACCAGCACTATCTCCATCACATCCTTTTTGTCCAAGAAGCTGCAATCACTCTCAACCTCTAAATCCCCTGTCTTCGTCTTAACTGCACCTGCAATCAAATTCAACAGTGATGAGAAGACCATGGCATTGGATATGAATATATCAAGAAGGTGAAGCTTTCTACTTGAAAGATCGGATGCTTGATTGCCATCTGGATTCTTGGAGATGGAAGGAGAGGAATTGCATCCAGTTGAATACATACATCTGCTTCTCTTTGCTTTTCTAGACTTCTTCTTCTTCTTTGTCTTTGTTTTCTTCCGCCGCTCGTCTACATAATTATAGTAGCATCATCATTCTTAGCAGTGATTACAAAAATGAGGAATCAAATGAACTATGCGTGACCTAAATTTTCCCCCAAATTGCAGAAACATAGAATTCCAGTAATCGACACAACTCCTAACAATTTGCTTCCAAAATATACATAAATACCTAAAATCTCCTTTTCCCGGCCCTAAAAATTCAATGTATGAGAAAACCGTTGAAAACAAATACTGGATTTCCTCTTTATACGACAGCAACAAACAAATAATGATTGTAGGCTTAATTCGCAGGCATTTTTGTTACCTTGTCGCAAATGTTTGAAGACTTGAGCTTGAGCTACCTCGCTGCATTTTTGTTGTTTCACTGGCTTTGTTTTGCCCATCTTAATCCACGCCCTCACCCTGCCAGCGAGTGAAACAGTGATAAATCAAAGAAATTCCCCGGTCATTTCAACAGAATTATGTTTGAAATATTCACAATTTCAGCAACCGATGATGTTAGAGATCCGCAGCGCTGCTCTTAGGCCATCCACTATGCTGTCTCTATACTGTCTCTTATTCCGTCCCTTAACTACTATTTGACTACTATTTGAGGGCCCCACTGTACTTTTTTCCTCCATCCCTTAACTAAGGGACGGAACCTGCAACGCTTCGTCCCTTATTCCGTCCCTTAAATTACTATTCATTCAATTTTATTTTTTATTTTTTTCCAACCAAATTCAATTAAAACAAACACACTTTATTAAAAAACACCCTTTATTAAAAAAACACAACATAAAAAACAAACAACATAATTTAAAATACAAATTTAAAGAAAATTAAAAAACTACTCCGCCGGCTAATCATCCTCCGGAGGCGGTCAAGGTTGAGGGGGAGTCGGAAGGCCAAGTTGTGCTGCCATATGCACAATTCCGTTCCACCAGGCCGCGAATTGGACGTGCGAGAAGCGGGAAGTGTCCGCCATTGGGGCGGTCATGTACGCCACCATAAGTGTGTCTGAGCCTCCCCGCGAGCCCGATCCCGAGGCCGCCTGGCTTGATTCGCCTCGGCACTTCCTCGCTCTAGCCGCTTTCGCCGCCTTCGTCCCTTGCGGCCGACGGTGCCCACGGCTGGATCCTCCAGCATCGCCGATCGTACCCGCAAACTCCTGCGATTCAGCCTCATGTGGGCTGATGCCCTCAGCGGTGTCACCACCAGATGAGTATTGACCACTCGCCGTATGCTTCCTGCGCTTCGAGTTTGAGCCCGAGCTGGAGCGGAAACCGCCGGCCCACCGTTCCTCGTCCTTCACGGCCTGCCAAACATCAACATATCTGAATTGTTGACGGGTGTCCTGGTAGTAGGCGCGCAAAGCGGGCGTTAAAATGTCGGTTGCATTGGCGCCGCTTTGGTAGCGCGCCGCTTCGGCCAAGTAGAGGCCGCAGAATTTTTTGACCTGTCGGTCGACTCGGTCAAAGTGAGAGCGGAGCATTTTGTATTTGCGCTTGCGGGAGCCTTTCGGCTTTATCTGGTGGTAGACCTCGCAGACCTTTTTCTAGAAACACTTCCGGGGTTGTTGATTCCCGACGATGGGATCGTACGAGACGGTGATCCAGGTGTTGTACACCGCCAGCGTTTCCTGGTTGTTGTACGGATGCCGGCCTAGATCCTCTTCCTCTTCCTCTCCCTCTTCCTCATCCTCGTCCTCCTCCGCCTGGGGTTGTACACCGCCTCGTCCACCTCCACCGCCTCGTCCTACTCCCGGCGTTGGATCAACGGGAAAATCCTCCCAGATTTGGGATAATCCATGCGAATACCGCACGGCGGAGGGACGGGCATATGCATCAACGTCAAAGTTGGGTGGTTGGTACCCCCCGGCGTCTCCGAACCCTGGGTCCCCGGCGTCGACGCACTGGAACCGCTCAGTGTGTTGATCATGGTCTCCCAATCGCCGAAGGCGTTGAGGTCCCACCCGCCGGAGCCGGAACCGCCGTAGTTGCCTTCGCCGGACATCTTGTGATGAGAGGAAATTTGAGAGGAAATTGAGATGATAGAAGAATATATGTGTAGTTGTGTGTGAAATGAGGATGAGTGTAGGAGTATTTATAGAGTAAAAGAACTAATTTAAAAATAAAAAAATAAAAAAAACAAAAAAAACGGTATTATTACCATTAGAATTTTTTTATTAATTTATTAATTTTTAAAAAAAAAATTGATTTTTTTTTAAAAAAATATTTATTGCATCAGCACGTGACGACGCCCACTCGCGGGCCGACGAGTGGTACGCATGACGCCGGGTCGCACCACGTCGCATAGGCGCGTGGCGAGCCGGCCCGTCTCGTAGCTCGGCGACACGGGACGGGACAAGGGACGAGACGGCACGGGACGTTTGCTGCAACGCGGCGCGCGACGAACTCGTTTCTCCGGGACGGGACGCGGGACGCCGACGCGCCGCGTAGTGGATGCTCTTAGGGATGGACGGCGTCCGTGCCGCTGGCGCGGCGTAGTGCTGTCTGCCGTTGGCACGACGCTGCTCGATTCATCGAGCACGTTCGTGCTGCTGAGCAGCTGACGTGGCGGCACCAGATTGCCGTTGGCATTTTTGTTTTTTCTTTAAAAAAAAAAACCGGATTTAATTAAAAAAAATCCAAATTAAATAAAAAAATATATTTTCTCCCATTTTCCAATAAATTATATCTATTTTCTCCTCACTTTTAATTTATTTTTCAATTTTTTTCCCCAAAATTCACATACCCCACTTCCACACAAAAAAAATTCACACAATTCTCATCTAAATTCTCTCATCTTCTATTATCAATTCTCAATCTTTCACTCTTACAAAAAAAAAATGTCCGGTTCCAGCGATCACCCCTCCCACTCCCGCGGTTGGAACCACGAATGGTTCGGCTCACAACCATTCCATAGTCTAGAAAAGCAATTTTTGGCCCCTCCTCAAACCCAAGGTTCTCAAGTTCCGGGTGGCGCGTTCTGATTGGCCAACGCCATTTCCGATGGAAATTTATTTTTTAAAAATCGAAAATAATACCAAAAATAAAAAAAAAATTAGATTTCCAAAAATATGGCCGCTTTTTTACCGTTTTTCTGGAATTTTTTTGATTTTTTTACATTTTTTATTCCCAAAATTATATATAAATACACACATTTATCATCCATTTTTCACATCAAATCATCTTTCATTTTAATTATGTAATTTTTAATTTTTTTGTAATTTGTAATAGTATTCCGAATATTTTTAATGCATTTTAATTTTGTGGAAATGTTTTTATTTAAATTGAATAATAGAATGGTGGGACCCTTGAGGTTGTACTTGCGGAAGAGCACAAATGTGGGTGTTGTGCTCTTGCCTAAGAGCAAGGAGTAAAAGTGGGTCCACGCCCACATTCGTGATCGTTGGCAAGAGCACGGATGGGGATGCTCTTACCTCCAGGAAGAGCGGTCGGCATGGAGCGGCAGGAGCGAGCTCGACATCATCAGTGCCGCCTTGGCGACCTACCAATCCCTAAATTACAAACCGTTCAAGTACCTCAGCGCTTGGCAGGAGGTGCGTGTGCATCCGAAGTATAGGGGAGGCGTATCATCCTTCTCCAGCTCCTCCAGCAAACGGTCGAGATCGGTATCCCTATCCGACGCCGGCGAGGATGAGGTGGCTAACCAGCTTGCCGGAGCTAACTTGGATAGCCCTGACGCCGGCCCGAGCAGTTCCCAACCCCGGCCGCAAGGAAGGAAGAAGGCGACGACCAACCGCTGTCGCGCCGCGACTCCATCCGCCCCCGTTACCGCTCCTTCTCCCTTTGTGTCACCTTAACCCCCCACCAACTCGTTGTGGACCCTTTTGGCCCAACTCAATTTGGCCGATAGGTCAAATATGACCCCGAGCAACTTGATTCACATTTGGCAATGATACGGGGTCTCCGAAGAATGTTGGGGATAGGGCCGGAGGAATAGTCTTCCACGAGGGTATTTTTTAGCCTTTAATTATGTATTTTTTATTTTTTTTATTTTAATTATGTATTTTTATTTTTTAGGATTTTAATTATGTAATTTTTAATTTTTAGGATTTGAAGTTTGTAATTTTTATTTTTTAGGATTTAATTATGTAATTTTTATATTTTAATATATTTTTAGTAATTGAAGTATTTAAATTAAATAATGGAATGGTGAGACCCTTTAGCATGTCCTTGTGGAAAAGTATGGATGTGGGTGTTGTGTTCTTGAGGAAAAATAGAGAGTAAAAAACTAATAAAAATTGATCCGAGTCCAGCTCCGTGCTCATGGATGTGGATGCTCTTAGTTGGTGAAGACAAAGATGTGGATGCGCACAGTGGGTGAAGATGAAGAATGTGTTGAATTGCATATTGATATAGAAGCATTGCGGATAGAGTTGGGATTTTTGGGTTTGTTTAACCGAAAAGGCACAAGTGCAGAGATCGTACAAACGCTGTCCAATGGTGGTCGGCTACATGTTTTCATGATACGGACGTCTTTTGTCTTTGCGGCTCTATTATCTTTTTTTGAGAAGGGTTATGATAAATAAACGGGAAATTTTAAGGTAGCTGCCACGGTGGTTTTGAACTCTATATATTTGGCTTAAAATATTGACTACTTTATTACTATTTCCCCGTCCAAAAAAATAGATATGTTTTACCATTTTGGTTCGTCCATAAAAAATAGACCAGGTTGCAAAAGGAAAGTTTTCAACCAATATTAACCCCATACATAGGGTTGGAACGGTATGGTATACCGCGCCGAAATGGCCATACCGCATACCGTACTGTACCGTGCGGTATGACAAAAAACCATACCTTTACCATACCACTTTTGTCGGTATACCAAAATTTAGATATCGTTACCGTACTGCTTTTGTCGGTATACCGTATCGTGATTTCCGGTATATACCGTATTTGCGGTATACCGTGTTATTTGCGGTATATACCGCAATTGCGGTATAACGTGGTATACCGCGGTATATACAAAATACATACATTTACCGTACCTAAAACTGTCGGTACAGTATGATACCGAACCGAAAAGTACGGTATACCGAAAATTTAGTATTTTCGGTATTGTTTCGGTACGGTAAGTGCGGTATTTCGGTATATTTTCCTAGCCCTACCTATACATCATTCTAAATGTGGACCTCACAATCCACTAGCACTCATTTCACTATCTTTTCCCTTCGACTAAAGGCCTATTTTGGTCTTTAACATATTGCGATTTTATGATTTTGGTCCAAAACATTATCTTTTGAATTATTTGGTCCCTCATAAATAAAAACGGGTCACATTTGGTCCGAATTTGATGGAACTGTTAAAATTTAACGGTCAACGAATCTTAATTCGATTTTGACCGGATTAAGTTAATAATTATGTTCACGGAGCAGGATTCCAGCACGCAGACGGGCGCGGCGCTGTGCCTGGCGGCGGCGATTAGAGGATTGAGGAGTCCTGACGCCGCGAGGATCGAGAAGCTGGCGAAGAGTGACTGTTTCAAGGCGAAGCCGTCACTTCTTGCACTGGTGGGGAATGTTGTTGCGGTGGAGGGAGTGCTGCGTGTCGGTGCGGGGAATGTGGTCTGGAATTTGCTCAATTTATTGGTGGATTTCCTGAGCAGTGATGACTGGGCCCCGAGGAAGGCGGTTGCATAGGCGTTGGCGGAGATCGCCGCCGTGGAGAAGGACTCGCTCTCTGAGTATAAGGCGTCGTGCTTGAAGACTTTTGAGGCCAATAGATTTGATAAGGTCTGTGATTTTAAGTTGATTGATTTCAATGACCTAAAATTTGGGTGAATTTGCTGAATCAGTTGATTTTTAATAATGACCTAGAATTCAGTTTCTTAGCAATTAGATTTGTGATTGTGTGTGTTGATGAGTATGGATTGATCTGATAAGATGAATGCAGCAAGGGAGACGATGAATCAGATGACCTTCAAATTGAGCAAATTCCAGACTGTTAAATTTTAACAGTTCCTTCAAATTCGGACCAAATGTGACCCGTTTTTATTTGTGAGGGACCGAACAATTCAAAAGATAATGTTTTGGACCAAAATCATAAAATCGCAATATGTTAAAGACTAAAATGGGTCTTTAGTCTTTCCCTGCCTCTCTCTTACTTTTCATATCTTTCTCTTATTTTACCAATTATACATTAAAATCTGTGTCATTCACAATCTTATCTATTTTTCATGGATGGAGAGAGTATTATTTATCAGATATATACATACATGATGTTTTTTTTATTTATTTTTTTATATAGAATTAAAATTTTCTAATCTTGATACTGAGTTGACAATACTATTTAATATGTTAAATAAAAGAAAAAAATAGTTAAATATATTAGCGGAGAAAGAATATATAATGGAGTAATAAAAAAGAGAGTAGAAAGTATGATTGAATATAATTAAAAAGAATTAAGAAATATAACGTCTTGACATCTATTTTAGCACAACATAGTCTCATTTGTATAACTGAATGTACTATAGATTATAAAAATAACAAAAATGATCAATATAATTAAAAGAAGAGTAAAGGTCTAAACTGGTCCTGAACATATGGTCATTTTACGATTTTGGTCATAAACTTTATCTTTTGAATTTTTTGGTCCTGTACATTTCAAATCGGATCACAATTGGTCCTCCGTTAACAATTTCGTTAATATTTAACAGTCAGCGATTTTAACAACTTAAGCAAATTTTAATTATTTAATAATTACAATTATTTTTTGTAAATAAAATCATAAATTATTTATGATAAATACATGAAATTAATCTAAGATTCATTCATTTTCAAAATCGGGGACAACAAACAACAAATTCAACAACAAATCCACATATGTTCACTGTCAAACCACAACAAATCCAAATCAAACCTAATCAAAGCACTTTTAATTAAAGATTTACCTTCACGATAAGGATCCTGAGACGGTGGCGGTCGATTTTGAGAAGCAGGTGGTAGTGGCGGTCGAGTATCAGTCGGGGTCGTGTGTTTTCACTCGGAGGAGGTGGATTTTCAGTGGAAGGACCAACTTCATTTGCATCCTTCTCGTTCTCCTTCTCCTTGTCGTTCCCCTTCTCCATTTAGGGTTTCTTTGTTCGTTGGGTTAGGGTTTCTTCGTTTGGGCACAAGAAAGGGTTAGTCAAGTACAAGGCTTCGTCGAGAACTACTCTAATCCCTCGTCCAGGAATGAGATTCGCCGGCGATCGAAGTGAGGGGGAGGGAGATGGAGGGTTATTCGTCGCAGGAGGGAGATGGGAGAGGGAGAAGACTATTCATTTTTAGCTAAGGGTTAGGGAATTTGTTTTAATTTCATTTTGTTATTTTAATTTCATTTGTTTTTAGTATATTTATTGTTAATATATTTGTTTTGCTTTATTAGGAGTAATAAATTAGAATAATAATTAATGATATAATTAGTGAGTTAAAAATCATAATTAAGAGCTTTAATCGGTCAAAATTGGGTTAAACCCGTTGACTATTATAAAATTAACGGAATTGTAAACGGAGGACCAATTGTGATCCGATTTAAAAGGTACAGGACCAAAAAATTCAAAAGATAAAGTTTAGAATCAAAATCGTAAAATGACCATATGTTCAGGACCAGTTTTAGCCTTTACTCTTAAAAGAATGAAGTCCTAGAGACTAAATTTTTCTAACTCATTTTTTCCAATCTTTCTTAAAATTCGTGTCGAGTCAAATATGGTTGTTGTGTGAGATGGAGGTAGTGTATACTAATATTTTGGCTATTGAATTAGTATTGTGGTGCAACTGAGACCGCATGCAAATTACAAATAAAATGAAGAAACAAGAAGGAATAAGTGGGGCGTTGAAACGTTACCTAATCAAAAGATGGGGAATATGGGCAATCTTCTCCCACTCCTCACCCTCGTCTTTCACACATCGCGCCGCCAGCTGCGGGCAGTCGAATATCGCAAGCGACGTCAGCTTCGGCATCCGCGACGGCGGCAGCGCCACCAGCTTCGGGCACTGCCGAATCACCAACTCCGACAGCGACCCCACCTCACGCGGCAGCGCACTCAGCTCACACAGGTTCCACAATCTGAGCGATCGCAGCGACGGCAGATGCAGATCCAGATCACGCAAATTGCAATCCTTTATATACAGCTCTCGAACATTCTGGAACACCCCACCGCCGCATCTCCCTCCACCGCTCCCCTCAGATTCGGCAGATTCGCAATCCTCAGCCGCTCTAACGATGCAAATTTCGAATTCCGACTTCCATTTTCATCCACTATGTACTCCAACGCATCAATGCCCCATAGATACAGAGATTTTAGACGAGGCAGATCACCGAGTAATGGCAGACGCGACAAATTTCTGCAAAATCTCATATTCAATTGACTCAAATTCTCCATCTTCTTCATCCAAACTGGAGCATACCTTCCTTTGTAGCCACTTATTTGCAAACACTCGAGATTTGGGTGAGGTTCCAAGCCTTCCAGAACCTTCTCATCCATTGCCTCCGCAGATTCGCCTTCCCAATTGAGGATTAGATGAGCTAGGTTTGGCTTCTCAACTAGCTTTGCTCTCGTCAATTCGCTCTTTGCTCTCTCCAGATGTCGGATTTCAAGCCTTCCTCCGATCTTCAACAGCTGCAATTGATCAAGCTGATTTCCTGCTTTGTTACCGACTATGAACAGAGTGAGCGTCTTTAGATGAGTCAATTCCTTGATTCCGCAAGGCATGTCACTCAGCTTGGGGCATCCATCTAGGAATACATGACGAAGATTCGTCATGTATTTGATGTTTTTTGGCAAAGCTTCGAGAAGGATGCAATCATTTATGATGAGAATTTGCAGATTCCAAAGGTTGCAGAAAGTAGGTGGGAGAATGCAAATTTGGGAGCTTGATAGATCAAGATAGCGCAAGTGTTTCAATTTGGCTATTGCCTTTGGTAGGGTTTCCACTCTTGCCCAATTTAGCTTGAGAATTCTCAATCGAGGATAGCTCATAATTGTGGACAGTGTGGGCACATTCAGTGAAATGCTAGAACAACAATTTTCCCAATAATATTTAGTGAAATATACCTTTCTCACTTTGTTATTTGAGGCGTTTGAGCTTGATCCAGGAACTTTGTTCTCCAATATCGACTGAGCTAGATCATGAACAAGATCGTGCATCTTCGCTGTTGTTGTTATTGTCGTTGTTAATATTTCTAGTGTTGTTGTCGTTGATGTAAATAGTTCCTTGACTTGATGGAAGAAGGATCTCAAAACCAATTCATTCCATATCCGTTCACCAACGTCTTCCACCTCCTCTGCTCTGTTTGGCTTGATGCATCCGAGAGCGATCCAATGGAAGATCAAATCTTGTTTCTCAATCTCGTAATCTTTAGGAAAGACTGCACAATAAGCGAAACATTGCCTCAATTGTAGAGGGAGGTGATGGTAGCTCAGCCTTAGAGCAGGCATGATCATGGTTTCTTCTTCCCATATCTCACTCTCTCTGACATGAATCCATTCCTTTTCTCTCCTCTTAAACCGGAGAAGCCCTCCTAGCGCCTTGGCTGCCAGAGGAACTCCGCCACACTTTCTCACTATTTTCCTGCCTATAGTTTCCAATCCAGGAAAGGCCTCGCTCTCTTGCTCTTGCCCAAACGCTCTTAACTTAAACAGCGACCAGAGGTCCTCCTCGGACAACCCTTTCAGGGAAAATGGCGGAAGCGTTCCCATTGCTTCCGCCACTTTCCTCAATCGCGTGGTGACAACAATCGAAGCACCATTGGAACCACAGTCTAGAATGCTTCTAAGCTTAGCCCAGTCTTCTTGATTGTCACTCCACACATCATCCAACACCAATAGGTATCTCCTCCCATTCAAAACCTCACGGATGCGGCTCTGCAGCGCGTCTAGCTGCACCAGATTTGAAGCGCTTCCGGTGGCGGACTGTATCATGGCCTCAATCAAGAACTTGATACAGAAATTATCAGAAACACAAACCCACAATTTATCTTCAAAATGACGAGTTACTCTCTCGTCATTGAAGACTAACTGAGCAAGCGTTGTCTTCCCAAGGCCTCCTATGCCAACGATTGGCAAGACAGAGAGCTTGGATTCTTGGTTCAGCAACACCTCCATAATGCTCTCTCTATCTTCATCTCTTCCATAGATATGATCACCCTCAATCAAAACTGATCCCGACTCACGTCTGCAGTCGACCTCCTGAGGTGCGACAATCTCAGACAAATGGAAGTTGTTCCTCTCTGCAGCGAGATGATCGAGTCTGTGAGTCATGTCTTTGATTCTTCTCCCCATCTTGCGGCTAAATAGGATCTTTTTGAGGTTGAATTTGGTGGGCAGCTTGGAAGCCTCGGTGCTGCACTCATCGAGTATGTCCTCGATGTCAAAGGCGGCAACGTTGAGCTTGGTGAGCCAGTTGTGGATGGATTTGTTGTGGAACTGTTTGGCTTCTGCGTCTTCAAGAACTGATTGGATTGTGGTGAGAGTGCTTTGCAGCTTCTTCATCTCTTTGTCTACGCCCATGATCACTCCGATCTCTTCTTCGAGCAGATACCTAAGATTATGTATCAGAATCGAAACAAAGGCCTCTGCCATTTCCAGATGTTGTTTAAGAAAGGACAACAGTTGTGGGAGTGAATAAGCAAAAGAATTTATGCTCTATTTAAGGGAGACTCGGAATTTAGTATGCAACTTTTTTTGTTGGGGTATTTCAAGTGCAGATGAAGATAATGACGTTGGGACAAATAGTTAGGTTGGAACAACGTATTTGTCAAACATGTAATTTGGTTCGTTGATTGTTCAAATCCGGCAGCTTTCGAATGAGTGTGGTAAGTCCAAAATTTGCGTATTTAGTGCTTACAATTAAATACAGTTTAACAGGTTATAAACTATCATTACACTTGTCTTGTGCATTGCATGGAAATATATTTTACTTCTTGTATAAAACTGTTCATTGTAATGAAATAATTTATAATAGTCAATTAATATTTAAAAGTTACAATAAAGAAAATTAAATATAGACTTAGTCTAAATTTAAGGGACGACCACAAAATGGTAAAACTATACTCCCTTCGTTCCATAGTAGTGTAGACGTTTCTTTTCGACACACAATTTAAGAAAATTTGTGTTAAGTGAGTCAAGTGAGAGATGAAAAGAAAATAAAGTAAGAGAGAGTAAAGTAAGTGAAAATAATTGTGTTGACTTTTACTAAAAGGGGAAATGACTGTACTACTATGGAACGTACCAAAATAGCAAAATGACTCTACTACTATGGAACGTACCAAAATAGCAAAATGATTCCACTGTTATGGAACAGAGGGAGTACTATTTTTTTTAGGACGGATTGAGTATTAGAGCATCTCCAATGGCGGCGAGCGGGCCGGCTAGCCGATTTCCGGCGCTCGCCGGTCCGCTCGCCGAACCATTGGAATCGGCGAGCGCCATTTCAGCGAAAAAATCGGCGAGCTCTGGCCGATTCGCGAGCGCTCGCCGATGCGCTTGCCGGTCTGCTCGCCGCCATTGCAGGCTCAGGACCGGCGAGCAATCGGCGAGCGAATTTAATGTTTTTTTTTTAAATTTTCGAAACACTATATATACGCGATTTGCACGTCATTTTCATTCGCACCACTTGTTTTAACGAGTACTCTCTCTATCTTAATTTATGTACAAGATTAACAACGGGAAATGAGCAACGTTGGTGGTAGTAGTGGTGGTAGTGGTGGGGATGATGAGGAGTACGATCGTCGAATGAACGAAGCGTTAGAGGCTTATACGAACCGTGAGATTGATCGGCTGCTGCAGAGGGCCTTGCAGCCGGCGGTACTTCGACCTCGACCACGGCCAGTTGTCCACCGCCGAACAGTGATTGAACGTGATCACGTAGCTGCACATCAGCGCCTATACGCAGACTACTTCGCACAGGAGCCGCGGTTCAACGACAACCATTTCAGGCGCCGTTTTAGGATGAGCAGAGCCCTGTTTATGCGTATTGTTAACGCCTTAGAGCAGCGATATCTGTATTTCCGCTTCAGGCACGATGCGGCTGGCATACCCAGCCACACACCTATTCAAAAGTGCACTGCGGCAATCAGACAGTTGGCCTATGGAGGCGCGGGGGACATGTGGGACGAGTACCTCCACATCGGTGAGTCGACTGCCCTTGAATGTATGAAGTATTTCTGTCAGGGCATGATTGAAATTTTCCGTGATCAGTACCTTCGAAGCCCTACTCGCGAAGACTGCCAGTATCTGATGCAGATGCACGGGGAGAAGCATGAGTTCTCGGGTATGTTAGGCAGCATAGATTGTATGCATTGGGAGTGGAAGAACTGTCCCGCTGCCTGGAAGGGGTTCTACACGACCGGCTACAAGGGAAAGAATCCCACGATGATCCTGGAGGCCGTTGCTGACTACCGGCTATGGATTTGGCATGCGTATTTTGGAATAGCCGGGTCGAACAACGACCTCAACGTCCTCAACTCGTCACCCCTTTTCAACGAGCAGTGCCAGGGTGTCTGTCTGGCCATCAGTTTTGTCGCCAACGGGACCCAGCATGATATGGGCTACTACTTGGCGGATGAGATATACCCTAGGTGGCCCGTCTTTGTGAAGACGATCAGATGCGCATCGGATGAGAGGAAGACCTACTTTGCGGAACGCCAGGAGTCGGCGCGCAAGGACGTGGAGCGCGCATTTGGTGTGCTCCAATCTCGATGGGCGGCAATTAGGGGTCCAACGCGTTTGTGGCATATCGACTGCATTGCTAATATAATGTAGCTTGTATGAGCACAACATGATTGTCGAAGATGAAGGTGTACGACTGACTAGTTAGGCCAACGACGATAATGAAGCCGGTCCAAGCCACGACATAGCCGCCCCCAACATACAAAATGGGGTCCCGCACGATGAAGCCGGCCTCCTCCAAGCACATGCCGACATGCGCCAAACGGATGCTCATATTCTACTCCAAAAGGATTTAATTGAAGAGTTGTGGGAGCGGAGGATTGCACGTCGTTAGTTTTTTTTTAATTATGGAGTAATTTTTTTAAATATACTTTTTTAAAAATTTAAATAAAATAATTGGATTTTCCTGTGTCTGTGTCGTAAATTTAATTCTGTATTTTGTGTGATTGTCAATTATTTGTTTTATATAATTAGGGGTGATGTGGCTCGGCTATTGCTAGGCTATTGCTGGGCTAATTGCTTGTTCTGATGATGTGGCAGGAGGATTTTTAGTGCTGATAATGTGGCAGGAGGAGTTTGTGGCTGGACTATTGCTGGACGAAAGCCACTGGAGATGCGCTTAATCCACATAGTCCTTGTAGTAGAATCATTAGAAGAAAACAAATAAAGCATTCTGTGATCATTATTACTCCTATAAATCCTACTATTAAAAAAGAAAATTCTCAAATTACTATTATCAATCATCAAGTGAAAATATTTTTGAGAAATGCAATTTAATCCATATGTTATTATCTATGCCTAGTGTTAGTATATTTCCGTCCCTTCAGCCTACATGCTGCTTACAATCAATTTGTTCATGTGATTAAATCATTATTCCCTCTGTCCCGTTAAATGAGGCGTTTGTATTTGACACAAGAATTCGGGCAACTGATATTTAGTGAATTAAATTATAGTAATATTAAATTGTAGTAATATTACCGCTGGAAAAAAAATAAAATAAAAAAGAGAAAGAGAGAATAAAGTGGAATAAAGTAGTAAAAGAGAAAGAATAAATAAGAAAAACAAGAATATAAAGTAGCTAGAATTAATTATTGCTAAAATAGAAAATGTCTCACTTAGGTCGGAACATTCAAAAAAGGAATACATCTCACCTAAATGGAGAAAGTATCATAAAAAGTTAAATATTGAAATAATGTCCTACATAAATCCATTACATTTTAAGTTAAGAGGAAAACTATCATATGTGTCTAAAATCAGTAGGTTAACCTACAATCAAACTAGAAAGGATAGTATATACATGTTTCATCCGTCCCTAAAAAGTATGAACTTTCTAATTTTGAAAACTATTTTTCTCTCTAATAAGGTGAGACTCATTCTCCACTAATAATACTTTAAAAACTTTTTTTCTATCTCTCTTACTTTTACAATTATGTCTTAAAACTCATGCCGAACCAAATGTTTATAGCTTTGGGGACTGATGAAATATTATTTTTATACAAAATACCATTAATTTAAAGCTTCATTGCCAAATCCTCAACAATGCGCCTTCTCAAATTATGAGAATTTTTAGATTGAGATTTGTTTTTTATACTATTGTGAATTTTTTTCCATGATCTCATCATCAGGAATTAATGAATTTGAACATATTTCGTGGGTGACTTCCATTTTCTCCAAGAAAATTAAAAACAATCATGACACGAATTTTGATTAATTGGTATATATCATACTCATATTTCGTGGGTGACTTCTGATGAATCCGCGAATTTTTGATGGTGATGAATGCTGGAAAATACAGATCACGACACAGAGATTTACGTGGTTCGATTTACTGAAGTAAATCTACGTCCACGGGAAGAAGGGAGGGCAAGATTGTATTGCTTGATCTGGGATTACAGCTTACAACACAGACTTGCTATATGATGTTTTATCTCTAGAGAGCTTAACAGAAAAATTCCCTTTTCTATCTGATCTAAGTTCTATTTATACATTGAACTAAGATCGTGGCTTGCATCACCACTAATGATGGTTGTGGATGTCGTGGAGGTCATGGAGGTCATGAGATCCTGCATGGCCACTAACTAGGCAGTGGCTTACATCATCAGTAATTATGTCGTGGATGTCGTGGAGGTCATGAGAGCCTGCATGGGTCCACCACTAGATAGATCGTGTAGTGGAGGTCGTGGCTCCCAGTTCGGTATTGCCGAGCAGCTTTTGCCGATGCTGAGACCGAACTGCTGAACTATCGCCGAGCAGCTTTGTAGAGCTTGATTGGTCGGCTTTTACCGAGCTATAGGCTGGGGCCGAACTCTTTGGTAACGCTGAACTGATACTCTTTCTTGGGCTTTAGGCTGATGGGCTTTACTGCTGTTGGGCTTGTTTAGTACGTACTCCATCACTACCCCCCCCGAAAAGCGAAGTGAATTACTTCGGCATTCTGGATAAAGGTACGGGGTAAGTTGATGTTTGTTCTCGGTCTTATGAAGTGAACTCTTCTTTGACCGGACTCGTCTTTGGTCTGATGAAATAAACATCTTTGACCGGACTCGTCTTTGGTCTGATGAAATAAACATCTTTGACCGGACTCGTCTTTGGTCTGATGAAATAAACATCTTTGACCGGACTCGTCTTTGGTCTGATGAAATAAACATCTTTGACCGGACTCGTCTTTGGTCTGATGAAATAAACATCTTTGACCGGACTCGTCTTTGGTCTGATGAAATAAACATCTTTGACCGGACTCGTCTTTGGTCTGATGAAATAAACATCTTTGACCGGACTCGTCTTTGGTCTGATGAAATAAACATCTTTGACCGGACTCGTCTTTGGTCTGATGAAATAAACATCTTTGACCGGACTCGTCTTTGGTCTGATGAAATAAACATCTTTGACCGGACTCGTCTTTGGTCTGATGAAATAAACATCTTTGACCGGACTTGGTCGTCCTAATTCGGCGAGGTTTATCGCGTGGATCGGACTTTCCCTTATTGCAGTTCGTTTCAGACGAAGTGCTTACTTCTTAAGCCGAATTGTGGTCTTGTATCTTCCTGAGAAGCTTGGACTCACAATCGTTGGCTTATTGCAGTTCGTTTCAGACGAAGTGCTTGTTAAGCTGAATTGTGGTCTTGTATCCTCCTTGGAAGCTTGGACTCACAGTCGTTGGCTTGTTGCAGTTCGTTTCAGACGGACTGCTTGTTAAGCTGAATTGTGGTCTTGTATCCTCCTTAGAAGCTTGGACTCACAGTCGTTGGCTTGTTGCAGTTCGTTTCAGACGGACTGCTTGTTAAGCTGAATTGTGGTCTTGTATCCTCCTTAGAAGCTTGGACTCACAATCGTTGGCTTATTGCAGTTCGTTTCAGACGAACTGCTTGTTTAAGCTGAATTGTGGTCTTGTATCCTCCTTAGAAGCTTGGACTCACAATCGTTGGCTTATTGCAGTTCGTTTCAGACGAACTGCTTGTTTAAGCTGAATTGTGGTCTTGTATCCTCCTTAGAAGCTTGGACTCACAATCGTTGGCTTATTGCAGTTCGTTTCAGACGAACTGCTTGTTTAAGCTGAATTGTGGTCTTGTATCCTCTTTAGAAGCTTTGACTCACAATCGTTGGCTTGTATATGTTCTAAGAAGGGGATCAGCCTTCGAAGAACAAGATACCTCAGTAACATTTGTAAGAGACGACACGCACAGAGACAGACAAAACACACAGACAAAACGCACAGAGACAAACAAAGACCAAGCAAACCAAAGAAAGCACATTGACCGAACAGGACTCAAGACTGACTGACCGGACTGTCTCTTACAAATGGAACTTTTTGAGGTTGGAAACGTACCATGTTCGGGGTACTTGTGCTCCTGACACGTGAGTCAATTTGTAAGACCCTTTGCCGAGGACTTCTGACACCCGATATGGACCTTCCCATGTGGGTTCGAGTTCGCCCAGCTTTTCTGCTCGGCTTACTTCGTTGTTTCTCAAGACGAGATCTCCCACTTGAAATTGCAGCTTCTTCACCCTTTGGTTGTAATACCGGGCTACTTGCTCCTTGTACTTGGCTGCTTTTATGCATGCCAATTCTCTTCTTTCTTCGGCAAGATCTAGCTCGGCTCTCAGTCCGTCCTCATTCAGTTCTGCTGAGAAATTGAGTTCGGGGACTGGGTACGCCGATCTCAACCGGAATCACGGCTTCAGTGCCGTACACCATCGAGTCCGGTGTGACTTCGGTCATTTCGCCTGCCTCTGACTCCGGCTGCTGTGATTGCTATACTTGATGGTGCCGAACTGATTGCTCGGCACTTTTAAGCGCAATCTGCGAACACACTTGCTCTTTTTCGATCACCTCGGATGACCGCTATCCCTCCTTTGGTGGGGAAGGTGTTCGGCGAGGAAGCCTCTGATCGCTATGATCGGGCTTCTTTTTGTCTTCTCTAGATGAGCTGTCTAAAGACCGTTTTCGACGGTCTGCCTCATCGGCACGAGAAAACTTGTCCGCAATGTCCCACATCTCTTGAGCTGTTTGCGGACTGCATTCCACGAGCTTTCTGTAGAGAGCTCCGGGCAGGATTCCATTTTGGAACGCCGAAATGACAAGTAGATCGTTGAGATAATCTACTTGTAGACATTCCTTGTGGAACCTCGTCATAAAGTCGCTGATCTTTTCGTCGCGACCTTGACGTATAGAAAGCAGCTGAGCCGAAGTGATTCGGGCTTCCGCTTTTTGAAAGAACCTCCTGTGGAAAGCCTCCATTAGATCTCGGTAAGATCTAATGCTGGAAGTAGATGTCTCCCGAGGCTGTTTTCCGGACCTGCGGGCTGGACTAGCTTCCTCATGGTTTTCACGAACGGTATTACGGGTAGTGTGTGATCTGGTATGCATTTTTTTGGGGTGGAAAAAGGGTCAAAAATTCGCTTTATCACAAATTTGGTTCTCTGTTTCCCACAGACGGCGCCAGTGATGAATCCGCGAATTTTTGATGGTGATGAATGCTGGAAAATACAGATCACGACACAGAGATTTACGTGGTTCGATTTACTGAAGTAAATCTACGTCCACGGGAAGAAGGGAGGGCAAGATTGTATTGCTTGATCTGGGATTACAACTTACAACACAGACTTGCTATATGATGTTTTATCTCTAGAGAGCTTAACAGAAAAATTCCCTTTTCTATCTGATCTAAGTTCTATTTATACATTGAACTAAGATCGTGGCTTGCATCACCACTAATGATGGTTGTGGATGTCGTGGAGGTCATGGAGGTCATGAGATCCTGCATGGCCACTAACTAGGCAGTGGCTTACATCATCAGTAATTATGTCGTGGATGTCGTGGAGGTCATGAGAGCCTGCATGGGTCCACCACTAGATAGATCGTGTAGTGGAGGTCGTGGCTCCCAGTTCGGTATTGCCGAGCAGCTTTTGCCGATGCTGAGACCGAACT
Organism: Salvia splendens; assembly: GCF_004379255.2. Lineage (NCBI taxonomy): Eukaryota > Viridiplantae > Streptophyta > Magnoliopsida > Lamiales > Lamiaceae > Salvia > Salvia splendens. The sequence goes on from NC_056046.1 coordinate 15,897,643, forward strand.
GCTGAACTATCGCCGAGCAGCTTTGTAGAGCTTGATTGGTCGGCTTTTACCGAGCTATAGGCTGGGGCCGAACTCTTTGGTAACGCCGAACTGATACTCTTTCTTGGGCTTTAGGCTGATGGGCTTTACTGCTGTTGGGCTTGTTTAGTACGTACTCCATCAACTTCCATTTTCTCCAAGAAAATAAAAAACGATCATGACAAGAATTTTGATTTGGTAATTGGTATAGCTCATACTCCTATATGTATTCAAGCATTCATATATGAACTTCCAATTTCAATGATAAAGAAAAGACTTTGATTACGTAAATTTCCATAATGTGTCCCCAAGTTGTAGCTTGGGTGCTTAGTGGGTGGGATCATGACTTTGTAATTAAAATATCATAATTCCCAATACATACCTACTCCCTCCGTCCCGAGCTACTCGCTCATTTCCTTTTCGGCACGGAGATTAAGGAATGAGTGTATAGGAAAGTCAAAAATGACGGCTATAGGTGAAAATTTTTACTAAAAATGGAAAGAGTACAAGTAACTTGGGACGCCCAAAAAGGAAATACGTGCGAGTAGTGCGGGACGGAGGGAGTATAATCTACATCGTATATTTTACACAAGCAAAATTTCAAACACACCAATATGCCCACTACATATACTACCTCCGTCCCACGTTACTTGATGCGTTTCTTTTCGGCACAAGATTTAAGAAAGTTGTGTTTAGTGAGTTGAATAAAGTAAATTAAAGTAGATGAGAGAATAAAGTAAGAGAGAGGAGAGGGTAAGAGCATCCCCATCCATGCTCTTGCCAAAGAGCATGGATGTGGACCCGGACTCACTTTTATTCATTTTTTTACTCCATGCTCTTTGGCAAGAGCACAACACCCACGTCCATGCTCTTCCGCAAGGACATGCTCAAGGGTCCCACCATTTTATTATTCAATTTAAATAAAAACATTTCCACAATATTAAAATACATTAAAAATACCCAAAATACTATTACTAATTACTAAAAAATTAAAAATTACTACATAATTAAAATCCTAAAAATTAAAAATTTCATAATTAAAGTTCTAAAAATAAAAAATTACATAATTTAAATCCTAAAAATTAAAAATTACATAATTAAGTTCATAAAATAAAAAAAAAACCCAGTACTCGTGGCCGAATTTCGCCCAAATATGTTTGATTAGGTCTTCTTGTAGCTCAATGTGGATTTTGGTATCGCACATTGTGTGTCTTGTTTCGATCCTCTCGCGCACCGTCGTATGCACACCTCGGCGTGAGGGAGACCTTGCGGTTGAGCTTTCGGCTTCATCCTCGTCGTAAAAGTTAGTCGCTCTCGGTCCTTCGTCAGTTATAATCATTTTGTGCAAGATAATACACGTGTACATGATGTCGGCAATATTCTTAACGTACCACAGCCGAGACGAGGTCTTCACAATGTTGAATCGGCCTTGAAGGACCCCAACATTGTGAAGGCCTCGTCTCGGGTAGATACCAAAGCTCTTTCGACGTCTTTCCGAGCAGACTCTTGACGTTGCGAATAAAGAACCCGTCTCGGGTCTTGCGGATTGCTGAGCGTCTTCACGAAAGTCGACCACCTTGGGTAGATACCATCGACGAGATAGTATCCCATGTGGTATGGATTTCCGTTGACGGTGAAGTCGATCACCAGTGCTACACCATTCAAAACATCATTGAATAGTGGTGAAGAATAGAGCACGTTCAAGTCGTTGTTGGATCCGGCAACACCGAAATATGCATGTCAAATCCATAGGCGGTAGTCGGCGACCGCTTCAAGGATAAGCGTTGGGCCGCCGCCTTGGTGGCTGCTTAAGTGTTGCCCCCTCCAAGCATTCGCGAAATTCTTCCACTTCCAATGCATGCAGTCAATGATGCCAAGCATACCGGAAAAACCGTGGATTGTTTCGTGAAGATGAAGCAACAGTTGACAATCTTTGGTGGTGGGTGCCCGAAGGAATTCCTCACCGAAAGCAGAACGAACGCCGTCGCAAATATTTTTGAGGCATAGGATTCCAGTTGACTCACCCACATGCAAATACTCATCGAAGAGGTCAGCCGTTTGCCAATTAGCAAGTTGTCGGAGGGCACAAGTACACTTCTGCAACGCTGAGAGACTTTACCGACCGGTTGCGTCTCTACGTGATCGAAAGTATTCAACACGGGCGGACAATGTGTTGACAATACGCATAAACAACCGTTTTAACATGCGAAAACGGCGCCGAAAGTAATCTTCCGGAAACCGCGGCGGGTCTGAAAAATAGTCGGCAACGAGCCTTTCGTGGGCTCCCTCCCGGTCACGAGGGATGTAGCGGCGATTTGATTTAGTTGGTCGAGGAGGAGGGGCGGGGGTAGCGGCGACGACATAGGCTTCATAGGCGGCACGATATTGTTCATAGTATTCTTGTTCTTCGCATTCCGCTTCCACCATGATATCGTTGATATTCATTTTTGAATTTAGAGAGGGTTTGATTTAGAGATGAAGATGTGATGAGTTGTATGAAAAAAATATAAATGGGAGATAATTTGATGTGAAGAATGGATGATGAATGTGTGTATTTATAGATGATTTTGGGATTAAAAAAATTCAAAAAACGGTAATAAAACGGCTATATTTTTGGGAATCAGAATTTTTTTTTATTTTTGGCATTATTTTTGAATTTTTTAAATAAAAAAGGAAATGCCAACGGCAATGCGCCACGTCGCCCTGCTCAGCGGCACAGACGTGCTTGATGCATCGAGCAGAGCCATGCCGTCGGCAAGAGCACAGCGGCGGACAGGGGCATGCCGTGCCAACGGCACGGACGCCGTCCTTCCCCACAAGGACCGATGTGGATGCTCTAAAGTAAAAGAAAGAATAAAGTAGGTGTGATTAGATGTTTTGTTTTTATTCAAAAAGAGAAATGACTCAAGTAAATTGGGACAACCAAAAATGGAATACGACTCAAGTAACTTGGGACAGAGGGAGTATTTAATTATTCTTGAAAAACAAATTTTTTCAAGATGAAGTATGTGAGGTATGTGATGTATGTGGCCCAATAATTTCATTATAGAGGCTCAATCTCTCAAGCCCAATGTCCCTTAATCCCTTTAACTGAAATTTGGGTCGCTCTATGAAGTCTCTCCATCTTTATGGGGATCCGCAGGTAGTCTATTTGGGATTTTGGATTGGGAAGTACCCTCTCTCACACATTGTTCATTCTAATCATTTTTACACTCTTATCTCAAAACCTACGGATTCTCTCTCGCGATTCTCTTTGTGATCTCTCGTCTTCTCTGATCATCTTTGATCGAAAAACCAATGTTTGTGCTAGATTGAGTCTTTTGAGCTTTACATTTTATTTGTAATTGTTTTTCGATTCTTTTAGATCTTGTGTTCCGAAGTTCAGATTTTTTTATATTTATATATGTTTTGTATTTCTTATTGTTATCATTTTATACTCATTGTATTTTGGTATGTTAATTGTAAGACTTACCATATCACGATGTTGTTGCTAGGGTTAGCATATTAAAAGAATATTTCTAGTGTGTATGATGCTAACATAGATACGCAAACGAGTATACAAAGTAATGAGAACTCTAGATTCACTTCTTACCCAAAGGAGATAAAATAGTAATAGTAATACTTTCTCAGGTCTCCATTAAAAGTCTCATTTTATCGTTATCCTCATTAGAAGTCTCATACTCCTATTTCTTTTACTACTATTTTTGTCAAGTTAGACCTCACATTACGCTAACTCATTCCAATCATATTTTATTATAAAATTAATACATATTTTAGTAGGACCCACATTAGATTAACTTTTTCTACCACTTTTCTTTATAAAGTGAAACAATTTATTAAAACCCGAGCCAGTCAAAAAATAGGATTTCTAATGTGGACCGGAGGGAATATATATTATCATAGTGTTTTATTTTATAATATGATATGCGAAAACTATACTCATATTAGGTGATTTGCCAAGTGTTTTACAAATGAAAAACATGTTCACAACTTAGATAACTTTTGGCTATCGATCGTGAAAAGTTACAATGTCATCTTGAAAGTTTTTCAACCTAAAAATAAGAACAATACCGGTGTATTACAACACTGAATATGATCTAAATTGAGACGAAAACAATTTGGAAAAATAGGCTGGCAGTGTAAAAGAGAAGGGTGAGGAGTTGGTAAAGATATATTCTGCTCATTCCCCATCTCTCGATTCGTTAACGTCTCAAAAACAAACAGACCAACTAAAATGTAACATCATAATAATTAATAAGAGATAAAATTACCTATTCCTTTTAAGTTTCTTGATTTGATTGCAGCACAACACGAATTCAATTGGCAAAAATGTACTACACCGCATGATATAAGAGGAGATTCGATGTCTTTATTATAAGTATATGTCTTAAATTTTCATTTTATTAAGTTTTATATTAATTAACTTATTTTCATTTTATTGGTTTTAGTAATTTTTTATTATATCCTACTAACTTATTTTGCTATATATTTTATTTTAAAATTAAAAGTAAAATTCATATTCCACTCACTTATTTAATCTATTTAAAATTAAAATCTCTTATCCTGTTAAAATGGACACATATTAGAGAATGAAGAGAGTAGTATTTAAGATTCTTGCATTTCTTACAATTATTTTTAGTCATCCAATCATTTGATAAATTAAGATAATTCTACCTGACTTAATTTGTAAGCAAAGTATAGTTGAATCGCCGAGGATTAAAGGTTAATCAAGTCCATAAAATTACTACTAGCATACTTTATATGAATTAATAAAGTAAGAAATAAAGGATTATGATTAGGGAGTGAAAAAGTCAGCAACTTGTGAACGTATTTAAGCCCAAAATAAGAATTAGTAATAAAAAATCTTTAACCGGACTGGGGCCTTACTCTCGAAATGATTAGTGATGACATAAAAGCTGGATTTGCTTTCATCTTTAAAGTTGGTGTTGCTACCTAATTTGTTTTTTTAACAAATTTTAATTTCTAGTAATATTTGATTTTGTTCAGTTTTCATCACATCGAGATTGCATTAAACGAAATACTAATACTTTTGAATTTATGGGGATAATCGAACGTGCAAAAGTTCGCGTCGAATACAATATATTTTGAATTTAATTATGAGTATGCGTGTGTAGCTATCATAATACTATTAACTAGTATTGAAGAGAGAAGCACTCAAGCACGTAATTCTTTTCTAAAAAAATGAGAATTAATAATTCAATTTCCACCCCCACTAAAATATAGTACTCCATTCATATATGTGTACGTACACGTAATTGAATAGTGGGTGAATGTCGGTTAACTAAATAATGAATAATCTTCGTGAATTTGTTCTAGGATCTTCCATTTCTTTTTGTATCTATATTCTACTTCTGAATAATTTTAATTATAACGAACAAGGGATTCTATATAAATGGGGCAAAAATATATATAAAGATATTTTAATAATTTGAGGAGAGATATTTATAAAACTATTCTAAAAAAATATAAAAAATAATGATTAAAATAGCATAAATAGATTTTTTTAAGTTGTGGGATACATATAGATCCGTCCCGTTTACAACAATATTTCCTTCAAAATGGGTAAATGAAGTTCATCTCCAACAAATTCTTCTAAAATTGTAACAGCCCAAATACGTAAATTGACTTTGAACCTAAGAGACGGCTCCATATGGAGTATTTTTAAAATGTGCAGAGTCGGTTATCTTCTTGTATGAATTAATTTGGTTGATATTCTCTCCGTCCCGAAATAGGAATCATATTTAGTTATGGCACGAATTTTAAGAAATGTAAAAAAAAGTGAGTTGAATAAGTTAGTTGAATATGAGTCTCGCTTATATGTATTAGTTTTATAATAAAATGTGAGTGGAATAAGTTGATGTAATGTGAGACCTACTTAACATTTATGGTAAAAATGAAATTGGACTCTTATTGTGGGATAGACTGAAATGGTAAAACAAGACTCTTATTGTGGAACGGGACGATGAGAGTAATATTTAAAGCAAAACATGAAAGTATCTAAAAGTTTAATTATTTTGCAAGGAAAGGGACATAGTTAATCATCTAAATTGAATAGGGAAGTTGGGTCCGTCCGTCTATGAGTTTCGATCTGAACTAGTATCTAATATGTTAGTCATTCTCATGAATTACTTTAATTATTTCATTTGAAAGACGTGAAATGTAAGAAATACTCCTATTATAAAGAATCACTTATGTAAAAAGATAATAGAGTATAAATTTTATTTCAAAGCATGGTTAATGTCGGTTGACTAAATAATTCTTTCTTTACTAGAAGTCTACGAGCGTGCCTTAATTCTAGTCTTCTTATTCTTTTCTTATTCTTTTTTTTTATTTCTTAGATATTTCTTATTTTAAAATTTATAATTCTATATATTCCTGTTTAATTTTTTTTACACAACACATCTAGTTCTAAATCAAGAATCAAGATCCACCTCTACCTTTTCTTTGGTGCTAAAGAGGACCGACCGTTATTGCATCTATTGAGAGCAATTTAACAACTTTTCTAGATGGAAACTGAAATAAATAAAAAATAAATAAAAAAATTGCATCTAAAAAGACTATCTTTGCAAACAAATAAACTACTTTACCTCTATACGTTATTATGTTTTCATAATAAGCACTCCATTAATACTACTACCTGACTTGCTTTTTGTCCAAATGCATGACCCGACTTGCAAACTAAGCAATTCAAGAAGTCCCATAAGGCAAAGTCGTTTGTCTTCTTGTCTCACTATTTGTCTCTTTTTTTTTCACGTCTTCCCAAATGAAGAATTAAAAGCACCTCCTTCAACTTCCTCATTTTTCCTAAATCACAAACTTTGATATGACTTTTCAAACATATCCTAATTAACTGTTCAATCCTTATCAAATGAAATCACCTTGCCATTTTGCGTTGATCTAAACACCTTTCAAGGATTTATTTAGATTTTTTAAAGAGGATCAACAATGATTCTTCATCCATTCTTGATGACTAGAATCTACAATTGAGTAGAAGCGTCCTACCAACTGCGTTGCACTTCATTGTCCTAAACACCTTAATGAATGTCTGTAAACAAGATGTATCAAACACTGATACGAGTTTATTATTATTATTATTATTATTATTATTATTATTATTATTATTATTATTATTATTATTATTATTTAGTTTAGATATTATAGGGATTTAGCATATCTTTTTCTATATCTTTGTTTTCTTGTTCATTAAGTCAGTAGCATTATAAATAGGATAGACTGTTATCTTTTTTATTCATTCAATCAATATATGAAATTATCATTCTTTTGGCTCAATTGAGTAGCAAACAAGAAACATCTCCTAAGGTTGCCGACGAGGCTGATCTCGCGCTCAACCGCCCCTTTTTGCCGTCCAAGTCACGACCCAACGTTGGGCGCTCGACAACGACGACATCTCGTTTCTTGATTTTGTGTGGAAATCGACGTTAAGGAGAAAGATCCTTAACAACTGGTGCTTTCATTGAGAGCTCAGCATCCTCCATCTGCGTTCATCCATATCCCCAAATAAATCACCACCATTTCTACCGCAACCACGATTCAGTCCGTCAACATGTCATACGACTACGCCGGCTATCGCCGTCGTCAATACGACTTTCCTCAGGCCACACAGCCATTCCGTCCCTACCAGCAGGCCCAACCTCGCCGTGTAACCAGTTGGGACCCTCCGAGCAGCCGGGTGGAAGTACTCCGCCCGCCGTCGTGGCCTGATCCAGAATTACCCTACGTATCACACCACTTGGATCCACCTGATCATCGCCCACGGCCGAGATACCAGGCCATCGGGTGCCGCGATCGCACGCAAGACGCTTGGCCCCGACACCGCGGTGGCTACGTCGAGGGGGGTGGCCGCCTATCTGATCGCGGAGATCATCACACCCAATTAGGGTTTGATCGCTACCCGACAACCGCAACGCAGCGGCACCGCCCAACGTGCTGGGACCCACCAGCGCAACAGCAGGACCACGGCTACCCGACCGTTCACCGGGCCCGACGCTCGGAGACGTGCTGGGACCGACCTCGCCCTCGGGAGGAGGTAAGAGCGCGAGTCCAGCCCGCCTCCCACCAGCCCCGCTACTTCACCGAAAAGCCAACGCGGGACCTGTACAGTCAGTCCGCACGTGTGACCAGTCAAACTCCGGAGCAGCCACGCCTACCGCTAATACGGGTCTCCCAGGCGGAGAAGTCAGAACGGTCCAGGTTGGGTCTATGCTGGCACTGTCCCGAGAAATGGGTGATGGGACATGTGTGTAAACAACGCATTCTCTGTTATGCGGATGATGGGGAGGAGTTTGAGGAGAACATTCAAGATGAGAATTTAGCCAAAGAGAAAACTAATAGTACTCCCACGATAGGATTCGGTGATGATGTTCCCAATGACATTACCGATGTTCACAATGATGGCGCTCCTCTTGATGTTCCAAACAACGAGTCCCCTGGAGAGTTCGTCACGAACAAAGGGATTGTCATGAACGACAACAAGTCACTGCAAGTGCTCGTTGGGGTATATGATGAGAAGATTGGTGAAAAGGAGGAGACATTGCTAGAAGATAAAGAGGAGGATGGTTCTATTGGTGATTACACTGTTTTCCACGAAAGTGCTTGTGTCTATAAGGATTTGAATGTTGGTGATGTTACAAGTCTGAATCAACTATCAACATCGCTCGACGCCGATCCAAGGTTGATTCCTCTGCGAAATAACACGCCGTGTTTGAGCATTCATGACTGTGTGGCAGAACTTTCCATTTTAGCGTTGAATTTGGACGACCACATTAGTCTACCATTGTTGATTTTTTATGGAGGTGAAGAAGGGAGACGTTCAGCTGTTCGATGTGTGTTTGATCTAGGAGGAGTTGCCACGCCGAAGCTTCTGATTTCAACTCTCCTTTTTGCTTCGTGGTTCCCACCTTGAGGACAAGGTGGATTTTAACCGTGGGGGAGTTGATACGAGTTTATTATTATTATTATTATTATTATTATTATTATTATTTAGTTTAGATATTATAGGGATTTAGCATATCTTTTTCTATATCTTTGTTTTCTTGTTCATTAAGTCAGTAGCATTATAAATAGGATAGACTGTTATCTTTTTTATTCATTCAATCAATATATGAAATTATCATTCTTTTGGCTCAATTGAGTAGCAAACAAGAAACATCTCCTAAGGTTGCCGACGAGGCTGATCTCGCGCTCAACCGCCCCTTTTTGCCGTCCAAGTCACGACCCAACGTTGGGCGCTCGACAACGACGACATCTCGTTTCTTGATTTTGTGTGGAAATCGACGTTAAGGAGGAAGATCCTTAACAAACACCTATCCCCATATGTCTAAATACTATTATAACTTGCTTAAATACTATTTTAATTCCCCAAATCATAATCTGAAAATAGGATTTGAATATTACTCCCTCCATTTCATGTTAATAGACTTATTCTATTATTTCAAAAAATTTTAAATTAATTGAGTCATTTATATTTTTTAACAAAAAATAATTATCTCTTTTACTTTAATTTCTTCTTTTTCTCTTTTATAAAAAGAATCGCTTGTATTAATATTACGACCGACCGGACGTCCTACCCCCACCCCACAATGGCGCCCGTCCACTCGGACGTCCTACCTTGATGGGCGTATCCGACCCCTTTTGCCACAATGGCAGACGTCCGGTCGCCCGTCGCCGACGTCCGAGCCGGACGTCCACCGCTGGAGATGCTCTAAGAGTGTCCACAATGGGGGAGCCGCGGCCCGCGGCTCGGTGCGCGGCCCCCCATTGTAGAGAGCCGAGAGCCGGGGTGCAGGGCCGGGAGCCGAGGGTGAGCCGCGGCCGCGGCCTTCACGCGGCTGAGCCGTGGGAGCCGCGGCCCTCCACTGCAGCGGGCCGCGTTTCGCGGCTATGCCCGGGATTTTTTTTTTTTAAGTTTCGAAAATTACTTTATAAATATACACTCCCATTTCCATTTTTCCAACTCCATTTTACTTCCATTTTGCTCCAATCTTTCCTTCCAATTTCTACAACCTTGGAACTATTGATTTCGACGATGAACAATTCCAACAAGCGGTAGATTCCGACAACCCGTTGGACCGAAGCAAACCTACTTCGCGAAAAAACAAGAGGGTGCTAGGAAGGATGTGGAGCGAGCTTTTGGTGTACTCCAAGCGCGATGGGCAATTATACGGTGTCCGGCTCGACAATGGCACAAAAATGATGTCGCAGACATCATGACTGCATGTATCATATTGCACAATATGATAATAGATGACGAAGGATTTGCTGCAGAGCGGTGGACACCGGAAGATGGTGCTAGTTCGAGCTCAGGTACTGCCATGGAGCCCATGCAGATGGGTGTACCACCTAGTAATGAATACTTGATCCAGCGGTACACCGACATGCGGAGCCAAATATCGCATTCATCACTGCAGGCTGATATGATTGAAGAGGTCTGGAACCGTAGAAGTAGCGCCGTAGAGTGATTTGGGTTTCCCCCATTGTTTTTAAACTAGATCACTTTCGTTGTATAATTTTCCTATTTTAATATAATACAACGAAATTATTGTTACATTTTTTTTAGGTTGTGAATTTTTTTTGTTTACAATCCAAATTATTTTATTTTAATTAAATTTATAAATATCATAAATTTAATGACTAATAAAATTTATTAGACATAAATTAAAAATATTATTACAAAAGCAAACAAATTAATTTTATTTTTTGGAGAGGGCCACATTTCGTGGCCCTATTGTTTTTATACATTTCGTGGCCCTATTGTTTTTATACTGTAATATCCAAAAAAAAAAAATATTTTGAATATTGTTTTTATTAAGGGATGTTTCTTTTTGTGAATATCTTGTTTAAGATATGGTTGGTAAATCTTATTTGTTTATTTTATTTTTTTTGTGGATATGTTTTTACCTAAGCATTTGTTAGTTGGGATAATTAATTAATCAATGAATTAAACATCCTAATTAACTAATTGTTTTCTCTCCCTCTCCCTCTCTCTTTTTCGAAAACCCCTCCCCCTCTCCCACTAATTTCTCAACCTCTCCCCACTCCTCACAACCGATCCAAAATAGAAAAAAAAACTATCTACTCTCTCTCAACCTTTCCCTCTCACCGTCGCTCATTTCTCTCTCTCTCGAAGTTGTTCTCTCACCGGTAAGGCTTCTCTCTTTCTCCCCCTCGGTTCTCACCTTTTTCCTTTCACTCCCTCTCATCGAATCTTGGATTCTTCAAGGTGTTACTCTCTCTCGTTGTGAATCGGAGTCGGAAGAGGAAGTAAAGCGTTTGAACTACGTTTGAACTATCCGGGAAAGGTAACCCAAGACCCTAACTCATGATAATTTCGAAAACACATGCATTTAGGACGTTTTGAATGTTTTAGATGCTGAATAGGCTTTGTGATTATGTGTTTGTGTGGGGTATGTCTTCGGTGGTGACTGACAGTGGGTTCCGACCCCTTTTTGACTGAGCAAACGATCTCCTTTTAGTACGAAATTTTAACTGTTTAAACTTTGGTGTGTCTTCTGTGTGGTGTGTAAATTTCAGCTTCATTGGATGTCGGATGATTTTATAATGATTTTTGTAAGTGAACTGCGCTTTTCTGATGGATGTATGTTTTTGGGGGATGTATTTGTGTGCAATGGGGGTGATTCTGGGTGCTTCGATAGTGTGAGGTATGTGGATGTGTTTGGCCAGGGGATGGCTCGGGGAAAACATCGTTTGGTTCGGGTGGTTTGTGTGTGTTGGCCGAGAGTTTTGGGGTTCGGCCTAGGGCAGTGTTGTGGAGAGTTTTGAAGGGTTGATTCCATGGGTTGGGTGTGTTTTGGGATGTAGAATGTATGGTGGGAATGTCGTATAAGGTTTGAGAATCGTGGGTTGGGGGAAAACGGGTGTACACTTGATCGGGCCAGGTGCCGAGCCAGTGCCGAGACAGGTGCCGCGCCAGGTGCCGAGCCAGATGCCGAGACAGACGCCGAGCCAGTGCCGAGCCAGGCGGCCGAGACGGTCGGCCGAGGTGCCGAGCCAGGCGGCCGAGACGGTCGGCCGAGGTGCCGAGCCAGGCGGCCGAGACAGTCGGCCGAGGTGCCGAGCCAGGCAGCCGAGACGGTCGGCCGAGACACCGAGCCAGGCGGCGAGACAGCCGGCCGAGGTGCCGAGCCAGGCGGCCGAGACACCGAGCCAGGCCGAGACGCCGATCCTTTTTCCGAACCTTTTCCGAGCCAAGTGAGCCGTTTGCACAGTGAGGGTATGCCGGGAGTATGAGTGTTGCGTGTGTGTCGTGTGCGCGTCTTGAGTACGTTGTATGCGTGTCGGGTGCGTGCGTGGTGTGTTCCGGACGTGTGATTTTGTGTGATTGGCTTATAAGATGTTGTTAAGTGTGTGTACGTGTAACGTGCTAGATGTTGAAGTCATCCACGTAGGAATCATGCATTGTCGTTTAAACCTCGTCTTTCCTGACTCTAATTATGATATTTATTTATCTTTCAAAAGGGTGATCTTTTACGAGGAAATTGTGGTTGAAGAAGGGAACTATTTAAAAGCTAAGCAATTGAGGTGGGCTTTTCTACCCTACTATTTTGTGGGTTATCTTTAATACGGACGCTGTTCCGGAAATGTTTATGGAGATGAACCATTTGTCTTGCCAACTGTTTTGTTTTGAAACCTATCTGAAGTGGTTTACCACATATGTTTAATCGAATTCGGGTCTGTTGGGCTGCGAACCCTCAGGCTAGTTTACACGAGATCGGGAGCCATCTGAGAGCAAGTTGGCCGGTCTAGTTGACCTGGGGTGTGGCCACGCCCCTTGTCACCCGTTGGATCAGATAGTGTATGATGGTGGGAATAAGGGTGGCAATATCTGAAAATGACTGCGCAGTCGAATTTATGAAATATGTTTTAGTGTACTTGGGTTATTTTCTTACACTTAAAACCCCAAGGTTACACTGATATGGCATGACAAACTATGATTTTGGCGTGTGTCCACTGAGTGCAATAAGTACTCAGCCCTGCATGTTGTTTTCTTAATGTGCAGGTTGAGCGACGATGGGGATGACGGATGTTGAGCAATTAAAGTCAAAATTGTGTTTTTACTTTGCCTTTTGGATGGTGTCGTGTCGTCATACCCGGCATTATCTATCTCTTGGTCTTTTCCGCTGCTTTGTAATCCGATACAATGTTTTCATTTAAACTCTGTTTACTTTAACTTTAGAAATGTCGCTACAGTACATTGTTTTGAAGTGAACTTCCTCTAATTAAACGTTTTCGGGTCAAGTATTCTTGTTCTCCCCTTTCTTCCCCGCTTCTTTATTCCTCCCCTAGTCGCGGTCCACCGTACTTCCTATCCTTAGGAAATGCGGGCGTGACAGAGTGGTATCAGAGCCTAGGTTTTCTTTCTGCTCTGGACCCAAGAGTCTTTTTCTGTTTTGAGTAAGTTTTCAAAAGTGTCATTGGCTCAACATCCGACTCATCGCACTCAACCTGAAATGAGGTAATGAAAATTTTGAATTTTTGGAAAGTATATGGAAGTGGAGGAAATTGTGATTTTGGGTTTTGAAAATGATTTTTGGAAAGTTTAAGTAAATATTGATGCATGTGGAAGGGTACAAAGTGATGTGAAAAGTTGGAAATTATGAGAGTTATGAACTGTTATTGTGTGTTGAATTTATATGAAAGCATGTGGCTGATGTGTGATGCTATGATGACGTGAATGTTGATGTGAGCTTTTACGTGTGAATGTGTTGGCCTTTTGAATGATTGAACTTAGACGTGAGAGGTTTCACTAGTGCTTCTTGGACCTATAGTAGATAAGGACTTATGGCCTTTGAACACCAGCGGGCTTGGAATTAGAACAGCGATACGTCTGCATACACATATCTTTCTCTTCTTCGGTTATGCACCCTGTTTTTATATGCGAGGCGATTGTTTCTGTTTTTCTATAGATGGCGCGTATGTTCCGAACCCCGCGACGGAGTGATCGTGATAGACTTAGGGCACAGAGGGTGCTCAGGGAGTATAGAGTGTACCGGAAGAAGGATCACATACCGTTGATTGAGTTCGTAGCGCACTTCGATACCCTCTGGAGGGCAGCTCAGGAGTTCGGAGTGACAGAGCATGACGGCATTGAGAAGCTAATAGAATTGCTCCCTGACAGCTGGAAGGAGTGGGCTGAAAGAACGGCGAGGAGGTACACGTGGCATGAGCCCGTTACCGATGACATGGTGGGCGACATGGCTGGCTTTCGGAAGGCCGTGTATTGTGCACTGGTAGACTCTCGAGAGGAGCAGCCCCCACAGGATGTGCAAGAGAGGATCGTGTATCAGGACAAGTACGTGAGTATGTACGAGGATGAGCAAGGGTTTGAAGATGACTATGAGGAGGAACCCGAGGAGGCTCCGCAAGGGAACCCCGAGGAGGACGATGACGAAGACCCGGAGGAAGGGCCTATGGATGAGGATGATCGAGTCGTAGTCTAGAAATAGAATAGTTGATGTCTTTTTAGTTTTGTTTTTAGTACGATCTGCTCTTGGGAAACAACGTTTGACCTCCTTTCTTTTAATGAGAATTTGATTTTGATATATATCCTATGTGTTGCATCTTACTACATGAAGATTATGAGAAAATTTTGAGAAAGTGGTAATTTTGGATGAGAATTGTAGTAACACTTTTTGGATATTGAATCAGAATGCCGCCAAGACGTGTACGCCAACCACGACAAGGACCCAACGTGGAGGCACCACCTCCACCACCACCTCCACCCCCACCTCAGCAAGAAAGATTCATAGTTACGTTCCCCAGGCAGAATCCCCCTAAATTCGATGGACATGGAGATCCCTCAAAAGCCGAAGAGTGGATACGCGGCCTCGAGCGTATTTTCAGGGTCATGGAGTGCACAGATAGGGAGCGCATTGCTTGCGCCACCTTTCAACTATCAGGTGATGCCGATTACTGGTGGGAGACTCGGCAAAGAACTATGAATCCTGCACGCTTGGAAGCGTTAACATGGGAGGAGTTTAAAATGGAGATTGATAACAAGTATGTCCCAAAGACGTACAGACGGGCCAAGGTGGTAGAATTCCACACGCTGAGCCAAGGCCGAATGACTGTAACTGAGTACGACCGAGCCCTCGCACAGATGGCACGATATGCGCCCGAGTTGATGGACACCGACGAGAAATGGGCGGTGAAGTTCCGGGCCGGGCTCAAGGATGAGATAAAGGCCGCATTGGCTTGTCGAGGAGAACTCTCCTACTCGGAGATCTTGACTTGTGCACTGGACGTGGAAGATGCACTCCCTAAACCAAAAGTGGTGGCGACAACAAACGCGACACCCCTACAAGCTCAGTCAGGTCATCAAGAGAAGAGGAGGTGGGATGGTGATCAAACTCAGTATGGTGGCAAGAGGCCACAACACATGAGGAACCCACCCTACAATGGCGGGAGACAGAATACCTATCACCCGAGGGCAAACTTTCCGCCGAGGAACCCTCAATGTGGAAGATGCTTCAAGTACCACACCGGAGAGTATCGAGACCCCAGATGCTTCAGCGGTGGTGGAAGTGGCCATTACTTCCGAAATTTCCCAAATAAGGACATGGGGACAGGGGCGAGACAGAACCAGTTAGGTTTCCGTCCACCATCCCAGGCACTACCTGCACCTCAACCGCCACAACGCCGCCAAGGACTGCCGTCGCAAGCAAGAGCCTACGCCTTAAAGGGGAAACAGCCGGCAAACGGGAAAGAAACCTTTGGGCAAGGAAACTTGGCAGGTATGGGCACACTTCTCAACATGCCTATAGTTATCTTGTTTGATACGGGTGCATCGCATTCCTTTATATCAACTTCTTGTGTGGATACATTAGGATTACCTACTGTTAAGACCGAACCCACTATGAGTGTGACCTCACCGGTAGGCGGGACCATAGATATATCCCGATCTTGTGCGTGTGTGAACGTTGGAATAGGTGAACTCAGTTTGTTGGCTCATAATTTACAAGTAATGACGATGGGTAGCGTAGACATAATCTTGGGTATGGATTGGTTAGCGGAGAACCACGTTACCCTTCATTGTAGAGAAAGGGAAATTTCGTTTGAAACCCCAGGAAAAGAGCCGACGAGGTTTTACGGAATCTCAATGAACCGACGCAAGTCCATTGTCTCCGCGCTGCAAGCCACTACAATGATGAGGAAGGGATGTCCAGCGTACCTTGTTTATTTGAATGGGGAGGAGAAGAAAGACAGGAAGATAGAAGATGTGGCGATAGTGAGTGAATATCCCGATGTCTTCCCCGATGCATTGCCGGGACCCCCACCCGACAGGCAAGTAGAATTCACGATCGATCTGGAGCCCGGATCGGCACCAATATCCAAGGCACCTTATAGGATGGCGCCAAAAGAGTTGGAGGAGCTTAAGGTGCAACTACAAGAGCTACTGGAATTGGGATTCATTAGACCTAGCGTGTCGCCATGGGGAGCACCAGTGTTGTTTGTGAAGAAGAAGGATGGAACGATGAGGATGTGCATCGACTATCGAGAGCTAAACAAACTGACGCTGAAGAACAAGTATCCACTACCAAGGATAGACGACTTGTTTGACCAACTTCGAGGGGCAGGAGTCTTCTCTAAGATGGACTTGAGGTCTGGGTACCATCAGCTGAGGGTTCGGCGAGAAGATGTACCCAAGACGGCTTTTCGAACAAGATATGGTCACTATGAGTTCGTTGTGATGCCTTTTGGACTGACGAACGCCCCGGCAGTGTTCATGGACCTTATGAACCGCGTGTTCCAACCGTATTTGGATCGGTTTGTCCTAGTTTTCATCGATGATGTGCTCGTTTACTCAAAGAACGTGGAGGAGCACAAAGCGCACTTGAGAACCGTCCTAGCAACCCTAAGGGACGAGAAACTATATGCCAAGTTCAGTAAATGCGAGTTTTGGCTCAAGGAAGTGAATTTTCTTGGACATGTAGTAACTTCAGATGGAATTCGTGTAGATCCGGCCAAGGTGGAAGCGGTGCAGGAATGGAAGTCGCCTTCTACACAAAATGAAATTCGAAGCTTCTTAGGACTGGCGGGCTATTATCGAAGATTCATTGAGGGATTCTCGAAGATAGCCAGGCCAATGACACAGCAACTGAAAAAGGGAGTCAAGATGATTTGGACACCAGAATGTGAGGCGAGCTTTCAGTTATTGAAGGAGAAATTGACCACCGCACCAATTCCAGCTGTACCGGAGTCAGGGACTGACTATGCGGTGTACACGGATGCGTCGAAGGTGGGACTTGGATGTGTACTTATGCAGAAGGGGAAAGTGATTGCATATGCATCGAGGCAATTGAAGCCCCACGAGCTGAATTATCCGACACATGACTTAGAACTGGCAGCCGTGGTACATGCACTGAAGATCTGGAGACATTATCTCTATGGAGTCCGTTGTGAGATATATACGGACCATAAGAGTCTAAAGTACTTCTTTGAGCAAAAGGAGTTGAACATGCGCCAACGTAGGTGGCTCGAGTTGGTGAAGGACTACGGTTGTGGTATAAATTACCATCCGGGAAAAGCAAACGTAGTGGCCGATGCTCTTAGTAGGAAGTCTCAATCACAGCTGGCCACCTTTCTTACTATCGAGGAGAGTCTAATCCAAGAGTTCAGTAAGATGCGGTTGGAAGTAGTGAGAATGCCCGAGACTGTGGAAGGAATAGTAGCCACGTTGGTGATGGAACCCGACTTAAGAGCCAGAATTGTGGAAGCTCAACGGCGAGATACGTTACTAGAGAAGATTCGCTCAGAAGTGAGGACGGGTGAACCCGGAAACTTTCGTGAGGCAGCGGATAATGGTCTCACATACAAGGGAAGGTTGTGTGTGCCTAAGGATGAAGGCCTGAGGATCGAAATCATGAGAGAAGCACATGAAACCCCATACGCTGCTCACCCAGGAAGTACCAAGATGTATCAAGACATGAAGAGGCAATTTTGGTGGAACGGTATGAAAAAGCATGTTGCAGCATTTGTGGAGAGATGCCTGGCATGTCAACAAGTAAAGGCGCTACACCAACGACCCTATGGGAGATTGCAACCCCTTGAGATTCCAGAATGGAAGTGGGAACATATTGCAATGGACTTTGTGATAGGACTGCCAAAATCCCAGCGAGGAAACACTGTGATTTGGGTGATTATAGATCGTCTCACCAAATCTGCTCATTTTGTACCGGTTCGTGCTACTTATGGATCCAACGAGTTGGCTAAAATATATGTGCGGGAGATTATACGCTTGCATGGAGTACCAGCGACAATTACATCCGATCGCGATGCCAAATTTACTTCTAGGTTTTGGACGAGCCTGCAGCGCGAGTTGGGGACTAAATTGAATTTTAGTACTGCCTTCCACCCACAAACCGATGGGCAGTCAGAGAGAATGATTCAAGCCTTAGAGGATATGCTGCGAGCCGTGGTGCTAGATCGAGGTTGGGGTTGGGAAGAAGTGTTGCCTTTGGTTGAGTTCGCTTACAATAATAGTTACCAGGCGACGATCAAGA
This sequence comes from Salvia splendens, assembly GCF_004379255.2. Lineage (NCBI taxonomy): Eukaryota > Viridiplantae > Streptophyta > Magnoliopsida > Lamiales > Lamiaceae > Salvia > Salvia splendens. Next base: position 15,916,221 of record NC_056046.1, read on the forward strand.
TGGCTCCATATGAGGCATTGTATGGAAAGAAGTGTAGATCGCCACTTTATTGGGATGAAGTGGGTGAGAGAAGAATTCTCGGACCAGACTCTGTAGAAGAGATGATAGAGATTGTCCGACAAATCCGTGGGAGGATCTAGGAGGCACAGGATCGACAGAAATCATATGCGGATGTTCGAAGGACCGATTTACAATTCGAGGTCGGAGAAAAGGTCTTTCTGAAAGTTTCCCCTTCTAAGGGAATAACTCGTTTTGGTGTGAAAGGAAAGCTGAGACCCCGATTTATCGGTCCGTACGAGATTTTGGATAGAGTCGGCGCAGTAGCATACAGATTGGCCCTACCACCAAACTTTGGAAATGTGCACAACGTCTTCCATGTGTCACAATTGAGGAAGTACGTGTTTGACCCCACACACATAGTTCACCAAGAAGAGATGATGGTCCTAAATCCCGATCTAAGTTATGAGGAGAAGCCCGAGGCCATTTTGGATCGAAGGGTGCAAGAATTGAGGAATAAGTCAATTGTTTCGGTGAAAGTACGGTGGAGGAATCATGGGGTCGAAGAAGCAACATGGGAATTAGAAGATAAGATGAGAGAGAAGTTTCCGGAACTGTTTGAGTAATCTAGGCAAATTTCGGGACGAAATTTTTTTTTAAGGTGGGAGGAATGTAATATCCGAAAAAAAAAAAATATTTTGAATATTGTTTTTATTAAGGGATGTTTCTTTTTGTGAATATCTTGTTTAAGATATGGTTGGTAAATCTTATTTGTTTATTTTATTTTTTTTGTGGATATGTTTTTACCTAAGCATTTGTTAGTTGGGATAATTAATTAATCAATGAATTAAACATCCTAATTAACTAATTGTTTTCTCTCCCTCTCCCTCTCTCTTTTTCGAAAACCCCTCCCCCTCTCCCACTAATTTCTCAACCTCTCCCCACTCCTCACAACCGATCCAAAATAGAAAAAAAAACTATCTACTCTCTCTCAACCTTTCCCTCTCACCGTCGCTCATTTCTCTCTCTCTCGAAGTTGTTCTCTCACCGGTAAGGCTTCTCTCTTTCTCCCCCTCGGTTCTCACCTTTTTCCTTTCACTCCCTCTCATCGAATCTTGGATTCTTCAAGGTGTTACTCTCTCTCGTTGTGAATCGGAGTCGGAAGAGGAAGTAAAGCGTTTGAACTACGTTTGAACTATCCGGAAAAGGTAACCCAAGACCCTAACTCATGATAATTTCGAAAACACATGCATTTAGGACGTTTTGAATGTTTTAGATGCTGAATAGGCTTTGTGATTATGTGTTTGTGTGGGGTATGTCTTCGGTGGTGACTGACAGTGGGTTCCGACCCCTTTTTAACTGAGCAAACGATCTCCTTTTAGTACGAAATTTTAACTGTTTAAACTTTGGTGTGTCTTCTGTGTGGTGTGTAAATCTCAGCTTCATTGGATGTCGGATGATTTTATAATGATTTTTGTAAGTGAACTGCGCTTTTCTGATGGATGTATGTTTTTGGGGGATGTATTTGTGTGCAATGGGGGTGATTCTGGGTGCTTCGATAGTGTGAGGTATGTGGATGTGTTTGGCCAGGGGATGGCTCGGGGAAAACAGCGTTTGGTTCGGGTGGTTTGTGTGTGTTGGCCGAGAGTTTTGGGGTTCGGCCTAGGGCAGTGTTGTGGAGAGTTTTGAAGGGTTGATCCCATGGGTTGGGTGTGTTTTGGGATGTAGAATGTATGGTGGGAATGTCGTATAAGGTTTGAGAATCGTGGGTTGGGGGAAAACGGGTGTACACTTGATTGGGCCAGGTGCCGAGCCAGTGCCGAGACAGGTGCCGCGCCAGGTGCCGAGCCAGATGCCGAGACAGACGCCGAGCCAGTGCCGAGCCAGGCGGCCGAGACGGTCGGCCGAGGTGCCGAGCCAGGCGGCCGAGGTGCCGAGCCAGGCGGCCGAGACGGTCGGCCGAGGTGCCGAGCCAGGCGGCCGAGACAGTCGGCCGAGGTGCCGAGCCAGGCAGCCGAGACGGTCGGCCGAGACACCGAGCCAGGCGGCGAGACAGCCGGCCGAGGTGCCGAGCCAGGCGGCCGAGACACCGAGCCAGGCCGAGACGCCGATCCTTTTTCCGAACCTTTTCCGAGCCAAGTGAGCCGTTTGCACAGTGAGGGTATGCCGGAAGTATGAGTGTTGCGTGTGTGTCGTGTGCGCGTCTTGAGTACGTTGTATGCGTGTCGGGTGCGTGCGTGGTGTGTTCCGGACGTGTGATTTTGTGTGATTGGCTTATAAGATGTTGTTAAGTGTGTGTACGTGTAACGTGCTAGATGTTGAAGTCATCCACGTAGGAATCATGCATTGTCGTTTAAACCTCGTCTTTCCTGACTCTAATTATGATATTTATTTATCTTTCAAAAGGGTGATCTTTTACGAGGAAATTGTGGTTGAAGAAGGGAACTATTTAAAAGCTAAGCAATTGAGCTGGGCTTTTCTACCCTACTATTTTGTGGGTTATCTTTAATACGGACGTTGTTCCGGAAATGTTTATGGAGATGAACTGTTTGTCTTGCCAACTGTTTTGTTTTGAAACCTATCTGAAGTGGTTTACCACATATGTTTAATCGAATTCGGGTCTGTTGGGCTGCGAACCCTCAGGCTAGTGTACACGAGATCGGGAGCCATCTGAGAGCAAGTTGGCCGGTCTAGTTGACCTGGGGTGTGGCCACGCCCCTTGTCACCCGTTGGATCAGATAGTGTATGATGGTGGGAATAAGGGTGGCAATATCTGAAAATGACTGCGCAGTCGAATTTATGAAATATGTTTTAGTGTACTTGGGTTATTTTCTTACACTTAAAACCCCAAGGTTACACTGATATGGCATGACAAACTATGATTTTGGCGTGTGTCCACTGAGTGCAATAAGTACTCAGCCCTGCATGTTGTTTTCTTAATGTGCAGGTTCAGCGACGATGAGGATGACGGATGTTGAGCAATTAAAGTCAAAATTGTGTTTTTACTTTGCCTTTTGGATGGTGTCGTGTCGTCATACCCGGCATTATCTATCTCTTGGTCTTTTCCGCTGCTTTGTAATCCGATACAATGTTTTCATTTAAACTCTGTTTACTTTAACTTTAGAAATGTCGCTACAGTACATTGTTTTGAAGTGAACTTCCTCTAATTAAACGTTTTCGGGTCAAGTATTCTTGTTCTCCCCTTTCTTCCCCGCTTCTTTATTCCTCCCCTAGTCGCGGTCCACCGTACTTCCTATCCTTAGGAAATGCGGGTGATGGATGCGCGAATTTCTGATGTTAATAAATGCTGGTAGAGGATGAAAACTACGACACTAAGAATTTACGTGGTTCGATTTACTGAAGTAAATCTACGTCCACGGGAAGAAGGGAGGGCAAGATTGTATTGCTTGATCTGGGATTACAGCTTACAACACAGACTTGCTATAGGGTATTTTATCTCTAGAGAGCTTAACCCTTTTCTATCTGATCTAAGTTCTATTTATACATTGAACTAAGGTCGTGGTTTGCAGCCCCACTAACAAGATCGTGGGTGAGCAATAACTGCTCAATAACTGCTTCGTACCACTAAATAGATCGTGGGTATAGCGGAGGTCGTGGAGGCCTTTCATGAGTCCACTAACTCCTAGTTCGGTCGAATGCTGAGACCGAACTGCTGGACTTTACCGATCAGCTCTTGCCGATCTGAGAGGAGAGCTTGACTGGTCGGCTTTTACCGAGCTGTAGGCTGAGTCCGAACTCTTGGGTCGTGCCGAACTCTTTGGTGCCGAACAGATACTCTTTCTTGGGCTCTGGGCTGATGGGCCGTCACTGTTATTGGGCTTGCCATTAGGGTTTAGTTCGTACCCCATCACTACCCCCCCCGAAAAGCGAAGTGAATCACTTCGGCGAGGTGAGTCACTTCGGCATTCTGGATAATGGTAAGGGGGAGGCTGACGTCAGGGGACGTGCCTTGCGCGTGCCTGCATTAAATGCGACAGTAAAATCCGGCCGTTGAATCCTGAAAAGGTGGGATTCGAAACGGCGCAACGATCTCGAAATCTTTCCCGAATCTGATAAATATGCTCCTTTCTTCATCATTGAAGCACTTTTGCTGTTGCGTCTTCTATACTCTCTCTTTTTCGAGAAATTTTCTTCCGCTTTCAAGAGCTTCTTCCGACTTTCTTCATCTTCAAAAAGTAAGAAAAATGTCTTCTTCTTCTTCGGAGTCGGGTAGCGGTAGGAAAGGGGATAAGGGGTCTTCTGGCCGGAAAGAGTCCGGGGAGAAGACTGTAGAGTATTTCCCTAGTATTTTGAGTAAGGATACTGTGATATCCCTACCCGAAAAATACTTTTTTCCTGGGGGGAAGGCGGTGGTACCTGACGGTGATCATAGGGCTGACTCCCCGCCGGAGGGGTACGCCACCGTGTACGAGGCCTGCTTAGAATGCGGGCTTCGTTTCCCCCTCCCTTCTGCCTTTATAGATTTACTAGATTTTTTTCAGCTTCCTTTAGGCCAAGTGACTCCGAACTCTTGGAGGCACTTGTCGGCCTTCGCTGCCGAACTCCGTAGGTTAGGAAGGGATTTGTCTTTGAAGGCGATCCTTAAATTCTTTCAATTTAAGAGGAAGGGGTCTTGGTTTTACTTGATCCCGTTACAGCCCTTTAGGGCCTTTTGTAAAACGAAGTGGCCGAAGTGGCAAAATCGCTTCTTCTACTATGATAGGACCGCGGCTCCTAGTTTTCCCTGGAGAGGGCCGGAGTCCGTTATCCGTCATCCTCGGCCTGAACCGTTGGACGAGCTCGATGGCGAGCTCAACAAGATTCCCATAGTTAGGAAACAATACACGGAGTCTGAGCTCGTCAAGGGCGACGTCGTGTTCGACATCTCGTCTTCGGACGAAGAGGCCGAGGGTGAGGATTTCTCTTTATCTTTATGCTCTACTGCTTTAACGAAGAAAACCTGACTTTGCTTTCTTGCTTTTTGGCAGTGTACATGCTGAGTAAGGCTAGCCGCAAATCTTCGGAGCCCAAGGAGCCGGAGAGGCCGAAAACCACCAGCTCGGCGTCTGATGCCGAGAGGACTCCGAAAAGGCAAAAAACCTCTTCGGATCCGAAGAAGCCGGAGTCGACTTCGGCAAAGGAGAAGGGGAGGGCCCAGAAGCCCCCGAGAGTGCCAGAGAAAGATGTGGTCTTGGCGCCTCCTTCGGAACATATCTGTGAGCCGTTTTTATGGCCCACGGACTTCGCCGAGGTGAACTCTCTTCTTGATTTTCTGGCCTTGCTTTTTTTCCTGTATTTTTTGTGGCCCCTTTGTTGACTTTTTTCTTTATCCATTTTCAGAGGAACGATATGCTCTCCAAGCTCGTCGCCGTCGAACTCTCCAAAGCGTCCAATGACTATGCTGAGATGCAGAGGAAGTTGGCGGCTGCTTGTCATCGGGCCGAACAGGCTGAGGCTAACTTTGAGAAGGCCAGAGCTGCTAGGATTTCGGCCCAGGATGAAGCTCAGTTTGCCAAAAACCAGCTCGTCATCCAGCGAGAGCAGACGAAACGGAGGGATGCTGCCGCCGTGGCTGCCCAGGGGGAGGCTCTCTGTGTTTACACGGAGAAACTCTTTTTGAGCAGCCAGTTCTCGGCCTTTGTCGGTAGTCTGGTAAGGCTAATTGCCGATAAGGGCGAGCAGGGGGCCGACGTCGTGCTGCCTCTGTACAGCCGAGAGATAGCAGCTCGGCTTCAGAATCTGCCGCTCCTTGAGGAGCTCGCTTCATCTTCGGTCCTGCTTTCTGCAGACCGAGTCCGGAGTTGCCGAGCTGATCGGGACGAGAACCTGGAGGCTATCTTTGCCTCCGTGGGACCCGTTTCACCCGCTTCGACTTACAACGGAGAGGGTGAGGCCGAGCCGCCGGAGCTGGAGGCCGAAGTCGAGCGGGCCGGGCATCCGGAGAAGGAGGCCGATCAGGAGGCGGAGGCGAGGCCGGCAGGAGGCGAGGCCGGGGCTGAGGTAGTTCAGGAGAAAGAAGCTGAACCAGACCAAGGAGCCGGAGACGAAGCTGGCGGAGTATGATTTCGTCTCCCTTCTCTTAGTCTAGTTTCTTCCTTGTAAAATGGCCTTGAAGCCCTCCTAGTGTAAAAAATTTTCCTTGTGAATGAAAAATTCTCTACACTTGTCTTCGTATAGCTTTTCGTACTCGCCTTTATTCCTGTAGTATTTTACTATCTGCTCGGTACATCTGCCGAACTAATATAGCTGCTTTGTACTCAAGGAGATGGAGATACTTCACTGGAAACGGCTGTACTCTTCGGCTTTAGACGAAGCTGAGAAAAGAGCTATAGCCGATCAGACGAAGAATGACGAGCTTCTGGCTCGTTTAGTGAAGCTGGAGGCCGATAATAAGGACTTAGAGTCCGATAAGAAGGATCTGGAGGCCGAGCTGAATACGACCATTGCTGAGAGGACTGCGTACGAGGATTACATCCGTGTGCGCGGGGGCTTGACCATATCAGATGTTCAGGGTCGAGTTGACGAACTGTGGGAGGAATATCATGTACTCCGGAGGAACAATGCGCTGGAGAGCTCGGCTTGCCAACAAGTTGTGAAATCATTACGGCGCTGGGCTTCTCGGTACGACATTGTTCTTTCTCGGCGCCCCTCCATAGAAAGATTCCTTCGGCATATCGTGGCAACAGATGCTCGCACTCCAGATCAAACCTCTGGTTCCCTTGTTCAAAATCCTACTCCCAGTCAACAACGAACTCCGGAACAGCCGGAAACGTCAAGACGAGAACGGGCTCAGGAGCAACCGGAATCGTCAAGACAGGGACGGACTGAAATTCGCCGAGGAGTTGTGACTATGAGCGAGCAAGATCAGCAGATGCTTATTGCAGAGACTCTTCATCGCCGAGGTGTTAGGACTTCTCGGGCTCGGGGAAGAGGCGTTGGGTCGAGGATAGCATCTCGTCGACCTGCTTATTCTTCATCTGCTCGGAACAACCGAACTCGGCTTCCAGAGGGTTTTGCAGATAGGTGGCTTAACTTCAGCAACCCTGGACAGTAGAATAGTCCTTTGTAATAGCGTAACGCCATTTTGTAGGGTAGCGGAGTTGTATGCCGAACAAGATTTGAAAAATGAAATTTTGTTTTCGCTTCTAACACTGTATTTACAGCTTAGCGAAAAAATTTCATCGTACTTGTCCTCGGTCTTATGAAGTAAACTTCTTTGACCGGACTTGGTCCTTGGTCTTATGAAGTAAACTTCTTTGACCGGACTCGTCTTTGGTCTGATGAAATAAACATCTTTGACCGGACTCGTCTTTGGTCTGATGAAATAAACATCTTTGACCGGACTCGTCTTTGATCTGATGAAATAAACATCTTTGACCGGACTCGTCTTTGGTCTGATGAAATAACCATCTTTGACCGGACTCGTCTTTGGTCTGATGAAATAAACATCTTTGACCGGACTCGTCTTTGGTCTGATGAAATAAACATCTTTGACCGGACTTGGTTTGTGTTCTAATTTGGCGATTTTTGTCGCCGGGATCGAACTTTCCCTTGTCCTAATTCGGCGAGTTTTATCGCGTGGATCGGACTTTCCCAGTTAACCGAAGTGGTCTTATGCAGTAAACCTCTTTGACTGGACATGGTCGTCCCCGGTCTTATGAGGTAAACTTCTTTGACCGAACTTGGTCGTCCTCATTCGGCGAGGTTTATCGCGTGGATCGGACTTTCCCTTATTGCAGTTCGTTTCAGACGAAGTGCTTGTTAAGCTGAATTGTGGTCTTGTATCCTCCTTAGAAGCTTGGACTCACAATCGTTGGCTTATTGCAGTTCGTTTCAGACGGACTGCTTGTTGAGCTGAATTGTGGTCTTATATCCTCCTTAGAAGCTTGGACTCACAATAGTCTTTAATAATCGATCTAAAAAGGGGATCAGTCTTTAAAGAACGATATACCTGGGTACCATTTGTAAGAGACGACAAGCACATAGAGACAAAACACATAGAGAAAAAATGAAAAAGACGAAAGAAAAAAAACTTTAAACTTTTTATAAAACGACAAGTAAAAGGTACAAGTAAAAACAAACAAATAAAAACATGTACCCCTATGACCGAACTAGACACAAGACAGACTGACCGGACTTTGTCTCTTACAAGTGGAACTTCTTGAGGTTGGAGACGTGCCATGTTCGGGGTACTTGTTCTCCTGACATGTGAGTCAATTTATAAGACCCTTTGCCGAGGACTTCTGACACCCGATACGGACCCTCCCATGTGGGCTCGAGTTTGCCCAGCTTTTCTGCTCGGCTTACTTCGTTGTTTCTCAAGACGAGATCTCCCACTTGAAATTGAAGCTTTTTCACCCTTTGGTTATAATACCGGGCTACTTGCTCCTTATACTTGGCTGCTTTTATGCACGCCAATTCTCTTCTTTCTTCGGCGAGATCTAGTTCTGCTCTCAGTCCGTCGTCATTCATTTCTGAGGAGAAATTTAGAGTTCGGGGACTGGGTACGCCGATCTCCACCGGAATTACGGCTTCAGTGCCGTACACCAGACTATACGGAGTTTCACCGTTGGAGGTTTTGGGTGTAGTTCGATAGGACCATAGGACTTGAGGGAGATTTTCTACCCATTGTCCTTTGGCTTGTTCTAACCGAGCTTTTAACCCTTTCACCAGAATCCGGTTCGTTACTTCCGTTTGTCCGTTTGCTTGGGGATGGGAGACCGAAGTGAACCGCTGTTGAATGTTCAGCTCTTGGCACCAATTCTTGAACGTCTTGTCGGTGAACTGAGTCCCATTATCCGAGATGAGGATGTGGGGTATGCCAAATCGGCACACTATGTTCTTCCAGACGAAGTCCAATGCCTTTGAGCTCGTTATCGTAGCTAATGGTTCAGCCTCCACCCACTTCGTGAAGTAGTCCACGGCAACGATAAGGAATTTCATTTGCCGAGGAGCTTGAGGAAGTGGTCCCACTATGTCTATGCCCCATTGCATGAAAGGCCAAGGGCTTTGCATAGTGTATAGATCGGTCTGCGGCATCCTTGGGACATTTGCATGAATTTGGCACTTCGTACACTTCTTGACGAGCTGCACTGCCTCTTGTACCATGGTTGGCCAATAATATCCCCATCTCAGAACTTTTTTAGCTAAAGCTCTGGCTCCGATGTGGCTACCGCACGATCCTTCATGAACTTCTCTGAGGATGTAGTCCGTCTCTTCTGGTCCTACGCACCGCAATAACGGCTGGAGGTAAGACTTTCTAAAGAGGACTCCTTCATGAAGTTCGTACCGAAGTGCTCGGCACGTGATCTTCCGAGCTTCTCTCTTATCCTCGGGCAATTGTCCTTGATCCAGATACTGCAAGATCGGCGTCATCCAGTTCGGCGAGCTGGATACTGAATGTACCTCGGCTTCATCAATGCTTCGATGCATTAATTCTTCCGCCTTTGAGCTCGGATCTGAGGCCAACTTACTTAAGGTATCTGCTCGGCTATTTTCCGCTCTGGGAATGCGGATTATCCGAAAATAGGAGAAACTTCGGCTGATGCTTTGCGCTTTGTCCAAATACTTCTTCATTCTCTCGTCACGGGCTTCACTTGTACCCAACATGTGATTTACTATGACTTGTGAATCACAATGGACTTTGAGAGATTTGACGAGTAGACTTTGCGCTAACTGGAGTCCGGCCAGGAGGGCTTCGTACTCGGCTTCATTATTAGTAGTGGGGAATAGGAACCGAAGTGAGTAGGCTACCTCGTGTCCGTCGGGAGCGACAAGTAAAATACCAGCTCCACTTCCCATCTTGTTCGAAGCTCCATCTACGAACCCGCTCCAGCAGTCCGGCGGCTCTACTTCGGATTCCAAGGGCTGTACTAGTTCGGCACTGGCAGAATTCTTCTGTTCGGCAATAACAGGAATTGCTTGATCGAACTTCGCTTCTGCAAGAAAATCTGCCAAGGCTTGTCCCTTGATGGCTTTCCGAGGTAGATATTCAATTGTGTGCTCTCCCAACTCTATAGCCCACTTGGCGATTCTGCCTGATGCTTCTGGTTTGGTCAACACTTGCCGAAGTGGCAGATCAGTTAAGACGCATACCTTGTGAGCATAGAAGTATGGCCGCAGTCTCCTTGCTGCATTTACTAATGCCAGAGCAATCTTTTCCAGAGGTTGATACCTGGTTTCTGGTCCTCGTAATGCTCGGCTTGTAAAATAGATGGGAAGCTGCTTTAGGCCTTCTTCTCGTACAAGCACCGCGCTGATGGTTTGATCCAAAGCCGCTAAGTATAAGAATATTACTTCGGCTTCGGTTGGAGCAGAGAGAATAGGAAGCTCGGCTAGATAACTTTTGAGCTCGTCAAAGGCCTTTTTCTGCTCGGCTCCCCACTCGAATTTTGGTGCCTTTTTCAACACCTTGAAGAACGGCAGTTGCTTTTCGGCTGCTTGGGAAAGGAATCGATTCAGTGCGGCTAGACATCCGGTTAGCCTTTGCACGTCATGTATGGACTTCGGCATTGCCATGTTCTGAACGACTTGAACTTTTGAGGGGTTTGCCTTGAGTCCGTCCTTTGAAACCCAACAACCCAGAAACTTTCCCGAATCTACCAAAAAGGTACACTTTTGGGGATTAAGTTTGAGGTTGGCTTTCTTGAGCACGTCGAGAGTGGACTTGAGGTTGTGCTCGTACTCCGAAGTGCTTTTGCTTTTGACGACTATATCGTCAACATACACTTCGACCTCCTTTCCAATCAGGTGCCGAAAAAGCTTGTCTACCATCCTTTGATAAGTGGCTCCGGCATTCTTTAAACCGAATGGCATCTTTTTATAAGCGAAAATGCCGAAATCAGTAATGAAGGCCGTTTTTGAAGCGTCAATCTCATCCATTAAAACTTGATGGTATCCTTTGTACAGATCAAGAAAACAAAAAATTTCAAAGCCTATCAAAGCTTCTACTTTTTTATCTATGTTCGGAAGGGGATAGCAATCTTTGGGACAGTGCTTATTTAGATCGGTGAAATCTATGCACATCCGCCATCCTCCTTCCTTTTTCTTGATCATGACAGGATTGGCCACCCACGAAGGATACTTCACTTCGAATAACACATCCGCCTTCAATAATTGACGGACTTCGTCATGGATGACTTGACTTCGTTCTGCCGCAAAGAGTCTTTGCTTCTGTTTTATCGGCCGGACTGAAGGATCAATATTTAACCGATGAGTGATTACCTCGGGGGGCACTCCGGTCATGTCCAACGGAGACCATGCAAAGACGTCTTTATACTCCTTGAGGAGCTGGATGGTTTTTTCCCGAAGTAGGGGCGTTCCCGCGAAGCCGATCTTAACCGTTCTGGATGGATCGTCTTCGTACAGCTGAACTGTCATCGAGTTCGGCTCCGGTATGACTTCGGTCATCGCCTCTGACTCCGGCTGCTGTGATTGCTATGCTTGGTGGTGCCGATCTGACTGCTCGGCACTTCTAAGCGCAATTTGCAGACATTCCTTTGCTCTCTTTTGGTCACCTCGGATGACCGCTATCCCTCCTTTAGTAGGGATCTTGATGGTGAGGTGATATGTGGAGCAAACGGCCCGAACTGTGTTGAGCCAGTCTCTTCCCAGGATGACGTTGTACGGGGACCGAGCTTTCACCACGAAAAACTCAATCATCGTACTGGAGCTAGTAGGCGCTTTCCCCACCGTGATCGGAAGGCTGATAATACCTTCAGGGCGGGTGTCCTCCTGGGTGAAGCTCTTCAGGGGAAGCGGAGCCGGACTGAGCCGAGCTGGGTCCACTTCTAGTTTGTCGAAGCACTCTTTAAAAAGAATGCTAACCGACGCTCCTGTATCCACAAACACCCTGTGGATCAGCTTGTTTGCCACTCCGGCTTGGATGACAATGGCGTCTTGGTGAGGAGAGATGGCCGGGACGGGATCAGCAGCCGAGAACGTAATCACTTCGTCCTGCTTCAGCCTTTTATGCGTTGGCTCCTCTCGATTGGAGCCTCTGCGTTCTGACTTTAGGGACGACTTGGTCTTCCCGGCAGGGAGCGCGTCAATAGTCTGGATTACTCCATCATATTGCGGCTCGTCATCGTCTTCGGGATCCGGCTGCCTTTTCGGATCCTGAGGAGCGCAGTTCGCACCACTCTGCTTTTTATTCTTCTTTGGCTGCTTGCTTCGGTATTTTTTCAATGTCCCTGCCTTCACAAGAACATCGATACCTGCAGCCAAGTTTCTGCACTCCTCAGTATCGTGACCGTGGTCTTGATGGTAGGAGCAGTAGTTATCCTGGGGTCGGCGCGCGGCTGATTTCGTCATCCGCTTTGGCTTTTCGAACAGGTCAGAGTGCAGTTCGAAAATTTCCGCTCTCGGCTTGTTCAGCGGTACGAACTGGGCGGGCGGCTTCTCGGGATTGAGACGAGGTCCCAATCTGTCTTGCACCGGAGCCCTTTGAATTCTTTCAAATGGAGTCCGGCGAGGATGCCCCTGATCGCTATGATCGGGCTTCCTTCTGTCTCCTCGGGACGATGAGCTGTCTAACGACCGTTTGCGACGGTCTGCCTCATCGGCCCGGGAGTACTGGTCCGCAATGTCCCACATTTCCTGAGCTGTCTGCGGACCGCACTCAACGAGCTTCCTGTAAAGAGCTCCGGGCAGGATTCCATTTTGGAATGCCGAGATGACAAGCAGATCGTTGAGATCGTCTACTTGCAGGCATTCCTTGTGGAATCTTGTCATAAAGTCGCTGATTTTTTCGTCGCGACCTTGACGAATGGAAAGCAGCTGAGCCGAAGTGATTCGGGCTTCCGCTTTCTGAAAAAACCTCCTGTGGAAGGCATCCATTAGATCTCGGTAAGATCTGATGCTGCCCTGGGGGAGGCTATCGAACCACCTTCTCGCGTTCCCGATGAGCAGCTCGGGAAACAGCTTGCACATGTGGACCTCGTTGAGACCCTGGTTCGCCATGTTATATTGATAGCGCCCCAAGAAATCGTGAGGATCCACGAGCCCGTCGTAAGTCATCGACGGAGTTCGGTAGTTCTGTGGTAGGGGAGTTCGGGTGATGTCGTCCGAGAACGGAGTCTTCAGTGCTCCGTACACGGCGAATCCGATATTTCGTCGGTATGGAGGAGATTGAGTTCTCCTGTGATTCCGGTACCGAGGAGGAACAGGAATATGTCGGGGTTGAGGATTCTTTCTCCTGGGAGATGCGACACTACTGCGGTAGTGACTTTCTTGTGCGGAGGGAGAAGGAGAATCCGTCGTTTTCGTCTCCGGCTGCTTTTGGCTTTTTCGCAGGAAGGTTAAGAATTCCTCCTGCTTTTCAGCCAAAAACTGCTTAACAGCCTCATTCAAATCGGGCTGCTGGGAAGACTCAGTGGGACGATTTTTGGAGCGGCTTGTTCCTTCGCCATGAGAACTGGTGGTGGATTTATCCCTAGGCTGTTTTCCCGACCTATGGGATGGATTGGCTTCCTCCTGGTTCTCACGGGCAGGAATACGGGTATTCTGCGATCTGGTATGCATTTTTTTGGTGGAAAAAATGGATCAAAAATTCGCTTTATCACAAATTTTGTTCTCTGTTTCCCACAGACGGCGCCAGTGATGGATGCGCGAATTTCTGATGTTAATAAATGCTGGTAGAGGATGAAAACTACGACACTAAGAATTTACGTGGTTCGATTTACTGAAGTAAATCTACGTCCACGGGAAGAAGGGAGGGCAAGATTGTATTGCTTGATCTGGGATTACAGCTTACAACACAGACTTGCTATAGGGTATTTTATCTCTAGAGAGCTTAACCCTTTTCTATCTGATCTAAGTTCTATTTATACATTGAACTAAGGTCGTGGTTTGCAGCCCCACTAACAAGATCGTGGGTGAGCAATAACTGCTCAATAACTGCTTCGTACCACTAAATAGATCGTGGGTATAGCGGAGGTCGTGGAGGCCTTTCATGAGTCCACTAACTCCTAGTTCGGTCGAATGCTGAGACCGAACTGCTGGACTTTACCGATCAGCTCTTGCCGATCTGAGAGGAGAGCTTGACTGGTCGGCTTTTACCGAGCTGTAGGCTGAGTCCGAACTCTTGGGTCGTGCCGAACTCTTTGGTGCCGAACAGATACTCTTTCTTGGGCTCTGGGCTGATGGGCCGTCACTGTTATTGGGCTTGCCATTAGGGTTTAGTTCGTACCCCATCAGCGGGCGTGACATATACATTTCGTGGCCTTTACCATTGTGAAGGCCACAAGAAAGCCACGAATGGTGGCCGGGCCATATTTGATGGCCTTCAAGGGCCACCACTGTGAACACTCTGGGAGTACTAGAAAACCATTTCATACTAACAAAATATGATTCCCTTTTTTTTCAGATAGTAAAGTAGCAACTGCTCTCGTCATTGCTTACGCAATGGCATCTCCACAGAGTTTTCACTGTTCACATTTCATTTCTTTTATCAATTTCTTCGATTCTTTTTATGTTTGATTGTAGATTACCGACATAGCTGTTGACAAACACGTCCCAATCTTTCCTTCCCTCTCACTCCTCCTGCTACCCCCAACACATCGCAATCTAATTCAACAATTTTACTCCCCCACCACCACGCACGCATATATAGCAATCAAGCATCCAAACAAAGCTCTAAAATCAAGAAATGGAAGGTGCAGCAACAGATATTTTGGTCCTCCCCTTTTTCGGACAAGGCCATCTCTTCCCCTGCTCCGAGCTCTGCAAACGCCTCTCCTCACACAACCGCAAATCAATCTTGATCATCCCTTCCCATCTCTCCTCCTCCATCCCTTCCGATCTCCACCGCCACCCTTCCGTCCATGTCTTCCAAATCCCACCATTACCACTCGATACCGTTTCCGATTCCCTCGGGCCCGGGATCGAATCCTTCCTCTCCACAACCTACCAAAATGTTCGGCCCGCTTTCGTCGTCATCGACGTCTTGATGAGCTGGACCAAGCCCATTTTCAAGAAATTCAACATCCCCATCGTCTCCTTCTTCACCTCCGGCGCCTGCGCCACCATCATGGAGTACGCCGCATCCAAGGCCGAAGCCGACGGTACCGGGCCCGTCCCGGCCAGAACACTTCCCGGGCTTCCCGATTCCATCGCCATGAGCGATATGGATGTCAAAAGACGGGATCGCCGGAGGAAGGATCGGGCCGGCGGAAGGCCCAGAGGCCTGAATCTCGGCCCGAACATGGGCCCACCCAGGTCGGGCCCGCTCGGGCGGTGGATGGATCAGACTGAGGACTCAGTGGCTCTGATCACCAACACTTGTGATGATCTTGAAGCTCCGTTTCTTGAGTATCTCTCGGGCCAGGCCGGAAAGCCCGTATTCGGAGTCGGGCCGCTGCTTTCGGACTCGTTCTGGAGATCGATCGGGTCGGTTGTGCGGGACGGGGACAGCAGGCCGGGCCGGGAAACGAACTACACGGAAGCCGAGGTGATCCAGTGGCTGGACTCGAAGCCACGTGGCTCTGTCATCTACGTGTCGTTCGGCAGCGAGGTAGGCCCATCCGTGGTAGAGTACAATGAGCTGGCGGAGGCGCTGGCGGAGACCGAGAAATCATTTATATGGGTGATCCAGCCGGGGGCAGGAAAGCCCGGCCCGCCCGCCAACATGTTTGGCGGGAAAGCCGCCTCGGCCCCGGACTCGGAAGAGGAGGAGGGAGGGTACGAGCCACGTGGATTGGAGGAAACGGTTGGGGATAGAGGGCTCCTAATAAAGGGATGGGCGCCGCAGCTGTCGATACTGAGCCATCCCTCGACGGGAGGGTTTTTGTCGCACTGTGGGTGGAACTCGACCGTGGAGGCCATATGCTGTGGCGTCCCGATTTTGGGATGGCCGATTAGGGGGGACCAGTTTTATGGTGCGAATTTGGTGGCCAAGTATTTGAATGTTGGATCGAAGGTTGAGATTAGTGATGAGGAATCGATAATGGTGAAGAAGATTGATGTGATTAGAGGGATTAAGGCAGTGATGGATGATGGGGAGGTTAGGGAGAGAGCAATGGCTTTGAGAGGGATATTTGAGGGTGGTTATCCCTCAACTTCTGCTGCTGCTTTAGAGGCATTGGTTCAGCTTGTAACCAAAAACTAGACTTGTTTACAAATTACAATGTAATGCATCAAGAACTTTTTAGTGAATTTCACTTGTAGAACATGAATTTTATCAAGTGCAGCAAGTTCTATATGTTTTGTGATTGTTATAGTATATATTTTGTGTTTGCTACCTAAGTGTACATATGCTACTTCCAACACTGGGCATGCACATACATGTCAAATGGGGAGTCAACAGAAAAGCATTGGGGGGGTTTCTGGGGATAGGATTATGCGACCAAACTAGCTCAAAATTGTTCTGTTATTCTACTAACATAAATACTCCATGAGATTATGATTTATGAGATGGATTTACTATTTTTATGTACGGTTGTAGACACTGAGTATAACAGAGTGGCACTGATGCACTAAAATATGAAGGGCCACCGATCCTCTCCAGTGTTAAAAACCACAGCACCAAGCTGCTGTGGTCAAAACGCAGCTATTTGCGGTGTGTTTGAATTGGAGTTTATATTTCATTTAGATAAGAACACAATCATTTTGCAACAATGCTTTTCTTGGTTTTCTAATTTTATTTATGATATTTGAATTGATGGTATATTATCTATAGTCTTTAATAACATATGTTTGATATGCTATATACTACCACTTTATAGTGTGAAATTCAAAAACTATCCTCTGACTTTTTATAGTATATTGAATCTGAAGGTTATATTAGTAATTTCAGTTAATTTAAGAGTTAAGGTCAATTTTGATCCTAAACATATGACCGAAATACGAATTTTGATCCAAAACATTCACTTTTTAAAAATTGAGTGCTTAACAAATGAAATTCGTGTCGATTGGATCCATTTTTGACGGCTTCGTCAATTTTTTACAGTCAACCGTCAATTAGCGAAATTTTGACCCAATTAAGCTTAATCTTGGATTATTAGTAATCTAATTTTAAAATGTTCAGGACTTATTTGAGCTTGATTATGAATATCATGGACTACTTTGACGTTTATTAAGTTGTATGTTTTCTGATTCAGATCCACAATAAAAAAAAAATCCATCTAGAATTGCTAATCGAAATTCAAAAAGCCATCCCATAATGGTATGTAGCAGATTCAAAATTCATCAATCCATATTCAAAATCAAATTCAGATTCAAAATTCATCATTCAAAATTAGGGTTTTGCATTCAAATCCATCAAATTTCTTGAATACACAAACAAGTGTTACAACGACAACAAACCATAGACAATACGATATAACATTCACCAATTTCTCAATTTTATCCTTTATTTCAGATAAATTTAATGCTAAACCCTCAAAATCGGAACCACCCACTTAGGTTGACGAAGAATTGCCTTCGACTTCATTAATTGGCCCGCACCACTTGAAGAAACAACATTCCTTGCTCTCAAAAGAGTAAACCTTTCCTTTCTCCTTCGATTTCTGAGGCAGCGGAAGCGGGCGGTCGTTTTGAAGCTTAGTCCTCCTCTCAAAATCCTCATCGATTTCTGGAAAATTGAACCACGAAGCTCCACGGTCATGGTCGGAAGAACCAGGGTTCGTCGTCGTCCACCCTACGTCGTCTTCTTCCTCATGGACTTCGCCGTTGGGCTCGACTTCTGGAATTGGGGAAAGCTCAACTTCTGCGTCGGCTCTAGGGTTTGCCGACGGACCTTGTTCCATTTGCTTCAGAGGAGGAGAATGGTGTCCGTCCGAATCGGACTCCGACCGCCCTTCAGTTTCACTTTGATTTTCAGGCGAGTGGTGGCTGGTCTTCCTCTTCCTCGAATACGCCACTTTGACGTTCACAAGTTCTGGGTTGGAATCGGACTTAGGGTTTTTGTGGATTGTGTGGAGAGAAAGAAGAGAGTGGGAGAAGAGAAAGTTGGGGAGGGAGTCGATTCGATTCCAAGTATTTGGAGTGTGGTGTGAAGAAATGTTTCCTCTGTTCTGCGTTTGGGTTGTAGATGGTCTTGACTGGTCCCTGTCGTCGACCCAAACGACCCAATTGAGGCGGTCGCCCTGTAGGACTCGTATAAATCGGGATCAAACCACTGTTTTACGTCTAAAGAAATCATCCCAGCTCTTTCCTTTGTTAGTTTCCACCCAATGTTTTCTCCAATCTGATGCTGGGTGATCGAACAAATATTGTGTAAGATAAAGATGATCATCTAGCGGTGTGCAGTGGTGATTATAGTACTTCTGGATCTTACAGATCCAATCTGAGGCATTCTCTCCGTCGAAACGTGGTGGCTCGAGGCAGAGTCGTGGTACGGCCCAGGTTTTGATACCCAGCGGTGGGTTTGTGACCGACGGTGGAAGAGAGCAGCCCTACTGCGGTGTCATCACCGGCTGCTGGTCCGGTGGCTCCTTCGGTCTCTGATTCGGAGGTGAGCGCTCGGCAAGGCTGCTCGGAGCCTCCTCAATCAGCGTTTGCTGCTCGAAATTTTCCGTCAAGGCTTGACTCTGAGCCTTGATCATTCGTTTTAATATCCAAGCCCCTTGGCCTAGCGGTAAAGGGTGCTGGATATCGCGTCCATCCTGGGGAGGTCTCGAGTTCGAATCCTGGGTGGCGTAATTTGTCTTTCCTCCTTGTTATAGGAGTTGATTTGTAATTTCCTCCTTCATATATATGATATAAATATATGAAGTTAATTTAAAAAAAAAAAAAAAGCCTTGATCATTCGTTTTAATACCAAGAGCATATCATCGATAGTTGGATGGTGCTCTTGTGATTTCTTGAGAAAAGACATGATATTTTGAGAAGGATAGGTTTATGCGTGTGAATTAAGCTATTCAAGCAACAAAAACTTGGGTTTCAAGAAAAAACCTAGGCAAGCGGGAATTTGAGAGAGCTGTGGAGAGATATCACTTGTGATGGAGGAAGAGTAAACAATGGAAGCATCAATTGATAGACCCTATCAAGATTTATCAAACTAGAGCACCAACAATTTGTAGCGAAACGAAGAACAAGATAAACCCTAGTTGAGGTGCTAGGGGGCGATTTCCGCCAGAACCGGGAATGAGAATAAGTTTTAACTTTATTTCCCAATGAATAAAAGAGTATAGACGTCTAATTTATAGAATACTAACTAGACTCAATAAAGATAAAGATTGCATAAAAATAACTAACTAAAATAGAAGATATGCTAAATAAATAAAATCAAGAAGATATGTTGGAGATTTTGCGCGATATATACTTGACGAGATTCACAAGATCGAGGACCCTATCAAAATAATAAAACAAGAGAAAGGGAAAAGTAGAGAGCATATAAAGTAAGAGTGAGAATAAATTAAGAGTGACAAAAAACGTGTTATTTTTTGCTCAAAAGGAAATGACTCAACAACCATGGAACGTTCCAAAATTGAAAAAATGACTCAACTACTATGAAACGGAGGGAGTAATAAAAAGCAATAGGATCTAGTTTAAATGCATCTGTACAGATCTTAATTCATTTATCGTAGATAAATCTAGGTAAATGGTAATTTGGCCAAAATTTGTAGTCGTGACTTTCACATTTAGGGTTAGGGATACTCCATATAATTAAAGAAAAACAGTACTCTCTTAGTCCGCCATTTATAATCTCATATTTACTTGGCAAGAATTTTAAAAAATTATTTAACTTTACAAAAAAAATTAAGGAAATAAGTTAGTGTAATGTGGACTCCCACTTTTATGTATATTCATTTAAGAGATGTGGTTGGAAAAACATGTTTGTTAGTCAAGATTCTGAGTAAGAAAGCTAATACATTAAGTTTGAAATTATGTTATTTGTATGATTTTTAATCAGAATACAAGAAACCAAAAAAAATCAAATTTGTGATGGCCCATGTATTACATTAAATCATTTCACACATATTTTATTATAAAACTGATATAAGACCAACATTTCACTAATTTTTTCACCCGCTTTTCTTTACATTTCTTGAAATACGTGTCGGATCAATATGTGACACATAATAAGGCGTAGTACTATAATTATTGTATAAAATAACAAAAAATTATTCAGTACTAGTTAATAAATTTTAAAATTCTTAAAATAATTTTAAATAATGTATCATATTTAATATATTATTAATAAATTGTTATAATTATAATACTGTAGTAATTAATTTATTATTATATTATTTATTGTCATTATTACTATTATTATTATTACTATGTTATTCATTAATAACTTCTAAAAATTATTATAATATAATAATTAATTGAGAATGATAGTAATTAAATGTTTTTTTTATCAAAAATTAATACTCATTAAAATATTAATATAATTTTAAAGTTATGAATCATATTTAATTATAACAAATATACATAACTATCATTATAATAGTATTTATGTTATTATATTTATCATGCTTATTAATATATTATCAATTAATAAATTATTAAGAAAATCTTAGCAAATTATTCATTTATGAGTCATAATAATGAATTAATAATATAATGTTCATGATTTGTAACTTATTAATCGAATTTAAATGTAATAAATTATTAATTATGTTATTATAAGTATTATTTTATCTATTATAACTTTAATTAAATAAATCTCTGCTTTTGTTATTATCTTCATATATGACGCCAATTAATTCAATTGAATTGATATTTATTAATATAAATTACAAATACAACTAATTGTCCTTTCTACTTTCAAGTACTATAAGGATCGTATTCTTTAAAATATACTCCCTCCGTCCCTGAAAATTTGTCCCAACTTTCCTTTTTCGTCCGTCCCCCAAAATTTGTCCCATTTCACTTTTACCATTTTTGGTAGTGGACCCCACATTCCACTAACTCATTCCTACTCACATTTTATTATAAAACTAATATATAAAAGTCAAGCCCACATTCCACTAACTTTTTCAATCCACTTTCCATTACATTCCTTAAAACCCGTGCCCGGTCAAACCGGGACGAATTTTGGGGGACGGAGGTAGTACTACTTATTGCAAGAAATTATAATCCCTAATAATATGGAGTACTTTTTAAACAATTAGACGGGCAAATTAGAAGCACATTTTAAGAAATGAAAAATAAACCTTCCGAAAAAAAATAGAAACAAAAATCATATGACCACGTCATTGCATACGCACGAAGATGTTTTGCCACTACTCCAAGTTTTGCAATCAATTTATAATTTCTATTAGACCCCACATTTTGGCATAAAACAACACGTTACTTTTGACTTCTTAACTAAAAGTCTAAATCTAGTTGACAAAATCCAATTCCAATTGCAATTCTTTTCTTCGAGTTCACTCATCCTCAAGTCTCTTCACCCCTAAGTCTCCTCACATTTGTCATGCTGCATTGCGTCCACACAAACACAAACACAAACACATATGTATAAATAGCAATCAAGAATTGTGCAAAATAGGAAAAGCAAGAAATGGGAGGTGCAACAAAAGATGTATTGATAGTGCCCTTTTTCGGTCAAGGCCATCTCTTCCCATGTGCTGAGCTCTGCACACACATTTCCTCTTACAACTGCAACTCAATCTTCATCATCCCTTCTCATCTCTCCTCCTCCATTCCTTCCGATCTCCACCTCAATCCTTCCATTGAAGTCGTCCAAATCGAATCCTCGGAGGAGACACTGCCACGGGATGCTACTGATGGAGATTGGCCCGCTCCGGGGCCCCACCATCACCGCCAGCTGTGCCAGGGGATCGAGTCCTTCCTCTCCGGAAGGTTCGAGAATTCCCCGCCCGCATTCGTGGTGATGGACGTGATGATGAACTGGAGCAAGCACATTTTCAAGAAAGCCAACATACCTATTGTGTCCTTCTTCACCTCTGGCGCCTGCGCAGCTGCAATGGAGTATGCTGCGTGGAAAGCTCATGTGGATAACATCGGGCCTGACCCGGCCCGGATGCTACCTGGGCTGCCCGATAGCATGGCCCTGAGCTATTCTGATACTAGGAGACAGGATCGCCGGCGGCATGAGCTGGGCGGTGGCAGAGGCAGAGGCAGAGGAGGAGGCCGGGGGAGCGATGGGGCGAACTTCGGGCGCCCGCGATTAGGGCAGCACGCACGCTGGATGGATGAGACGGAAGGCTCTACTGCTCTGTTAATCAACACTTGTGATGCTCTCGAATCTCCTTTTCTCGAGTACCTTACAGGCCAAGCTGAGAAGCCCGTTTTCGGCGTGGGGCCGTTGCTGCCGGGGACGTTCTGGAAGTCAATTGGCTCAGTTGTTCGTGACCGAGACAGCAGGCCGTGGCGCGAAACGAACTACACGGAAGATGAGGTGATCCAATGGCTGGACTCGAAGCCTGGTGGCTCTGTCATCTACGTGTCGTTTGGTAGCGAGGTGGGCCCGTGTATGGAGGAGTATGATGAGCTGGCAGAGGCATTGGAAGAGACGGAGAAATCGTTTATATGGGTTATCCAGGCCGGAGCTGGACGGCCAGGCCCACCTGCGAGCCTTTTTGGTGGGAGAGCCACGCCAGATACTAAAGAAGGAGGGTACGAGCCCCGTGGCTTGGAAGAAAGGGTTGGGAAGAGAGGCCTTATCATAAAGGGATGGGCGCCACAGTTGTCAATACTCAGCCATCCCTCGACGGGAGGATTCTTGTCGCACTGTGGGTGGAATTCGACCATGGAGGCAATTGCTTGCGGCACCCCTATCATGGCCTGGCCAATCAGGGGAGACCAGTTTTACAATGCCAAGCTGGTTGTCAAGTATCATCATGTTGGCCATATGCTTCCTGGTATAGATGATCAAATGGAAATGGTGAAGAAGGGCAATATAATTCAAGGGATTAACCTGGTGATGGATGATGGAGAAGTTCGCGGTCGAGCAACTGCCTTGAGAAGAATCTTCGAGGGTGGTTATGGTTATCCCTCGAGTTCTGCTGCATCGGTCAAGGCATTGGTTGAGCTTATAAGAAAGTAGCCTGATTTCCCACCTATCAAACAGAGCATACATCAAGAATTTATGGAGTGATTATACTTTTTGTTAGTGTGAAGAAACCAGTTGCAGCATGTGTTTTCTGTTGACGTGCATCGTGTTTATGTAGTTAGTTCATCAAGGGTAGCAAGCTCTACCCGTTTTATACAATTGTTTGATTGTGTTTGCCTAGTTTGCTTTGAATTCTACAATACCACTGGCCCTAGAAGTAGTTCATCTAGGTAACGTTCACTTTGTTAGACAAGATAATTGAGAGATACACTATGGGATCACTGTGTCAAAATAAGTAGATATGTCACTGATATACTACAACTAAAAAAGAAAAATATGGATTATAAACCATTCTCCAAGTTTTCTTCAAAAGGAATTGTAATACTTTTAACTTTTAAGGAACTCAGATAATGTAAATATTCTAGTAATTCCTAAATAACTGTGGCAAGAAAAAGAAAAATAACCAAATATCCCATGCTCAATAAAGAAACAAACGAAGGTGATGTTGAGTGTTGCTGAAATAACTGTGGCAAGAAAAAGAAAAAAAAAGATTAGCTTACTAATTCGAAGTAAATTAAGTTCCAAAAATACACATCTGCAGAAAAACCAGTCAAGTTGTATATGCAACTATTCTCCAACCATTTCATGGAATATCTTTCACATAAGTAAAGTATAGCTAAGGATTGAAGTTTCTAGGATGATTAAAGAGAAAAATGGAAAAAGGAAACATAACGAAGCATAAATAAAAATGGCTAACAAGAAGAGAAAAAATATAAGAGTAAACACTATAATGCTGAATTGCTGATAAACAAGATCCTTAACTATTCAGAAATCAAAGACCAGAGGATGAATACCGAAGCGACCTAATCAACAAATACACGCACCAATTATACTCCATATAGAAACCTGAAACTGGGGAATGTGAACAATGCATCTTATCTCCGATAACTAAAAAAGAAGAAAATCATGAGCGGTGGGTTAAATTAGCTCAAAACTCCAATATAAATAATTGAGAGAGAGATCGAAGAAAGTAACAAAAAGAAGCTGAAAATCAAATTTCAAAAATTGCTCAGAAGCTTAAAAAGCAAAAACAACAATCAGAAAATTTTCTGTATTTGTTACTAATCTGGGAGCACTCCACACTCAGGAAAAAAAGAAAAAGAAAATTTGGTTCAAATCAAAAGGAATTCCCTTTGTCACTTGTGGAGAAGGATGGGGAATTCTCACGGAACAATAAAGTCACACAACTAAAGTTTCTTATGAAAGTATGTAACCAGACAGCATCATGCAAGCCTTCATGAATAATTACATTTTTTTGCAAACATGGGCAGTAGATTAGAGTAAGTAAATGAAAATTCTGCATGAACAAGCTTAAAAGGCCACCCACATACTGGGTGAATTGGAGAACACATACTTACTCACTGTCTGATGACGAAGCATTTCTCCCACTATCCAAGCCATATCTATATTCAAAAGAATAGTACTTGTCACCATTAGCAGAATGTGACCCTTGCTGCTAAATACAACCAACATTTATTGATTTTAGAACTTTTTAAGCTCAAAATCAAGTATTACTAAAAATGGAATTTATGGCATTTGAGATATATCAACACTTGGTATTTGAAATCAAGTTTTTCTTCCCAATAGTGAACCAACAAGGAATATGAATCTGTGAACAGTTGATGGATCCTAAAAGGAAAGTTTGCAGTTTGCAGGGAGCAAAAGTTTTCAGGGAATTAGAGGTCAACTATGAACTTTGCTGGAGGATTGGCTAATCGGTTTAACTCTTGTTTTTCACTATATGGTACTGAAAGTTTGAAAGAAACTATTAAGGTTAAAGATTCAGCAGGATCTGAATCAGAAACATCATTTTCATTCTTTTAAAACAAATGTATCATGACCTATCTAATAAGAACTCCACATGTAACAGTTCATAGTTCCTAATACAATTTCTTGCAAAAACCTCCATTCATATCTTTGTTTTGCTTGAAAACTGAAGCCTAGAATCAGCCAGCCGTACTTTACTTTCAAGATTGAGTACCACATAACTAGGGCTATCATAGTCATATTTTGAAGAAAAAAATGCACCATCAATTGGGTTTAATTGATCGGAGTTGATCATTCACTTCACGATAGTTTTATAAATATGGTGATGGTTTGGATAGATTTTACTCCCTTTGTCCAAATTAAGTTAAGTCGTATTCTTTTTCTCGAATGTCCTAACTGAGTTGAGTCATTTTTTAACAAAAACTAAAACTTCTAATTACTTTTTCATCTCCTACTTTACTCTCTCGTATCTCTCATATTTTATCTCATTTTCATTTAACTCATTTAACACAATTTCTTAATTTCCGTGCCCGAAATAAATGTCTCAACTAGGATTAAAACATACGAATTTCAACTCACTTTATAAAAATGTCAACCGGAGTTAAATGAGACATTGTGTTGACATTGTCACTCATATATTGGTATTGACATCAGTTCTGGAAACCTAACGACCTAAAAATAGTGCCGACCAAAGATGTTGTTACCATTTGATTACATCCCAATTTATTTGAGCACATATTATAGAATTATTATTGTTTTTATTTGAGCACATATTATTGAATTATTATTGTTTTTATTTGAGCACATATTATAGAACTATTATTTCAAAATTTTATACAAATGCAAGTATTTATAAATATCTTTTCACAATGTACAAATTTATTACAATATCTCACTCCAATTGTGAGAAGACTCGGTATATATGTTAAGGTAAATTTCATTCAAGAAAATTGATGATACTACATAATTCGATTTGATAAAGTTGGTAATATTCTTCTATTGCAAATTAATTAACCTAACCGAGTCTCTTATTTGATTACTATATTTGATATAGACACTTACTATTATTTGGCAAATAATTATAATAATTAGATGAATAAATAGTATTATATGGATCTGAAATCTTATGCTAGAGCAGTAGACATAAAAATATTTGATTACACTATAAGAAAAAATATGAAATGAATAAATCACAAATTGTGGCCAAAATTTGATATTTCTCATCAACTTAAAATTAAATCGCACAAACCATAAGCTTAAGGTGCAATGAATTTCCTATGAATTTAAATTTTTCTCAAATTCATGGTAAACTCATTAACAGGTTCATATTTTTGCGACAAAATTTTGAGTTTGCGAAAAATATCAAATTCAGTCAAAATTTGTGATTTTAATAATTAATAACATTATTATCTTTGCTATCGTTAGATTTTATTGTTTTTATTTGCCAAATAATATTAATTAGATGATAATATGAGATTATTTGAATCTAAAATCTTATGTTAAGGCAAACAAAAAAATTGATTACACACACTTGATGTAATATAGGAAAATTATGGAGTGAATACCACTGAAAATAGGAAACTTTATGTGAGAAAGGAGAGAACATGAATTTAAATAAGGTGGACTGCATTAATTTTGTGCATTTATGGGAATAATTGCGTTAATATTTCCTTAATTACAGAAAATTGATGAAATTCCTTAATTAATGATTGGAATAGAATTGATATTTGCATTTATAAGGCTGTGTGTCCGAGTGTGCAAAACAATTGGCACGTGTGTATAAATAGCAGTCAAGAATGGTGTAAAATATGAATAGAGTAAGAAATGGGAGGTGCAACAAAAGATATATTGATAGTGCCATTTTTTGGTCAAGGCCATCTTTTTCCATGTGCTGAGCTCTGCAAACATTTATCCTCTTACAACTGCAACTCATTCTTCATCATCCCTTCTCACCTCTCCTCCTACATTCCTTCCGATCTCGACCACCACCCTTCCATCGAATTCGTCCGAATCGAATACTCAGAGGCTACACCGCCACCAGATGCTTCTAATGGAGATTGATCCGCGGCACCATCACCACCAGCTGGGGCAGGGGATAGAGTCGTTCCTCTCTCGAAGGTTCGAGAATGCCCCGCCTGCGTTTGTGGTGATGGATGTGATGATGAACTGGAGCAAACACATTTTCAAGAAAGCCAGCATACCTATTGTGTCCTTCTTCACCTCTGGCGCCTGCGCAGCTGCAATGGAGTATGCTGCGCGGAGTGCTCGTGTGGATAACATCGGGCCTGACCAGGCAAGAAAAATACCCGGGCTGCCCCAGAGCATGGCCCTGAGCTATTCGGATACTAGGAGACGGGACCGTCGACAGCATGAGCATGGTGGGAGGAGCGATGGGGCAGGGCAAACTTGTGAAGGTCTTGAATCTCCTTTTCTCAAGTACCTTACGGGACAAGTCGAGAAGCCTGTTTTCGGTGTGGGTCCGTTGCTGTAGGGGAAGTTCTGGAAATCGGTTGGCTCAGTTGTGCATGACCAAGATAGCAGGCCGAGGCATGAAACTAACTACACGGAAGATGAGGTGATCCAGTGGCTGGACTCGGAGCCAGGTGGATCTGTCATCTATGTGTCGTTTGGTAGCGAGGTGGGCCCATCTATGGAGGAGTATGAGGCATTGGCAGAGACCGAGAAATCGTTTATATGGGTCATCCAGCCCGGAGCTGGACGTCCTAGCCCGCCTGCCAACTTTTTTTGGCGGGAAAGCCACATCAGATTCTAAAGAAGGAGGGTATGAGCCCCATGGCTTGGAAGAAAGAGTTGGGAAGAGAGGCCTTATCATAAAGGGATGGGCGTCACAGTTATCAATACTCAGCCATCCCTCGACGGGAGGATTCTTGTCGCACTGTGGATGGAATTCGACAGTGGAGGCAATCGCTTGCAGCACCCCAATCTTGGCCTGGCCAATCAGGGGAGACTAGTTTTACAATGCCAAGCTGGTGGTCAAGTATCATCAAGTTGGCCACATGGTTCCACGGTGAAGAAGATCAATATAATTAAAGGGATTGACATGCTGGTGGATGATGGAGAAGTTCACAATCAAGCAACTGCCTTGAAGAGGATGGTTATCCCTCAAGTTCTGCTGCATCGGTCAAGGCATTGGATGAGCTTATAAGCAAATAGCCTGATTTCCTACCAATCAAATACAGCATACAACAAGAGTTTAAGGAGTGATTATATTTTTCTTATGGAGTGGCATGTGTTTTTGTATTGACATGCTGCCACTCGGTCGTTTATGTGGTCTCAGGACACCGTAGACTGCCCAAACGTTGGTCATAACGGGTAGCAAGCTTTATACAATTGTTAGATTGTGTTTGTCTATAGTTTGCTTCGAATTCTACTTACAAAACTGGCCCCAAAAGTACTTCATCAAGTGTAGCCAGTTGTTCTATACATTTTACACATTGTGTGTGTCCAATTTGCATCGAATTCTAAATACTAAACCACAGAATCAATGTAAACAAAGTAAAATGCACAGTCTTACCTCCGAGTAAAAATATCTCTTGTGAGAGCACCTATTTGTCTGTTACTAGAGCACCACAAATCCATCTGTAGCATTGAAAAAAGCCAATATCAACTAGAGAAAATAAGAAAGTAGATAGCTAATGTGATGTGACATTGATCTACTAAAAATAAAAGCAAGATTAAAATTGTAATGGTTTTAAGAATTTCCCATAGCCATATGCATGTAAGTAACTCAGATTTCATAAGTAGCTAGCTAAACAAGTGTCTCAACACCTAAATAAGAATCCATACTTACGCTCTGTTTTCGAAAACAATGGGAACAATGCATCTTATATATCCTTTGGGAGGAAAAGAAGGTTAAAATTGGCTCAAAATTGCAACAGAAACAATTGTGAGATAGAGATATATCGAAGAAAGTGAGAAAAACAAGCTGAAAATCGAACCTAGCAACAAGATTAATCCGCCGATCCGGGAATCCAAAGTTGGAAACGTGTTAACAAAAATGAATTTGAAAGGGACCAACCAAAACCGAATGAATTAAGATGTTTCAAGCGTTTACTTCATGATATATAAACAATTCGAAACTCGTCTGGGATTTAGAAATTTTTAAATTTCTGAGTCTGATATTAAGGAATAAACATTCATATTAAAATTAATACACTAAGTTTTTGTAAGACCTGCATGCATGCGTTTAAATAACAATTAAGTGACAAATTATTCCAATCAATATATTTCCTTCTCATCCACTATAATTCAATAATAATAATAATAGTGTAATTAATAATAAGGTCAAGAAAGTTGTAGTATCACAGAAGGAGTTCAATTCACCATCAAAATATACCAAAAAAACGAGTTCTATTTACACTCGACACACAAAGCACGTGCTCTTTATTAAACTAAACGATGGGAAAATGGTGTTGGAGAAGTGCAATAAAAAAAAATATTGAAGGGCCTCGGGTGGTGTTGAAAACTGGTTGATTGGAATCAAAAATCATCTTCCTCTCTGGGCTCTAGTGCTGATGATAATTCTAGATGTGAAATTCGGACGGCGCCAATTAATCGCTCTGGCAACTCCTCCGGCGTGTTACCCTGCATTTCATTTTTCATGCAACAGCTCAACTATGCATATCTGTAATCACACTAAAACACACCTCTCTCTCTCTCATTTCTTGATAGCATTGAATCACAACAACGTCTCCTTCCAAGATTGGATGTACTATGAAATACTATGATTCATTAGCTTAGAAGAAAGTACCTGTACAATAAAAGCCATGTCTACAACCAACGTTGTGATAACACCATTCACAAGCCCCAGCACTCCATTTGCCACGGTGGAGGAACTGATATCAACGTCGATCTACACAAATGGAAATGGTTAATCAGTGATCTCAGTTGAAATTATTGTTGGTTATTTCAGCCTGCGTGACCCAATAATCTAATTTGCTGTGTTATAGGGAATTGATGGATGAATAGTCTCACTTCCAAGTAACTGGGGCCACGGATATAGGTGCAATCAACTGATTTTCCCAGTAAACAAGGAGTGCTTCCGACACTCTGCCGCACGATCCAAGAGCCCTATAAAGTTTCCAGACCAGAATGAAGTTAACAAGAGAAGGAAAGCAGGCTTCTGATCTTCGTACAAGATTGTTAAACTGAACAAACATCCAAGTACAGCATGCACTAAATTTTCTAAATGACTGGTTTTAATCTCAAGGGTGCAAATCAAGAGTCAAAATATAAATGAAACAACAAACAAGGGGAATTCGGTAGACTTCTGATTATAGCTTGAATAAAGCACAATTCAGGATGTAATATTACATCTTTGATTACCTATCTGTATAAACAGTTTTGCAAAGTCCCTCTACTTAACAATAATGTTATCAAAGCGCATGTAATAACAAATATTTGAGCTCTGTGAAATAAATGATGTTGGCCAGGCTAACCAAAACTTTTCAATGTATTAATAGCCCAAACAAACTGAAACAGGGACAGAGATACCTTTGGTACTGATGGTATAAGCTTCAGTCTACTATTGCGGGCTTCATCGTCTCCATCAACAAACCGTTGCAAGAGAGATCCTGGTACTAAATTCTTTGTTACAAAGTAAAAAATCATGCTGTATTGTGTGGATCCAGCAGGTACCTAGATTTTTTATTGTCAATTTTTCAGATAACCATTTGATATAAACAATAAATAAGATCAACCACTTGACAATCAACTCACTTGGAGATTAATAACAATAGAGAAAAGTCCTCTATCTGCTGCAACCTAAAAAGAAAGCACAAAGATCATTTGTATGAAGACATATGTTAAGCAATAATTAGGAACCAAATAAAATAATGTAAATAATTTGAAAAATATTAAGTTGTGGTATAAGAGAGATCAAATGAACTTAAAGCTATTGAGTCATCATTACTGAAACTTACTTGTGCTGCACACCCAAGGCGTTTGGCAACGTGATCCATTCGTTTCGTACTTTTGAACCAGTCTGTGGCAACAAGATCCATAAGATGCTTACCTCCAGCAGTCTAAAATATGAGCACAGCAATGTGAGATTGAATAGAGAAATAATACTTTCTAAACTGAAACAGCTCGTATCTGCTATATATGAAAATTATTGTATACCTTTGATTTGTCGCTGCAGAAATTCTTACCACGTACTCTGAAGTTGTTCCCATCAGATAATGTCCAGCAATTACGGGCATTTTCCTGATCATCGCGGCGAAGGTTGCCAAAGTAAAAGTTCATGTCTAGTTCAGGTTCGTCGTCAGAGGATTCTATATGTGCAGAAAATTGCAAGGAGATGTGTTTATCAGAGATTAAATAATACATGTATATACTCATACTCCCTCCGTCCCAAGCTACTTGCACCATTTCTTTTATGTCAAAAACTTTATTCTCTATCATACTTTACTCTCTCTTACTTTATTCTCTTTCATACTTTATTATCTCACCACTTAACTTTTAAACATCAATTTCTTAATTCTCGTGCCTTTATTCTCTTTCATACTTTATTACCTCACCACTTAACTTTTAAACATCAATTTCCTAATTCTCGTGCCCAAAAGAATGGTGCAAGTAGTTTGGGACAGGGGGAGCATAAACTAAGGATATTACCAACCATTTCTTTTGTCATTAACCTCTGACGTAGAAACCTGTAACATACAGATAACAAAACTCAATCATCGATGCTGCAAGGAGAGCATATAAGAAGAAGTGCAAACCGACCTCTTGACCAGCATATTGAAAATCTTCGTCATCATCTGAGCATTCATCCATCATCCTGTTAGAAGAATTGGGGAAGCGAAAGGAAGATGACTGAAATCTTTTACTTTTCTTTGAAGGATCGGAAGCTGATGTCATATTAACCATAATTGGCATCCTAGGAGCTATGGCCCTTTCATCCGTTTGAGAAAAATATTCTCGTAAGCCTGCAACAATAACCTTGAAACACTCAATACCCTTGCAAACAAAATTCGAATCTGAGTCTTTTGCTTAAGAAATTATAAGAGGCCATATAAGTTACCCTCGTCTGCTGTCATGGAAGCTTTGAGAAAGTGAAACAGAGTTCAAAATTCAGATATTTGCAGCAAATGCAATGACAGGCATACAGTTTAAGCTCTTTTACTGAATATATCAGTGATTATTAACAGACGATAGTCAATTGATAAATCGAGCAACACCTTAACTAAGGACTTAAAAAAGAGATTTAAGAGACCCATGCTTGGACCACTTAACTTTTAACTGTAAAGGTATAAGATATGGCTCTCTTTTCTTTAGTGTAAATCAGTTAATAAAGGTGAAATATCAAAGGATATATGAGGTCTGGAATGGTAATATAATATGATCTATATACCGCAAAAGGAATAATTCAATATCTCAGTTCTCGAACATCTTACCAGCGACACTATTTAACATTTGAAGAAGACAGTGGTGCTGAAATGATGAAAAATAACCAGCTCCCCAGCCTCTAAGATCAATTTGCATAAGATGCTGGACCTTTGTTCTAGGTCTGCCACCACAAGACTTTAGACGTGATATATTAAACCCTCCACCTGAAAAAGCAGAACCAAAATCATTTAACACGGCAATGAAACAAAAATCAAAAGATATGAAGTAAAATATTTGTGTATATACAGGGATAGGATCATATAGAAACCATCCATTCCATAATACCGTAGAACCATGCATTTTTTATATTAATCACTTTATGTATACCATGCTTCTTTTGATAATACACTTTATGTATTACAATAATGCATGTTCAAGATAATGCATTATATATAATACTGCATCTTTCAATGACAAGCGTATCATGCAAAGTAAAATGTCCAGGTAAGGTACTGCATACAATGGGAGTGAAGGTTTCTATATATGTGATTATCTTCCAGGTTATACTATTAAGAAAGTAATATGCAATTTATCAGAAAATCTCAGTGAATTTACTCTCAATATGAGCCCGCACATATCCTCGTTGTCGGCGACAACTTTCATGCTCCCTAGAACGAAACAATACAACTGCAGAAATAAAAGAAAAGCCCAAAAATACATTCAGAAAACTAAATGAGAAAGCAGATAACATGGAATTGCTCAAGATTACCATAACTCCCATCATCATTTCGACGCCAATAGCGTACATAGCAGAGGTCACGAGGCCATACAAACCTGTAGTATTACAAGAAAGCAAATACATGATAAATTTCAAATACAACCTAGACATTAATTCTAGTGGTTGGAACTCAAAGTCACATCCATAACTGCAACCAAACTTGATGTTAAACTTAATTTTGATACACTAACAAAAGTAACTATTCTATTGGAGAGAATACACAGTAAGAGAAGAATGAGCATCCCAGAAAACAACACAAAATATGTAAATGCTCCATCTTCAGTCAAAAGACTCCGAATGTAACATCCAGAAGAAAAGAAAATTGAACGGCGTCGAAAGACAAAATTAGCAATAGCATAAGAAAATATCATATTCATCTATGAGGCCACCCGAAACAAGCTTAGTTAACTAGTAGCTCCTCGGTCAAATAATTAAATTACAAAAACAGAATTAATGAAGGAAGAGCACAAAGAGCAAAAAATATCCAAAGAATAGAAAGAAACAGATGAAATGGTTATGATAAGAATAGGCTTTACATTGAAAACCAGTCCAACTGAAGCCTTTGATATAGAATAGCAGTATGTCCATCTACCTCTTCAACCAAGCTACCATACTGAAAACTGCAATCCCACCTGCACAATGGTACTATTGTTTAAAGAGCACTGCACCAAAAACCGAAGTTTTTAATAAATTCTTCATTACATTATATTGCACTCTATGTGGATGTGTGTGTGTGCGCGCGAGAGCGAGAGAGAGAGAAGCAGCATTTCATAAGCTGTGATTAAGAATTTGCGTAACATTTTATTCATAGATAGAGATAGAGAAATAAAAGAATGATTCACCCCTTAATAGGCTGAGTAGGGCTGAGAGCTTACTCTGATTTAGTGATTGAACAGCAGAGTGAGAAAAAGGACATGAGTTGAGCAAGCTAAGATGCTTGGGAAAATTAATGAAAGTAGTTATATTACTTTCGTAAACCTATCTTAGTTTGACCTCATAATTTTTTACATTCCAGAGGTTGAAGAGCTTTTACAAAGCAGACAATCTCAAGAAGAAGTACCCATCAAAATGATAGGGCCTGAAAACTTCAACGGTGAAATTAAAATGTAGGTGTATATGTAATTAACCTCATAAAGTTTCTTAATTCTAACCTTGTTTTGAGATCCCAATACCCTCAATGCATTTAATTTTCATTGTCAAGAAGTGAGCAGCAACTGGCCATCTTGTTACACCAGTGGTGAGAGGTCTAGTTAATTTTAGACAATGCAAGTTGTATTCAAAGGAAATGAACACAAAGTGTAAAGCATGTCATTCTTGGCAAAAATTCAACATCCAACTAAAGACACCATACAGGAGAATGATCAAATCCAATGTTGAGAGAGAAGAAAGAAAACCTTACTCGCATCGCGTAGCATCCATTCTCATTATGAGCTCAAACGTTTCTTCACAAGTAGCCTCAACTACCCCAACAGCTTTCATTGGTCTGCTGCAGCTCTTTGGCTACATCATTAAAATAACTTGAGGAATATACCAAACGCATCCACTGTCTAGCAAATAAATTTAAGTAAATTCTACAGAAAATTAATAAAATGTCCTTACAAGAAAATCAACTTCAAGAAGCTCTTCAAAAATTCGAAGCCCTGCAAACTTGCACCAAAGAAATGTTCACTGAAGAATTATTCAGACATCCCACAGGCACATATTTATGGTGTATACATCTCTCCATTTAATCAGAAAGGAAACTGAAGGCACATGGACGCACCATTTTGGCACTGAAGAAGGCGCCAGGACTTTTTTGTAAAGGCCTGACTGTTGAAATTCTGAATGTGTAAATTCGAATCTAATTCATCCGTCCAGTCAAAAACAGATTCAGGGGGACCTGCCACATCAATATGGTTAGTGAAGTTATACTACAAAAGATATGAGTGCCATATATCAGCTGAGATAAGCATGTAGTCAACAAACCATCTCCTATCGTTTGGTGTGGAGAATCTGGATGATCATCATCATCATCATCTTCTTCTTCTGCAGCACTGAAAGGAATTCACAAAGCAAAGTTGAGCACATTGAGCGAAAGATATCCAACATGCATTGAAGACTTGAAGTTCTTGAACAGTACAACCTTTTACTAGGAGATCAACAAATGCAATGCATTCAGATGTGAAGGGACAGAACTAGTAGTCAACAAGTGCTGCAATGGGAGTGCTAAATATAGGCAATAACACAAGAAAATTGTAACGAATTGTGGACCATCACTTGGGAATTATTTATACAGTACTTATTTTTGATTGAGTACCCAGGCCATATAATTGAAGACATCAATATAGATAGGAAGTTTGCAAGGACCTACGGATTTCGGACGGGCTAACATAACCCACTGCTATGTAATAAGACCATTTTTCAGATTTCCAGGCTTGAGTCCTACTATCAGCTCTATCCCTGAAACCCTCAAGTGCGATGTATTTAATATACAACAATCAGAAAATTTTATATATTTGTACTACTAATCAAGGAGCACTCACGACTGCTGAGAAAAATCAAATTTGGTTCAAATCAAAAGCAATTCCCTTCTCTCTTGTGGAGAAGGACACGGACCAACAAAGTTACATAACTAAAGTTATTTATGAGTTATGATATATATAACCAGAGTCCAGACAGCATCATGCAATCCTTCATGGAAATTATATTTTTGCAAACCTATGGGGCAGTGGATTAGAGTAACTAAGTTAATATTCTGTATGAACATGCTTAAAATGCCACCCACATACTGGGTGAATCGAGAACAAATACTTACTCACGGTCTGATGATGAAGCATTTCTCCCAGTATCCAAGCCATGTCTATACTCAAAAGAAAAGTACTTGTTACCATGGGCAGAATTTGACCCTTGCTGCTGCATACAACCAACATTCATCGATTTTAGAATTTTATGTTCAAAATCCAGTAAAAAGGAACTTTATGGCATTTGAAATATAAAAACCTATTAACACTTGAAGGTGACATGTAGAATAGAAAAACCTGATCAATAATAGATTCAAGTTTTTCTTTCCAATTGTGAACCTCCTGAATGCTGTAAGATGCCATCTGAACAAGGAACATGAATCTGTCAACAGTTATAAATCCTAAAATGAAAGTTTGCAGAGAGAAAGTTTTCATGGAATTAGAGGGATACAAAATGATAAGAGGAACAGAAATATTCAGGCTAATGTGTAATACAAAATCTGAACTTTGCTGGAGGATTGGCAAATCTAATAGACTCCTTTTTCACTATATGGTACTGAAGGTTTGAAGGAAAACATGAACCGTTATTAGGGGTCAAGATTCACCAGGATCTGAATCAGAAACATCATTTTCATTTCATTTAAAACAAATGTATCATGACCTGCAAATAAGAACTCGACATGTAACAGTTCATAGTTCCTAATACAATTTCTAGCAATATCACTAGTCATATGGGTAACTCGCTCTTTGATTTGCTTGAAAACTGAAGGCTAGAATCAGCAAGCCATACTCTACTTTCAAGATTGAGTACCACATGACTAGGACCATCATAGTCATTTTTTTAAAGGAATGCACCATGAATTACCACCACATGGAGTTGTTCTTTTGTAAACATCCTCTGTCACTGAATTCTATTCAGTCCTACTCAGCTTTCAAGTACTGAAAATTTTTCTTTGCGGGTAGATTTGCATAAATTCTCACATTTGGATTAATTGGTCAGAGTTTATAGTACAGGACAGATTTGGAAAATGGTGATGGTTTGGAAAGATTTGACTATTTAGCTAGAATAATTTATTGAGTTAATGTTTTACGGGCACTACTTATAATGTTTCTCACTGTGGTAAGAATACATTGATATTCTACAGAAATATACTTTGTTGACAGCTACTGATATCTTTTGCACTCTTAGAACACTTGTCCAATACATGAGAATAAATTATCATTAAGGTGGACTTATTTTTAAAAGGATCCTCATATCCTCGATAAAAGAATCATCCTAGTCACTCATAAGGGGCATTAAAACATGTGCTGTAAGGTAAATAGATAGAGCCTATATCTCAAAAGAAATTTCTCATAGATGTGCAAGGGAAACACTTCTGGTATTGAAAGAAAAAGTTGCACTACTATAATACATACCGTCATCCGATTGGAACTATCTTTCTTGTTGTAAACTGACAGAACGTAAATCATCTGCCATAAAACCAGACATTATTGTAGAATATGAATGCATTAGTAGAAAGCATGTATGATGATAGCATCACTTGAATAAGTTTTATCTATCACAACTCTCACATAAATCAAACAAAACTTAAAATGATTAATAAAAGGTGGAAACTAAAAAGAAGTATTCAGTATTACAAAACTAATTTGCAGTATGCCCAAACGGAAAATGCTGCCAAATGGTATAGGGAGGTAGAAGTTTTAGGAAATGGACAAGGAAATTCTAGAACCACTTGACATTAAATCTTATTCTCAAGTAGTTTGAATTATTTCAATAGATCAAGTAAGTAAGCTAGTTCTGGCTTGCTTACCTTAGATGGAGCTATGAGGTCCCATTGTCATATTGAGATGGAGAGACAGGATCCGAATCTCATTTCACCAATATGTAACTCACCAAAATAATTTTCTTACCAAAATAAGACCAACGTGATTGTTCATGATTTTGTGGCCTCTCTAATCATAGTAAACAATAATCCAACTTGAAACTACTTTTCTTGGATAAATATAATGCTAAGATAAGATGCAATCTTAACACCGAAGAGAAAAATAATTTGTGTAGGCTCACATGATCATTGTTAGGCTTGAGACTCTTGACTCCTTGGTCCTCCACTCTACAGTTTCCATCTATGAGAAGAGTCTTCACTGGTACCTTACCGTATTAAATACAGAAACAATTGATTATTACTTTGGAACATATACTAATATGTTTCGTCCAATCAATAACCAAGCATTAAAGTATCAAAAGCCCACATCCATGAAAGCTAAAGGTAAAGGTATAAATTCTATAAGCAATTGAATTACTATAACCTACAACTTTATGAATTCCTTTCCCATTGAATTGCAATGTTTGTGAAAACACTAACTTTACTACATGCAAACCTCTGACCGAAAAACCGATCAGAATAGCCCGTGATCACCCATTTCGTAAGAGAACATCAACACTGAAAAATAAATTTGTAAAGTAAGGCAATTACCACACCATCTTGGGGCTTCTTCTTGTAATAGGCCAAAAATCGAGGCTCGAGCACAAAATATCGCATGTGAAAATATGATCTGCCAATCTTCCTGCGTTTATACCTCACCATCCATCCTTCATGAACCACCCTCGATCTCCGCATTTTCTCGAAGTTTACACTAATTTCTTCCTCAAAATTCAATCAATTGATGGATACTTATCTTCCTCCTAAAACGATTTCAACTCAATTCCGATTAAAACAATGCCGCGCGAGCTGAATCAGTCACCACAGAAGAAAACAATTAAAATGCTAAAATTAATGGAGCAGAGAGCAATGATTTTCGCCATGTGTGGGGAAAAAGAAAATCAAACCTTAAGACATGGAAACAACCCCTAAAA
This sequence comes from Salvia splendens, assembly GCF_004379255.2. Lineage (NCBI taxonomy): Eukaryota > Viridiplantae > Streptophyta > Magnoliopsida > Lamiales > Lamiaceae > Salvia > Salvia splendens. The sequence goes on from NC_056046.1 coordinate 15,954,707, forward strand.
TTCCGGAATTTTACACACCGAATAGAGAACATGCATCCAAAAAACATTCACTGGAAATTGCCGCGATCATCTACGAAATTTTGTCAGCGATAGAGTACGATCACCTTCTCCTAATTATGAACATATAAATGCGCGCATGGTGTACGTAAATAGAAAATGATACAGCCAGCTTTTGTCGGGCCAATTTTTCAATTAATTTATTGTATTTTCACACTTAATAATAGATAAGTAAACATATTTATATGATTCAAATTATGGTTAGTGCTAGGGATGTCAATCGGGTCGGCCCATCGGGTTTCGGGCCAACCTTACTCGGGTTGTGAGTCAATCGGGTGCATACTAATTGGGTTATAAAAGTTCGACCATAACCCTAAAAGCTCAGGTTTCGGGCTAGCCCAGCGGGTTAATCAGATTGCTACCGATAAGATTAACATGCGATCAATCCAATAAATAATGATGAAAATTAGTTATATTCATAAAATGTAAAATATTTAATTATGATAAATTTGAGGTATATGCTTAAACTCAATCATAAACATGATAAAATACTAATACTTGAGATATTTTGTGACTCAATCATAAACATGATAAAATACTAATACTTGAGATATTTTGTGAAATTTTAATGCATGTTTTAAAAATTTTAATATTTTTTAGTGAATTTGAAGTTTTTAATTTATTTATCAATTATTATATTAATAAAAATCTAATATATAATTTGTTTATTTGTATAATATAAAATTAATCAATGAAGTGTCGAATTAGGAGTAAAAAAATAGAATAATATAAATTTTATGGGGTTTTCGGGCCAGCCCATCGGGTTTTCAGATCTGGCCCTAACAGGTTGCGGGTTAATTGAGTGCGGGCTAATCGAGTTTTAATTTTATCGGGCTAGAAATTTCCAGCTCTAACCCTATAAATTTAGAGGGCTATTCGGGCCAGCCCACAGGTTTCGGGCTACACTGACATCCCTAGTTAGTAGCCTAAACATATGGATTATATTTGACTTAGATAATACTCCATCTAATATCTTGATTGAAACATAATTTCATGAAACATTTTGCATTTAGAAAACATCTACAATAACTCAATGGTGTGGTCGAGTGGTATGGAGTAGTAAATTTTAAAAAGCCTTTGTAATTACCAAAAAAAACATCTATAGTTGAAAAAAGTTAATAGTAAATTTTTAAAATTTCAGAAAATTCTAAAATTTTTAGAAGTTTAAAAAATTATAAAACATCACTGGTTCATGTATTTACAAGCAAATTACATTCCTCTATCCAAATAGGCATCCTTTTAGTGATCATCGTTTTTGCGACATTTTCAACGTATGTGTCAACTTTAATTGGAGGAAAAATAGATATCTTTCCATAATCACTCCAAATGGAACACAACCATTAAAATTAGCCTAATAATTAAATATACTCCAAGTTTGAAATGGTTTTATTGTGCGAAATACCTTCAAATATAATTCTAAAATAATATTAAGAATTAAGTGGAAAGAGAATAAAGTAAGAGATAAAATAAATTATAAGACAATAATTAAGTAAAGAGTAATTATGTTATAGTTTGCCAAAATAAGAAAATGATTTACTTTAGGTGGGACATCCCCATCCCCAAGAGTAATATGAGTAGCTTATTGTATGGACTATGGAGAGAGTAGTAACTTATGGTATAAAGATAGTATTCAAGTATGTATCACTCAATTTTGGTATATTATAAAGTACTACAACATAATAAACTTGAAATTTTGATAGATTTTGGTACAGTAAACTTGAAATTCGATAGGGTAACGGTATTGGAAATGATTCATATCAAAACTTCGTTATAGCGTAATTTGATATATCCAAAATTTTTGTACGATACCAATGTTGTATTTTTTTATTCCGATAGTTTTAATGCGATATACGTTATGATATTTTTGGTTCGATATAAAGTACCTTCCTATTCCTAATTCAAAAGGTCATCCAGAAATAACATATAAACCAAACTGTTGTAGTGGACGTCTAACTTTCCTTGTCTTTTTTGGTAAACCAAATACGGCCAATAGGTAAAAATTAGCAATATTCGAGTCGTTCTTGAATTTACGCTTTAGCGATAGTCTTTTGAGTTAGTATTATCGAATTTATGTGCATGCAATATATTGGCCTAAACAAATTTATAAATTAACAAAAATTCAAATTTAAATAAGATAAGATCAAATTAGTTTGAATTGGTAGCTTCATTAATTACATATATCTATGACTAATTTAACCATATTTGCTATTTATAGGAGAAAAATTGTGCTACTACAGTATTTCCTTAATCATTTTTTTTAGAAAATATGCAACTGATTTTATTCTTGAATATATCCACTGTTGTTCAAAAATTCAAAATAAAATTTTAGATAGAATAATCATTCATAGTATTTTAATAAGAATAAAAAAAATTATTCATTTTTATTTAAACTATCACAATGATATGAAGATAAATAAATTATTCTTTTAATAATAAAGTAAAATTTGTGCAAAATAATCTTTTATTTGGAATTTCTCTCGTATTATGCCATATATACTGACATTTTTTTCTATTTTTTAATTTTGCAAGTATTATAGTACATATTGGTAGATATTTCAAAGAGAGAGATTGTTCGTTTGCAAAAAAAAATATTTCATTTAAATTTCTTTAATATACTATTTCTTTGTAATAATATTTTTTTTATCTTTTATAAATACTATTTTGCTATTATATGATTATTCTTTATTTTATATAGTGTAATATATATTGATAAGATTTCAGAAATGAAAATTTTATATAATTAAGAAACTATTGTCATTGAATGATATTATGTGGATGTATGGCATTGCTAAAAAATATTATTAATAATATAATAGGGGTCAGATGATGTGAGATTGTTTGACTCGGTACATATAATACAATCTTCTAATGTATAGCTCACAAATTGACAAGATCATGAAAATTTGAAATTATATGATAAATCACTATAATTTCAATATTTCATTGAAATAGTTTAATATTAATTTCATAACTCTTTTCATAGTGCCTAAATAAAATCCATAATAGGGATGATCCGATAATAGCAATATGATGCACCCAACATGTGACATATTCTTTAAATTTATGACTAACAGATAAATCGATATGATGAATTATATAATAATTTCTCTATAATTTTTAAACTCATATTATATTATACAGAAAATATTTGCAATCACAAGCTTCAAATGATATTCCAAATCACAAATACTAAAATAATTGAAGAAAATGAAATAAAAAATAGTGAACATACGAGATCCAAATTAAAAAAAATATATTGTATAAATTAGTTTTTGGGATAAAATAATAATTTAAAAATAAGTTATTGAAAAAATAAGTTTTTAAGAATTATTTTATAGATAAAAAACGTTAAGTATAGAATGAAAGTGGAAAATATAATATACTGGCAAAACTAATCTTTAAATGATTTTATAATATAATATATTATTATATTCTTTTCAAAATTAAATTTTATTGAATTATTATTAATTTAATTATAATATTTTCACTATCTTTTGTTCTTTTTTCTTTTAACTGATTTTTTCATGTTTTTTTTCAAACTATAAAAAGGATGATGTAAAAAATTTATTTTAATTTTTAAAATAAAAAAATTTATATTAGAAAAAATTCTAAGTATTTTCTTTTTAATATTTTGTTGAAAGTATTATATTCAATCCTTAATCAAATGAAGGATTATAATGTAAAATTGATATTCAACTGCAAATGATAGAAATCGACCAACATACCCCAATTTTGTATGTACAATGTTTGTTAATTAATCACTATCCATTTTTTATGTGTACAAACTTTATAAATTTTAAAAGCGTACTCGTTATATATTCCGTCTCAAGATAATTGAGTCGTATTCATTTTTGGGTTGTTACGGGATAGTTGGGTCATTTACTTTTTTGACAAAAACTTTATCTTCTCTCTTGCTCATACTCTATTCTCCCTTCTTTCTCTTACTACTGTATTTCATCTCTTACTTTACTTTCTCTACTTTAACATTTAACACATCAATTTCTTAATTTCTGAACCAAAAAGAAATGCCCTAATAACCGGGGAGTATATTTTAGTAGAGCCAAGTAGCATGAAAAAAATGCACATACGTTAGTCGGATATGATGATTGACCTGCCGTTAAAAAAATAGACAAAATATAAAATTTGTGATATTTAAGACAATTTTAAAGTTTTTGTAAAATATTAAAATTTGGCTAAATTTATGATTTTAGGAACCAATATCTCTATATTTTATAGCGACTTTCTTTATGTCGCGAATATCAACACTTCCATACTTGTAGGCTTGCCGCGTGCATATATTTTTATCTATCTATTTTAAAATTTGAACGAAATCAACATACGGAGTATTTATCTATCTATGTTTCAAAGGATTAAAATGGCCTTTGAACGCAGGTTTTTGAATCAACATAAGGATTAAAATTTCTTTATATAAGTACTCCCTCCGTCCCACATAATTTGGGACACTTTGACCGGGCACGAGTTTTAAGAAATGTAATGAAAAGTGAGTTGAAAAAGTTAGTGGAATGTGGGTCCCACTTTTATATATTAGTTTTATAATTAAATGTGAGTAGGAATGAGTTAGTGGAAGGTGGGGTCCACTACCAAAAATGGTAAAAATGAAATGGGTCAAATTATGTGGGACGACCCTAAATGGAAAACTGAGTCAAATTATGTGGGACGGAGGGGAGGGAGTAATAATTAATGTGATTAGTTTCTCAAAATGGGTTAAGTTTCCTAATTCCTATGGCCCCAATCTCCAAACCGTACATGATGAATTGGTCAAAATTAAGATAAACACCAAAACAAATATCATTAGTTTCTAAAAATGCCCAAAATAGCAATGACAGACGGGAAAAACCCGTCATTATCATTTGTCAACTTAAATAAACTGTTCAAATTTGCATGCCGCAATGATTTTTCATGCAGCAACACACCAAAGGTCAATCAAGTTTTAGCGAAAAGGAAATTCTCCTTTTTCTCGATTCTGCAATTCTAGAGAGAGAAAGGGGTATATAAAAAAAATATTATGAACTACAGCTAGATTTCTGAATTCAATGATTCATTTATTATTGCCGTCTGAGTTTGACCCCACCGACCTCACTTCAATTCACTTCTCTCTTCATTGAGGCCTTTTTGCCATTTCGATTTTGCTAATAACAAATTCAGGTACCTCTCTTCTTTAATCTTGGTTGCTAATTGCTATAGCTGAAAATCACGATCAAAATTCTGAATATTTTAGTGAAGAGCAGCATAATTTATGAAATATTAACAGATCCATCTGTGATTCTGGATTTTGAATTTTGGCTGCTTTTCTGTGAACTTTTTGCTGCCTGAAATTATTTATAAATTGGTCGCGTTCATGTAGTGATTTTGACTTTTTTGAGATTGAATATTTTGCATGAACTCAAGTGCTTCTCCATTTTCTGAGATTTATACCTCTGATTTCTATGTTCACACTGATATAAGAATTTGTTGTGAAAAAGATCTGGAAATTAGTACAAATCTCTGCCACGGGTAGTGCAAGGCTTTTTCTCTGAGGCTTTGGCTTAGATCAAGAGCTAATAATCTGTATTGATTGTTAGATTTTTCTGGTTTTGAGTGTTCATTTTGGAAGTTGTTCTCTGGAAAATTGAAAACCTCATTTAAATCTCTGCGGCAGGCGGTGCAAGGTTTGCTCTGAGGCAGAAATCCAGAGTCAAATATCTGTATTTGATTTTGGATTTTGAGTTTCTGGGGATTTCTGTGAGTTTTTGACGAAGAAGATTTAGATGCCACCCTCAATTTCTGTCGATACCTACTGATTACCAAAAAGGGGGTGTTTCTGTTTCTGCCTTCGCTATCATCAATAGTTTAGATTTGGCAGATTTAGCAGAAAATAGTTGAGGAGAGATGGGTTCATTTCCAGGGCATGCGATTCCTGGGACTTTGTTTCTAGTGATTGGTGTGTGGCACATGTGGTGCTCTCTAATCAGATATGCATCAAATCCAAAATCTTTCCAAGTCAGGGTTTGGAACCCTGTTCCTGGTTTTGATGGCAGGCTTAAGTACTTGGAGCTCTATGTGATTGCAATTGGAGCTTTCTTCGATCTATGCATAGAGTTTCTGTATTCTACCCATCTCAAGATCGTTGTTCATGGAGTCTTAAACCCTTCTCATATGAACGACTTTGAGCACTCGGGGATGCTGCTTATGTTCTTCATCTTTGGCGTTGTCGCACTTCTCTCTGAGAAGACGAGGTTTGTCTCCTGCGGTTTCTGTTAGATTTTGTTGCTTGTTGTGTTAGAGTGTGTTGTATTTTGAAGTCTTGATTGGAAAATAGTGTCTTGTATTTTGATGACTTGATTTGGGAAGAGAACATGAAACATAGATTGTGGTTCAACTAAACCCTCTCTAGATTTTCTTGAGAATTGCCTCATGGAGATCTTGAAGATTTGATAAGTTAACTTATTGGTTATTTGGCATGTGCAAATGAAAACTTCATGTTTGGGAATCTTTTCATTTGCTGCTTCTGTAGCAAATTCGAGTTCTTGCATTTCTTAGCATTGCTTAAACTTAGCTTTTGTTGTGTTTAAATATACAGCCATCTTCTTCTAGTTGCTCATAGGAATTTTGAGGTCAATTTGTATTAATATATAGATGAATATGTTTGTTTCTGTCTTGCTCCTTTCTCAGATACCTACCATTGCCGGAAGGCGCTTTATGCTTGGTAGCTTCAGCAGCATTCACAGCAGAGTATCTTTTATTCTATTTTCACTCTACCACTCACAAGGGCCTCGAAGGATGGTATCACTTCATCCTCGTCCTCCTAATCGGCCTCTGTATACTGTCGACTATCGCTGGAGCTCTCATGCCTACGAGCTTCCCAGCGGATTTATGCAGTGGCATGGCTATGACACTCCAAGGCCTTTGGTTCTACCAGACAGCGTTCACTCTCTACGGTTCAATGATGCCAGATGGTTGTTTGCTCAAGGACAACGAGGTCAAATGCCATTCCCCAGAACATGAAATCCGTGGTGAGTTGCTGGCGAATTTCCAACTATTCATTCAAGCTTTCAGTGTTCTTGTCGCTGTTGCTGGAGCGTATATCTATATCGAGCCAAAATACGGGCGTTCTAACTATATCGAATCACATGCTCTCGATGATGCCGAAGATCAGAATATCATTTCTTCAGACAGATGACATGCTTTTATTTTCCCTCAAAGTGGTTCACTTCTTCGATTCTCCACGAGGAGGGACGTAGATTGAGGATACTCTGTTTCGGACATAGATATACCAACACTCTTTATTACATGTTCATGGTGTTATGTAGTTTACATGTAGACCAATATCAGAGCCAAGGTTATAGCAGAATTGCAACATTTCCTTATTTCTTGTAGAAAATATCCTTCCGCTTAGAAATTATTGACCATTGTTGTGACACTGTATCTCTTTGATTTTTGTTGTATTGAACGTGTCCTGTGCTGGGCAATGGAGGCCAAGGAGGCATTACTTTTCAAGTATAATATCTTGTTTACTTTTGGTAGTATATTGTAATTTTCCTTTGAAAATTAATATCCTATTATTGAAAACATGGAATTAGAGAGATCCCGATAATAAGGAGTAACTTAATCATCTATCTTATTAATTAATCATAAATTCTAATCAAAGTATGATTAGTGTTGAATTCAAAAACATTACAGTACAAAATATTTGACTTGACCACAATTTGTGTTTTTTTCTTGCTTTCACAATGACTGTTGAATTCATAACACGTTGGAGGCATGAGGTTGAAATCAATCTTCAATTATAATGAGTTAAGAGATGATAAACATTTGTCGATCTTATTTCATCTTCTGTTTCACTTCACCTCAACAGATGATCAATTCCGCGAATGATGAGAAAACGAAAACAGTGCTAAGAGCGTTTGTTCTCGTGTTCAAAAAATCAAAAGCAGAGAATGAATGTGCAAGAATTCATGAAATTTCCATCAACAATGAAGCAGCGTGTACGAAACTCTCAATCAGTACTAATCAAATTGTTATGGTGTAACATGCATTGAAAGCATAGACCTGCGGTTCTCACCACATTCACGCCCACATGTGTAGCAGTGAAATGAAAATACCTAGCTAGTCACTTGGTCCATGGAAGAACAACATTACATACAACATACAAACTTGGAAACACACTTATTTAATAATTAAATGTTAGATTCTAGCAACAAGACGAGATGAAACTGAAGCTGCAAAGAGATGCAAATACAGATTTTCCTACTAGGAGTGTAACAAATACCTATATGTCTCCAAAACGCTAATTATGATAGGCGAGGGTCAAACTTGCTTAGTATGGGACGATGGACTCTATGAGCTCTTGCAGGGGTGCAAGTTCCTTCTTGTCAATCAGGTTAAATTCCTGCACAGTCAACACATACTATAGCTTCAGCAAGAAAAGGGAATTAATGCTCGATTATCAGTCGATTTCTGAAGGCCAACAGTATAAGCACTAACATAGAAATAAATCGAGCTTCAGCAGCATGAAAGGCCTTAAGTGATTTATATCTTACCATCTTAGAATAAAAAATTCAATGGAATAGTCATATTCACAACAATATATGTAATACCAGTAAGCAACCAAATCCAACGTTTTTACACCATTCTCATTTCAAATTTGTTTCAATCTACTCTTTTATTTTTCTAGTCAACAATTTATCTTATAGCATGTTACTGGCTGATTATGGGACGATGGACTCTATGAGCTCTTGCAGGGGTGCAAGTTCCTTCTTGTCAATCAGGTTGAATATACATTATTGGATAGCAAGAGAAAGTTAGAAACCATCTATTTAGAACCAACAAGTTTGTCACCTTAGGATCTACATAAAATAGAAACTGATCAAATAAGTAAACAGATAGAAAACTTACACATGTGAACAGTATAAAATGCTTGAAGCATGTATTAAGATGGGCCTCCTCTTTAAGACTCACAATCTTCTGAAAATGAGAGTGATATATATGCGCATATACACGGAAGAGACGCTTGAATATGGTCTTTACAACATCTTTAAAATTTGAAGGAAATGGTGCACCTGCGAATTTTTCTCTCATCAGTCATCAGAATTACTTATGATATTGTACAAAAGAAGGCAAGGAAAGGAGGATGAATAAGAGAGAGTGGTTACCACCATGCATAAAAGTAAAGCTACAGCACTATTTTACCCCAATAAAGACATAGTTGAGGCAGGACGCTATAGGCCTATAAACATCAAATGGCTTCTCTAGATAATGGTATATGGAAGGACTATACCTAGTCTTTGAGGAAATAAGGATTCATCATCTAACTGGCTCTCAATCCAGTCCATCAAATACTCAACATATTTAGGAGCTGAAACTTCAATAGGTTTCTTAATTTGCACACCATCAGCCCATCTGTACTCATACCTACAAAATATTTATGTTCATCAGAAAAACTTACTCTCATGTTCCTTTTTTTATACTATAAATTATGCAAAACGTTATAAGCATAACTAAACTTCCCCTGAAAGAGGATAAAGTGATTGGCAGCATGACATAAAAGATTAATAGGTTAACTAAAGTTTATCACCATGAATGTAATGAATGTCAACATGAATACAAACAATGGAAGAGTAAAGCTATAAATCCATGTAAATCAAGCCACACAGACTACTCTATGCAGGCAAGCAGCTTCCGAAGAAAAAAAAATGAACACATGAAACAGACTTGCCCATGTTTTTCAAATTTCCTTTCATCTGCAGTACTTTTTTATTCTGCAGAGCCCGTAAGGACTGTCTAGAAAGTAAAATGCAGATTAGTAAATGATATAGATATACATGGCCATACAATTATATTTATTTCAACCCAGCCAATTCCCAAGAAATTCAGTAGAATCCTCTGGAAATACATGCACTAACAAAAAGATCAAAATATTATTTTCCTTTTAGTTTCTTACATGAGAAAAACATCCTTAATACATATATTTGCAAACAACAACTTAAAGAGAATAATCAAGGTATAACATACTTAGGGCCAGCAGACATGGTAGGGCAGTTCTCAGGCGTACAGAACTCAGTGAGAGTGCCATAAAGCAGATTCACCTGGTTGAAGAAGTCCACAGCTGAAAAGTAAAAGTCATGAAGTTTTCAATTTTTAAACCACACAAAGAACCTTATAGCAGCTAAATCAAAGAGATTAAACAAACTATACTAGTATATGGTGCACTAATGCAATATTGCTGATATCATACAGACATGATGGCAGATGCATCAGTTTTCATCATTCCAATATTCTCTCCATCAGTTTAAATCCCTATAGACGCATATAATTGCACACATAGAGAGGAAGGAGGGAGGGAGGACAGAGATAATACTGTTGACAGCAAGCCATTCATTGAAGTCCTCTCCAGGTGGTAACCGTACAGCTTCTCTCAAGTTTCCACTACCTAACGTGGCATCGATATGCTGTCTCAGCTGTGCCCCCTGAAACAAATAAATTGAAAATTTAACCTTTATGGCAGAATGAGAAACAAAGTAAGCATAGTTTTCTTTGGAAAAAAATAAATAAGAATGCTAGTGTGAGTCAAGCAGTGATCTTGAAAACCAAGAAAATTGAAATAAAAGAGCTCGAGAAATAAATCACCTTACTGCCTGATGGTGCACTTTTTTTGGGGCGAAATGTTCTTTGGTTTCTGATCAGAAACAGTACATCAAACATTATTAGTAACAATAAAAAGTCCAGAAGAAAATCAAGTCAGAATATCACATAGAAAAAAATCATCGATTTGAGATAGCATTATCAATCTTACACTCAGGCACCATGGATCGTGCTGAGCCTATATATATCACAAGACAATTCACATCGATCCACAAAACGAAACAAACATTGCATCTCTGCCTACTTTCCAACTCCTGCAACTTGCAACGAATTGCATTGATTCATAAATCTCTATGCGCGATCACGCATCTCTTAACAATTATGAATCACGCAGCTTTCATTTTGATCAACAACCAACAACTAAGTGGCTTGATTAGCTTCAATCATATACGATTGTAACAAATTCTCTCGATTATGCATCCATTTCAATTTCGAACTTCAATATATGGAAGTCAAAATTATCTCCAGGAAAAAACACCCAAAAACACAAATAAGGTCACAAACAGTAATCGAGATGCAACGAATTCACCAGAAAAATGAAGCTTCGTGGATAAAGGATCTGAAATTAGGCGATCGCGCGACATTAAATCGAAAACAAAACCAAAAACAGGTAAATTGGGTATATTACCTGCCAATGCCAAAGAGACTCATTGCTTTTGGGAGGGAGAGACGAGAGAGCACCGACTCCACAAAAACAGAGCCAGGGACTTTGCTGCAATTTAAGAAAAATGTATTGTATCCTCCCCAATGTTAGAGCATCTCCAATAGCGGACGTCCGGTCGGACATCCGGTCGAACGTCGCGACGGGCGACCGGGACTTCCACCATTGTGGCGTTTAGGGTCGGATACGGACGTCCCGTGAGGACGTCGGGTGTCCTCGGACATCCCTGCGACGGGCGGGCGGACGTCCGCCACTGTGGCAAGGGTCGGACATCCCGCTCGGATGTCCGAAATTTCTTTTTTTTTTAAACTCTATATATACAGCTCGTTGAACTTCATTTCATTTGCACCACTTGTTGTTAACAAGTTTCTCTCTTCTTTTACTACAAATTTCATTTCTACTTTTAATGGAGAACGATAGGAACTCCCCGGCCACGAGCGAGTCGCAGACTCCGGCGTTTCCCATCGACCTGGAGGGAAACGTCAGCGGAAATGCGACAACGGTTCCGGCAATGGGACAGATGGGTGGAATGGGTGGGATGATGTCCCCTTATATGTACAATTGGATGGGACAGATGGGTGGTATGAGTGGTATGATGCCCAGGGCAGCCGGGATGGGGGGCATGACCCCAAATATGATGATGCCGGGGATGGGGATGGGGGGCATGACCCCAAATATGATGGGGATGGGTGGGATGATGCAGGGGATGATGCCGGGGATGATGGCAGGGATGATGCCGGGGATGATGCATGTGGGAGGGGGTGGCAGGGGCCCTGAACCACTAGCGGACGATGTCTATCGGCCGGTTGTGGATACGCAGTCTACTGATACCCCTTCCACTTATGTTCCGGATACTCAGTTCACCGGCATAGAAACTTTCTCTTTTGAGGAGTTGGGGATATCTCCAGTCAGGCAGACGCCCGATGATGTGGGCGGAGGCAGGGGGAAGGGACGTGGCAAGGGCAAGGGGAAAGCCCCAGGGTCTTCCTCACGAACGGTGGCAGAGGAGGAGGATGAGGAGGAGACGGGAAAGAGGACGATCTGGAGCCAGTGGGAAAACGTCGCGCTTGCGAAGGCTTGGGTTGCAATAGTCGAGGATCCCTATGTCGGTGCCAACCAGCATATTGACAGACTGTGGCATCGGATCGCTGAAGCCTACCACACACACAAACCGGCTGGGGCGAAGCGTCGTGTTCCCGAACAGTGCCGGAAACAGTGGGAGCGGTTGAGGCCTAAGCTTAGTCAATTTGCTGGCCTCTACCAAAACAACCTCCGCCAGGCAAGCAGCGGTATGTCCGAGGAGGATGTCCGGAACCGTGCCTTTGCTCAGTACCCTGACAGAGCCTTGAAACTCAAACAATTCGACCAGTGGGATGCCTTTCTCGTGGTGAAGGATTCCCCAAAGTTTTGTGGGGGGGTCGAATCGGGCTGGGCGAAGCGGACGAAGATCAACGCTTCCGGTGAATACAGCAGCAGTGCTGGTTCGCACGAGCTCCCGGAAGCCGACGAAGTGTCCCCGCTACCGCAATCAGACTCTCGCCGTCGTCGTCGCCCGGTTGGGCAAAAGGCTGCGCAGCGGAGGGCTAGGGGAACCAGCAGCGGTAGCGGGTCGTTCGAGGTCGAATCGGAGGCCCCCGCTCCCCAAGAAGATATCGACCGCCTCGCCCACGCGCAGTTAACGACAAGCTTGGTCCGAACCATGCATAGGTGGCATAGCACGACCGATCCGCTGTACAAGAGGATGCTGAAGGATGTCATCGATGGATGTCGGCGCGATTTGGGGATGCCCCCCATTGGAGATGATGGCGCCGAGATTAGCGGAGGGGACGACGGGGGCGGCACGGGCGACGGTGACGGCACGAGCGACGGGGGCGGCACGGGCGACGGTGACGGCACGGGCGACGGGGGCGGCACGAGCGACGAGGACAGCGCGGAGTGAGCCGGGGATGTTGGATTATGTATTTTTCTTTTTTTGAATGACTATGTATTTTGCTTTTTTTCTAACTATGTTTTTTTATGTTTTATGAATATGTATTCTTGCCCGTATTTTGCTTTCCCGTATTCCGTGTCAAAATTATATTTCCGTTTTTACGTAATTAAAATATTGTGATTTTTTTTATTGCGGGATGTCCTAGTGGGAAGGGCGATGGGAAGGGCAGATTGTGCAGGGGATGTCCTAGTGACGTGGCAGTGGGATGGGAAGTCCTAGTGACGTGGCAGAAGGTGTTTTTGGGATGTCCTAGTGGATGTCCTAGTGGGATGTCCGCCCACTGGCGATGCTCTTAGAGCATTCACACTGCTATGGATATCCGGACTAACACTAGCACATCCCAAAAACTCCTTCTGCCACGTTAAAGACACATCACTGCACTGCCACGTCATAAGGACATCCCACTGCACAATAGTGGACAAGCGCTGGGCCATCCCAACAAACAAATTCACAAATTCACAAATAAAGAATTAAATTTCAACATGAATACGAGGAATGCATTCATAATTTCATTAAATAAAAAAAACATAGTTAAAAAAAATACATAATTAAAAAAAATAAAGCATAGTTCAACAAAAAAATTACATTATACCTATCAACGTGCACCCCTATACGCCCACAACTCTTCAATTAAATCCTTCTGGAGTCGAATATGGGCTTCTTGTTGGCGCATGTCGGCAAATGTTTGGACCCGTCCGGCTGCATCATGAGGCATCCCCATTCGTATATTGGCGGTGGCCATGCCATGGCTTGGACTGGCAGCGGCAGCATCTTCATTGGCCCAATTAGTCAGTTCTGGACCTTCTTGTTCGACGATCATGTTGTGCATGATAATACATGCGTACATGACATCAGCAATGCAGTCCTCATACCACAAACGTGTTGGACCTTTCACCACCGCCCATCGAGCCTGGAGCACACCAAAAGCCTGCTCCACATCCTTGCGGCACGACTCTTATCGTTCCGCAAAGTAGATCTTATTTGGATCTAATGGGCATCTGATCATCTTTCCAAAGACGGGCCACCTAGGGTATATCTCATTCGCCAAATAGTAGCTCATGTTGTGCTCGTTGCCGTTGGCGACGAAACTGATGGCTAGACCAACACCTATGCACTGCTCGTTGAAAAGGGGGCGAAGACTGGAGGACGTTGACGTTGTTGTTTGACCCGGCTACCCCAAAATACGCATGCCAAATCTATAGCCGGTAGTCAGTCACGAATTCGAGGATCATCGTCGAGTTCTTGCCTTTGAAGCAGGTCGTGTACATCCCTTTCCAGGCGGTGGGATAATTCTTCCATTCTCAATGCATACAATCTATGCTGCCTAACATCTCGGGAAACCCGTGCACCGACCCGTGCATATCTATTAGATTCTGGTAGTCTTCGGGGGTAGGCTTACGAAGATACGTACCCCCGAAAATCTCAATGACGCCCTAACAAAAATACATGAGACATTCGCGGGCAGTTGTCTCACCGATGTGGAGGTACTCGTCTAACATGTCGGGGGGGCCTCCGTAGGCCAATTGCCTGGTTGCGGCAGTGCACTTCTGTATAGGCGAGTGACCGAGTCTGCCAATCGCATCCTCCCTGAGTCGGAAATACGTGTACCGACGCTCTAAAGCGTTCATGATACGCATAAATAGAGTCTGGTGCATCCGAAAACGCCGCCTGAAAAACTTGTCCCAAACCGCGGCTGCTCAGAGAAATCGTCGTGGTCGCGGGGTATATACGCTCGATGTTGGACGGGGCGAGGTACCACCGCCGCCTGCTGCGCCAGCTGCAATTGCGCTTGTATTAACCGATTTATCTCCGCGGACGTATAGGCCCACAACTCTTCGTTAATTCGCCGCCTAACGTCATTAGCATCCCCACCACTACCACTAGCCATCTCGGGATGTAGAGAGAAAGAAGAGAAACTCTTTAAAAAATAAGTGGTGCAAATGAAAATAAAGTGCAACGAGCCGTATATATAGAGCGCGAGGGCGAGCGAAAAAAACGACGGACGAGCGCTCGTCCGTCTGGCTCGTCCTCGAGCCGCTCGCCGCGCCTAATGGTGGACGAGCGCGACGGACGAGCGGCTCGCCGGTCGCTCATCCGCGAGCTCATCCACCACTATGGATGCTCTTACTAGTACTACTAATTGTTAGAAGATATTGGAAGATATTAGAGGATATCACGGGAAATCAAGAGAAGATATTCAACCTAAAATAGAGGAAGCAATTAATGTAAATTAGGTTTACCATTTGTAGATATTGTGTAGCCTATATAACAATGTAATCTCTATCGTCTAAAATACAGTGAATAAGAATGATACAGATTACCAATCCTTTCGTTTAACACTAATATTTTGTTACTTCTAGTAAAGTATATTTTAATTTTGGACTATACCTAAAAATTAGTTACAATTCAGAGCATCCGCAAGTCACAATGCATTTAAAAAATCGTGTCCCGTCTCGGCGAGACGAATAGGGAGGAAATGTGTTGCGGTTTGTCTAGTCACGTACCCACCCACGTGGCGGTCTCTGCGTACATATGTGAAACCCACTATTATTAGAACATTTCTTTCTTTGATAGAAAACGGAAATTAACAGTATATAATTATAAAATTGTTCTACTTTCCAAAATATAATTCTATTATATTACCATTTTTTCAATTTTATTTTTTCAATTTTTTCATCCAAATCATTAATGATAATCATCCATAAATATCTCATTATTCACATAATTTAGAGATTGTGGTATCATCGGCCATCGAAAATCATTCACCTTCGCTCAATTCACGGTCTCCTCATCAAGATTTGCCTATACCAGATCCTCCTCTATTCCTCTGTAACTCAAGCAATACGGCAAGAATCTGACAACAATTATAGATTTGGTCCTTACCCACTAATAGAAGCCATTAATATTCTCGATTATAGGTCTGCTCCTTACCCAAACATAGAACTTGCAATCCTTAGTATTATGAATTCTATTCAGATGCGAGGCCAGCACGACCAGACATCCTTCCGTTCTTGAATCAATCAATAAAACTTTTATTATAAATTGTTTTCCAAAAACCTTTGCAAAACTATTCACTCCCTCTATTATGACAAAAGAAAAAACTTTTTCATTTCATAGAAAGACTAATTAACCGTTGTTAAATTTAATTTAAAAACAAAATGTTTGTAGTATTCAATTCGCAAATTCAATAGCACCTCTTTTTCAATGAGATTTTTTTTGCACTAGTATGGAGTATTTTGTTACTATTATTGGGCCCGTAATAGCTCTCTATTTGAATGGGAATTTGAAAGTGTTCTCTAGCATAAAATTTTTGTTATGCGTTTTCGGTAACTGCTCATTTTCCTTTACTATTATTTAATTATAAAATAAAAAAACTTTTCACTTTTTTATGTGTTAAAATTGCAATAAAAACCCTAATATGATTTTATAATAATTCTAAGAGTGAACTACACTAATAGTACCTAATCTAGTCGAAAATGCATTAATGGTCTATGGAAAAAAATTTATAGCCTATTTGGTCCTAAAAATTACATTTTTGGTACCTGTCGGTCTTTTATACCCCTCAGCATTTGGAAAATCTCCTAAATGCCATGGAGGGCATTTTCGGTAGCTGAAAATTACAATTTTGGTACCTCTTCAATCATACAATTATTTTAGAGCATCCACAGTGGTGCAGATGTCCCGGCAAACATCCCCGCGGACATCGCAAAAACAACTCATGTCACGTCATAAGGACTTCCCACTGTACTGCCACGTCATAAGGACATCTCACTGTACAGTGGCGGACATCCCGACAGAGTTCCCACAATAATAAAAATTCACAAATTCACCAAATTAAACAATTTACGAAATTAAAATTTCGACACAAATACGGAGAAATTGCAACCACTTTATTTAATAAAAAATAATAAAATAATCGGGACGTCCGCGCGGACGTCTGTGAAGTCAACGCAATGGCGGACGTCCGCAAGGACGTCGCGACGGACGTCCCGGGAACGCTGCGGAACTCCGGTGTCCGCAGCGGACGTCCGTATCCGCGTCACCGCTGCACAATGGCGAACGTCCCGCGCGGAACTCCGGCACGCCGGCCAGACGTCCGCCGGGACGGGCGCCATTGTGGATGCTCTTGAACATACATAAAAGCACCTTTTACAACAAAAATATTTTCTTTTGAATTAATTCACTTAATTTTTTAAATAATTACTTGAATAATGTATAGATTAAGCTTTATAATGAAAAATTTACTACAGTTCACTTTAATATTTTTAGTAAAAAAATGTTACTTGCAAGAGTTCACTTTAATTTATGTTAGATATAATTCACTTAAATTTTAATTATTATATTTAAAAAATATTCTTCACTATACTATATTTTAATTAACATAATAAAAATATTTATTTGTCACTTAAGTATAGTAACATTTAAATATTTAAGTAACATTTTTAAAATAAAAATTACTATAATTCACTATAATATTATTTCTTCTCAAATTTAAATAATTTTAGTAAAATTTTAAGTAAAAATAAATCCCACAAATAATTTTCTATAATTCAATTTAATATTTATATTTAAAAATGTTACTATTAAATATAATATTTTCTTCGCAAGCATATAGATTAATATGTATAAAATAATATTTAATTTTAAAAATAAATAAAACATAATTAAAACATATGGTTTCTTATTTAAATTTTTGAAATCACAAAGCATCAAATATTATTTAAATGAAAATATAATTGAGTTTATAAAAGAAAATGGTGATGGAAGAAAAAATTAAAAAAATTAAAAGGAAAGGTCCAAAATGCGTCAGATCTTTAAATATTCATACTAGTAGTGCCTAATGTTACTTTAGTCTTATTGTACCAAAACTGATATAAATTTTTTTAGAGACCATTAGTGCATTTTTCGACAAGATCAGAGACTGTTAGTGTAGTTCATTATAATTCTTATGACATTTATGTTAATACTCTCAAAACTCCCATTTTGTAGGTATAGACAGAGGTATACATTTTCATCAGACACGTGACCAGATAAAATTTAATTTTGTCGTAGTAATATTTATTATCATAAGTACTACTACTTGGCTATACATTAATAAGAATATATATTTTCCATCACATTCAATACTCCAATAAATGACTAAATTGACATATAAATTATAATCCATATACTGTTTGTCAACTATTAACCATTTGAATATAAATAGCAAAAGCATAGAGTATTTGAGTAAGTTTGTAATAGCAATTAATTAAAATTACTACTCCATAAAGAGCTAAATTCACATAAATATTATCAATACTCATTTTTTTCTAGTGTATTTAGGCATATGTATGAAAATAGCAAAAGCCAAAATGTATTTGAATAAGTTTATGAGTAAAGAAAACGACAAAGGTTGCCAGTTGCCCAGTGTTTGTCTTGATACGGTAGCAAGTAAACTAGCACTGGACCACCGCCAACGCCACCGCCGAAGCTACGACTACTTCACGGCCTCCCCCAGCCCCACCCCGTCGCAGGTTGCCCCCCCTTCTCTCATTTATTTTTCTCACGTACGCTAATGCATCACCACTTCTCACTTTGTCTCACTTTATTTCCTCACCCACCACATTTATTCCCCCAATTTATGCTCTCAGATCCTTCTCCCTGTTTTTACTAACCCTAGATCTGTCTGTCCCCGCTGCAGGTGAACACTCTCAGTCTCACTCTGTGTGTATGGGGTTGGGGATTGCTTTTTCTTCTCAATTTTTTTTCCGATTTTTAATTTTCCCTGCCTCTTTGATTGTTCAGATTCTGATTGCATTATGCGTGCGTGCGTTTCTGTTGCAAAAAACGTGCACGGTTTAAGCTTAGCTTAGCTTTTTTTAATAGAAATTGATACAAATTTCTCATATTGAACCCTAATTCAGCCTCTTGAATCACTATTGCAGTAACAAGGAAGATTTAAGAAGAAATGCTTTCATGTTTATGTTTTGCCTAATTCAAAGTTTACTATCGTTGTTGCAGGTTCCTTAGTTAGTGCTGCTGTATTTGATCGGTTTACATAGGGGGGAGTGTGTAGTTGAGAGGAGGGAGGATGAGCGAGAAAGCGCCAATCACGGTGGTGGGAATGGGGGCGGAGCTGGGGTATGGGGGGTATAGGGCACCGCCATTCACAGATGTGCAATGGAAGGAGCTGGAGCAGCAAGCCATGATATACAAGTATATGGTGGCTGGCTTGCCGGTGCCACCAGACCTCGTTACGCCTATTCGTCACAGCTTCGAGGGACTCTACGCCCATCTCTTCAACAATCCTGCATGTAATGGCAGACTTCTTGATATTTGTCTTTGCATCCTATGTGTAAAGAGATGATAACTAACTCTAAGATTTATATGCATGTCAACAAGCTCAAGTTGAGTGTTTAATTTGAAGCCTGCCTGCTTATGAGTAGTTGCCATTCTCTAGTGTGGAAATAGTTGTATTTCTATGTGTGGTAACTAGTCAGATTTTGTTATGTGTAAGTTTCTTCTCATTTATTGGCTGCTGAAATTTGTTTAAGCTTTCGTGTTACACAATCTGAGATTTGCAGCATAAATGTTTTCTTCATTGTATGGTATCTATGTGGAGAAGAATTGCTTATATTGAGTCTGAATCAAAGATTTTTACTCTATTTGTTGGGATGTGGATTAGCTCCTTCCTATGCTAAGATGGTTGGTTGTCAGGCGTAATTTGGATAATAAGTGTTTAGTGAAGAAATGCTCTGCGTGATTGAGTGATAAAGAAATGTGTTAAAGTGGTTTGAAATAAATGAGTTTCTTGTGATGGAACATTTACTTCTTGTTTGTTTGTTCTGGTACACTAAAATGCATTTTTTGACGCAATCTAACTATTCTTCATTCAGTGGGCTATTGTTCCTACTATGGCAAGAAGTTTGATCCTGAGCCTGGGAGATGCCGGAGAACTGATGGAAAGAAGTGGAGGTGCTCGAAAGATGCACATCCTGACTCAAAATATTGCGAGCGGCACATGCACCGTGGTCGCAACCGTTCAAGAAAGCATGTGGAATCTCAATCTACATCGCAGTCCATGTTGACTGCAGGATCTCACTCCTCTACTGGGGGCAGTATAAACCGCGGAAGCTCTCAACAGATGCCATTGTACTCTGGTGCTAATTCTGAAGGATCATCTGTTGGGAGCAATGCAACAAAGTTGCAGATGGGACCGTATGGCATCAGTGGCAGGGAATTCAGGTACTACTGACTTAGTGATGCTTGAGATTTTAGTTAAATTGTAGACTACTAACAGTAATTTTATTTGGACAAACACTCGTGCGCGCGTTCCTTGTGTGCATTGATTATCTTAAGTGTTTAAGGTATTAACTATTAAGGATTGGTTATGAATTAATTAGAGTAATTAATGCATTGTCTTTGTGGGCACATGATGTGGTGGAGCACACAAGAGACCACCCCTTTTATTTGAACAACAAATATAGCTTGATGTTCAACCTACTGCATTAAATGAATTGTTAGCTTGTCGCTGTCGGTGGCCTATGGTTTTTGTTGTGCATACTCATGATCTAAAGAGCATGGCATATAAGTTATGAACACCATTTCCGTAAACCATTAATGAACCTCTGTTAAATATTAACCAAGTTGTTTCTAACTTGGCTGGTCCAATGGGTTATGCATTACTGAGACTGTTGATCAATGCGATACAATTATTGTACTTGTGTTGGGATGGCTCCTGGTCTGCTAGTTTTGCTTTACTGATTTACTGATATTTACCTCTTCTATCTGTGGGATTAGGGACAGGCTAGAGTAGGTGATGAAAAAGGAACTTGTAAATCTTGATGAGGATTATGAATACATGAGATTAGTGCATAAATTTGAAGCATTCAATAAATTGATTCATATGGAAAAGATAAATACAGATATGACAAGGTTGAACTTTGAGGATACATGATCAAACAAGTTTTAATATTGGAATAATATTTTTATGCAGACATATCTATCTTATCACATTTCTGCAATCACTTGATCCAACCCTCAGCAATGAGAAGCTATATGTTTCTAATCTCTCTGGTTTTTTTTATGATGCTTGCTGGCGTAGTTTCACACAAGAAGCTTCTGGAAGGACGGGAGGTCTGGGTTTAGGTCCTAGTGCAGGCAGCGGCACATGGGGTCTCATGCCTTCTCAAGTTTCTTCGAGCTCCTTGTTCAAACAAGGATCCAACTCCCGGATGCTAGCCAGTTCTTATACACCTCATGCTCATGAGCCCGTCTCATCAAAACAGCAGCACCACGGCCTTTTCGGGAGTGATATCAGTTCACCAACGACACTGAAGCAGGAACATCTTTTCTTCAGCGAGTGGCCTACGACCAAGGAATCATGGTCCAATCTTGACAACAATGGAACAAACGAGAATGCCTTCTCCTCGACTCAGCTGTCCATGCCCACTCCTAGGACATCCTCTGGTTTTACTTCAGCAACTGCTTACTCTCCAAATGGTGAGTTAATGTAGTCATTTATTACTTTATTTGTTTATTTAGTTATGGAAGAGTTTACTAAAACCTTGGGTTTTGTTGATAGCAGACGCTTGAAGTTGGATGATGAGTTGGTACTGCTTGGTTTTGTAATCTCCATCATGTACCATAATAAGCTATCATCCCTACTAAACACTGGATTATGTCACTATCGGTATTTAGTATTCCTAAAATCGACTGCTTGTATTATTGTCCAAATAAATATTTTGATGACTAGTGTTTTACTTGCCTTTCGCTTATCCATGTATACATTTATTTTGCTATTCTTTTTATGGAAAAAATGCCTAGAAAATTAGAATTAGAGGCACACTTGGATGCGGTGCATTGAATTCAAAATTGTAATAATAAATTGAAATTTAGGAATTAATAAGATCTAATGAATTCTAGTTGGGACATTGTACAACAAAAAGCGCACAAGCTTTAATTATGTTTTATACTATATCTCTTGGCTACGTCGCTTTGATGTATGATGTATCCGCAAATAATGCTGATACTTCGAAGCTAATTTTTTGCATTCCAAATATAGAATTATAAATGTATTTTCCATTTTAAGTACACTAGCACCTAATATATTTCACTTTATTCAACATTGCAAATCACAACATCGAGAAGATATGACTATGCTGCATAAACCGTCAGTTACTCAGTTAGTGACTAAATTATTGAGCGTGAAATTACAATAGGGAAGGGCAACTCTGACATAGATTTAAAAAATTCTCAATTCATTTTTATTTTAATATCAGATGGATATCTTGAAAATACAATTACTAGTTGAAATATAACTAAAACGATAAAAAAGTAAATATATATAGTACTTACTACTTAATTTACAAAAAAACCATATTCACTTGGTGTAAGAATTATACTGTATTTGACTAAGTACTAGTATATTTTAGTTTGAAAGAAAGCCAAAATGTACTGCAGTCGCATTTACAATATTTCTAGTGTCAGCCCCAGTCTCTAGCCTGAGCATCTGCTAACTTTCTCTCGTTCAATTCTTGTTTGCACCTTAGCAATAAAGAGTTGATAACTAGTTGACTAGGTGCATTTCACTAGTGTATTGCCTTTCTGTTGAATAATTTATAGCAAATATCTTCTTTGAGGATGTTTAGTTTGCAAGATTGTATCTCAAGATTAAATAAATAGTGTGTTTGATTTAAGAGATTCTATCTCACAACTCAATCGAAGATGTATAATCTTGTGATAATTGGTCAGGACTCATGATCAACCCTCTCCAATTAAAATAATCTCACAACTTAATTATAGATTATATCTCGATACTATTTTATCTAGCAAACGGAACACACCTTATTTGAATAATGCATATGGCAAGAAATGTTTAAATATTTAGAAAATGGATTTGCTTGTAAGTTGTAAGACTTAATGTGTAACCAACCAAACTCTCAACCTGAACCCACCCCAACTTCAAATTCTGTCCCCGTAATAAATGATCCGCAAAAGTTTACATATAATCATAAATTACAGAACGACTGAGAATTCTAATCTACACCAAATGGGAATTTCAACTAGTAGTAACCCTCAACAAGGATTAACAAAAAGAGAGAGACTGGTAGTAGCACATGCCTATCAGCATAACCTGAATCATTTCCTAAATCCTCAAACTCAAAGCTTTATGCGCCTATCCCTCTACCAATTCATCTCTCATCTCAGTAGAAATCAAACCTCTGAAAGAACGCCGCCTACGAAGAAAGGAAAACAATTCGCAAACAAATCCATCAGAATTCACATGCCGAATTTCAAAAGAAATTTCTTGTGGTTGCATTCCAACATCTCACTCAAGCTACACTCTATGCCCTTTCGTGTCAGTAGCTTATGCCTAGACTCTAACTTCCCCTTCAAACCATGCCTAAAGAACTCGGGATATTCTGCCACTTCGTTGATTTGCCTTCCCATTACCTGTTCCAAGAACTTGATTCTTGGTCCCAAGGAGTTACTTGCGCTCTTGATCAGAACCGGAGGATACCCGCCTACCACTGCCGCTATCTGGCTTGGACTGAAACCCCATGATTCAAGGTACATAACATTAGGCCTTAGAGTTTTGTCAACATCCCGACATAGAATTTCTGGGAAGTTTATTGCTGCTCTTTGGAGCTGAGACTCTGTTAGACCTAGTGATCTTAGATACTCACAAGTTGGTATTAGCCGTTTCTCAACACTATAACCCATGATAAACGGGTGTTTGACCAGAACCTTACCGATCATCCCATCTTTGGACAGACCAAGGCCAGCAAGGAAATCCACCATCTGAGAAAGTTTGGATTCAATGCTGTAACTTATGATCCTAGGGTTTAACAGGATCATTTTGCCAAGTTGCTTTTCAGGAGCACCAAGACCTTCAAAAAATGCAAGAAGGGGGCAGAGCTTCTCTTCTAAACTGTGCCCGAGTATATGTGGGAATTTTGTTATGGCAGAAGCAACCTCCTTTGGTTTTGTCCCCAATGTTGCAAGGCACTGGATCATCGGCACAAGTTTGTCGTGCAAGTCAAGAGTAAGAATCTTGGGACACTTCCCAATAACCACGGGAAGTTTCCTCTCTGGTATGCCTATGCTTTTCAAGTAGTCCCAAGTCTCTGAGGCCCTCTCCCTGTCGACATCACTAAGCTGCTTGCACTTCTTCGACATATCATGGATACTTTTATCATCAAAACCTCTGTCTTTGAAGAACCACATCATGCCACTACCCTGGAAACCTGTGTCCATCTTCCTGTTGGATTATTAAAAGCTTCAGAGATAACATTCTGAAATCAACTACTATGAAACAGCTTTCAAACAAAAATTCACATAGATGGCAAAAGCATTAAACCAAGGCAAGCACGCTCTTCTTCATATGTGATCTACCTCACACCATAGCAAAATTCTGTGACTACAGCCTTTCTATGGCTTATTGAAGACCAAAACAGAACAATGTCAACAAATCAAGCTCTCCATTATACCTTACACATAAGAAAATACTATATCAGGTCAATGATATGTATACAGCTTCTACGAACAGGTCAATTTACGCTTGGTTTCTACTTACTCACATTCTACCAAATTTTAAGAAGCAAAAATTGCAGAATACTACATTTATGACATTAAGGAAGGATACGAAAGAAGGAAGCAAACCACAACAAATAATCGTGCAATAAATTCAATCAAAGCCACCATTTCATAAAATTGTAGGCAAAATTTGCAGCGGACTTGGGTTCCTTGTAATTTGTAAACACACCAATAAACACCTTATGCTCTATTCATGGAGCAAACTCCGGTTCATTCATCAAAATACAAAACTACACCAAAAAATACACTTTGCCAAGTTTGGAGCAATACGGCATCAAATTCAAGCGATTTTCAGCTACGACGTCAATAATTTCCAGAAGATTTTTCATACATTTCGAACTCGATTAGGCAAAAGTTTCCAATATATGTTATACCAACGAATCTCGAGTACTTACTCTAATTTACAAATTAAATGAAGTCAATGAAATTCAGAATCGATACCATTTCACGAAATCGTCGAGAAACACCGGTAGTTTCAGCAAACAATAAAATAAAAATAGAGCTGAATTTCAAGAGGAAATCGAACAAAACGGTACCAAACTCGAGAAGCATAAGGAGGAGATATGCGACAGAACAGAAAAGGACTAACCTCCGCGGAGGAAGCAGCGACGCAAGGCGGCGAAAAGGGTGATTGTGGATAGCCGCGATAAGGCATTTTATCCGCTGCAATTCTTTTTTTTTTATTTGTACCCTTAAAATTATGGTCAATTGATAATAATTTTACTAACTCTTTCTAATGAAAATACTATATAAACTATTTTTATTTTTATTCTATTAAGAGTATAATCCTCTTTTGGTCCTAAACATATGACCGAGTTACGATTTTGGTCTAAAATATTCACTTTTTGAAAATCGAGTAAAAACATACGAAAACGCTCTCGAATAGGTCCTTTCTTGAAAGAACCATCAATTATCGACGGTCAACCGTCAATTAGCGAAAATTTGACCCGATTAGCTGATTTTAATTACTGTAGCTAATTTAATTTTTTTTTGTTTTTTCGGATTTTACAATTTAAAATCCTAAATGAAAATAGTGAAAATGGGGTAATATTAAACACAAATTCCAACACTTCATTTCATTCAAATTTCTCTCCCTTTCTCCCGCTCATTCTTCTTCTTTTTCCTCCCCAAGAACCCTAATTTTTTTTCTCCATCTCTGCAACAACCAAACACCTTCGAACATGGGCCGTTCGACGTGCAGTCGGGACTCCGTCGACAACGACCGCGTTCGTGACTTCGGAGACCTCCGATTTAGCTACGCTTTCTGCTACTGTAGGAAGACGGCAGCACTTCGTATTGTCACCGGACAAGGCAAACCGTCGAGGGGGAAGCTTTCCTTCGTATGTGAGAGGAAGGAATGCAGTTTCTTCAAGTGGTGCGAGCCAAATCGTGATGTCGAAGCTCGGGCCTATTCTTCGTCAACCTCAGTCGGTGGTGTCGATTTTAAGGATTTGGTATTGAATTTAACCGAAATTAAGGATAAAATCTAGAAATTAGTGAATGTTTTGAGATATGGTCTTTGTTTTGTTGTTGTTGTAATACTTGTTAGTAGGTTCAAGTAATTTGATGGTTTGATGGAGTGTTTGAAAACCCTAAATTTTTATTCATATTTGAATTTTGAAGTGAATCCTTCATAATCTTCTTAGAAAAATTGGCAGAAATGTTTCCATTTGGTCCTGAATATTTAAGCACGCCAATTGCAGACTTACAAGTACAAAATTTTGTAGTTGATGTTGGTTTCATACGTTATGTGATTGCTTCTTCGTATGTGATTGTTTCTTCGTCGACTATGTCAATAAACTAACATCAAATCGAACCAATAAATGGACAACAAAATACAGTACAAAGTGGTCCTTCATATTCATTTTTTACTTTGAATTGGTTCTGAACATTTAAGCACACCAATTGCAGACTTACAAGTACAAAATTTTGTAGTTGATGTTGGTTTCATATGTTATGTGATTGCTTCTTCGTATGTGATTGTTTTTTCGTCGACTATGTCAATAAAATGACATCAAATTGAACCAATAAATGGACAACAAAATACAATACAAAGTGGTCCTTCATATTCATTTTTTACTTCGAATTGGTCCTGAACATTTACACGATCAAAAAACTATTGTCATAAGGTACTGCATCAATCCTACCACCAGCAAAGCTTAAAAACAACCACAGTTACATCCACACAAAAATATTGTCATAAGGCAATGTATCAACCTTAACACCATCAACAACCAAAAACCATCAAAACCCAAAAACATCAAGACCAAGTATTCATTGTATTTCTTACACAACATGACACGATTTTTAAAGTAAAATGGCAACATCAAACACCCTTCTCCTTGCTGTGTGTTTTCTTCTTCGCAGGAACAAAGGAGGCAGCAGCATTTGAGGAGCCGGGTTCTACAAACATATCTGCAACCTCACTTGAACAACTTGCCCTATTGTGGCCGGGTTGGTGGCACAACGTACAAGTCGGTTGTTCTTTATCACGATTACGCTCCTTCCTAACCGTTTGCCCTACAAATAGTTTTGGCCCTACAAATAGTTTAGAAAAGAAGTGTTATTGATTATGGTTTACAGTTGAATGAAAATAGTTCAAAAAAGAAGTTATACCTTTCGGTTTGCCCAATTGAATGCCTTGGGGACATCTCCTTTTGTTGTGTCCTTTTTCACCACAAAGCTGACACTTGTACTCCGACATCAGCCCCTTCCTCGACATTCCCTGGCGTCCATCCTCCTCATCCCGGACTGTGACAACTTGACGGGCTATCTTTGCTTCCTTTGCTTTGGCCTTGCTTCTCCATTCGGATGTCCGGGCAATCACGTAAGGTCTGGTGGAACGATATCGGGATGGGGATTCCTCGGCCACATATCTGGTCCATGTACCAGGTAGATGACGGGCGCATACACCAATTGTAACATCTCCGTTGAGTAGCATTTAGCTACAAAGGAGTCCACATCCTCGTCTGTCATCTCAATAGCAGCAATTGCGTGTTGGCACGGTAACCCGATCAACATCCAACGCCTACAGCTGCAACTCCGATCTCATATATCATCCACGAACTGCTCATTGAATTTGGTGTTCACCTGATACACCCATTCACCAGCCTCTCTCACCATACAATCTCCAATCTTTTCCTTTATCTTCTCAAGCTTCCTCCTTATCTTGGGCCCGACACAATCCTCCAACTTTGCAGCCATCTTCCGTCGGGAGGTGAACTTGTCCATCAAATACATGCAGATGCATTCCAGCATGCCATACAAGGGCTTCTCCCGCGCAAACAATAGGACTCTGTTGTAACATTCTGAAATGTTGTTGACTAGAATGTCACAATTGGCCTCAAAACCAAAGAAAGCTCGGCTCCAACTCTCCTTGGCAGTGTGCGCGGTAAGCCACGTGTGTGCAGCCGTGTTCAACCCTTTCACTTCCTTCATGACCTTGTCGAAGGCGTATACGTTTGTTGCACGGGTTGCTTCCCAAATCTTGTCTTTTAGCGTTGGGGACGAGAAAACCTTTTTGAAGTTGTTGTGCATATGCCACACACAGAAGCAATGTTCGGCATTATGGCAGCAGCTTCGGACGACATTGATCAGGCCCTGCCCATGATGAAGAAAAAAGATTAGCTAATAGTTAACTGACTACTTTACAATTTAATTCGGTACCTTCTGTCTATCGGAGATGAATCTCCACTTGCTCGAATCCTTGATGTCCAAATCCTTTACCAACAAATTCAAAAACCAGCTCCAAGTATCAATGTTCTCAATGGCTACAACACCATATGCGACGGGAAAGATCTGATCGTTCGGGTCTAATCCAATGGCAGTGAGCAGTATGCCCTTCCCTTGTCCTTTGAGGTGGCAACCATCCAATCCTATGATGCTCCTGCAGTGCTGCTTGAAGGAAGTCTTACAAGCTTCATAAGCTATGTAGATTTCATTGAACTTGTCAGTTCCATCCGACAGGTGCCTAGTTGCTAGGACAACGGTGCTCCCTGGATTTGTCCTCAAAATCTATGCCCTATAATCTAGCGGCCTCTTGTACTGCTTGATTGTATTACCCTCGATCAGCCTCCTCGCACGTGCCATTGCACGCTTCGCCTTTCCTACAGAAATGGTTATCTTCAACTCCCAATGCACCTTTTCCACAAACTGAGCAACCGTCATCCCGGGAAATACCCTCATATCATCCTTGAATAGTCGTGAAAAGTACTTGGCATTAGCACAACCGTGGTTGTAAGAAGCACCCCCACACTTGTGTATATCACGCAGAGCTGAAATATGTCAACAACCAAGCCCACTCTTATAGGATAAGGTAACCGTCCAAGGACAACATGCTTTAACTTTCTTACTTCGCAACAATTCCTTGCAGTAAGCAACACAACGAATTTTGTCGTTCTTCTTGAGCCTCAACTTCTTACCCAATTGGACACCTTGGTGACGTATAAGGTATGTAAAATCTTCCTTGGAATTGAACCGCAACCCTACTTCCAACCTTGGATCATTTATATCCGTAGCAGGCTTATATCTCCGGCTCAAAGTTTGGAAAACATCACAGTCACCTTCACCCACCAAGTCATCCTCACTAGACCCCGAGCTAGGTGAGTCACTGCGAAGAATGTCACTTTCCCACCATCATCTAAATCACCAAGGTTTCTCATGGAATTCACCACATTCTTCCATCCCTCAACTTGAGCCGTCATGATGTTGTCCTCTTCCTTATCACTTAGATCATAGTCACTGTCTACAAATGTAGGCTGCCCCACGTTGTCATCATCGGAATCAGCCTTCCTTTTTTCCTTTCCCTTCTCCTTGCAGTTCCCCTTTCTTTTTCCCTTCACAACAGCCCTTCCCTCAGCATTAGCTTTCCCTTTCCAACTCCCTCAGCCTTTCTCTTCCCCTTTCCAGATCCTTTCCCCTTGCCCTTCACAGCCACAAGCCTCTCTTCATCATATTTCTTCTCACTCTCCACCTCGTAATCACTGGCAGAACTCTGTACTAACCAATCATATCCACCAATTCCCTCACCCTCACCTTCTTCAGCTCCCTCACCCTCACCAACTCTCTCTGTAATATCCCAACCTTAGAAGAATTAGAGATTAGAATTTATAGTTTAGTTAGTGGCTTTATATGTATATGTTTTTGTTAGGAATAGAAGAGATAAATATAGGATTTTTGGAAAATTAAGAAAAAGAATGAAATAAAGAAAAAGAAGAAAGAAAAAGAATAGGAAGATGATGAGTAAGTTGGTGAAAATTACGTGTCTTATGGATAGAAATTAGGGAGAAAAATATAGAATTAAAAACAAAAAATTGATCCTCATCCTTCTCCTCTTTCTTTTGCTCTCTCCCTCCACGCATGCTCCCTCCTTTACTGTGAAGATTTTCATCAGCCGCTCTCCCCCTCCGTTCAGCTGCACACCTCAGCCCGAAATCGCCGGCGAAGTTGTCGGGACGCCGAAAGCGCACATAGCTTACCCAAGTCTCCAATTCCCATTAGTTTATCTCCACATCAGAAACTGAAATTCAAACCCACATCAAACCAATATCCAAAATGGGTGCAATGGGAGGTTAGATTATCCCATGAACTCTTTAATCTTGTTTTTATAGGTAGTATCATGTTATTTTGATGTGATTCCTTTTTGTTTGGTTAAAAAAATTAGGGTTCTTGATTTGGGGATTTCAATTGTTGGATATGAATCATAATTGGACTAAAAGCATATAATTCTTGGTGTTGAACATAAGGTGTTTGGAGAAATTACCCAATGACACACAAATAGGAAATAGCTTGTATGTGGGCTGTTCTGATGCTGCTGTACTGATCAGTTTCGGCCACTTTAACATGATATAATTTATGTTATAAAAATTTTAATGCACACTATAAGGTCTTGGTAAGATGTCTGCAAAATTTCAGATCGTTTCGTCAACGTTTGCTATTTTTAAAAATTCATGCTAAACCGTCGCCAGAATCTGTCACAAACTGGCAGGCTGTAGTAAAACGTTCATAACTCCCTAATCCCTTGGAATTTTGAGAAAAACCTTTTTTGTAATTAAAATAGACACCTAGAGGTTTATTTTGGTGTAGGGCTCGACCCCTAGTTATCTCCGAGCTAAGTCAGTTTATTATATGAAGTTGATGTAATGCAGTCAATACTTTCTAAAGATTTAAAAGTTGAGAATAGAGGTTTTTATGCTAAAAGGAAGATAGATAGATGTGATATGTTGGCTTCCATATTTGTGCTTTAAGTGTTTATTTATAATTGCATATGTGCTTGTTTGAAAAATTAGGTGAACCGAGTGCAAGCACAAGCGATAAGGGAAAAGGGCACCTCCATGGTTGACTAGCAAGTAATAGCGGTTTTTTTTGACGTGTACAGGTAGTGTACGCGTGTTCTAGAATTTAATTCCTTTAACTTCGATAAATATTACTACTTGTTTGTGATTCGCATGCTTATGCCATAGAACTTAAAAATGATTGTGTGGATTTTGTGTACTTCAAGGTGATGTGATAGAAACGGTGATATTGAAATTGTGTTGAATAAGGTGAAAGTTGATATGAGATAGTTGCGTTGTGCCCCATTGCTTAAGTGAACCACAGGGTATAGTTGGCATGCCATAGGACAGCAGTACTGCACACATGTTGATCACTCGTCTTCTGGATAACCGAAGCGATGGTCTATATGATATATCGATTGTTGAAATGTACCCTATACGGGTAATATATGACAGTTGCCTTGCATAGGCCATATGGAAGATTACAGTGTCCGGTACAGACTTACATGATAGATGCCCTCATAGGGCTACCGATAGTGTCCGTGTACCCGTGTCCATCACTAAGCATAACTTGGGGGCGGAATGTGATTTGCTATTTTTGAAATAATATGGTTGTGCTTTGAACTCTTTAAATAGTTATGTTTTCCTCAGGTAAAGTTATGTGTATTGTGTTATATAGTTCTGATTAATATGATTGTGATGTTGTACTGTTTGTAAACGATATAGGTGATTCCTTTAAATGATTCAAATTGTTATGAATGCTTATACCGGGTGACATTATTTTAAATTTGTATATTGATGCCGACGTAAATTGAATATGTGTTGTACGACATTCCAGGTAATAAAGTGTTTACTTGTGATAGTGATATAGATTGAAGTTTTAGAGGTTTTATTCTGAAATGCGATTACACTACGAGCTTTTCGAAGCTCACCCCCCTTTTATTCTCCCTCTTGCAGAGTATAGAAGCGAGTGAACTCGCTAGTTGGCAGCAGCACGTGTCAAGTCACCACCTCCCTTTTTGCTGGTACAGTCGGAGTTTACACGTGGCATGCTTAGGTTTCTTTTGTTTGTAATTAGTTAACTTACAAATGTAAGGTTATAACCTTCTTTTTGCTAATGGAGTAGTATATATATATATATATATATATATATATATATATATATATATATATATATATTGAAACAGGTTAATGTTATTTTGTCATGTTTAGTAGTAAAGAGTTGTGTTAACAGGTTTAGTTTTTTTTTATGACAGTATTGTATGTTGTGGGTGTTTGCAGAGTGGTTGGAAAAAAAAATAGGCAGGTCTTGTTTATCGATCGTACCGAAAGGTAACGTCACTTATTGGGTTAAAACTAACCGAGTAAGGGGTGTTACATGTTTGGTATCAGAGCCCAGATTTAAGTGATTCTCGGGCTTTAGTTGAGTCTTTAATATGCATAGAAGCATGCCACATAGGTTTGAAATGTCTGTGACTTGACACCGCTGCCATTTTAATCAGGATCGAGATGTCAGGTGAAGAAGCCTCTAGTCCTTTTTATATTTCTTCTGATTCTGAGTCCGAGGGGGTTCCTTTAGCCGATGTTGCTGCTCTTATGGCGGGGCAAGATGATATATTACGCACTATGGCAACTGCAATGCAACAGATTGCTCGGAATGTGCCACCAAGTCAATCGTCCATCCTTAAACAGATGCATGAATATCACGCAGAAGAATTCAGAGGTAAACTAGATGATAATCCAACCAAGGCTGAGTACTGGTTGGAACAGTTAGAGCGAATATTCGGCTGTATGACTTGTACATCAGATGAAAAGTTACAGGGTGCAACTGCACTTCTGAAAGAAGAGGCTCACAGGTGGTGGGTCAGTGTGGCTCGTGCTACTCTTCCAGACATGTTGACGTGGGATTTCTTTCTTAATAAATTTCGTGAATGCTATGTTGGAGAGCAGTACATAGAAGACTGACGACAAGAATTTCTACAGTTAGTTCAAGGTAGAAGGACTGTTCAACAGTACGAGATTGAGTTCCGACGTCTTTCGAGATATGCACCAGAGGTAAATTATTCAGATGTAGATATGTGTCGGAAGTTCAGGAGGGGTTTGAGGAGTATTATACAGGCTGGACTAGTTGGATTGGAGACATCAGATTTGACAAAGTTATCACACGCTGCCAGGACTCTTGAACAACTTAAAGTTACTGAGAAAGTCGAAGAGGGCTCTATGAATCAAGAGAAACGACCTGCAGAATCATCTCACTCGGCTTCTCGATTCTCGGGAAAAAGATTCAGAGACTTTAGAGGTAACAGGAGTTCAGCGCCTAGTCGATTCCAAGGCCAAAGACCAAGCCAAATGTCAGAGTTTAGGCCAAGGCAACATGCAACTTCAATGGCTAGTACTGGAGGATCAGACAGAGTACCGATGTGCCAACATTGTGGAAGACCTCACCATGGTGAATGCCGAAAATTGCTAGGGACGTGCTTCTTATGTGGATCTAAGGATCATTACTACAGAGAGTGTCCGAGGGGACAAGTATCTTCTGAGACTAGATCGGCGCCAGGAGTGCAACAAGGTCGTGGAACCGGAAGGGGGTCTGGAGCAGCAAGAGGACAGAGATCAGCATCTGAGCCCATACAGAGGCCAGCATCGAGAGCTCCTTCACGTGCTTATGCTATGCGGACTCGCGAGGATTCTGATGCTCCTGATGTTATACTGGGTACTTTTACATTATTTGATATGCCTGTTATTGCTTTGATTGATCCCAGTTCTACTCATTCATATATTTGTGACAAACTCATAGAAGAACATAGTTTACCCTTAGAAAAGACTAAATATGATATCTTAGTGTCAAATCCCCTGGGTATGAGTGTGGTAGTGAATCGAGTTTATAGAAATTGTCCTCTAAGTGTTCAAGGATGTCTCTTTTTAGCCAACCTGATGGAGTTATCGTTTCGTGAATTTGACATTATTTTGGGAATGGATTGGTTGTATATTCACCGTGCTCTAGTTGATTGCGGTAAGAAGAGAATAATATTATACACACTAGATGGCCATGAGGTGGTAGTGGTTGGTGAGAGATCAGACTACTTTGATAATGTGATTTCTGCTACTACGGCTCGTAAGCTGGTGAGAAAGGGTTGTGAGGCATATTTATAGCCTATATTCTAGATACACGAGCAGAGGATCCGAAGTTAACTGATATACCAATAGTGTCAGAATATCCTGATGTGTTTCCTGAAGAGTTACCAGGTTTGCCACCAGAACGCGAGGTTGAATTTGCTATTGAGGTTATACCAGGCATCACACCGATATCAATGGCTCCTTATAGAATGGCTCCGACAGAATTGAAAGAGTTGAAAGCTCAGCTTCAAGAATTACTTGATCGAGGGTTTATACGGCCGAGTATATCACCTTGGGGAGCGCCAGTGTTGTTTGTGAAAAAGAAAGATGGATCATTCAGATTATGTATTGATTATCGACAGTTGAGCAAGGTAACTGTTAAAAACAAATATCCTTTGCCTAGAATTGATGATTTATTTGATCAACTGAAGGGAGCAAGCATATTTTCGAAGATTGATCTACGATCAGGTTATTACCAGTTGAAGGTGAAAGATGATGATGTGTTTAAAACGGCTTTCAGAACTCGTTATGGCCATTATGAATTCAAAGTTATGCCTTTTGGGTTGACGAATGCCCCAGCTGCTTTTATGGATTTGATGAATCGGATTTTTCAACCATACCTTGATCAACTTGTAATTGTGTTTATTGATGACATACTTGTGTATTCTAAAACCAGGGATGATCATGAACGACATCTGAGAACAGTGCTGCAAGTATTGAGAGATAAGAAGTTGTACGCAAAGCTCAGTAAGTGTGAGTTCTGGCTGACGGAAGTAGCTTTTCTGGGTCATGTTATATCAGCAGAGGGAATTCGAGTGGATCCGAAGAAGATTGAAGCAGTGGTACAGTGGAAACCTCCGAAAAATATTTCAGAAGTTTGCAGTTTTCTGGGCTTAGCGGGTTATTATCGCAGGTTTGTGAAGGGATTTTCTGTTATAGCAAAGCCAATAACTACCCTACTTCAGAAGAAGGTGTCATTTAACTGGAGTGATGAATGTCAGGTAAGTTTTGAAAAACTAAAGACGATTTTGACAGAAGCACCAGTGCTAATTCAACCTGAATCGGGAAAGGAGTACACTGTATTTAGTGATGCATCACATAATGGTTTGGGCTGTGTATTGATGCAAGAAGGCAAGGTAGTTGCTTATGCTTCCAGGCAGTTGAAAACACATGAGAGAAATTATCCTACACATGATCTAGAGCTGGCAGCCGTTGTATTTGCCTTGAAGATTTGGAGACACTACTTGTACGGTGAAAAATGTTATATCTACACAGATCACAAGAGTCTTAAGTATCTACTTACACAGAAAGAACTTAATTTGAGACAGAGAAGATGGGTAGAATTACTTAAAGATTATGATTGTGTGATTGATTATCATCCAGGTAAAGCGAATGTTGTGGCAGATGCACTCAGCAGGAAATCAATTGCAGCTTTGAGATCGATGAATGCACGGCTGGAAATGTCAGATGATGGAAATCTTGTGGCAGAACTAAGAGTGAGATCGACACTGATTCAGCGGGTTAAAGATTCTCAAAAGAGTGATGATAAAGTGAAGTTTAAGTTTGATCAGATCTCTCAAGGGAAGACACATGGATTTGATAAAAGTCCCGATGGATACTTATATTTTAAAGGAAGATTATGTGTATCAGAAGACAAAGAGTTGAAGAATGACATACTCCAAGAAGCTCACAATAGCTTATATTCTATGCATCCCAGAGGTAATAAAATGTATCGTGACTTGAGGGAATTCTACTGGTGGCATGGTATGAAGAGAGATATTACTGAATATGTGGCAAGGTGCTTAACATGTCAACAAGTCAAAGCTGAACATCAAGTTCCGTCCGGTTTATTACAATTAATCACTATACCAGAATGGAAGTGGGATCGAATCACGATGGATTTCGTTGTAGGATTGCCTTTATCACCTCGGAAGAAAGATTCAGTTTGGGTAATTGTTGATCAGTTGACCAAATCAGCTCATTTTCTTGCGGTAAGAACTGATTATTCACTAGAAAAGTTGGCTGAGTTGTATATTTGTGAAATTGTGAGATTACATGGAGTACCTAGCTCGATAATATCTGACAGGGATCCACGATTTACTTCGAGATTCTGGAATAAATTTCAAGAAGCCTTGGGTTCTCGACTACACCTTAGTACAGCTTTTCATCCACAGACAGATGGTCAATCGGAACGAGTAATACAGATTCTAGAAGATATGTTGAGAAGTTGCACCATCAACTTTGAAGGTAGTTGGGAAAGATACTTGCCGTTGGTAGAATTTGCATATAACAACAGTTACCAATCGAGTATTCAGATGGCTCCATATGAAGCGCTCTATGGCCGTAGATGTCGAACACCACTATGTTGGACAGAGCTGAGTGAGAACAAGATTGTGGGTCCTGAAATTATACAAGAGACGGAAGAAAAGGTCCGATTGATAAGAAATCGATTGAAGGAAGCGGCTGACAGACAGAAATCTTATGCAGATTTGAAGAGGAAACACATTGAGTTTTGTGTTGGTGACAAAGTGTTTTTAAAAGTGTCTCCTTGGAAGAAAGTGCTCAGATTTGGCAAGAAAGGAAAGTTGAGTCCGAGATTTATTGGCCCCTATGAGATTTTAGAACGTGTTGGTCCAGTAGCATATCGACTCGCATTACCACCTGATCTAGAAAAGATACATAATGTGTTCCATGTTTCAATGTTGAGAAGATATAGATCAGATCCTTCTCATGTTATCCAAGCTGAATCGATTGAAATACAACCAGACTTGACATATGAGGAAGAGCCGGTGCAGATTTTAGCAAGAGAGGTGAAAGAGCTTAGAAACAAAAGAATAGCGCTTGTTAAAGTATTGTGGCGAAGTCATAAAATAGAAGAAGCTACATGGGAGCCGGAAGATACGATGAGACAGCAATACCCCTACCTTTTTGAATCAGGTATCAATTTCGGGGACGAAATTTCCTAAGTGGGGGAGAGTTGTAATATCCCAACCTTAGAAGAATTAGAGATTAGAATTTATAGTTTAGTTAGTGGCTTTATATGTATATGTTTTTGTTAGGAATAGAAGAGATAAATATAGGATTTTTGGAAAATTAAGAAAAAGAATGAAATAAAGAAAAAGAAGAAAGAAAAAGAATAGGAAGATGATGAGTAAGTTGGTGAAAATTACGTGTCTTATGGATGGAAATTAGGAAGAAAAATATAGAATTAAAAACAAAAAATTGATCCTCATCCTTCTCCTCTTTCTTTTGCTCTCTCCCTCCACGCATGCTCCCTCCTTTACTGTGAAGATTTTCATCAGCCGCTCTCCCCCTCCGTTCAGCTGCACACCTCAGCCCGAAATCGCCGGCGAAGTTGTCGGGACGCCGAAAGCGCACATAGCTTACCCAAGTCTCCAATTCCCATTAGTTTATCTCCACATCAGAAACTGAAATTCAAACCCACATCAAACCAATATCCAAAATGGGTGCAATGGGAGGTTAGATTATCCCATGAACTCTTTAATCTTGTTTTTATAGGTAGTATCATGTTATTTTGATGTGATTCCTTTTTGTTTGGTTAAAAAAATTAGGGTTCTTGATTTGGGGATTTCAATTGTTGGATATGAATCATAATTGGACTAAAAGCATATAATTCTTGGTGTTGAACATAAGGTGTTTGGAGAAATTACCCAATGACACACAAATAGGAAATAGCTTGTATGTGGGCTGTTCTGATGCTGCTGTCCTGATCAGTTTCGGCCACTTTAACATGATATAATTTATGTTATAAAAATTTTAATGCACACTATAAGGTCTTGGTAAGATGTCTGCAAAATTTCAGATCGTTTCGTCAACGTTTGCTATTTTTAAAAATTCATGCTAAACCGTCGCCAGAATCTGTCACAAACTGGCAGGCTGTAGTAAAACGTTCATAACTCCCTAATCCCTTGGAATTTTGAGAAAAACCTTTTTTGTAATTAAAATAGACACCTAGAGGTTTATTTTGGTGTAGGGCTCGACCCCTAGTTATCTCCGAGCTAAGTCAGTTTATTATATGAAGTTGATGTAATGCAGTCAATACTTTCTAAAGATTTAAAAGTTGAGAATAGAGGTTTTTATGCTAAAAGGAAGATAGATAGATGTGATATGTTGGCTTCCATATTTGTGCTTTAAGTGTTTATTTATAATTGCATATGTGCTTGTTTGAAAAATTAGGTGAACCGAGTGCAAGCACAAGCGATAAGGGAAAAGGGCACCTCCATGGTTGACTAGCAAGTAATAGCGGTTTTTTTTGACGTGTACAGATAGTGTACGCGTGTTCTAGAATTTAATTCCTTTAACTTCGATAAATATTACTACTTGTTTGTGATTCGCATGCTTATGCCATAGAACTTAAAAATGATTGTGTGGATTTTGTGTACTTCAAGGTGATGTGATAGAAACGGTGATATTGAAATTGTGTTGAATAAGGTGAAAGTTGATATGAGATAGTTGCGTTGTGCCCCATTGCTTAAGTGAACCACAGGGTATAGTTGGCATGCCATAGGACAGCAGTACTGCACACATGTTGATCACTCGTTTTCTGGATAACCGAAGCGATGGTCTATATGATATATCGATTGTTGAAATGTACCCTATACGGGTAATATATGACAGTTGCCTTGCATAGGCCATATGGAAGATTACAGTGTCCGGTACAGACTTACATGATAGATGCCCTCATAGGGCTACCGATAGTGTCCGTGTACCCGTGTCCATCACTAAGCATAACTTGGGGGCGGAATGTGATTTGCTATTTTTGAAATAATATGGTTGTGCTTTGAACTCTTTAAATAGTTATGTTTTCCTCAGGTAAAGTTATGTGTATTGTGTTATATAGTTCTGATTAATATGATTGTGATGTTGTACTGTTTGTAAACGATATAGGTGATTCCTTTAAATGATTCAAATTGTTATGAATGCTTATACCGGGTGACATTATTTTAAATTTGTATATTGATGCCGACGTAAATTGAATATGTGTTGTACGACATTCCAGGTAATAAAGTGTTTACTTGTGATAGTGATATAGATTGAAGTTTTAGAGGTTTTATTCTGAAATGCGATTACACTACGAGCTTTTCGAAGCTCACCCCCCCTTTTATTCTCCCTCTTGCAGAGTATAGAAGCGAGTGAACTCGCTAGTTGGCAGCAGCACGTGTCAAGTCACCACCTCCCTTTTTGCTGGTACAGTCGGAGTTTACACGTGGCATGCTTAGGTTTCTTTTGTTTGTAATTAGTTAACTTACAAATGTAAGGTTATAACCTTCTTTTTGCTAATGGAGTAGTATATATATATATATCGAAACAGGTTAATGTTATTTTGTCATGTTTAGTAGTAAAGAGTTGTGTTAACAGGTTTAGTTTTTTTTTTATGACAGTATTGTATGTTGTGGGTGTTTGCAGAGTGGTTGGAAAAAAAAATAGGCAGGTCTTGTTTATCGATCGTACCGAAAGGTAACGTCACTTATTGGGTTAAAACTAACCGAGTAAGGGGTGTTACACTCTCGTCCTCACCATCGTCAGTTCCCTCATCATCACCATCACACGACCCCCCATCATCACCATTACCATACCCATTAACATTACCTTCATTTTCGCTCTCATCGTCTTCACTTGCGGTTAAACCATCTATACGCTCTCTAACCGGACTTTGAATTTTCTCCCGTGTTAACTGACTAACAGGCTGTGAGCCTGTTGACACCTCACCAACACCCCCGGGGTGAATTACATACACATCTATCACCCTAGCACTGACCCCTAACTCTGCTATTTCGATTGCAGACTTGTTGTCAAAATGCCACATCATTCCATCCTCGAAGTTCATCCTAGGAATCTGATAGTAGTACTCTAACCCATTCACATCGATCCCCAGCTTCTCCAACACATCATCAATCTCGAGCTTCGACCATTTGTCTGGATCGCAGCTGTGAAGATATTGAAGCTCACCGTTGACATAATTCTTCCCAAACCCTTCCTCAAGGACACCATTGTAGTGCAATCTTGTAGTGAATGTCTCATCTGTATGCATACATGTATACTGATATCAGGCATCATAACGAAACAATACTCCTTTCGTTCCATAGTAGATGTCACACTTGGAAGATGACACGAGATTTTAGGAGATGTTATTTTGTGTGTTAAGTAGTGAGAGAAAATATAATTTTATAATTGATGTGAGAGTGAACTTTTTCCAAAAGAGAAAATGTGACATCTTTTGTGGGACAAACTGAAAAGGAAAGTGTGACATCTACTATGGGACGGAGAGAGTATAAGATAACATATTGGTCCCATATTTAAGCAAAACATATCAGATTAGTCTTAAACATTTACAGACAAGATAAATGGTCCCATGTCGTCTGGTTCCCTAACACTAGGCATGCACAAGGGTCGTAAACCGCCGGTTCCGGGCCCGAACCGGCGGTTCAAGGGTCGAGAAATTGCCGAACCTGAACCGGCCCGCCTAGCTCCCGGCGGTTCCGGTTCCGGTTCAAAAAACCGGCGGGTTACGCGGCGGTTCAAAACCGCCGGTTTTCGGCTTGAACCGCCGGTTCCGGGCCGGTTCGGCGGTTCGACGAATTTTTTTTTTTTTTTGCATTTTTCAACTTTTCAATTTTAATCAAATTAAATTACACTTTTCAAGTTTGTTTTTTTATGCAATGTGAGTAAATAAAATTGAAAAAAATACGGCTAAAGTTGTAATTTTATTGAAATTGCATGTTTACAAATTACACGTTACAAGTTACAACAATTACAAATTGAAAACATATGGCGGTCTTGAAGTCTTAAACAAAATTTAAATACAAATGAGACT
This sequence comes from Salvia splendens, assembly GCF_004379255.2. Lineage (NCBI taxonomy): Eukaryota > Viridiplantae > Streptophyta > Magnoliopsida > Lamiales > Lamiaceae > Salvia > Salvia splendens. The sequence continues at coordinate 15,995,857 of NC_056046.1, forward strand.
ACTAGTGAAGAACTAATTACAAATGACAAGAAATGACGTTGAAGTTCTTAAACGTATAAGTGTATTATATATATACTCTTAACCGGCGAAGAAGATCTTTCTACATAACTAAATTAAGGACACCTTTAGCAATTCAACTTTAAATGTTGAGTTTCGTCTAACAATCAACAATTATAGTAGAATTGTCAAAAGTTTCCCTCATTTAGCCGTATAGAGAAATATACTTCATCGACTAGAGTATATACAAATACAATTATGTAATTGTATTTGCATATTTTTAAAGTAGGAATTAATGGAAAAAAAGAAATAAAAGAAAAAGGACTTGAGCTCAACTTAAATTAAAAAATTTAAGTTGAGGTGCCTACGTATCCCAATTGCTCATTTGCATTAGGGAATCAAAGTCCACGTAGTTCTCTTACCTTACTTACCTATTTGGCTTGGCCGGCGGCGGTTGACGGTTGGCCTAATCTTCATCCCTGGTGAATTCATCTTGTGATCCCTCTTGACGATCATTCCAATCATTTTCTTGTTCTCGGACGTCAGCTTTGGCCCAATCATCAAGTAACATCACGGCTTCCATATTTTTCGCCGAGAGCTTACTTCTTGATTCATCCAAAACGCGCGAGCCAACACTAAAAGCAGACTCGACGGCGACGGTGGAAGCCGGAACAGAAAAAATCTCTTTGGCCATTGAAGCAAGGATGGGAAAATCTTTCTCGTGGGTTCCCCACCAATCGAGGACGTCGATTTGGGCGGGAGGACGTCGATTTGTAGTGTTTGATAAAAATGTCCGATTTCAAAGCTTTTGCCGTGTTAGTGGGTGCAGGGGGAGACATCTCCTCATTTCCGACGGTGCTAGAAGGAATACGAGAATGCGATCTATCCTCGTTGTTGTCCGAGTCCGACGATATAGTAACGTCGAACTCCTCATCTTGTTGGGAACGACCTCCCCTACCCCCACCTTGTTGCATTTCAGCAAGTAGCATGGCGGTCCTATGATCTTCTTCCATCTACAAATATTATGTACGTAGAAGTTAAAAGTATGAACGCAAAAAAAAAATTAATGAAATTTAGTGCATGTGAATTGGAAAACAAATTTTTCATTACTTACTTGCATGCGTTCGGCTGCCAATCGGGAAACATCTTTCATAACATCTCGACGACTAGGTCGTCGAGATTTTGAGGGACGCGTAGTGCTTTGATCTTGGGCTATTCCCTCGCCCCGATCACCACGTCCCGATCCACCACGAGAAGAAGACATATTGAATATATTGATAAATGAAAAGTAATATTGACTTGGAATGAAATATGTATAAAGAATAAAAGAAGTGGTAAATTATGAGCACAACAAATATAGTAGTGAGCAGAAAGTGTAGAATTAAACTTGCGCAATTAGAGAGAATGAGGAGAGAATAGAGAAATGGAGATTGAGAATGAAATCCTTGTTAACACAAGAATGGGGTAAGGAAATATGAAGGAGAAGTGGGGTATTTATAGGAGTAAAATTGGAAGAAATAAAAAAAAATTCAAATTTCAAATTTTCAAATTTTCGGCGAACCGCCGGTTTACCGCCTGAACCGGCGGTTCAACCACAAAACCGGCGGTTTTTCCACAAAACCGGCGGGTTGGTCCACGGTTTTCCGACACAAACCGCCGGTTTCTGACCTCACCTAGCCCCTACGCCTGAAAAGCTTCCGAAACCGGCGGAAACCGGCAGTTTTCGTCCAAAACCGGCGGTTTTCGCCCAAAACCGGCGAACCGCCGGTTCATACCAATCCCTACTTTGAACCCCTACGAACCCCTACGAACCCTATGTCGTTCGACCCTTTGAACCGGCGGTTCGAACCGCCGGTTTTGAACCGCCGGTTCACGGTTCAAGATATTGCCGAACCTGAACCGGCCCTTATGACCCTGCGACCCTTCTGCCGGTTCAACCCGCCGGTTCCGGGCCCGGTTCCGGTTCATGAACCGGCGGTTCTGAACCGCCGGGCCGGGTCGGTTTGTGCATGCCTACCTAACACCCTTTACAAACCCTTTACAACTCACAGTTTTTTACAGATGCAGACAAATAAACCCTTTCTGCATAACACCAAGCCCTAAAAATTCAAAAAATCATTGGCATATTTAATGGGACCACTTAATACACCACATTCAATACACCACAACCAATAAATACAAACCCTAGATGCAAACCCTAGTAAACAAACATGAAATCCATACCAGATTTTGAACCACAAAGTCAAACAAATTTCTTTCAAACATTACCAAATTTCTATCGAACATTACCTTCTGAATGAAAATCAGGAACTGGATGAGGAGGAGTTGGAATTTGAGGCGGAGTTCGTCTCTGTTTAGTACACGAAGTAGATGGTCCGATGGCTTCGAAATATGGGGATATCGGGACTTCTTCCTCCTCTCAAAATCGGGGTCGTCCACTGAAGGACTAGGGTTCATTTTCTAACTTGCTTCCTCGCCGTCTTCAACTTCTGGAATCGGAGAAGAATGGACTTCTGGAATCGGAGGAGAAGAACTAGGGTTAGAACCCACAACATCCGACGAAGCTGACGCTCCTTGTTCGTCAGGCAAACGTCCTTGTGTCGTCTTCCTCTTTCTCGAGAATGCGTGTTTCACTTCACTCATGACAACTAACAATAATCGGTCGGAATCGGGTTTCTTGGTCAGAATCGGAGCTAGGGTTCTTAGGAGAGGGGCGAGAGAGAAGATAGAAAAGAGAGAGAGTGACGTTTCGTTTTGTTCTTCAGACTTAGAAAATTTTGGAAGAATGAGGAGATTTGTTTTTTTTTTATTTCAAATTCTAATATTGAATTATTTAGCAAAATAATTAACATAATATTAACCAACTAAAAATCTCAGATTAAGTCTAATCGGGTCAAATTTTCGCTAAATGACGGTTGACCGTCAAGAATTAACGGTTCCGTCAAAAAAGGATGCAAACGATAGTATTTTTCGTTTGTTTTGGACTCGATTCTCAAAAAGTGAATGTTTTGGACTAAAATCGTAAATCGGCCATATGTTTAGGACCAAAATAGTACTCCCTCCGTCCCATAATAGATGTCACACTTTCCTTTTTGGTTTGTCCCACAAAAGATGTCACATTTTCCTTTTTGAAAAAAAGCTTCCTCTCACATTAATATAAATATATTATTTTCTCTCTCCACCTAATACATAAAACAACATCTCCTAAAATCACATGTCATTCCTCAAGTGTGCCAGCTACTATGGGACGGATGGAGTACTATACTCTTCTATTAATCTTACTTCGATTATTTTTTCTCTTTCTCTTTTTATTTTATTTATTTTTCTCTTCACCTTGTTAACTTTATCAACTCTATTTTTCACGCACAACTACACATTGTACCATTTTTTAAGTTTTTATTTTTTAAGGACAGTGTAATATGTATTCTCTCCATCTCATAATGGAAGTCACATATGATTTAAACACGGATTTTAAGAAATATGAAAATTGTGGGTTGGAAAAGTTAGGTCTATTTTTTTTATAGTATGATTTTATAATAGTGAATGAAGTGAGTTAGTGGAATGCGAAATATTTTTATCATATGTAATACTAAGTCTTTACTTTTTATTATTGGACGGACAAAAATAGCAAAATGTATAAAAAATAATATTCACACATAAGTCATAACCACTCAATTCTTGGATTGGGCAAGATCAGACCCGAATCCGGAACAAAAAGGTACTACCGTTTGTTCATTATCCAATATCGCAATATCCATTTTCAGATTTTGCGGTGAAACTCAACCTTATGCAAAAACTCAAACTCAACTGCAAGTACTTATCCAATCCCTTCAATTCTCCTTATTATTCTGAAAAAAATCAGAATAGATCAATATATTGTTGATAAGCAGCCACTCAATTTCCGTTTCCCTGTGCATGCAGCGCTTGATTACAAGATTATTCATTTATTTGTTGCTGACATTGAAGGAAATTAGTTATACCTTTCGCGTTGGGTTTTCTTTCAAAAAAAGTTCAGATAAACACTGATGTCAATCTTCGGTTCCGCTCGGTCGTCTGCATGCCTGCAAATTTGCGTCATCTTTTTTTTTTTATTATTTTATTTTATAGAATTTTCCTTTATTTTCATGCATTCAGAAATTTCTGCTATTGAATCATTTCCTTTGTGGGGTGTTTCTGTTACATCTTAAAGTAATTTTTCTAGCTGTTAAATGTGCAACTTTTGTTGGAAGAATATATGTATTCAAAAAACAATCAAATTTGATGGTTACAATTTATTCATCAGTTTCCTCTTCATTTCCCTGTTTGATGTGTTCTTTTTTCTATTTTCAGTTACACTTTTCATATCTAGCATAAACAGTCACGTGTGTATTTTTTTATAAACAGCCCTTGTTGCAGTAATCCTTGCATAAGTATCCATATGAAGTTGAAATGAATTATTTGCCAGCCCTGCATCATTTACTCAATACAATTGAGAATGCCCCCTAATTGCTATCTCTCTGTATTGCTAAGTTTGATGTAGGAAATGATAATAAGAAGTATCTTTAGGAGATATGAGAGGTGGAATCCCGTGCATCCAACAACCGGAGCCTTTTGGGGCGTGGGGGTGGGCATTGGTTGTGGCATAGGATGGGGTCCCGGCTTTGGACACGAGGTAGTTGGTTATGTTGGAGCTGGCTGTGGTGCTGGATTTAGCGTTGGGATCACTTTTCTTGGCTTCGGAATTGGCCTTCCGGCTAACTACATCTTACAGCTCCCTTCTAGTGGTATATCTCTATAAACTGACATTGTATATTATCTTGCTAATCAACACATCTCTAGTAAAGGAGGCATGCTTAAACACGGCTAAGACAGAGTTGTGGTCCTTATTTATGTGATTGTGATATTTGGTTTGTATCTTCCTTTATCCCGTGGTGCAAAGTTATAGAGTAATGTGCAATTCTAAGTACTGTTGTAGAGTATGCTTAAAGACAGATGAGATACAAGGATGATCCTTATATATGTGATTCGAATATCTGGTTTGCACCCAACTTTTTAGGCTTATCATGTCGTGTGGTTCTAAGTTTCCTGTTTTAGCTGTTAAGGTTACAACGAGGGGAGCGTGGGATGTTGCTCGGGCACTTGGGAAGAGGGGTCTTGAAACTGATGGCTGGGCTGGGATTAGTTCTAACATCTCTGAAGTACTACAGAATCCGTATCAGTATGCGCCTTTCTCCTCCTTCAAGGCTGTAAATTGGAAGGAGAACATTGTAGATTTTGATTGCATAAAAAGTTCAGTGGCTTCAAATGCTAAGCAGATAGCAGATTGCTTTCAAAGAGTTGGGGGGCGCTTCGGGTGGAGCTGGTACGTTCATTAACACAATGCTTGTTAAATATTTTCTTCTTGAACAATGAAAGTACTTTGAAATGATCAGCTATCATACTGTAAGTTTGGCTTGCTATGAGAGTTAAATTTTTTTTTCGCTTGCTAGGAGAAAATTTGATTAATTTCAGGTTAAGCTTATCTGATTAAATGCTACTACTTGATTTATAAATTCACAAATACCATTAGAAGTTATATTTTGCAGCATCCTGGGAAATTTGCAAGTGTATTTGTTATGCTATGGTGCTTTGCTAATGCAACTAAATCATTATCCATATATTTTCTTGTAAAGGATGGATGTCGAGTTTCTTCCAGGTTCGAAGAATTTATAGCATCAAGTACCGTCAAAACAACTTCGCCTTGAGACTGGTTCGTGCCCGTGTCTGTGTCCATACTGTTTTGTAGCGGTGAATAAGTGTATCCACGAGAGAAAAGTTCTCCAAATAATTAAGTTTTTAGTGTGATATGATATGTATAATGTTGTTGTTGAGGGATTTGATTTTTATGAAAATATAAACATATAGGCAAAAGGAAAATAATTGTAACGGATAAATAATGGTAAGGAAAATGGAGGCCGAAATGTGATGCGGTGCACTGCTGGGGTAAGCCTTACCACTTACCAGGGGTCGTGGCTTGGCCTGGCACCCTTAGTTGCGGTATGTGCTGCGGATCAAACATTTTATTTTATTGTTAGTTCTCACCGATTTTTTTTTATTTTTGTACTAATTTTAATTTCTTCTTAGATTAAGGTTTTTATTTATTTTTAATTAATTCTTCCATAAGTGGGGAATGGCAATGGGCAATGCCGCGATGAGCAGTCAAACTGTCAAACTTCAAACCTAAAAGTTAAAACTAAAACTCAATAATCCAATATTTCAAAAATAAGCACTATATCACGAAAATTTTGTTAGTAAACAGAATTGAAGTACTATTAAATTTTGTAACATTGTTTTGGACTTCTGTTAAGAGAATAAAAACAACTCCATAGTTTATTTAGTTAGGGGTGTTCGGTTTACAAGATTGTATCCGGGATTAAAATTTGTAGTGTGTTTGGTTCATGAGATTCAACTCCACAACTCAATCCTAGATGGATAATTAGTCATAGCTAACCTCATATGACTAAAATAATCTCACAACTCAATCCTAAATTGTATCATGATATTATTTTATCTTGGAAATCAAACTTTCATCTTATTATATTCTGACAGACAACTAAAATATTAGAGTTTCAATATAAATGTCACATAAGCTCTAGTGACCCGATTATTAGCAAAAATAGATTTGCGCAAAAGCCATTTTATTTTTCTGACGATAAAATTTGAATTTTAGCATATAATTCACATATTTACTAGGACTTTACTAGTTTACTGTAAAGACATTTAAAAAAATGGATATAGTTTGAGATAGAGTGCAATCTAAAATAACTCCCGCCGTCGCCATCCACACAAACCACCACGTTCGGCCGCCGCAGCCGCAGCCCGCGGGTACACTTTTTCTCCATTTTCTCTCCTCTCTCTTCTGTCGCAGTTATCCTCCCCTTCTCCGTTTACTCCCTGTTTGTTCGATTATATTTTTCCTCGGAGTTTAGCTCGATTTTACTGAGATATAAGGCTCGAGATTCGTGGGTTATTTTCGAATATTTTAGGTTAATTGAGTTCGGAATGCTAGATATTTTACTACAAATCATTGACCTCTTTGCTGAAAATCAGTGGAATGATGTCACATTGACTGTGTTTATTAATGAGTTTCTGAAGAATCGAGTTTGATGCATATTTCCGTAGAATTTACTGGTCTGGTTGCCTGCCTGTATTGAATTTATTGCATGGTTTTATAATGTTGTTTGCTAAGATTCTGTAGTTTTTGCTTCATAAAATTTGGGTAAAAGAAGAAAGTGAGCTTTTGTTTTAATCTGCATTTTTACTGCTTGAGGTTAGAATGTTTTATCCGAACCTTTACAAATTGCTACAGAAATATGGAGACAAGTAGTGGCATTATGTGGTTCTTCAAAGACAGAGGTTTTGATGATAAAAGCATTCATGATATGTTCAACAAGTGCAGACCGCTTGAAGTTGTCGATAGGGAAATTGCCTCAGAAACTTGGGATTATTTGAGAAGCACAGGCATACCAGGGGGGAAACTTTCCATGGTCGTTAGGAAGTGCCCTGAAATTCTTACCCTCGACTTGCACGACAAACTTGTACCGATGATCCAGTGTCTTGCAACGTTGGAGTCAAGACCGAAGGAGGTAGCTTCTGCCATAGCAAAATTCCCACACATACTCTTGCATAGTTTGGAAGAGAAGCTCTGCCCGCTTCTTGGCTTCTTCGAAGTTCTTGGTGCTCCCGAGCAGCAAATTGGCAAACTGATACTCTTAAACCCTATAATCGTAAGTTACAGCATTGAATCAAAACTTTCTCGGTTGGTGGATTTTCTTGCCAGCCTTGGTCTGTCCAAAGATGGGATGGTCGGTAGATTTGTGGCCAAACATCCATTTATCACGAGGTATAGTGTTGAGAAACGGCTACGACCAGCTTGTGAGTTTTTAAGATCACTTGGTCTGACAGAGCCTCAGCTCCAAAGAGCAGCGATGAATTTCCCAGAAGTTCTGTGCAGGGATGTGAACAGAGTTCTCAGATATAATGTTATGTACTTGGAGTCTTGTGGCTTCAGTTCGAGTCAGTTAGCAGCAGTGGTTGCTGGCTATCCTCTAGTTATGATCAACAGTGTAAGTAAATTATTGAGACCAAGAATCAAGTTCTTGAAAGAAGCGATGGGAAGAAGCATTGATGAAATTGCTGAGTATCCGGGCTTCTTTAGGCATGACATACGAAGATTAAAGTCGAGGCAGAAACTGCTCACACAAAACGGCGTGGAGTGTAGCTTGAGTGAGATGCTGGACTGTAAGCACAAGAGATTTCTGTTGAAATTTGTCGTTTAGATTTTGAGTAATTTGTTTGATGTTCTGTTTAACCTGGGGTTCAATTTTGTCCATTTCAATCACATATTTATGAAATGCACATCCATTAAATATTATTGATACAGTATGTTTCTCTTAGACAGTGTCCAAACATATCTTGAACAGAGTATTTAAACCAAACATAATTCTATATATAGACTGAAAAATAGTAGTATAGGAATATTTCTTTTGAAGTAGCAAATATCATCATCATCTGGGCACAATATCTGAATTACTTAAGTGATTTCCAGAAAAATAAGGGTCTCCTGCACTTTTAGTCTGTGATGAAGATGAGCTGACCAAACTTGTAGTTGAAAAAGCAGGTTTCTTAGGTGGTGGAAGAGCTGCAATCTCACTGCTAAGCATGGACACCACACTAGACATGTTTGGTCTGTCTTTGGGATTTTCTTGCACACACAAAAGTCCCACATTTATGTACCTCAACGCTGTCGAAGCTGCCAGAGATCCCGCCTTTTCATCCACCAGTTCCACTCCTCTGCCTGAAATCCACAGTTCCCATGCCTACAACACATTCAACATGTCTCCTGAATTCTCACACAATGGGAGGTGTACTATGTGAAAAAGACATGATGCAATCAAGAAAAGTAGAAAGAGAAAATGGTCACATGTCCAGGAAGACTGATAGAGTCAGTTTTGTAGAAGCCAGTGTTCTTCCTGCCACTTATGATCTCAAGAACCAATACTCCAAAGCTGTACACATCAGACTTTATGGAAAATAAGCCTTCCATTGCATATTCAGGAGCAATGTAGCCACTATAAAATAAACACATCAATTTAGATCAGCTTTCGACTAACAAGGTTGCAACAATATTTCTTTATTGAGCTTACAATGTTCCAACGACTCTATTGGTGTGAGCCTGCGAATCAGTCCCTCCTAAGATACGCGCCAGCCCAAAGTCCGATATCTTGGGGTTCATCTCATCGTCAAGAAGAATGTTGCTCGCCTTGAGATCTCTGTGGATTATGCGCACCCTCGAGTATTCATGGAGGTAGAGAAGCCCTTGAGCAATCCCCTCAACAATACGTGTACGTGTTTTCCAGTCTAGCATTTCTTGTTTCTCTGATCCTGATCCATGTTATGCTAATCTATTATTGAAACTTAGGAAAAGAATAGGATGAAATGTAGGAAGAATGGTTGGTTAAGTTTTGAGTTAGTAGGTACTAACCAAAAAGGAACATGTCTAGACTCTTATTAGGCATGTACTCGTAGATTAGAATGCTCTCAACAGGGTCAATACAGCAGCCTAAGATGCGTACAAGATTCCGATGCTGCAGTTTTGCAATCAGTATGATTTCATTTCTGAATTCTTCGAAACCTTGTCCAGATTTTTGGGATAGCCTCTTTAGCGCTATTCTTTCTCCATTTAGTAGTTCGCCCTGTTCAAATAATCCAACAGTATACTGAGTAATCTATGAAGGGTGTGGCTTTTTTTTCAAAAAAATATGGAAAAGGGTGGAATACATGGCTTTTTCTTGTAAATTTTGTATAAAAAAAAGAACATGTTACATATCTAAGGGCAGTTTATATACTATATACCTTGTACACTGGGCCGAAGCCTCCCTCTCCGAGCTTATTTTGTGGTGAAAAGTTGTTTGTTGCAGCAGAAACACTTGAGTAGCTAAACATGGGCAGATCGAATTCCATATTCCTCAAAGTTGTTCCATCGTTAGTTGCGTTGATACTAACCTCAAAATCGAAGGACAATAGATCATCACCTGGCTCTTTGTTGTCTGTACAATTTGAATCATTAAAAGGTGAATGGGCCTAACTACATGGAAGTTTCATCCATGACTATACCAAATTCAGTTGTTTCGATATTCTCACATACTTGTCAATTTTCTACAAACTAATGCTAAATATCCAATTAGGCCGTTTAGCACATCATCCGTTAAACTATGTAGACATTTCAACTATGCACCTCAACATTTATAATTTGATGGTGATTGACAATCGTATGAAAAACTAGAACAAAAATAGTCCTCCCATTTAGAGTAAATCAAACTCAAATCTTTTAGAAGTAGTACAACTAACTAACCTTTGTTGTGTTTGTTCCTCCTATTGTAAAAAAAGCCCAGAAATCCACCGGAAACAATCACCAAAACCGGAACCACAACTGCAATAACCACCTCCAAAGTCTTGCTTTTACCTATACATAAATACCTGCATCAAGTCAGGTACTGATGCAGAAAACTAAAATCGAATATTTTTAACTACGAGTGCCACTAAAATAAAAGATATACTACTAGTTTAACGATTTTGGTTGGGGTGCTAGAGTGTCGCTACACAAAACGTACTTACTTCCAGTATCCGGGAGAGCAGAAGAGGCAAGCTTAACGTGCAGCTTCTGATCCTCTGCAATGTTGGTTCGTATACCATACAAATCTCCTTCCCACATGAAACATTCGCTCCCATTAAAAGCATAGGCCGTGCACAAGCAGCTCTGCTGGCAGGCCGCCTTACACTCGTTATCACCACCACCATCTCTTACTGTTACTATTTTAGGCTGATTAGGCCACTTGATACTCGAAACCTCATTAAAACCCTCCTTGACTATTTTCCCATTACAATCTGATATAGAGGTAGATCTATAACAGCTCTTGCCCATGGGGTTGGGAGACGACGATGGCAGGAACCCGAACAGGCACGTGCAACTATTATTGAGCTGCAGCAGCCCGTATGCCCCACAGAAGTCCTCCCATGGCAGGGCCGACGGATCAGCCCATACTCCACCGCCGCTTACACCCCTCGATGGCACCCTCTTCAACCTCCCATCGCGATCTTGCATCACCAGCATCACGAAAACAAGGCTGGAACTATTACCACTCATTATCACCTCAGTGTTCTCAAGCGTCACATACGAACTTTGCTTCTCCATTTCAAACCTGTATTATAAAAATGCTTCAACTTGATAACGCACCACAGTATTATAGGAGAACATCAAAAACTTTGCCTTGACATAGTTTAATACTAGTAAAACTCATGCATCAATCTTATTATATTAACTAAGTCAATGCTTTTGTTATAATTAGCCTTATTTCTAAAGTTCAAACAACAAACCTGATGGAGAGGGAGTTCAATAGTTGAGCATCAAAACCGAACTGATTATTGCCGGAACCTTCGCTTTCACTCTCGAAATACACCGCCGTTTCTTTCCACTTCAACACCATCTTGGATTCCGGCGTTATCTCCACCGCAAACTCCCCCGGCGAAGGGTCCTCGTTGCTCTTCCACGAAACGAGCCGGCGCGCGGTGCCGGTCTTCTTGTCAAATCCAAGGGTAGCTCCGGGAAGCCACGTATGCGTAGGGTGGTCGAAGCTTTGCCAAACCACACCCGCCCCTCCGTCTCTGACGATCAGATTTCCGTTCTCGCGGAGCACCGCGCTTTCGGCCAACGTGGACAAGGATATGTTCCAAAAGAGAGCAGGGCCGTTAAAAAGCTCAAGATTTCCGTTTGTGGCTATTCGTAGAATGGAGGCGGTGGCGTCGGGCAACGGTTTATCTCGGTTTGCGACCCAGACAAGAGGCTGGCCTTCTAACTTGGTGTGACGAATGCTGAGATAGAATCTGCCTGTGCCTTTAGAAGTTTCGAAGAAGCCCAGTTGGAAGGTTCCTTTGTTTGAGGTTAACATCTGGTTTCCGGTAAGATATTCCCGTCGTGCAAGCGTGTCTCCTGCTCTACTGGATCTTTCAGCCATCACCAACACAATTATTGAGATTGCTAGTAGCTTTCCAATTCCATGCATGGCTGCAAGATAAGTTTTGTAGGAGTATGATTGATCATGAGATGGAGAAAATGATAAATTAAAACCAAATCTGTTTGTTTGGAATGTAGCTGCGAGTGTTTCTAAGACCAACAATAAAGCTAGCTAATTACAGTAACCCCACAAGATTTAATTCCAAGAGAAAAGTCTTTAGATACTACTAACATTTTCAAGACGCAATTAATCAATCATTCATTTCCAAGAAATTTCACAATTGACTTCTTAAATTTCACAATTGACTTCTTTAGTTGTGCATTAAATTTCATTAATACAAGTGTCATAAAATCTTTTCTATAACTGTTTAACAAACTTAAAATTAATTTGGTAAGCTTGCATATGTTTCTCCATGAATATAGGGACACTGAAAACATATATGGAACAGAAATTTAAACCAAATACTTATAATTGAATAGTACTACTAGATAGAGAAACAGTAGCTGAGCAATAACGCTATCAATGGCAATACCAACATCATCTCATCTGGGCACAATCTCTGAAATAGTTAGGTGATGTTCAGAAGGGTAACTTTTGGGCTGTGATGAATATGAACTGAGCAAATTTGTAGTTGAAAAGGCAGGCTTCTTAGGTGGTGGAAGAGTTGCAATCTCACTGCTAAGCATGGACACCACACTCGACATGTTTGGTCTGTCATTGGGATTTTCTTGCACACACAAAAGTCCCACATTTATGTACCTCAACGCTGTCGAAGCCGCCGCAGATCCCACCTTACTATCCACCAGTTCTACAACTCCACAGGTCCCATGCCTGCAACAACACATTCCAAACACAGTTTTTTATTTCTCACAAGTGTGTGAAAAAAATAGGAAATGTACTCTGTTGTTGCTTACATGTCCAAGAAGATGGAGGGAGTCAGTTTTGTAGAAGCCAGTGTTCTTCCTGCCACTCATAATCTCAAGAACCAAAACCCCAAAACTGTACACATCAGACTTTGTGGAGAAGAGGCCTTGCAATGCATACTCCGGATAAATGTAGCCACTAAAAATGGAACAACTTTGGATCAGCTAAATGAGTTTGAAAATCTTTGTTCAGACCATATAGACTTACAATGTTCCAACAACTCTGTTGGTGTATCCCCGCGAATCAGTGCCTCCAAAGATACGCGCCAGCCCAAAGTCCGATATCTTGGGGCTCATCTCATCGTCAAGAAGAATGTTGCTCGCCTTGAGATCTCTGTGGATTATGAGCACCCTCGAGTATTCATGGAGGTAGAGAAGCCCTTGAGTAATCCCCTCAACAATGCGGGTACGTGTTTTCCAGTCTAGTGTTTCTTGTTTATTTGATCCTGATCCAGGTTATGCTGCTCATCTATATATGGAACTTGGAAAAGAATATGATGAATTGTTTGTTAAGTTAAGTAGGTACGAACCGAAAAGGAACATGTCTAGACTCTTATTAGGCATGTACTCATAGATGAGAATGCTCTCAACAGTGTCAATGCAGCAACCTAAGAGGCGAACAAGATTCCGGTGCTGCAGTTTTGCAATCAATAAGATTTCATTTCTGAATTCTCCAAAACCTTGTCCAGATTTTTGGGAAAGCCTCTTCATGGCTATTTCCTGCCCATTCTGTAATCCTTCCTGTCCAAAACATACAACTATTTATATTACAGTTTTATACTAGTATATGATAAACAAATACATATATTAAGCTTTGCATCTAGTCAAGTATATTGTTTACCTTGTAAACTGGTCCGAATCCTCCCTCTCCAAGCTTATTTTCTGGTGAGAAGTTGTTTGTTGCAGCAGAAACACTTGAGTAACTGAACATGGGCAAATCAACTTCCATGTTACTTCTTGTCCTCAAAAACTTTCCATCATTAGTTGAGTCGAAATCGAACGACAAAAGATCCACCGTTCTGTTCCTCAACACCAAGCGTAGCCCCGGGCAGTCAAGTATGGGTCGGATGATCGAAGCTCTGCCAAAGCGGGGTCGGCCGCACTCTCAGCTGGCCGTTGGAAGCTATTTGGAGCTCTGAAGCGGCTGCGTCGGGCAACGGTTTCTCTCTGTTTGCGACCCAAACAGAGCGAATGCTGAGGTAGAATCTGTTTGCGGATATTTTGAAGATTCCCAGCTCGAACATTCCATTTTTTGAGGTTGAAGTCTGGGTCCCTTTTGAGAGAGTGTCTCCTTGTCCAATGGATGTTCCAGCCTTGAGCAACAACACCACCAAAATTATCAGTAGCTTCTCAAACATGGCTGCAAACTTCCAAAACAAATTTAGTATGCGTCTTTAGAATGGTGTAGTTATCTAGATGCAATACAATTAAGTCCATACTTCATTAATTTCCACGAAATTGGACAAAAGACTTCACAATTGCTTCTTCAACCAGATTTCTTATGCATGTTTTATCCTAACATGTGTCTCACTTGGTGGGTTCTAAGAAATGTTATAAAAAGTAGGTTGAAAAATTTAACAGATTGTGGGTACTAGTTTTATAATAAAATAATAGTGAAAATGAGTTAGGGGAATATGAGGTATAGGTAAAAATGAAGTGAGATAATTAATATCGGACGAACCAAAATGAAAAACTATCACATATAATGGGAGACGAAGGGAGTAAAAGGCAAATTGTCTAATAGATCATGGAAGATAGTCAAATTCCGATCCATTCCACATTTTCAAACATCGAGTTATAAATGATGAAGCTTCGTAATTATCTTATTCGTCTTCTTTTCAATGAAACATAACATGTGATGATGTGGCCGGTGTAAATCAGTAAATGAATACATTAACATCTCTAACTCGCACACACTATTATTTAATTGGAAAGATGCTAAAGTCAAGTTGACTCGGCAACTTGAAATTGAGAATGACGGGAGTGGACTCCAAAAGAAAATTATTACTCCGTATAAAATTCGCTTCAAAAAAATTATGTTCAAGCTCGACTCTATTATATGCTGACCTCAGAAGTTTAATCCAACATTAATTTAAATTAAACAAGATGCCGAGCTCGCACCTACAGCATATTTTAATAAACAAAATATGGATATTGAGCTTCAACTTTTTTAGTTAGAGGAAATAAATGGCCCATTATACACCAAGTCACCCACTAGCTAGACTTGTTCTTTTTCTTACAATTATGAAACCCTCACTCAAACAAAATAATTCGGACTCAGCAAACATCTATATACTATTCTTACCTTAAATTACGCCTCTAATTGTCGTCGTCATCGCGGATCTATTGGACTCGGTTTTCTTCATCTGGGCTCGTGTCAGAGCACCCACAACCGGGCTCATGCCAACAAGCACAGTTGTGGATCCGACCCCACTTTTTCTGCCTGCTCTTAAGTAAGAACACAACACCCATAGCTGTGCTCTTCCGCAAGGACGAGCACAAGGATCCCACCATACTATTATTCAATTTAAATAAAAATATTTCCATAATATTAAAATTCATTAAAAAATCGAAATAATATTTCAAATTACACATTACAAATAAAATAAAAAAGACATAATTAAAATCCTAAAAAATAAAAATTACATAATTAAAATCCTAAAAATTAAAAATTACATAATTAAAATACTAAAAATTAAAAATTACATAATTAAAGCTAAAAATATTCCCGTGGAAGACTATTCATCCAGCGGCACAACCCCCAATTGTTTTTGGAGGCCCAATATCAAGGCCTCGTGCGATCGAAGTTGCGCAGGGTCATAGTTGACCTATCGGCCATATTGAGTTGGGCCAAAATCCCCCACAACGAGTTGGCGGGGGGTGGAGGTGGCGCATAGGGCACGAGAACGGAAGCGGGTTCGGGAGCATCGCCGGATGGAGTCGCGACGCGACGGCGGTTGGCCGCCGCCTTCTTCATTCCTTGCGGTCGGCGTTGGGAACCGCTCGGGCCGGCGTCGGGGCTACCAAAGTTGGCTCTGGCGAGTTGGCTAACCACGTCTTCGGAGCCGGCGCCGGATAGGGATACCGACCTTGACCGTTTGGAGGAGCCGCTAGAGGAGGATGTTACGCCTCCCCTATACTTCGGATGCGACCGCGTCTCCTGTCAAATATTGAGGTACTTGCTCCTTGCCCTTAGGATATATTTTTTTTAATTTTTCCCTGGACTTCGTCCAGCTTATACCTCCAGAACCTATATTTTTTTATTTTCTCCTCTTCTTATTTTTTTTATTTTCTCTTTCTGACTCTACTCCCTAAGCATCAAGTGGCGATCCCCTTTTTATACAAGTTAGCTCAAAGTGTATAGGCTTATAACTCACTTTTATAGAGGGGTTTCACAACTAGGTTATCTAGGGCATCCTCTATTGTCCTTACTTCATTCAAACCGACTTCAGCTTATTAAGAAAAAAGGCCTCAAAGTTGACATGCATCCTATCATCAATTGTTCTTACTAAGGGGATCTTGCCGTATTATATTCACTAGCTCATGCGACACACAGAAACACTTAAACCTAAAAAAACTATCAAACTTAGGCACAAACTGTACTACTCCCTCCCCCTCCCACTTCACTCAAGCTTGTCCCCAAGCTATCCTAGTGAAGGGGGGAAACAGGGAAGTAATAACAGATCCCAATAAAACACAGAAACACTTAACAAAAACAAACTTCTCACACTTAGACCGAGCAACGGGCTAAGTGGGAGAAATGACAACAGGCAAAAACCAAAACATGCTAAGAACAACACAAACTTCTCACACTTAGTCCGTGCAACGGGCTAAGTGGGAGAAGACATAAAAAAATGCAGACTACCAGATATATCACAAGGCATGCCTGGAAAAAATAACTAACACAAAACATAAGAAAAACCGAAAGTAGAGTTACTTGGTCAAAGGAGGAACTCAATTCGGGGCTTGGCTCCCGCGGGAGCCAAGCTGCGGTGGAACGTAGGATCGGGTGACTTTTGCTTTTTTCCTCGCCGGTGACTCCGGCTTATCCTCCTCTTTCGCACTTCTCGTAGACACTGGTTTTCTTACTGACACGGGCTTTGATGCGGACGGGGCTGTCAAGGGCTTGGACGCTGGTGGGCGCAGCTGGAGGCCAGAACTTCCTTGCCTTTGCTGCGTGGGCACACTGCTAGATCCAGCAGGCAATGTCATTTGAGGCTCGGGAAATTTCTCCCTCAGCCACTTTGTCATCATCATCATTAAGCTGACGGCTTCCGCCATACGGTCGTTCTGTATAGATGACTTTCCCACCAAGACAGTGACGCGCCCCTTGAGGGCCTGCATGTCCTCCCTGACTCTGCCTAACTCTTTCCGCATCTCAGTCATTTCCTTCCGAATAGCACTGAGCTCCGTATGCATTACACTCATTTCCTGTCGAACTGCACCCAGTTCCTTGTGCATTACTCCCACGTCCGTTTTCATCTCCTCGTACCCAACACTGGCGACTGCTTCAATTCTGCACTGCTCGGGCTTCACCTAGGGCTCCAACCAGCCGACCTCGTAGAAGCACACATTCTTCCACGACATGTATAACAAGCCTTTGTTGAAGAAATAATCCACACTGAAAAGCTCTGGAGGCTCGCACATTTCTATCTCCGGCCCAGATTTGGCAATCTTCGTTATAGAGTTTCGCTGGAGGTAGGCACCTAAGAGATGACAGGTGTACATATGTCGGGAAGGGTTTGCGGCCATCTGATGACAGGCTTGAGCTAACCAGTAGCCCAAATGCACTTTCACTCCTTTGGCCATGCACCATGTGAAGTATAAGTCGGTTGTGGTCAAGGCTGAGTTTGCGGTCCCCATCAAGTTGTAACTGATAAACGTCTGAGCAAACCTCAGGATCCGGTTGTCGATATTGAACACCTTTGAGTAACTGGTCTTAATGAAGGGGTTGGCAGCGGAAGCGTGCATGAGATCCGATCACATAAATTTGATCTATTTGGCAGATTATTTAGACAAATTCTATTCGCATAATTATCACATGTATAATGCTCATAACTTGAATTAAAACACGCTTTAGCATATAAAATCCCTAAAACATGCTCACTACGGAATTAGCCAATTTACCTTGTTGATTCAATCAAGAATCGATGATGGCTTGCTTCGTCTCCACATGAAGATCTTCAGTACTCGGCCTCTGATCTTCTGACTGGTGTCTCGGACTGTATACTGATACTTGTGTGGGCAAATCTCACCAGAATACTAGGACTCGAATAATGAAGACATAACTCAGCTCACGGAGGGAACAATTTTCGAATTCTCTCTCTTTCTCTAGAGGGGGGCGAAAATTGTGGCTCTATTAATTATGTTTTCTGTTTCCTTTATTCTCCAATTTATAAAGTCACATATTGGGCCCAGTCAGGGATCTAAGGAAGAATTTGGACATGACCTCACCCAATTAGCTTTTTATTAATTAAATTGAACCCACAATTTAATATAAGCTTATATTGAAATATTACAAGCAGCCACTACAGAAGTAATATTGCACTGCCTTTCCAAATCCGAAATTACAAGTATTCCGGGTTTCCTTTTATTTGTTTAATTCATTTTCCGCGCTTAAGATAGAAACATCAATTAATTAATTAATGTCTCCTATGGACTTAATTAATTAACATATTTTATTCTCCAAGAGTGGACTTAACAAGAAACTCTTATTTATTATTCATAGAGTAATTAAACTCCAACTAGCTAGGTTCCGAATAATAAAATCTCGTTTCGAGCTCCTCTTGTGGATGTTATCAAACGAGACTCTTCTCGCACGATTCAACATAATAGCAATCCTAGCACCGCTAGACAATGATCACCACTACCCAATATACCTGGATCGTTGGTTGACGAAAAACCCGCACCTTTGGTAAGTCAAAATAGTAGATACTCAATATCGTATGCTCAATGCTAATGTACATTGATTAAAAAATTAATTATCAAGACCTCGTCTTTCAGTAGATAGCATAAAGACTCGTCTTGCTGTTGGATCCATTCAGTGCTATACCACACCAACGTCATCATATTTCAATAAGGCTTAGAAATAATCGGACTGACATTGCAACCTTTCACGATAGGTAGTCTAGGTCTATCTGGGTTGTGAAATTCTTATTTTTCTTTGTTCAGAACTGACCGCGTACCTTAAATTGAGCGCAGCCCACAACCGGTCTACTAGAACAAAGACTTAGACTTATGTTATGTTCGCTTATACATTTAAATATGCAATAAACATCCATTAAATGTAAAACATAACAACATTATGACAAAAATAATCTGTTGCATTAATTGGAAAATAATTATTAGAGTTTTACAGTATTCAATCACTCGAAAGGTGATTTCTAGTATACAAACCCTAACACTTAAACTGTCCAACCTTCGGGTGCGTGACGAACTCCCAAGCTGACTGTGGTGTGAATCCGGGTGTGTTCCTTGGGGCTCCTACCATCCTCTCATTCCATATGCCATCGTCATCCTCAGCACGCGTGAACAGGCCTATCCGGTGGGACCATTCTCTAAGACTCATCTCATGCTCTTCAGTAAAAAGACGGAAAGTGATGGAATCCGCGTCTAGATCTGTGGTGGACTTCAGGTGAAACGTGGAAAAGAACTCCCGGGCCAACGCAGCTGGAACCTCCGTCTCACTATGCTTCAAGAGCCAGTCAAACCCGATCGCGCTGATGTATTGACGAAACTCCTCGTTGGAGTCTATTTCTTCCAATTTTTCCCGCACATATATTGCTTTCCAGATTTTGCAAGCTTACCCGTGCTACACCGTTCCTTGTAAGTCGCCGCCCGCTTGGGATCATCGAACTTTTCCATTGTGTCTAGCAGTCCTTTGGTGATCCATACTTCTGCAGGTACAAAATTTAAACACTCTTCTGGCTCTTCTATCTCGACCTCTTCAGAGTCACTGGACTCGGCAGGGTTAAGTGGCTCCTCCGCGTACGGTACCTTCGCGGGTGCAGAAAGTGAGGTTTCGACAGACTTGCCCTCAGTGGGCTTCTTTGATTTCCTGACCAAGGAAGTAGCTGCATGTTTACCCTTCCTTTTCCTCTCCGCCGCCTGGCGGCGCTCCTCCTTATCGCTAGATCCAGGAGAATCTGCCTTCCCTGTTTCCATAGCCGCTGGATCCAGTACTTCTCTTTCAATAGGTTGGGTTGTATCATCAATATCCTCCAACAGGCTTCGTCGAGCCTGCCTCCTAGCTTTCCGTGTATCTACCGGCGAACCCGTCCCTTTCGGGACTTCTGTCAGATCTACCACCAGATTCACCCCACCATCATCGGGCTCCAGTGATTCTTCAGTAACGGGGGCCACCACCTCCTCAGACAATCCAGGAGTTGCCCCTTCAATGTAAATAGGGGATTCCCCCTCCTCCAACCATTTCTCCTCTTGGGCTTCACCGCCCACAATCTTCACAGGGGTCTCCCCCTCAACAACACTTCCAGAAAGAACAGGGGTTTCCCCCTCCGACACACTCACAGGTAAAACAGGGGTTTCCCCCTCCGACACACCCACAACAACTAGGGCTTCCCTCTCAATACCCGTCCTCTGCTCCAACCCCGCACCTAGATCCGCCTCATGTCCCTTCTCGTCGCCTACCGTGGCGCCTTTTTCGGGCGCGCTAGTAGATGGTTCGGCTGCGGCTTGTACAGGTTGGGCTGTCGAATCCTCAGGAATCGGCGGTGGTGGTGGTGCGGTGGTTGTCGACGCGGCAGGTTTGGCGCCTTCCATCATCGTCGTGAACATAACGAAGGCTTTCATCGCTTCTTCTGGTCCGCCGAACTTCTGCATTAATTCTGCCATGAACGTCGCCGACCTGGCAGATGCAGAGGGGTTCCCTGCACTTGGTTTGTTTTCCATGATCTGATTCTGAAAATCACACAAAAACTTGGAAGAAAATTTCCGATTATGGTTAATGCGAGAGAAGATTTTGGGGATTTTTTAGAGTGAGAGAGAGTTTAGTTTGAGAAATAAAGAATAAGGAGGGAAAATAGGTATTAGATGGGACGGTTGCAGCAGGCGGTTGCAGGCATGAGGTCATCAATCGTACGCCTTCCCATAAAGTGTGATTTTGAAATTCGAAATCGTACCACTTCCCTCCTAAACTCAATTTCACTACCCCATGTAAACGCTCTTCTCTGCAACACCATACTTAGAAAAAAACAAAAATAATGAAACGCCAGGTTCCCAGGTCAAGGAGCCTGGTGTTTCGAAAATATTTTTTGAAGATTAAATTTTTTTTTCGTTGTTTGGTATTTTTTCTTTTATAAAAACAACCAAATATTTACACTTTCAATTTAGTACCCTCGAGATCCCCTGGTTCAGTGTATAGATTAAAAATGCATTCCCATTTACCTGACCCAGGAGTTCTTCGAGAGCACTTCTTACTAGACCAATTAGGCGATAACAGAGAGTGCGCGTAGTGGCACTTCCTCCACTAAAAATTATCCCTAAAAATCTTTACCCGATGACCATTCACAAGGAAAGGAGTAGAGTTTGAGGCACTGCCCTGAATTTCCACAACTCCGTTTGCTTGAAGGCCAACAATAGTGTATGGCCCAATCCATTTGGACTTTAGCTTCCCAGGCATCAACTTGAGCCTGGATTGGAAAAGGAGCACTCTCTGCCCTACTTGGAGTTCCTTGACCCGGAGATTTTTATCATGCCAGAGCCTTGTCTTCTCTTTGTACCACATTGCAGACTCATATGACTCCAGTCTCAACTCTTCCAACTCCTGAAGTTGCAACTTCCGCTCTTTTTCCGAAGCCTGGGGTCTCATATTAATCTCCTTGACTGCCCAATATGCTCTGTGTTCCACTCCCACGGGCAGGTGACACATCTTGCCAAAAACCAACCTGTAGGGTGACATTCCGATGGGCATTTTGTAGGCTGTTCTGTAGGCCAACAACGCATCTCCAAGCCTCTTACTCCAGTTTTTTCTTGATGGATTCACTGTCTTTTCTAGTATTGCTTTGATTTCCCTGTTTTAGATCTCCGCCTGTCCATTAGACTGAGGATGATAGGGGGTAGAAAGTCTGTGGTGGACCCCGTATTTCCTCATTAAAGCTTCTATCATCCGGTTACGGAAGTGTGTCCCTTGGTCAGAAATAATCGCACGCGGCACTCCGTATCTGTTGAAGATGTTGGCTCTAAGGAACTTGGCCACTTCTTTGGCTTCACATGAAGTGGTAGCCTTTACTTCTATCCATTTCGAAACATAATCTACAACCACAAGGATATAAGTATTCCCATATGAAGATGGAAATGGACCCATGAAATCTATCCCCTAGACGTCAAAAATCTCGCAGACAATCACTGGACCTGCGGCATTTCATCTCGCTTAGAAATTCCTCCTGTTTGCTGGCACCTTTCACAGTTCTGACAGAATTCAAAAGCGTCCTTGTGTAGCGTAGACCAATAAAATCCACTGTCTAGGACTTTCCTCGCAGTCTTCCTTGGTCCACAATGACCTCCACATGCCAACGCATGGCAATGATTCAGCACGTCCCTCTGTTCCCAATCGGGGATACATCTCCGAATCACTTGGTCAGCTCCCATTCTCCACAAGTAAGGGTCGTCCTAGTAGTAATACTTGGCCTCGCTTTTAAGCTTCATCTTCTGGGCCCGGGTGATTTCCTGAGAACTAGGTACTTCTCTAGTGACCAAGTAGTTTGCTAGGTCCGCGAACCACGGTTCAGCGTTTAATTGACATTTCCCTCTTTCAGTATCTCCTGGACCTGTTATCGCCATTATCGTTTCCCAGCTGATAGGTCTAGGAATTTTTCCTATGTAGTACAGATGCTCCTCAGGGAATGCATCAAGTATAGCTTCGTTTGTTTCTCTCTGAAAAATCCGACTCAAGTGGTCCGCTACCATATTCTCCGTTCCTTTCTTGTCTCTTACTTCCCAATCAAATTCTTGCAAGAGTAGCACCCAACGGATTAACCTTGGCTTGGATTATTTCTTCGCCAGTAAGTACTTAATAGCTGCGTGATCGGTAAAAACTATCACCCTCGACCCCAGTAAGTATGGTCGGAACTTTTCAAATGAATACACGACCGCCATCATTTCCTTCTCCGTGGTGTCATAATTCTTCTGGGCCTGGTTGAGTGTCTTCGAGGCATAGAAGATCACATAACTTTTACCATCGATTCTTTGACCTAGCACTGCCCCTACTGCGTAGTCGCTTGCATCACACATTATTTCAAACGGCAGACTCCAGTCGGGTGCTCTGATAATAGGGGCAGATACTAATTTATCTTTCAGTAGTTGAAAAGCCTCCTTACACTACATGCCGAAAACGAAATCAACATCATTATGCAAAAGATGGGTGAGCGGCTGAGTAATCTTTGCGAAATCCTTTATGAAACTTTTGTAAAACCCAGCATGCCCTAGGAATCCCCTAACTTCTTTCTGATTCGTAGGATAAGGTGGTTTTGAAATCACACCGCCCTTTGCTGGGTCTACTTGTATACCCTTCTCTGAAACTATATGCCCTAGGACAATTCCTTCAGGGACCATAAAGTGGCACTTTTCAAAATTCAGGACCAAATGCTTTTCCTGGCACCTCCTTAACACTATCTCCAAACTTGCTAAACAGGAGTCAAAAGAATTCCTATACACCGTGAAACCATCCATAAAGATCTCGATGCAATCCTCTAGTAGATCCGAGAAGATACTCATCATACAACGTTGAAAAGTGTCTGGCGCATTGCACAGCCCAGACGACATTCTTCTATAAGCATACATGCCAAAGGGACACGTAAATGTAGTCTTCTCCTGGTCTTCGGGATCTACAAAAATTTGGAAGTATCCGCTGTATCCGTCAAGGAAGCAAAAATATTGCTTTCCCGCCAACCTCTCTAGCATCTGATCAATGAAAGGTAAAGGAAAATGATCTTTCTTGGTTGTTTCATTCAGTTTCCTATAATCGATGCACATCCTTCACCCAGTGACAAGTCGAGTCGGCACCAATTCATTCTTATTATTCTTAACTACCTGTATCCTTGACTTTTTAGGTACCATGTGAACCGGACTGACCCATTCGCTATCTGGAATAGAGTAAACGATTCCTAAGGATAGCAGCTTCAAAACCTCCTTCAGAACCTCCTCTCTCATGTTTGGATTCAGCTTGCGTTGGGGGTCTCTACAGACCTTTGCTCTCTCCTCTAGTCTAATATGATGCATGCAAAGATCCGGACTGATTCCTACTAGGTCTGAGAGAGTCCATCCTATCGCCTTTTTGTTCTTTCCGATTACCTCCAGTAACTTCTTTTCCTGTTCCTTGGTCAGGTTGCTGTTGATGATTACTGGAAATGCCTCGTTTTCTTCCAGATAGGCATACTTGAGTCCCGGTGGAAGCGTTTTCAATTCCTTCTTGGGAGTGCTTGTTTCCTGGGGCAAGGGATTATTTTTTTCAGCAGATTTCATTCCCTTCCCAGACCCTGGAGTATTTTCCATACTAGCCACATGAGCTGATCCTCTTGATATTGCTGCCTCCGAATTCATGCAGAATTCCGAAATAGCTTCGGCCAGCTCTTCATCCAATAATTCTCTTGTGTGCATTGTCTCGCACCATCCAGCTACTTCTCTGTCGATAGAATGGCTCGACTCTGAATTATCCATCTGTTCCTGCATTAACTTCGTCTCAAGATATTCCTGGACCAGGGGGTTAATAACATCGATAGCATACAAATTTTCAACATCTAAAGGTTTCTTCATTGCCTCATCTATGCTAAACGTATACTTTTCCCCATTATAGTCCAAACATATGGTTCTATCAAAAACGTCAATTATGGTCTTAGTGATTCGGAGAAAAGGTCTCCCTAGAAGTACACCGCTAGACTCAGCAGACTCATTGTCGCTCATTTAGATAACATGGAAATCGGTTGGATACAGAAAATCATGCACCTTGACTATAACATTTTCCAAAACTCCCTCTGGACAAATGCACGACCTATCCGCCAATTGAATCACCACCTTTGTACTCACCATCCCTACTCCTACCAACTTTTTGTATATGGACAGCTGTAAAACATTTATCGATGCCCCTAGATCACACATGACATGCTCAATTTTGACATCACCGATTGAAATGGGCAAGGTGAACATACCTGGGTCAGTGCATTTCGATGGCATCCTTCGCTTCTGAATTACTGCTGATACATTTTCTCCAATCAGAATCTTCCCACTAGGTTTGGTCTTGCCCGCTATGAACTCTTTGATGAATTTGCTGAACACTGGCAATTTCAAAGATTGCAAAAATGGTAGGTTGATCTCCAATTTTCCAAAGATGTCCATAAAATCCACAGGCTCATCCTTTTTCTTCTTAGCCTCTCCTCGGTGCGGGAACGGTTTCACTTGCCTCTCTGGTCTTGCAGATCCTTCAGCTGGAAATCCGTCCTTTTTTCCCTCTGCTAATTCATTCTCTGCTTCTAGCTCTGGGTCTAGGAAGAATGGTTCAGTTTCTCTAGGTGGCGGTTTCCCCAGATCACCTGCCTGAAGGTCATCTCTATTCCTCAAACCCTCTGCTTCCGAATTCTTGGACTCAGGAATTAGATCCTTCTTTTCATTGCCCTTCACGGAAGGTGTTTCTTCCTCCTTCCTCATCGCTGGACCTTCATAACCTCGCCCAGATCTTAAAGTGATTTGACTGATGTTAGCTCTGTTTGGCGGCCTTACTGAGGCAGTGAAGTGGTGGGTCTTCGCTCGACTCTAATGTCGAATAACTAGACTCAGGAGTAAGCTAGTGTGCACATATGAGAATTAATGCAAAGCTCGGTCCAGACACAACGCTCCTTAAATCCACTGGATCACTGGGTCCAGGAACTCTAGAGAACTACAGTGTTTTTGTCGTTGGACACACTCGACTCCCCTTTAAAAATAAATCCCTCAACCCGAATACTATGAATTAGTATAGGGAAGTGGGGTCGATCCCACAGAGATGGATTCGCAAAGTAGTGCTAAGAGACTATGGAAACAAACGGCTGCTGCCACGCAAAGGGGTTGAGATTTAAACTACCACTAGATCTAGGCAAGAAATGTAAACGCTAGACCTAGGACACAGAAAACTTACTGGATTCAGACATCAATACCGAAAGACACAATTACTCCCTAGACTAAGCAAACGACTACCTAATCTAGCTAAACAGTAAGCAAATAACAGTGGGGACCATATTTCCAGAAATAGCAAGTACGGTAAAAAGCTGCAGATAACCAACCCATGCTCCAACTAACTACGACATGCACCTTCGCAACTTAACTAAACTCGCAGATGAAGAAAACAGAGCACACTCCTAGATTCAAACAGAATATAAAGATTTGGACGCCGGAAACTTGCTATGAATCGAAAATACATCAGATCTACATAAACTAGGCGAAATGAAATGAAAACACGTAAGCTAGGCATAAAATTAAAACACTCCTGCTCAGAATCACTTCAGACGCTTAATCCACTCCGGATCCAAGCCATCCGAACTCAACAACCAACAAAATCAACTCCATAACTCCGATTCTCACAGATCTGCTCCGATCAACTCCAAATTCCAACAATCACAAACAACTCCACAACATCAGCAAAACAAAACCCCGATTCATCCACAAACAAACTCCATTCTTCCAGATCTCACCATTAACCTGCAATAATCCAGAAAATAACCACGAAAACAACCAACTCCAACAATCCAACTCCAGAATTCAAGTAAACACAATCAATCAACAAAAATCATCACGATCTGCGTAAGCGAAAACAAAACTTGCATAAAAGTAGAGAAATATCCAGAAACAAAAGAGGACCGAGCTTCGAACAGCGAAGCTCGGCGAATTCAGCAGAAACGATAAGAAAAACAGAAATAAATTGTTTCTTCGCCCCAAAGAAGGACGGTGTTACAACCCACAAACACTATCGGAAAGCTAAATGTGAACCCCAGCGCGAACCCGAGATCCTCCGCGAATTAGAACTAAGTATGTGAAAAGTGAACTGAGCAACAGGCTGTTCGTGAGGCCTCCACCGAGAAGGTCCCTCCAGCTTGCATGCTTCTTCCTTTTATAGATGCGGACATAGCCTTCTAGAGTCTTCGTAGAAATCCCTATTCTACCCTTCAACTCCGAGGCTTCCTCCGTCAAGCAATTTCTTTCATAATGTCCGCTCTTTCGCCAGTTTCCTAGGACTATGCAAGCGTCCTCTTCTTTTCCTGGATCTAGCGAAAACCTTCACACACCTGGCTTAAAACATGCGTTAGACCCTGTAATTTCACGAAATAAAACCCCTAGACCGATGCATGAAATTAGCCTTATCAAACTGCTCACACTTAAACCATGCTTGTCCTCAAGTATGAAAGACAAGAGAAAGAAATAAGGCGAATTTCAATGCACGGTCCCCAAGAACGACTCTACAAACAAAAACAAAAACAGACTCCTGGACCTAGACAACTGGCAAAATAAAAAAAACAGACTTATAAAAGAAAACAACACAAAGAATCAAAACACAAACAAGCATTAACTAGGTTCACTCGATCACTCATTCCTCACTCATTCCTCACCAGGTATGTTAGGATCAAAACGCTCCCCAGTTAAAGTTATGCCACTGATGCGTTGGGTTATGAGAGTTTTACCCTTCTTACTTCTCCTTTTTTTTCCCATTGATTTTCTTGGGTCAGGTTGAAATTGCTTCCTGCCCTTGAGGATACTGATATTATATTTTTTTATTTTTTTATTTTTTCCTGTATTATATCCCCTTTTCCCCTGGACTTCATCCAGCTTATACCTCCAAATTATTATTTTTTTTTACTCATTCCCTGGACTTCGTCCAGCTTATTCCACCTTTTCCTGGACTTCGTCCAGCTTATACCTCCGAAACCCATTTTTTTCTCCTTCATACTCTACTCCGTAAGCATCAAGTGGCAGCCCGATTTACATGTTAGCACAAAAAAGTGTTTAGGCTTATAACTCGCTCTTATAGTAGGGCTGCACAGCTGGGTTATCTAAGGCTTTTTCCATCGTCCCAACTTCATTCAGATCGCCTTTGGTTTATTAAGGAAGAAGGTGTCAAAGTTGACATGCATTCTCTCTTCAATCGCTCTCACTAAGGGAAACCTGCCTTATTATCTCACTAGCTCATGCGAAACACACATCCTAAAGACTCTTAAAATAGAAAGAACACAAACACCATACTTACTCCCCCCCTCCCACTTCACTCAAGCTTGTCCCCAAGCTATCCTAGTGAAGGGGGAAAAGGAAGTAAGAACAACAGACAACAGACACAAACGCAAACAAAGCACAAAAACAAAACAAACTTCTCATGCTTAGACCGAACATCGAGCTAAGTGGGAGAAAGCGCAACATACAAAACCAAAACAAAACAACCCCTTCTCACACTTAGACCAAAAATTGGGCTAAGTGTAGGAAGGTATAACACATATATACAGAACGATGCATGCTGGCACATAAAAACACAAGCGAAAGAAAAATGAAAAGTAAAAGACAGAAAAGTAAAAGTTACTTGGTTCTGGGGGAAATTCAATTCGGGTTCTGGCCCCCGCGGGAGCCAGACTTGGGTGGCACTGTCTGTTGGGTCACTTTAACTTTCTTTCTTGCCGGTGACTCCGGCGTCTCCTTCTGATCTTCTGTGGGTCGGGGTACGATTTTCTTCAAAAGCACGGGCCTGGAGGAAGACGGGGTGGTCTGAGGCCTTTGGGCTTGTGGCGGCTTCTGCACAGCTAGACTCCCTTGACCCGGCATCTTGGAACCGCCGCTAGGTTCAGGAAGTCCCATCGGTGTCTCGGGGAACTTCACTTGAAGCCACTTCGTCATCTTCATCATCAGTGCGACGGCCTCCGCCATCTTGTCGGAACGCCTTGACGATTCTGCCACTAGGTCGGTGATACGCCCCTTCAGGGCTATGACCTCCTCTCTACTTCTCCCCATTTCCCTCCGTATCTCCGTCACTTCTTTTCGTACACCGATTACCTCCTTCCTCACATTCTCTACTTCGTTTCTCACTTCCTCAACTAACTTTCTGACTTCTGCATCCTCAGCACTGTCCCTTCCTTTACCCCGTAGGGCCACAATCCCCTCCAAAACCATTTTCATCTCTGACCTCATCCATCCAACCTCTTTCCTTACCTCTTCTACTTCTATCCTGGCTCCGGCTTCCATGTCAGCAGTATCCTTCGCCTCCACCATCTCAGGCTCCTGCTTCGTCTGCGCCTCCGACTGACCAACTTCATAAAAGCACACGTCCCTTCCCTGTGTAATGAGCAGCCCCTTATTGAAAAAGTAGTCCACGTTGAACACCTCCGGGGGTAGACACATCTTCACTTCTCTGCAGGACTTGTGGATTTTCATAATAACGTTGCATTGCAGGTAAGCCCCTAGAAGTGGCATGTGTAAAGATGTCGGGAAGGGTTGGCTGTCACTTGATGGCAGGCTTGGGCTAACCAATAGCCCAAGTGAACACGTACTCCCTTGGCCATGCACCAAGTAAAGTACAAGTCGGGGGTCGTCAGAGCGTTGTTGGCTGTGCCCATCAGGTTGTAGCTAATGAAGGTCTGGGCGAATCGCAGGACCCTGTTCTCAATATGGTGGGCCTTCGACCAGCTGGTTTTGAACTGACCTACCCTAGGGTGAGCCACAAACTCCCATGCGTTCTGCGTCTTGAATCCCGGCGTCAGCTTCGGCGGACCAATCATTCTCTCGTTCCACAAACCATCATCATCCTCTGTGCGCGTAAGCAGGCCCATCCGTAGAGTCCATTCACGGATGCTCATCACATGCTCTTCATTGAAGAGCCGGAATTTGATGGAGTCAGCATTCAGATCGGTGGTGGACTTAAATCAGAAGGTGGAGAAGAATTCCCTTGCCAGGTCGATTGGAACTTCGGCGGTGCTGTGCTTGAGCAACCAATCAAAGCCGATTGCGTCGATATAAGTTCGGAATTCATCATTGCAAGTGATCTGCTTGAGCTCCGATGAGCTGTACATTTTTCCAGACTTAGCGTACTTGCCCTGGGCACTCTTCTCCTTGTGGATGGTTGCGCGTTTCGGGTCGTCAAACTTTCTCATCTCGTCCAGGAGCTCTCTTGTAATCCAGATCTCAGTTGGCTCAAAGTTGAGCTCCTCTTCTTGTTCTTCTTCAGAGTCACTAGACCCAGCAGAATCCTCGGGCTCTGCAGCGTATGGTACCTTGGCAGGTCGAGGTAGTGGGAATTCAGTGGATTTCCCTTTCGCCTTCTTGGTCTTGGAAGGAGCAATTTGTTTCCCCTTCCTTTTCTTCTCGGCCGCGTGGCGGCGTTCCTCTGCATCACTCTCCCCTCTGCTCGGTCTGGGAGATTCTGCCTGCTCAGGTGCTGTGGCTTCTGGCCCAGCATTTCTTCCTCCGTCTGCTGGACGGTTTCATCTATCTCATCAAGCTGGCTCCGAGGAGCCTGTCTCCGCGTTTCCCTTGCATTAACCGGTGAATCGGTCCCTTCGGGGACATCAGTCAGATCCACTATCAAATCCAACCCGACATCGACGGGTTCTTGGACATTCTCAGCACCGAGGGCTTCTCCTTCCTCGTTCAACAATGGGGTTGCCCCTGAAAAATAAACAGGGGTCTCTATCCCCTCCAAACCTTCTCCAACGTGGGTTTCTGTACCCGCAGACTTCTCAGGGGTTTCCCCCTCTCTGACATCTTCCTCAGTAATTAGGGCTTCGTCGCCCCCAACCACTTATGGGGTTTCCCCCTCCACATTTCTTTCAGCATCTAGGGCTTCATTGCCCTCTGGAATTTCAACTCCATCAACAGGGGTTTCCCCCTCAACAAACTCCTCCAAAACAGGGGTTTCCCCCTCAACACGGCTATCAGTAACAGGGGTTTCCCCCTCAGAAACACCAACCACTCTATCCTCTAAAACAGGGGTTTCCCCCTCAGTGGCAGATCCTAACCTGGGTGCACTTATGGCCAACAACTCCAACCCCGCGGCCAGATCTGCTTCGTCTTCACGAGTTTCTGCAGCGGTTGGTTCTGAAACGG
Source organism: Salvia splendens (assembly GCF_004379255.2). NCBI lineage: Eukaryota > Viridiplantae > Streptophyta > Magnoliopsida > Lamiales > Lamiaceae > Salvia > Salvia splendens. Next base: position 16,026,869 of record NC_056046.1, read on the forward strand.
CGGCAGTGGGTTCTGCGACGGCCTCCGGCTCAGCGGTGGTTTCTTGAACGGTCTCTGGTGGTGGTGCGGAGGATGTTGAGGCGGTTGGTACGGATTTCCCCATTACAGCCGCGAACATGGCAAACGCCTCCATCGCCTTTTCTGGTCCCCCAACTTTTGTAGCATGTCTGCCATAAACGCCGCCGCACTTGAATCGGCGGATCCTGAGGTGTTCCCGGCACTTTGCTTGTTATCCATGGAGAATTCTGCAGAAATTTTTATTTTTTATTTTTTTGACAAAGACTTGGACGGAAACTTCTTTGATTAGGGTTAGAAAAGAAAACCTAGAGAGAATTTGGGATGTAGAGAGAGAGAGAGTAAGTAAGTAAAAATAAAAGAACACGGTTATTATCCGATAAGTAAGGGCGAGGACGGCTTTTGCAGGCGGGTTGCAGGCATGACGCCAGCGACTGTACGCATCCCATAAAGGTGTCTTTTGAAATCCGAGCCGGTGCCAACTCCCTCCAAAATTTTACTTCTCAATTCCCTGCCCAAGTAACTTCCTTCTGCAAAATCACACTTAGAGAAAAACATTAAACTAAAAAAAAATGAAACGCCAGACTCCCCGGGTCTAGGGTATGACAGTATCAAAAACATTCCTTAAGGAGTCTAGTATTTCGAAAATATTTTTGGAAGATTATTTTTTTTTTCTGATTTGTTTGGGTTTTTCTTGATTTTAAAGAAAGCGATTAAATATTTACATTTTATGTTCAAGTGTTCTCAAGATTCCCTAGGTCAGGACATGTTAAAACTTCTTGGATGCTGGACCTAGGAAATTCTCTAAGAACACTCACTTCCCAGACCGATTAGGCGATATCAGGGAGTGCGCGTAGTGGCATTTCGTCCACTACACACATCTCCGAATTATCCCTAAATACCTTCACCCTATGGCCATTGACAAGAAATGGAGTAGAGTTTGGAGCACTTCCCTGGATCTCTACTGCTCCATTTGCACGAAGACTCACAACAGTGTATGGTCCGACCCATTTGGACTTCAGCTTACCAGGCATCAACTTGAGCCGGGATTGGAATAGGAGAACTTTCTGCCCAACTTGCAATTCCTTGACTCGGAGGTTCTTGTCATGCCAAAGTCTTGTTTTCTCTTTGTACCACATTGCCGATTCATATGACTCCAGCCTTAGCTCCTCCAACTCCTGCAGCAGCAATTTCCTCTCTTCCTCGCAAGATTCGGGTCTCATGTTTATCTCCTTGACCGCCCAATATGCTCGGTGTTCTACTCCCACGGGCAAGTGACACATTTTGCCGAACACAAGCCTATATGGTGACATCCCAATAGGCGTCTTGTATGCCGTCCGGTAAGCCCATAGTGCGTCTCCAAGCCTCTTACTCCAGTCTTTTCTAGACGGATTAACCGTCTTTTCCAGTATTGCCTTTATCTCTCTGTTGGATATTTCCGCCTGGCCGTTAGATTGAGGATGATAAGGTGTAGACAGTCTGTGGTGGACGCCATACTTTCTCATCAAAGCTTCAATAGTCCGGTTGCGGAAATGCGTCCCATTGTCAGATATTATAGCTCTGGGCACTCCGTACCGATTGAAGATATTAGCTCTAAGAAACTTCGATACCTCCTTAGCTTCGCAAGAAGTGGTCGCCTTGGCTTCTATCCATTTCGAAACATAATCCACTGCCACTAGTATGTATGTATTCCCGTATGAAGATGGAAATGGACCCATGAAGTCCATTCCCCAAACATCAAAAATTTCACAAACGATCACCGGGACTTGCGGCATTTCATCTCTTCTGGAGATTCCCCCAGTCTGTTGACACCTCTCACAATTCTGACAAAACTCGAATGCATCCTTATGCAATGTAGGCCAGTAAAAACCACTATCTAACACCTTCCTTGCGGTCTTCCTAGGTCCAAAGTGACCTCCACAAGCTAGGGTATGGCAATGATTCAGCACATCCCTCTGTTCCCACTCCGGAATACACCTCCGGATTACTTGGTCGGCTCCCATTCGCCACAAATACGGGTCATCCCAGAAATAGTTCTTGGCCTCGCTTTTCAATTTCATCTTCTGGGCTCGGGAAATTACTTGCGAACTGGGCACCTCTCCAGTGACTAAGTAATTTGCCAGGTCTGCGAACCATGGCTCAGCGTTTTGATGACATTTCCCTTTTTCGGTATCCCCTGGACCTGTTAACACCATAATCTCTTCCCAGCTGATAGGTCGAGGAATTTTTTTTACGTAGTACAAATGTTCCTCTGGGAATGCATCCGGTATTGCTTCCTCCGTCTCCCCTTGAAATATCCTGCTCAGATGATCGGCTACTTTATTTTCTGTTCCCTTTTTGTCTCTGACTTCCCAATCGAATTCCTGCAAAAGCAACACCCATCGGATTAATCTCGGCTTGGATTCTTTCTTTGCCAACAGGTACTTTATAGCCGCGTGGTCGGTGAAGACTATCACCCTCGACCCAAGCAAGTACGGGCGAAATTTCTCAAATGAGTATACTACCGCCAGCATTTCTTTTTCAGTAGTGTCATAATTTCTCTGAGCTTGATTTAGCGTTTTTGAAGCATAAAAGATCACATAGCTTTTCCCATCAACTCTTTGACCTAGCACTGCTCCCACGGCATAATCGCTTGCGTCACACATAATCTCAAAGGGTAGATTCCAGTCGGGCGCTCTAATAATAGGCGCAGATACTAGCCTGTCTTTTAACAACTGAAAAGCCTTTTTGCATTCCTCATCAAAGACAAAATCAACATCATTATGCAACAAGTGGGTGAGTGGCTGAGCAATTTTTGCGAAATCTTTTATGAACCTCCTATAGAATCCTGCATGCCCTAGGAATCCTCTCACCTCCTTCTGATTCGTCGGGTAAGGCAGTTTTGAGATCACCTCAATCTTTGCCTGGTCTACCTGTATACCTCTTTCCGAGACTACGTGCCCAAGGACAATTCCCTCAGGGACCATAAAGTGGCATTTCTCGAAGTTCAAAACCAAATGTTTTTCCTGACACCTTCTCAAAACTATATCCAAACTAGCCAAACATGAGTCAAATGAATTCCCGTACACAGTGAAGTCGTCCATAAAAATCTCGATGCAGTCCTCCAAAAGATCCGAGAAGATACTCATCATACACCGCTGAAAAGTGCCTGGCGCATTGCACAGGCCAAACGGCATCCTCCTGTAAGCGTTCGTGCCGAAAGGACACGTGAAAGTTATCTTCTCCTGGTCCTCGGTATCCACATAGATTTGAAAATACCCACTATACCCGTCTAGGAAACAGAAGTATTGCTTGCCTGCTAGCCTCTCCAGCATCTGGTCAATGAAAGGTAGATGGAAATGGTCTTTCTTGGTCGCTTCATTTAACTTCCTATAATCGATGCACATCCTCCACCCAGTAACTAGTCTGGTGGGCACCAATTCATTCTTGTCGTTCTTGACCACCTGTATTCTTGACTTCTTGGGTACCATATGGACTGGACTCACCCATTCACTGTCTGGTATGGAATAAATGATTCCTAGGGAGAGTAGTTTCAATACTTCTTTCAGCACTTCCTCCCTCATGTTAGGATTCAATTTGCGTTGAGGATCTCTGCAGGCTTTTGCTCCTTCCTCCAAGCGGATGTGATGCATGCACAAATCTGGACTAATTCCTACCAGGTCAGAGAGTGTCCACCCAATAGCCTTCTTGTTTCTTCGGATTACCTTCAGCAGTCCCTATTCTTGTTCCTCGGTCAAGCTGCTGTTGATAATCACAGGGAAAGTTTCGTTCTCCTCTAGATACGCATACTTTAGGCCTGGTGGAAGTGTTTTCAACTCTTTCTTGGGAACATTTTTTTCTTGGGGCAAGGGATTTTTCTCTGTTACTTCCGTTGTCATTCCCTTCCTCGACCCAGCAGAACCTTCCACACTCGCCACATAAGGTGTATTCCTTGACCTAGCTAGCTCCGGATTTGCACAGAATTTTAGAATTGCTTCAGCTAGCTCCTCATCTGATAACTCGCTTGTGTTCATTGCTTGACACCAACTGGCCACTTCTCTATCAATGGCATTTCTCATCCCGGAGTTCTCAATCTGTTCCTGCATTAATTCCGTCTCAAGGTATTCTTGGACCAAAGGGTTAATAACATCTATAGCATGCAAATTTTCAACGTCAAGAGGTTTCTTCATTGCCTCATCAATGTTGAATGTGTATTTCTCCCCATTATAATCAAGGCAAATTGTTCCATCAAAAACATCAATGATAGTCTTAGCGGTACGTAGGAAGGGTCTCCCTAAAAGTACTTCGCCCGACTCTGCAGACTCATTATCACTCATCTTAATCACATGGAAATCAGCAGGGTACAAGAAGTCATGTACCTTGACTATCACATTCTCAAGCACCCCTTCAGGACAGATGCATGACCTGTCCGCCAGTTGAATCACAACCCTCGTGTCTACCATTATCGACGCACCCAAATCACACATAGCGTGCTCGATTCTCACATCACCAATAGAGATGGGCAAGGTGAACATACCTGGGTCATTGCATTTTGAAGGCATCTTCCTCTTCTGAATCACTGCGGAGACGTTCTCGCCTATCAGAATTTTCCCACTGGGCCTAGCCTTCCCAGCTATAAATTCCTTGATGAACTTGCTAAAGACTGGCATCTTCAGGGCCTGTAAGAATGGCAGATTGATTTCCAACTTCCCAAAAATGTCCATGAAGTCTATCGGTTTTTCCTTCTGTTTCTTGGCTTCCCCCCGACTCGGAAAGGGTTTCAGTCGCTTCCCTGCTCCGGTAGAACTTTCAGCTGATAACTCTCCAGTTTCTTTTCCCACTGCCTCATCTTCCAACTCCGGCTCTGGATCGAGGAAGAATGGTTCAGTTGATCTAGGCAAAGGTTTCTCTAAATCACCTGTCTTAAGGTCATCCTTGACCAAGGGACTTCCTCCCTCCAAGTGTCTTGGCCTAGGAATTGTATCATCTTCTTCCCTGTCTTCCTTGGGATCTGTCACCTCCTTTGTTCTTACCACTGGCCCATCATATCCCTTCCCGGATCTCAAGGTAATCTGACTTATATTAGCTCTGTCCGGTGGCCTTACGGAGGCGGGAATCTTCCCTTCATTTCCCCTCATATCACGCAAAGAAGTAGCTATCTGGGACAATTGCTTAGCCAGCATATCCATGGCTGTTTTCTGCTCCTGTTGAGCATCTTGAAGCTTGTGCACTACGTCATTGTTCGATTGCAGGTTGTTTTGCATATGTTGCTGAGAACTGACGAGGTCGTGCACCATATCATCGATACTTTTTGGTGGTTTCGGTGGCTGACTGGGTCCTGGGCCGATACTTAGAGTCGGTCCACTTGCTTGATTCTGACGAGCGTTTCCTTGACCGCCTGAAGAGTTATTGTATTGATTTCCTTGGCCCTGGTAATTGTTCTGAAAATTCCTTTGGTGTGGGGGTACATAAGAGTTCCCTTGACTGCTCTGATTCCTGTTTCCCCAGCTCGAGTGGTCTCCTTGGTTCCGATTAATCCAGTTGCCCTACCCCTCTTGATTCCTTCCTGACCAATTACCTTGTCTTTCGGGCTGAGGTGCAAACTGCTGACTTTGTTGCGGTGCCGGCTGATTCTGTTCATTGTCAGTCCATCTGAAATTTGGATGGTTTCTCCAGGGCGCATCTCTCTGTCTCCCTGGATTCCAGCTCCCATCGGGATTCCAACTTCACATTGCATTGACCTGGGCCTGATAATCTCCTTCCTGGGTCCCGTAATATTGTTGAATTTGAATAACTCCTGGACCAGGAGATTTCTCCTTCCCTTGTGAAGCCAGTGGAATCGCCTTTTCAATCGCGTTCAAAAGAGCCTTCTCGAGCCTATCCATCCTTGCTTTGACTTTGTCATCTTCTTGTTCTCTCACAGCATGCACCGATCCTCTTCTCACTGCATTCCTAAGGTTATCGTACGCCTTCTTAGCGTCAGTCAACTTCCCTAGGATCTCTCTTGCCTCACTTCCCCTTTTTCTTGTGAAATTTCCTCCACTCAAGGAGTTCATTAAGTCCTTTGACTCGGGAGTGGCTCCTTCGTAAAACAGAGAGTAGGTCTCTGCCTCTATCATTCGGTGATTCGGGCATGCATCCAACAACCCCTTAAATCTCGACAAATACTGACTCAACGATTCATCGTAATCTTGCTTACACTCTAGTATTTCTTTCTTAAGTGCATTCGTCTTGTTGGATGGGAAGAAATAATCTAAGAATTCTAACTTGAAGTCCCTCCACGTGCGGATAGAATCCGGAGGCAACCTCAATAGCCACGTATTAGCTTCCCCCTTCAAGGTAAACGGAATCGCTCGTAGGCAATAATCCTCCTCTGTTGCATCATTCGGCCTCTTCTGAATACCACATAACTTACTGAATTCATTTAAGAACTCATACGGACACTCATTTCTACGCCCAGAGAACGTCGGCAAGATGCCGAGTACGTTTGTCTTGATCTCGATAGTCCTCTGGCGTGGATTCATCACTATAGCTTGAGCTGGTTCTCCATCTAAATGGGCAGTGAGAGAGCCGATTTCTGGATCCGGGTCTACCACCTGCCCCATGACTACTTCCTCTGCTTCCCCTGTTTCTGACTCTGTTTCTGATTCGGGTGGTGATTCTGGATCTTCGCGTCCTGATGACGTCCAAGATTCGTCGCTAGTGGATTCACTCGGGAACGGACCTCCCGTGGTGAACCCTGATCTGGTGGTCACAGTAGAGACTGTATCCTTAACCCGCCAATCAAACTGGCCGTGTTTCCACCCAGATGAGTTGCTCCAGTAGGTAGATCTTGAGCCTCTGCTCATAAACTGCAAACAAAAGAGAAAGAAAACAAATCAAAACTATTTACACCACAGACTCTGAACACTAACACTAAGCACGCCATCCATCCTCGGCAACGGCGCCATTTGAAGTGGTGGGTCTTCGCTCGACTCTAATGTCGAATGACTAGACTCAGGAGTAAGCGAGTGTGCACATATGAGAATTAAAGCAAAGCTCGGTCCAGACACAACGCTCCTTAAATCCACTGGATCACTGGGTCCAGGAACTCTAGAGAACTACAGTGTTTTTGTCGTTGGACACACTCGACTCCCCTTCAAAAATAAATCCCTCAACCCGAATACTATGAATTAGTATAGGGAAGTGGGTTCGATCCCACATAGATGGATTCGCAAAGTAGTGCTAAGAGACTATGGAAACAAACGGCTGCTGCCACGCAAAGGGGTTGAGATTTAAACTACCACTAGATCTAGGCAAGAAATGTAAACGCTAGACCTAGGACACAGAAAACTTACTGGATTCATACATCAATACCGAAAGACACAATTACTCCCTAGACTAAGCAAATGACTACCTAATCTAGCTAAACAGTAAGCAAATAACAGTGGGGACCATATTTCCAGAAATAGCAAGTACGGTAAAAAGCTGCAGATAACCAACCCATGCTCCAACTAACTACGACATGCACCTTCGCAACTTAACTAAACTCGCAGATGAAGAAAACAGAGCACACTCCTAGATTCAAACAGAATATAAAGATTTGGACGCCGGAAACTTGCTATGAATCGGAAATACATCAGATCTACATAAACTAGGCGAAATGAAATGAAAACACGTAAGCTAGGCATAAAATTAAAACACTCCTGCTCAGAATCATTTCAGACGCTTAATCCACTCCGGATCCAAGCCATCCGAACTCAACAACCAACAAAATCAACTCCATAACTCCGATTCTCACAGATCTGCTCCGATCAACTCCAAATTCCAACAATCACAAACAACTCCACAACATCAGCAAAACAAAACCCCGATTCATCCACAAACAAACTCCATTCTTCCAGATCTCACCATTAACCTGCAATAATCCAGAAAATAACCACGAAAACAACCAACTCCAACAATCCAACTCCAGAATTCAAGTAAACACAATCAATCAACAAAAATCATCACGATCTACGTAAGCGAAAAAGAAACTTGCATAAAAGTAGAGAAATATCCAGAAACAAAAGAGGACCGAGCTTCGAACAGCGAAGCTCGGCGAATTCAGCAGAAACGAAAAGAAAAACAGAAATAAATTGTTTCTTCGCCCCAAAGAAGGACGGTGTTACAACCCACAAACACTATCGGAAAGCTAAATGTGAACCCCAGCGCGAACCCGAGATCCTCCGCGAATTAGAACCAAGTATGTGAAAAGTGAACTGAGCAACAGGCTGTTCGTGAGGCCTCCACCGAGAAGGTCCCTCCAGCTTGCATGCTTCTTCCTTTTATAGATGCGGACATAGCCTTCTAGAGTCTTCGTAGAAATCCCTATTCTACCCTTCAACTCCGAGGCTTCCTCCGTCAAGCAATTTCTTTCATAATATCCGCTCTTTCGCCAGTTTCCTAGGACTATGCAAGCGTCATCTTCTTTTCCTGGATCTAGCGAAAACCTTCACACACCTGGCTTAAAACATGCGTTAGACCCAGTAATTTCACGAAATAAAACCCCTAGACCGATGCATGAAATTAGCCTTATCAGGCAGGAATCTTCCCTTCGTTTCCTCGCATCTTGCTCAAGGATGTTGCGATCTGGGACATTTGTTTTGCTAACATATCCATTGTTGCCTTCTGCTCCAACTGCGCATCCTGAATCTTATGCACTACGTCATTGTTGGATTGCAAGTTGTTCTCCATATGCTGTTGAGAACTGACTAAATCATGTACCATGTCATCTAGATTCCTTGGTGTTTTAGAACTCGACTGGCCTGAACTTGGTCTTGAACCCAGATGTGGTCCACTTTCCTGATTATGGCGAAAGTTTCCCTGACCCCCTGAATTGTTGTTGTACTGATTTCCTGGCCCTTGGTTCCCTTGGTAAGGTGGTTGGGAATTCTGATAGTTTCCAGTGTGGTTCCTCTGGTGTGGCGGCACATAAGAGTTTCCCTGAGTCTGATTCATATTCCCCCAATTGGAGTGGTCTCCCTGGTTCCGGTTGTTCCAGTTGCTCTGCCCCTCCTGATTTCTTCCAGACCAATTAGTCTGTCTTTCTGGTTGATGTGTCAACTGAATGTTTTGTTATGGGGGTGGCTGGTTCGGATCATTGTCAGACCATCTAACATTGGGATGGTTCCTCCAGGGTGCATCCCTCTGTCTCCCCGGATTCCAACTTCCATCTAGGTTCCAACTTCCCATCGCATTAACTTGGGCCTGGTAATCTCCCTCTTGAGGGCCATAGTATTGCTGGGATGAAATTTCTCCTAGACCTGGAGGTTTTTCTTCCTCTTCTGAGGCTGTTGAATTAGTCTTCTCGATTGCATTCAGGAGTGTCTTCTCAAGCCTATCTATTCTCGCCTCAACTCTTTCGTCATCTTGCTCTCTCAGCGCATTTGCTGACCCTCTCCTCATAGCATTCCTCGGGTTGTCGTATGCCTTTTTAGCTTCAATAAACTTTCCCAAGATCTCTCTGGCTTCACTCCCCTTTTTCTTGGTGAAATTTCCCTCACTCGAGGAATTCATCAAATCCTTCGACTCGGGGTTTGCCCCTTCATAGAACAGATAATAAATCTCTGCCTCGATCATTCTGTGTTTCAGGCAGGCATCCAACAATCCCTTAAACCACGACAAATACTGACTCAGAGACTCATCATACTCTTGCTTACACTCCACGATTTTCTTTTTGAGGGCGTTCGTCTTGTTCGACGGGAAAAAGTAATCTTGGAATTCCAACTTGAAATCTCTCCATGTACGAATGGAATCCGAAGGTAACCTTAGTAACCAGGTATTGACCTCTCCTTTCAAGGCGAACAGAATCACAAGTAAGCGGTAACCCTCCTCTGTTGTGTCGTTGGGCCTTTTCTGAATACTGCACAACTTGCTGAACTCATTTAAAAACTAGTACGGACACTCATTCCTCCGTCCAGAGAATGTTGGTAAAATGCTTAACACATTTGTTTTGATATCTATGGCTCTCTGACGCGTGTTCATCACTATAGCCTGGGCTGGCTCACCGTCTAGATGGGCAGTGAGCGAACCAATCTCCGGATCTGGGTAGACTATGTGTGCCATGTCCCCGATTTCTGCCTCCTTTGTACTTATTTCTGAAGACTACTTAGGATCCTCCCTTCCTGACGAACTCCAACTTTCGTCGCTTCCTGATCCAAACAGAAATGGATCTCCCGTAGATAACCCTGATCTGGTGGTGACCGTAGATGCTGTGTTCTTGACTTGCCAAATAAATTGATCGTTCCTCCACTCAGACGAGTTACCCCAGTATCCAAACCGTGAGCTGCTGCTCATAAACTGAATGCTGAAAAGAAAGAAAAGAACAAATCAAAACTATGTACGTCAAAATCACTAAACACAATCACAAATTACGCCTTCCATCCCCGGCAACGGCGCCATTTTTGAAGGTAGCTTAAGAGTGTGTTGCGTTCTATTGTTCTAGGTCGAGCTACTAAGTCCAATGAATCGACTAGATCACTCGGTCTAGGAACTCAAGGGAATATAGAAGACTCGGTCGTTGGACACACAACTCTCGTGTTTCAAAGATCCCTCAACCCGTTATACTATAGACTAGTATAGAGAAGCAAGGGGTCGATCCCACGAAGATGGATGCGTAAGAAAGCATTTAGAGGATTCTGATTAGAAGCGGCTGCTGCCACGCAAATTTGGGTTGAGGTGTAACTACTACTAGACCTAGGAACGAAGTAAACACCGGACCTAGGAAACCGAAAACATCATACCGACATTAAACTTTCTCAAAACTGCGAGACATTAAACTAACTTCTTAGACTGAGCAATCAACTTCCTAATTTGACTAGACAGAAAGCAGGAAAACGGTGGAGACTATTTTCAGCAAACAGAAAGTACGGTATTAAAGCTGGAAAATAACAATTAAAAGATTAACCAACACTATCGCACATCTGATTACCTGTATCAAATGCGAACATGAAGAAAACAGAGCACAAACTCAGATTCAAACAGAATGTAAAAGTGTGGATGTCGGAAACTTGCAATTAGCCGGAAATAAAACAGATCTACATACGCTAGACGGAATGAAATTAAAACACGAAAATCCGGCATCAACTCCGATCACCCTGTTTCAGATCCAAACGTCAGATGCTTAATCCACTCCGGATCCAAGCATTCCGAACCCATCAATCAACAAATTCAACTCCATAACTGCTGATTCAACCGATCTATCCCGATCAACACAAGCCTTCAACAATTCTGCGCAAACTTAGTAGAACAATGCAAAAATCAAAGTACCTCGACAAACTTAAAACCAGTTGTATCCATGCTCGAAATTAACAGTAACTCAAATACGGAAACAGAAACTTCAATAACCAACAGAAATTCAACGGAAAACAAAGCCGAGCTTCGAACAGCGAAGCTCGGTGAAATTCACAACGGAAATTAAAATGAAAGCGATTAAATTGTTTTTTCGCCCTCTGATAAGATCCGCTACTGCCGGAGGAGTATATAATGACGGCGGAACTGCGATAAGGGCAGGTGGCTCACGGCCATACAAGGCATGGAATGGAGAAGTTCCCAAGCCCGAGTGATGAAAAAATTGAGCGCAAGCTCTGCCCACGGAAGGAAATTTGTCCACTGTGAGGGCTTGTCCGCAGTGAAAGCACGGAGATATTGCTCAAGGCCTCTGTTTCGTACCTCGGTTTGGCCATCGGATTGAGGGTGGTAGGCCGTGGTGAAATGTAGCATCGTGCCACTCAAACGCAATATGTTCTCCAAAGTTGAACTAAGAAAAATCGGATCACGATCGGAAACAAGAGTTTTTGGAAATCCATGATGCTTAACGACTGTGTCGATGAATAATCTTGCTACGCGCAAAGCATCAAACTTGGCTGGTAGTGACGCGAAGTGCGCATATTTGGACAATCTATCAACCACAACCATAATAATTGTGTACCCTCGAGAAGGTGGAAGACCGGTAATGAAATCCATGGAGACATCCTCCCACACTTGGGAATGAATAGGTAAAGGTTGAAGAAGACCAGCCGGGCGTTGGGTAGAGTATTTAGTAGTCTGACATTCCACACACGAGGCAACATATTTTTGTACTTCTCGTCTCATCCTCGGCCAGAAAAGACAGCAGCTAGGCGTTTGAAAGTTCGGTCCACTCCCGGATGACCTGCTGCTGGAGTATTATGATGTTCAAATAACAATCGTGCTCTTGACGGAGAGGTCGGATCTACATAAATGTGTTTGTTAAAATAGACAAAACCCTCATAGTAAGACAAACGAGAAACAACTGACCCATCCACTATTCACAGGCGAATTGCAGACAGTGTATCAGATGAAGCAGTTTCACGCCTAAGTTTAGTCAGCAAATCAGGCGACGGGTGGGCAATAGCTGTGAGGAGTTCGCCAACTGTTTCGGCGTTGGGGTCACGGCGTGAGAAAGCATCCGCCACTTTGTTGGAAGCGCCGGTTTTGTACTCTATTCGAAACTTATAACCCATCAGTTTGTGAACATAGAGTTGTTGATCCGGCGTTCGAATTACTTGTTGAAGCAAGTCCTTAAGACTTTTCTGAACAGAACAAATGATGAATTCTCTTCCCAACAAGTATTGTCTCCATTTCTGAACGGCTTCTACTATATCATACAATTCTTTGTGATAAGTGGAAGCGGTGCATCGCCTAGGCCCAAGCTTTTTACTGAAAAAAGATAATGGGTGTCCATCCTGTAACAATACTACACTAATACCGAAGTCTGAAGCGTCTGTTTCCACATAAAAGTGCGATTAAAATCCGGCAATTGAAGTACCGGGGCTGAAATCATGGAAGCTTTGAGAGATGCTGATAATGCCCATTTCATGCATCGGTTTTGGGGGTAAAACATATACTACTTGATCGGTTTATCGCGCAAACAAGTGTTAAAATGTGCAGAAATGCTACTTGTCCAAGGCAGCAAGGCCGAACTGATCAAGGGGCGAGGTCAAGCAGTTAAAGTCGGGACCGCTGGTTTCTAGAAGGAAAATGTGAGGAAATGAGCTGGATGTGGCGCACCATTCTGTTACCCAGGACGACGTTCTAGAAGAGGACACGTGCCAGCTTGTGAAGACGCCAGGACGAACCGATCAGAAATTTGTTATCCAAAAGCGTCGTTATTCTAGAAGAAAGAGCACGTAGCAATCAATGAGTCGCTCATCCTCTGCATGAGTGAATATTCCCTGTCAAGATCATTATCCAGCTGGAGGCCGAATCGAGCTTATAAATAGAGGCTGCGCCACCACAAGTAAGTATCTGAGACTTTACTTTCCGCTTAGTTTAGCTTAGTTTAGCTTAGTTCAGCCCCTCAGCTTAGTTTAGCTTAGTTCTGCTCTCTTAGCTTAGTTTAGTTCAGATCTCTAGTTTAGCTTAGATAGCGTAGTTAAAAGGGCGACCGAAGGGAGCGCTGCAGAATAACCATTTCTGTCGGCGTAACTTAAGTTTCCAACTGAGATTCTTCTCAGTTTACCGTTTTCTTTATTTTTGAAGTGTTAGCTTAGTTTATTTTCACGCTGTAATCGTATCTTAGTTTAATCGAAGTTATTCTCTCTTTTAAATTGCGCATTTACTTTTCTGTTATTACCTGCAATTTACTTGACTTAGTGTTTAAATTTCCGTTGATCAAGCTACCTAGTTTGAATTCTACCTAGATAAAAACCGTAGTTAAAACTCCCAAGTTAAAGCGTGGCAGCAGCCAACCCCCCTGTTCACTACTCACACACTCGACACACCAACTACTCTGTGGGATCGACCCCGAACTTGCCGCTTTACTGTTAAAGTAGTGCGAAATCGGGAGTTATAAATATTATCTTTGGCGAGTTTCGGTTCGAGGATTGATTCGATTAAGTGGCAACGACAATTTGCTAACTGGTCCAACCGATTCAGTTATCCTCCATATAACTTGATCCAATCTTAATCCGCGCATTTCCGAGCCCGCCAAAATGGCGCCGTTGCCGGGGAAGCATGGTGTTACTTTATGTTTGTGTGTAGTGCGTAGGAGTAAATAGTTTATTTCTTTCTTTTCTTATTTGTTTTTCCTGCTGTTGATGAGAAGGTACCACCAAGGCGATTACTGGAATCATCCTTTGATATATAGAAGAACTAACAATCGTTGGAGAGTCCAGGAAGCCGACGTAGTTACCACTCGTTACAGAGCAGCTTTAGAGGCAGCAGCAGCAGCTGAGCAAAACCCACTACCACCACCACCAAAGCAAACAGAAGCAGAGATGGTCGTTGTCATCGACGACTCAGGAATCGGCTCTTTGCACGCTCATGATGAGAAGGAACCCACACATGCCATTGCCGCCACTCCTGGGATGCGGACCATCGCTATCAAATCAGGAGTGCTGGCCGTCTTGACCCACTTCTACGGTCTCTCGAAGGAATGTCCGTACGCCTTTCTGGAGGAGTTCTATCGATACTGCGATATTCAGCCCGTCCCGGCTGGATCCACGTCTGAAGATTACAGGCTCAAGGCTATCCCCTTCGTTTTGAAAGGGGACGCAGGAGTATGGCTGTCAAGGCTACCAGAGGGATCCATCAGGACTTGGGCAGAATTCCGCATGATATTCCTCGACCGTTTCTTCCCAGCATCAAAGACAAGTGCCCTGAAAAGGGAGATTACAGAGGCCAGACAAGAGTACGACGAGCCCCTCGGCCAGTACTGGGATAGATTTCAAGGGCTGCTTCAATCATGCCCCAACCACAAGCTGGGAGAAAAAGAGATATACTCGATCTTCTATGGCGGACTCACGGTGGACAGCAAGAACGACCTCAACCTCGCAGCTCAAGGGGATTTCTCAAAAACCCCTTTTAGCCAAGCTAAGAATATTCTGGAGAGGCTGATCGAGGCCAAGCGGTCGTATGAGACAACCCGAGGGCAGTACAGACGAGGGGATGTGCACGCAGCAGAGGCGCGCAATGATGAAAAGCTAGAAGCTCGATTTGAGCAAATGGAGAAAAGGCTGCTGGAGGCAGTGGAGAAAGCCAGACCACCACCACCAACTGCACCAAAGAAACGTAGTATGTGCCGCAACCACCGCCGCCAGAGGAACATCATTACTACTACTGCGAGTTTCCCCCTAAGGTTGAGCAAGTGAATGCCGCAGGCCACTGGAATGCAAATGGCAACTGGATCCAGGGGAAGCAGAGAGATGCTCCATGGAGGGACACCCAAACTTCAGATGGACCGATCAAAATCAGAACCAAGCACAACTACCCCCTCCACAGCAGACGCACTCCTCTGACGGGCAGTCCAACTGGCCGTCCCGAATCATGGATAGACCAAACACTGGAGGAAACAGAGTGCAAGGGGGTCAGGCAGGTTGTTCAAGTGCCCCTCAAGGGAACTGGTCAAGCGGAGGACAATCTAATTGGTCAAGCCGACAAAAGGAATGAGACTGGGGAGGATACCAACACCAAATCCCCCAGTATAGCAACCAGGGAAGGCAGTCAAGTAACCAAATGGTGAGTTATGTTCCACAGTACTTCCAAGGGAACCAACAAAACCACCAGTTCCAGAGCCAACCAGAGCAGTATGGATCGTCCGGTTTCTATCAGCAAGGTTATGGAGGAGGCCGATTTAATCAGAGAAATAACATGCAACAAAATGAAAATCCAGGGGATATGATGATTCCACATCAGCCCAATGATGCGGTGCGTGAAATACAGGAAACCCAGAGGGAACAGAGGGCTGCATTAGAGATGCTTACCAAGCAGTTATCTCAAGTCACCATATCGCTGGGCGAGCTGAGAGGTAATGAAGGAAAGATTCCGGCTACAGTGCAACCACCAGCAGGGCGGGAAAACGTCAACACAGTGTCCCTGAAATCAGAAGGAGTTTATCAAAGCTCAACTATAAGTTTTCCGACACCCAGGATCAGTCATAATGCAAACTCTAAATTCGTCACCTCTGATCAAGTCACAGAGGAGGAAGAACCTGACATCCAAAAATAGGTTGCTGAAAATAGAAGGAGGATCGAAGCAGAAGAAGTGACCAATATGGTCCGACCTGGTGATCTTCCCCCTAAGAGAACTGACCCAGGGGTATTTACGCTCCCAATCTCTGTCAGAAACGTCCAAATAGAGCACGCAATGTGCGACCTAGGGGCCTCCATCAATATTATGCCATACTCTATATTCAAGAAGCTGGGGAATGCCAAGCTCGTCGAAACTAATATGGAAATACAGTTAGCAGACTGATCTTGCATTTACCCCGAGGGAATTCTGGAAGATGAGGTCGTCAAGGTAAACAGATTCATGTATTGCGCGGATTTCTTTGTTATAAAGATGACGGAACCAGGAGCGGAGGAGTCTATTGGAATCCTCTTGGGGAGAGCTTTCTTATCCACCGCCAACACGGTCATTGACGTTCGCCAGGGAACAGTTAATTTAGAGTTTAAAGGAGAGTGGCTTACAGTCGAAATTGATAAAGCTGCAAAACGGTTGCAGGACAAAGAAAGCATACAAACTGTAGACGCCATTGGCCCTCGGAGACAGAAGCATCCGATGGAGGAGTCCTTCAAGGAGCCACCATCTGTCTCCACTAAGAGTAAACTGATCAGGAGAGAGGCAGAAGATTAGATTGAAGCGACAATGACTGGAGCAAGGGATGATCAAGCCGTTGGGGCGCAATTATGGAATTTTGCCAGCCATCGCGACCCACCGAGGCAAGAGAGGGTACCCAACCGAGAAGGGTCGAAAAACCTCCAGACCGAACCGCCCCACTAAAAGGAATGCTGAAAAGGGATCTCTCGCTTACAAGGCAACTACTCTACCAACATCACTCCCAGCTGATGCCTAAGAAGCGAAGTTCAACTTGGTCGGACCTTCGAGCAGTCACGGCAAAACTTCCATACCCCATTGACCAAGAGGAGGTCAGAGCATCGTTAAGACGCGCTGGAGCCCATAGAAGACTCATAAAGGATTTAGCCGAAAGAGCACAGGTCCTGACGAAGTCACCCCGGAGCAACGTTAAATATCCTGATGTCTGCGAGACCGCGTTCCCGTTTCTAAGAGATCGATTCAGGAGTTATTCTATGATACGCTGTCCTGACTGGAATCACTCTTTTGAAGTGATGTGTGAAGCCGGTGACCATGCAATTAGAGTAGTACTGAGTCAGAGAATCCGAGGGAAGAGTCATGTGTTCCTCTACGCGTCAAAAACATTGGGTCTGGTGCAAAGAAACTATGATGCGACCAAAAAAGAAATGCTGGCAGTAGTTTTTGCATTTGAGAAGTTCAGACAGCACCTTCTTGGTTTGAAGGTGGTGGTGTATACTGACCGTGCGGCCATCAAGTACCTACCGTCAAGGGAGAAGTCAAACCTCAATTGATCAGATGGTTACTGATAAGGCTAATTTCATGCATAGGTCTAGGTTTTAATTCGTAAAATTTCTGGTCTAACGCACGTTTTAAGCCAGGTGTGTGAAGATTTTCGCCAGGTCCAGGAAAGTAGGAGGACAGTTGCGTGGACCTAGGAAATAGGCGAATGAGTGGACATTATGCGGAAAATTGCTTGACGGAGGAAGCCTCGGAGTTGAAGGGTAGAATAGAGATTTCTACGAAGACTCTAGAAGGCTATGTCCGCGTCTATAAAAGGCAGAAGCATGCACGCTGGAGGGACCTTCTCGGTTGGAGGCCTCGCTAACAGCCTGTAGCTTAGTTCACTTTTCACACACTTTGGGTTCTTTTCGTGGGGAGATTCACGGGGGTCATGCACTGGGGTTTACTTTGAGCTTTCATATATTTTCGATTGGGTTGTAACACCGTCCTTCGGTGGGGGCGAAGAAACAATTTAATTTCCGATTTCATAATTTGCTGATTTTGCCGAACTTCGCTGTTCAAAGCTCGGACCTCTGCTTGCTTTTGCCGAATATTCTCTTATTTTAATGCAAGTTTGATTTTCTGTTACGTCTGTTATGTTGATTTTCGGAATTTTGGAGTTGGATTGTTCGAGTTGGGTGCGTTTCGCAGTTGTTTTCTGAATTTATGCAGGTTTGTGGTTGGATCTGGGTGATCGGAGTCTGATTGTGGATGAATCGGAGGGTTGAGTTCGCTGGTGTTGTGGAGTTGTCTGTGATTGTTTGAATTCGGAGTTGATCGGAGCAGATCTGTGAAAACCGGAGTTATGGAGTCGATTGTGTCTGTTGTTGGGTTCGGATCGCTTGGATCCGGAGTGGATTAAGCACCCGACGTGAATCTGAGCAAGATTTATTTAATTTTATGCCTAGTTTACGTGTTTTCATTTCATTTCGCCTAGTTTACGTAGATCTGATGTATTTCCGGTTCATAGCAAGTTTCTGGCATCCAAATCTTTATATTCTGTTCGAATCTAGATATATGCTCTGTTTTCTCCATTTGCGTGCTTGAATCGGTAAGGAAATTGCATGTCGTTGTTAGTTGGAGCATGAGTTTGTTATTTGCAGCTTTAGTCGTACTTGCTATATTTGGAGTCATGGTCCCCACTGTTTTATTTTCCCTGTCTAGTCTTAGTTAGTTAGTCGTTTACTTAATCTAGGAAGTAAAATGTGTCTCTCAGTGTTGAAGTCTGATTCTATTACATTTTCTGTGTCTTAGGTCTAGCATTTACATTTCGTGTCTAGATCTGGAGGTAGTTAAAATTCTCAACCCTTTTGCGTGGCAGCAGCCGCTTGTTTCCAGAGTCTCTAAGCACTACTTCACGAATCCATCTTCGTGGGATCGACCCCGCTTCCCTATGCTAATTTATAGTATTCGGGTTGAGGGATTTATTTTTAAAGGGAAGTCGAGTGTGTCCAACGACAAAAACACTCTGTGTTCTCTTGAGTTCCTGGACCTGGTGATCCAGTGGATTTAAGGAGCGGGGTGTCTTGACCGAGCACTTGCATTAGTTTTCTCTGTGCACACTTGCTTACTCCGTGTGAAACCACACTACTACCAGATCGTAGCTAGTCACTCCCTTCAGTTACTTTTCCTACAGGAATTTGAGTGGGAGGCAGTTGATAGGAACAAATGTGAAAATACAGAGGCGAATCACCAGCGCCGAGCTCTGCAGGAAGAAAGAAAGGGGGGCCTTTAAGACAGAATCCCTGAAAAGCACTAGTATTTGATCAAGTCCAAGTCTGAGAAACAGCGGGTCTACCAAAAAGGGAGGACTGATCAAGGAAGACAGAACAGCTGGGAACGACTTGAATCCAAGAAGGCAAGGCTCGCAAGTAGCAATGGATTGAAGGAAGAAGGGTTACCCGGAAAGGACAAAAGAGAGGCGTTTGTAGTGGACTACATGTCACTACCAACGCCTAGCTCGCGCCAGTAAACAGGTAAAATGAGTGATCGAGTATTCATAGATAGTCTGCTTGACCAATCGATAATGTCTAAATTTCTTAATCTGATCAAGTGACATTCCAAGAAAACTCGGTCAGCCCCTTGTTAGTGTAAATAGTCTTTAGTAGGTTTAGTTTTATTTAAATCAAAAGTCGGAAGTAAAAGCAAGAAACTGATCAAGTAGGATTATGTGAGATGTCATGGCCCACGTGATCAGTGCAAGTTGAGTTTAATTAGTGGTTCAGGGATTGAGTTGATTAAAAACAGGAGATTATAAGAAGTGTGCAGTAATTAGAGGAGTGTCAGGCGGCGCCGACTGATTGAAATGAAAGGACACCCTGAAGAGAGAGTAACGAAGCGTGTAGGGGAAGCTTTGCCACCTGGCATTCTAAAAAGGTGCATCGGTATGCGAAAGGTCGCAGAGACTTCGATAGGAAGGAATCTCAACAGTCGGAGCTCAAGCATTAAAGGGATCTTTCGGATCTCACTTTCCATTAGCTACCTCTTTACTATCCTTATCTAATCCTCTCCAATGAAAATCACCTGCAAACATAATCAGAAGAGATGAAGGACAATCAACTCGAAGTTTCCAGTACCTCCTCGTTTTCTTCAGGAGCCGGCATCAATAGTGATAATCAGAGATCCTTGTCACCGCCCAACCCACCAACAACAAGAACCCTTTCATTACCTCCTAGGGTCATCGGCCCACTCCCAGTTATGAGCCCGACTGACATAAGGTACTCAGAAGTTTCCCCGTCGGCACTGACCCCGTGGAAAGACACATCGCCGTCAAGATTCGCCAAACAATTTCTCGACCAAAGGACTTCTCTACGCCGCCACCGACGAAGGGTATGCTTGCTCAGAACACCAAGTCACTACCCAGTGGCAAGGACCTTATGCACCTTCACGAAGGGGTGCCTCTTCCTAGTAAGCCCCTATGGCAACGGAAGGAGACAGAATGTAACATTTCTTTGACTATAGAGGTTTACTCCATCCCGAAAAGGACGCGTCACCAGACTCCGAACCAACTCCTTCTTGAAGCTGAGGGTTCAAGGCAGCAGGTGGATGAGAAGAGACAAGTAGACCGAGGGACCATGCCAGCCGCAGAAGCAAGCAAGACTGTGGGAGGCAGCCAAATTAGAGCAGAGGAAGGAAGTGTTCTTCCTCCTCCGAAGAAGGACCACCATACCAATCAAGGTGTGAAAGTCGACTAACGCCGCCAGCATAAGTCTTCCCCTCCCAAGGAGAAAAAGAATAAAAATTCCAAAGAGGAGGAGCTCCAATAAACGTAAGAACCATGGAGGTAATAAGGAAGGCCTGAGAAATGGAGGCTATAAGGAAGGCGTGCAACATTCCCTGATCCAACCATCCAGAAGGTAACAGTATCACCCTCATCTATGTTTCTTTGTGCAAATTGCTTTTTGACTCCACTCTCACACTTAGTTCTAAGTCGAGACTAAGTGTGAGAAGTTTATGGAAAATTGTTTTTAGTTTTGCTTAAGTGTTTTGTGTTTCTTAGCATGTTTTGATTATTGGCACCGCCTCACACTTAGCCCAATGTTTGGTCTAAGTGTGAGAAGTTTCCCTTGTTTGTTTTTGTGCAAATTGCCTGTACCTAACCCTTCTTTCCACTGCATCCAGTCCCTCGAGGACGAGCTCATATGCAGTGGGGAGGGGGGACGGGTTAGTTACATAAAATTCATACATGCTAAAATTTTTCAAAAATAACAAATTTTAGATAGCAATAAGATAGGAAACATGCATGAAATCGGATAAATGAAAGACTTGATTACTTCGTGGAAGAGTTAGAGAAAGGATTCAGTACGCTCACATGTAAAACTTGATTGCAAAACTTGATCAATTTGAATGACGCAAGTATGATGGAATCGCTCAATTTCTAAACCAACTGTGAAGCCTCTCTATATGTGAGTTATAAGCCAAAAGTAGAACACTTTCTACTACTCTTTACAAAAGAAAATTACGAGAGTCTAACTTTTAATATTGAGATGAAAATTGCACAAGTAGTGAGGACTAAAGGCATTAGGATTTAACCAGTTGAGCCGTTTTTCTTCCTTCGTTCCACGAACCCGCCTCATTATTAAAGGCACCCCTTAGTTAGCCACTTTGAGCCCATACACTCTTACCCATTCTTTGAAACCTTAAAACCAAAAATTTTCGTAACACATGAGGGAAGAGGGTCAAGGAGATGAAATTTATCAAGGGGAACAAAAAGGGATAGCAATAGAATAAAAAAAATTAAAAGGTAGTCGGGTCGATCAAGTTAGACAATCAAGTTGATCATATAAAAAATTGAGAAAAGGTTTAAGAAAAGAATGGGGCAGGAAATAGTTGCAACCTGACCCAGGAAAAAAATAAAATAAAGCCGAAAGTTATAAGGCTAAGGGTCAACATTGACCGAGAAGGAGCATCAAGTGGAAGAAGAAATAAACACCCCAAATTTGATCCAGCAAGTTTAGTCAAATCTTTGGCTTTTTGACTCATGTGATTTTCTCTTTTAAATTTAGAACCCCTAGGACCCTACCCTAACAAATTACTACCCCTGAGCCATGTTAGAACCCGAAACAAACACCTTAAGGAACTATCTTGTGCAGACCGATTCAAAGTATTAAATTTGTAGCAACACCGAGTGAACAGCCCTAACATCTCTAGTGAGAAATGAGTGACTGAGTGAATCCAACAGTGGTTTTTAAATTGAGCAATCTTGACAAGCTGACTCCTTGATCAAGCAGAAGCGAAAAAGCAAAAACATAAGCTACTGGTTAATGGTATGACCTCGACCTCGGGTATGATTGTTGGAAAATTATTCGGTCCAATGCATACATGTGAATACGTGTTTTTAGTTCTTGTTCTTCTTTGTTTTGCTTGTGAAATAAGTAAACCATGCCTGAAATTTGCCTTATCTTTTTATCTTTCTTTTTCTTTCTCTTTATACTTGAGGACAAGTATGTTTTAAGTGTGAACAGTTTGATAAGGCTCATTTCATGCATCGGTTTTGGGGTAAAACATATACTACTTGATCGGTTTATCGCGCAAACAAGTGTTAAAATGTGCAGAAATGCTACTTGTCCAAGGCAGCAAGGCCGAACTGATCAAGAACGTACAAAAGGCAAAAAAGGCCAAAAATCGGGGGAGTTGATCAAGGGGAGGGGTCAAACAGTTAAAGTGGGGACCGCTGGTTTCTAGAAGGAAAACGTGAGGAAATGAGCTGGATGTGGCGTACCATTCTGTTACCCAGGACGACGTTCTAGAAGAGGACGCGTGCCAGCTTGTGAAGACGCCAGGACGAACCGATCAGAAATTTGTTATCCAAAAGCGTCGTTATTCTAGAAGAAAGAGCACGTAGCAATCAATGAGTCACTCGTCCTCTGCATGAGTGAATATTCCCTGTCAAGATCGTTATCCAGCTGGAGGCCGAATCGAGCTTATAAATAGAGGCTGCGCCACCACAAGAAAGTATCCGAGACTTTACTTTCCGCCTAGTTTAGCTTAGTTTAGCTTAGTTCAGCTCTCTAGCTTAGTTTAGCTTAGTTCTGCTCTCTTAGCTTAGTTTAGTTCAGATCTCTAGTTTAGCTTAGATAGCGTAGTTAAAAGGGCGACCGAAAGGAGCGCTGCAGAATAACCATTTATGTCGGCGTAACTTAAGTTTCCAACTGAGATTCTTCTCAGTTTACCGCTTTCTTTATTTTCGAAGTGTTAGCGTAGTTTATTTTCACGCTGTAATCGTATCTTAGTTTAATCTAAGTTATTCTCTCTTTTAAATCGCGCATTTACTTTTCTGTTATTACCTGCAGTTTACTTGATTCAGTGTTTAAATTTTCGTTGATCAAGCTAGCTAGTTTGAATTATGCCTAGATAAAAACCGTAGTTAAAACTCCCAAGTTAAAGCGTGGCAGCAGCCAACCCCCCTGTTCACTACTCACACACTCGACACACCAACTTCTCTGTGGGATCGACCCCGAACTTGCCGCTTTACTATTAAAGTAGTGCGAAATCGGGAGTTATAAATATTATCTTTGGCGCGTTTCGGTTCGAGGATTGATTCGATTAAGTGGCAACGACAATTTGCTAACTGGTCCAACCGATTCAGTTATCCTCCATATAACTTGATCCAATCTTAATCTGCGCATTTCCGAGCCCGCCAGCTACGAAACTATCATCGGCAACGGATGGCCAACTGAAAGAATCTTTTTTTTAGCAGCTCGGTAAGTGGTGCAACAATCATCGCATAGTGAGCAATGAAATGGCGATAATAGCCCGTCAAGCCAAGAAATCCCTGCAATTGTTTGACGGTTGATAGAGTCACCCACGCGACCATAGCCTCTAGTTTAGTTGGATCTGCCTGCAGTTGCCCATTAGTGATAATATGACCCAAATAGTCCACCGACTCGCTACAGAAAATGCACTTTGACAGCTTGACGAAAAATGGTTAGCTGCCAAAGTGGACAGCACCTCCGACAAATGGCAACAATGATCCTCAATAGTAGGGTTGTAGACAAGAATGTCATCAAAAAAACGATTACCGACTTGTGCAATAATGGTCGAAAATGGAGTTCATGGCTGCTTGAAATGTCGACGGTGCGTTGGTAAGACCAAAAGGCATGACAAGGAACTCAAAATGATCATCATACATCCGGAAAGCTGTCTTAAAAATATCTTCTCTGTGCATACGAATCTGGTGATAGCCCGAATGAAGGTCAAGCTTTGAAAAGAACTTCGCCGGACCCAACTCATCAAAAAGTTCATCCGTCGTTGGAATAGGAAAATGGTCCGGAATTGTCACTTTGTTCAAAGCACGATAATCAATACAAAATCGAAACATACCATCTTTCTTCCGAACAAGCAAGACCGGTGAAGAGAAAGGGCTTTGACTAGGTTGAATGATACTCTGTTGATATGCTCCGATTTTACACGGTTTTAAGGCCATTATTTGGTCCGTTTTTAATGTCAAAATCACAATTCATGTTCATATTTTGTATGTTTCATCTATTTTGGTATTTTGACATGTTTTGTGAGAAATGTGCATATTTGAGCTCAAAAAGGGAGTCAAAAAGCAAAGTAGAAAATCTGGAGTTTCAGGTAGAATCCAGCGACCGCTGCAATCATGCTTAGCGGCCGCTACTTCTGTAGCGGCCCGTTTCGGGAAATCTGTGCATGGAATGAAGACACGCCCGGCGACCGCCAGGTAATGCGTGGCGACCGCCACCCAAGAGTCAGCAGCCTCGGATCAATGCATGGCGACCGCCGGCCAATGTGTAGCGGTCCGCCACAAAAGAGCGGCAAGCAGATTTGCCCTAAATTTCTTTCCAAGATTTACCATATTTTGCAATCCTTTGCCTTATTGGAGGAGCTCGAATTTCTCCCTATAAATACCCCCTCAAGCTTCATCAAACCAATCCTCTTTTTGCAACATATTTCTAGAGATTAAAAGTTAGAGTGCTTCATTGTGCACGGAGTTGAAGAAGGATTCAAGAGCATCAAAGCTACAAAGATTCAACATTTGGGTTTTATTTGCTTTAGTTTTATGTTCCAATTGTTTTCCCTCCAATTTATGTCTTTAGATTATTCTATCATGTGTAACTAAATTCATAGGATTCTGGGGATGTGTTAGTAACGACTTTGGTTATACAATTCATTTTCTATTTAATATCCATTTTGTTCTTACTTTGTTTCTTCCTTAAGTTAATGGATAATGCTTCACGTTTGAGTGGCACATTTTGTGATGAATTAATGTAACTTGCTACATACTCATGAGAGGAGGTTGGCGAGTTAGATCCACTTAATAGACACTACAATTATCTTCCTTTAAAACGGCACTGTTAATTGAGAGTGAGGACTTTTTAAGGGTCTTAGGAGCTTTTAGGAGTTACGTATTTAGGATTGACAATCCTAATGTTTGTAACCAACGTTTGCATCGCATGAGCATAAACTAGGTGACTCATTCTTTCAAAGTAAGAACTGTGCTAGGATATTGTAGTTGGAACTTGTATAACCATAACTATGAGCGCACATCCCTTGAATTCCCTTATCTCTATACTTTTATCTCCGTGATTTATTTGCAATTAGTTGTTTATTGCTTTCAATTGTTCTTTTGTTTTCAAAAACTTCTCAAAATCTTTCGGTTCTCCAAATAGTAATTGATTTTTAGTAAAGGACAACAAGTTTGTGTCTGTTTTCCCCGTGATCGATATCCGGTACTAACCTTTAGCTATACTATTCCTACTCTGTATACTTGCAGGTATTTATAGTGCTAATAAAAAGTACATCACCTGTTCAAGCATTGCACGGACTTGACTTTCAATCACCTCTTTCTGAAAATAGGGACACCGATAAGGCCGAACATTTACCGGCTTTGAATTCGGAAGTAGGTGAATCCGATGATCAAATAAACGGGATGGAGGTATTCCTTCCGGCTGACCGAACACGGCTGTAAAATCGGTCAAAACTCTGAGAATTTGCGGTGGCAGATCAGATTGGAAAACTGGTTGCTGGTCGGTAGCTGCCGAAGATGAATTATGGGGAACAACCACAATTTCGAACAGGTCATGGTCGTCTGTTTGTGACTGCATTGTGGTCAAGGTATGGACAGATATCTGATACGGAAAGGCAGAGATACCTTGTAGAACCACCAATGAATCATCTCGATAAAATTCCATTATGCGGGCTACATAATCATGTGTTACTCCAACCACTCCATCCCCAAAATGATGTCCGGACCGTGAAAAGCTAGAATATGTAGATCAATCCGGAAAATATGACCTTGGAGATCGACAACCGTTTCTCTGCTAACATGAGAGCAAAGTAAAGATTCACTATTACCAACATAAACACGAAAATGTTTAATTTTAGTCAAAGGGAGACTTAGCTTTTCGGCTACAAGCAGATGTACAAAGTCGTGTGAACTTCCGGTATCAACCAGAATTTTGACCGATGTCTCATTGATTTTCCCGACAATATTAATTGACTTTGAACGCTGACGGACGTCAATTGCATTCAAATGAGAGAGATCAGCTGTAATCACATTATCTTTCGGCAAGCTACTGTCAAGCTCCTGGTCATCAACATCCTCTTCATCAACACCCATATAAGCAAGAAAATTGTGCTTACAAACATGACCTGGAAGCCATTTTTCATCACAATACCAACATAGGCCACGGTGAGAACGCTCAGCTTTCTCTGCCCCGGACAACCGCACTACTGGCAATTTTCCTAACTCAAAAGACCGATATCTGCCAGACGCAGGACAAGACTGTGAAGATTGTGTAGAGAGCAGATTCGTAGTGGCCCCAGGGTTATACTGATTTCTGGAATCTTGGGAAACCCATGGTTTGCGCTAATATGTAGAGGTGGAAGGATGCGCATCTGAGCGACAAGCTGACAACTCTTTTGCCAGTGCAAAGGTTGACGATAGTGTGGTTGGGTGGTGTAGCTTAACCTCACGTTGAAGTGGTTGTTTAAGGCCGACAACATAAATTGGCAGCAGAATGCAATCTGGCACTCCTGAAAGCTTGTTTTGTAGACGCTCAAACTCGAGTTGATAGTCAGAGACGGGTACCCGTCTGACACAATTTGGCGATCAAACCAATGTAACTTTTATAACAATCTGGATCAAATCTGAAACGAACCTCGTTCAGGAATTCCTGCCAAGTCACAAAATCATTATTTGAGCAATACTGTTTAATCCATTCCGCTGCCGGTGGATCAAACAAAGGAACAACATAGTGGAGTCGATTTGCATCCGGCATCATCATATGGTCAAAATAGTATTGAATTTTGAAAATCCAATTTGCAGCGTCAGAGCCGTCAAAACGTGGAGGACCCATTCGCACACCACGATTATGATCCTGGAATGGAGTACCACGTTGATGACGATCAATAGACGGATACCAGCATGAAGTTGGGCGTGGACCAGGCATAGTGGAGTACATCAACTGATCAAACTCCTGAATAAGGTCCAGGAGGTGGTTGCACGAACTGAGGTCCTGGTAGTGAGGTCCTGGTAGTGATTGTGTTGGAGTAAAACTGAATTGTTGTGGGCGGTTGTGGGTAGTTACATCATGAGCGTGTGTGTTGTTGTGGTGAACAAGAGGAGTTACTAATGGCTGTGGTGGTAACTCATCATTTGTAACCGCCCAGTGAAGCGGATGATGCAACATGTGAGAATCACGAATCGCCGGTGAAAGCGGCACAGCATAAGGTGGATCGGATGCCGGACGTGGTGGAAAACGGTGCTCAAAAGCACGGCGAGCCGTTTCAACCAATCTCGATTCCAACTTTGCAATCGTGGACATATTCCACTCCAATTGTCCGTTGGGAATAACACCTGTGGCAGGAACGGCGACGTCGTCAACTTGAGGCATGCCCAATTGTTCCCGATTGGGAACTACTGGTATGGTGTTAGGATTTGTAGACATGAGATCGACAATGAAGGCACCAGATGATGCGTCAACGCGATCGAAGACGAGAAGGCTCGTTGAGAGAGTACAATCTGCGTGCGGAGTTCTACTCCGCCAAGCAGCGGAGATAAAACTGATTTAAAAGAGAAAAGACAGCAAAATTGGAGTAAACTTATCATTCATTATAGATAGGTTGACAAGTTCCCCTTTTTATATCTAAGACCATAGAGCGGTTCGACCTCCTATGTCTCAGGAAAGAACCACAAAGAAAACCCGAGATAGAGGTTATAATACGCTCGACTCCCTACACTATTACATTAGATAACTGACTGAATAACTAACGACTGGCATAGTCGTGGAAACGTGCTGGAGGCCCTCTTGTGCGCTGCGGTCTGGTTTTGCTCTGCACCTCTTGGTTGATGATGTTTTGCACTCGGATCATCCTTCAGTTCTGGATATGGTGGATCATCTACCTGTTGCGTATCAAATACAGATGTCAAAAGTTTCTTCGTCCATTTTCCTTTTAAATTTAACAAAATATTTAGACTTATATATCAGATTTTATAATAATTCAAATTTGGTTGGGCCTAATACGGGCTTCTGTTTACAACAAAACCTAGTAAGATTTAATTTAGTCTTGTTAAATTCAGCCCAGCCCACCCGGATTGGTGACCTGAGCTGGATTGGCCAATTTTAGTGTAGATCGGAGTAGAATCAAATCCTAATTAATATATTTAAATTGTTTTTTTCCCCTAAATATTGGTGTAGTTTAGATAATTCTATGCTGGTTGGAAATTAGCATCCAAGCTGAAAAATAAAGAAGATACTTAAAAAATAAAGAAGCAAGTTTTTTATTGATCGCAGGAATATGTAGAAAAGTTGATTGCTAATCAGTTCAAAATTTGAAAGTGGTATTTTTTTTATAACTCGAGGAATATAAATAATCTAACTTATCTTGATACTTATCTATGGCACATTCTACTAATCCTAATATATAAATGTATTTTTTTTATTTATAAGTCATGAGATAAAGTAAAAAAATACTACTAGTACTAATATGAAATTTTGTTAAGTATATTAAAATGACACATAAAAACATTCAAACAAATCGTGCTTTATCAAACATTTTGATCATTGAAATTCGGTTTGATTAATGCAACATTTTACTGAATAAGAAAAATAATTTGCAAAAATCATGGGGTTGGAAAGTAGGAAGGATATAATAAAAGCAATGAATCATTGGGAATAGGGAAAGATCGAATTTGGTATTGATTTTGAGATTGAGATCTGTGATTCTCTACTTCGTAGACCCATACTTTACTTTACAGTTCGATTGATGATCGCCAAATGGCTTTTCGTAATCGCTTTTTCATTTCTTGTCACTCTTATTTGCTTACAACATTGAACATTCCAAACGTTGGAATAAAGCTTAAACTCATCACTTTGCTTTTTTCCAAAGGTACCATAATCTTTATGCCTCTTCAATTTATATTAGATTTTGTGGGTCTTTAATTTTTATTTTCGATGCATTACATAAGGCATGGTTCTATGAAGAAAGCATGTTTGTTAGTTTTATAATAATATCAAAAATGTTTAACATTTCATGATTATTTAATCAACACTCATTATGAAAAGAAGTATCCGAAAAAATCTAGACATGATCAGGCAAACTCTACTTCTATATTACATGAGAGATAAACCATTCCTATATTTTATAGGAGTATAGATGCCAAGTTAACCTATACTAGTATATCAAAATGAAAATGAAATGTGATGTAGCATGCATTATAATAAAGTTAAGATGTATATGTAATTGGTTAAATAAATGAATAATTTGGCAATCAAATTTAAATTAAAGGTTGCCTCCGGTCAAGACAACATTATGGACCCATACATATATGTGTACTTCAAACTGAATTATAAGACAATAGTCCTTATTGGTGTATTTATGTGTCACATTATTGGGCACACCCCTTTGGCATATCTTCTAAAGAATCAAATTAAAGAAACAAAAGCAATGAGAATAATGGAAGTTAAAGTTGTTTCATGCAATTCCATTTATTTGAAAATGATAGATTTTGAAACTGTAAATTCAATTTGCTCCTAAACTTCGGGTGTATGGATTAATGCACATTACACCGTTTTTGCCTAATTCATTAATCATGGCTGAAATTAAGTGCAGTAAAATATCGTTTCAATGTATATTTTATGTCATTATAAATTTTTTGATAGTTTTGAAAGCATATGATTTTTGTCATTATTATGCATCATATTCTGAATACTACTAATATCGGTAATGTAGATTGAAAACATTGAGAGCTAGCCGCGATTTTTATAGATAAAATTGTTAATTAAATTATACTAATTTTTGGCTGACTTCTTTCTATCCCATTACTTATAAAAATAGCTAATTAAATCATAACTTTTGAAAATTTGTCAATTGTCCCATACAATTAAAAGTTAAAAAAAACACGAAACAATAGCTTAGTGGTACTCCTCGCCTTTGTAAGGTCGAGAAACGAAAGTGCGAATCTCAAACCTACCAAATAAAAAAATTTGTCATATAAATCATAGTTTTTGGTTAACTTTTGCATAAATTTAGTATTGATCTATATTATGATAATCGATTGTAGATGATTATTATGTGATTGGTGAAGATATAATAACGAAAAGTCACTATAAATTTAATTAAAAATACAATTGCATGGGACAATGGAGAAATGTACAAAAATTGTGATCTAATTATCTACTTTTATAAGTTATGGGATTGATTAGAAGTGAACCAAAAGTTACGATTTAATTTGACAATTTTCCCATATTTATATTTTTAGTTCAACACTTTACAGTAGCAGTTTCCATTCAACAAATAAAAAGAATAAACAAAGATCTGTACATGGTTACCAGTTTAAGTCACATAAACCATGACAACCGATTAACCTGAATTACTTTTAGTTGCCTCTCATTCCTATTTCCTAATCAGTCCAAGCATTTATCTTTGCTTGATTACATGTTAATATTATGAACAGAGCGAAACAGAAACTTTATCCAAAGCAAGTGTTTAATAGTACTACTAATGTATCACTTGTAAGACGTGCTTCCCAAATCGGTTGGATTCTCCGTTCAGAAAATTCGATAAAAGTTGTAGATTTCTATGTTTTATGTGATAACAAGATCTATATGGTATATTATCAATAAGACAACATTTGAAAAGCGAAAATCCACTAAAATATGGAGAGAAAAAGTTTGGTTTCGCGTTTTGAACCCGAGATCTTTGGCCTCAGGCATTATTAACCTCTCTCTCTACTGCTTGGCCAACTCACACACACTTTGGTTTCACGTCTTAGTAATTGACATAGGGGTTGGTGCTTGAAATGGGACAAGTGATTAATTACTTGAATCACACTAGGAATTGGAGGGGATCTGTAACGACCCGCTAAGCCGATATTATTAGAAACAATATTATTAGCTAAATTACTTATATAAGTAACTTTTACTGCGATTAAATCCGAGCCCCG
Source organism: Salvia splendens (assembly GCF_004379255.2). NCBI lineage: Eukaryota > Viridiplantae > Streptophyta > Magnoliopsida > Lamiales > Lamiaceae > Salvia > Salvia splendens. The sequence continues at coordinate 16,058,127 of NC_056046.1, forward strand.
AGCTTGCGCCGTTTGTACCTACACCAAATGAAATGATCAAAAAAAAAAAAAAAAATATATATATATATATATATATATATATAATAATAATTAATTAATATATTCTCTGATAGCTTATCCGAGAAGGGCATGACAATGCATTTAATGTTACTTGATGAGTAGTAAAAGTAATAAATGCTGCATTTATGAATGCATTAATGAAGTATGAAAAAAAAAAATTCTCATTCTCTGACACAAATGGTGAACATTCTCTCCAAGAATAATTACCGCTTACGTGGCCATCTTTTATTGCCATCTTCTATAGATTAGTATATTTCCTCACTTTCTTTCACCAGAAAAACGTTACCATCACATATCCTAATCACCCCTTCCCAACCCCACTTAATTCCTTCACAAACCCCACATACTATTTCCTCTTCCTACTTCAATTCCACATCGGACAGAGCCTAAGGAGGAAGATTTACACACACTTGTAGAATCAAGTCACCAATCCAACACCACCTCTTTTTCTCCCACATAAAAGGTAATTCCAAGTTTTTTTTTTTTGCATATACATCAGATTATAGTAAGAATGAAAATGGAAACATGCTAGGTAACCTTTATTTCCACATATTACATCAGGGACTCCAAAATTCACCCAACACATACAAGTAGCATGCCAAAACCAGAATTTTCCCCAAGCTATCGAATGATAGACATAACATAGGACTTTTAATGATGCTTTAGACAACACCAAAAGCATGTGACTCTTATAACAATTCTATGTAGACCTCTAAAATAAATATAGAAACTCATCTTTAGCCAATCAGTAAATCTGCCGTGAGGAACTTCCGGCAGCGAGCTAGGCGCTCCGTCGTCAACAATGACAGCCCACGCTCCAAAAACCCATCCTTTCTTTTCGTTCCATGAATCTGGGAAATCTTGGAATGAAATTAACAAAGTCTATTATCATAAAGGTATTTAAAACTTAAATAAAAAAAGGGGGAGGGGATGAGGGTCTCGACGGCAACGGCGCTGGAAGGGAGGGGAGGGCTGGTGGATGCAATCCCAGCCGAGCTACAACCTCGGCAAGAGCCGAGCATGGTTCCAGCCGAGCTGAAACCTCGGCCAGAGCCGAGCATGGTCCCAGCCGAGCTGAAACCTCGGCCAGAGCCGAGCATGGTCCCAGCCGAGCTACAACCTCGGCAAGAGCCGAGCATGGTCCCAGCCGAGCTGCAACCTCGGCATGAGCCGAGCAGGGAGTAGGAAACGACTCCGGCAGACCTACAGCCTCGGGAAGAGCCGGTCGAGGAGCAGAGTGTAGCAAGGGAGGAAGTATCCATTGCGAGGACAAGGCCGGCGAGGAACGTGGAGCCTCCGAGCCGATTCAGCGACCTTGGGGCTGTAATGCATATTGATTTGAGGTCCATTCCGAAATTAAATTATTCCGGGCCTAAGAATGAAATGGTTAAGTAAGCTAAAATAAATAGTTGTGACCCAAATTGTTTTATTTTTTTTTTGGGAGTAATTAGTAAAGTATAGAATATCAAATTTTGGTTGGAATCTAACTAGCAAACGAAGTGGAAGTAAATAATGCAAGATTTGGAAATTTCGAATAATAATAATAATAATAATAATAATGTTAATAATAAAGTTAAACCTTGAGATTTTATTTCTCATTTAATCAGATTAGTTTAAAACTGAATTAGTATTTTTTTTTTCTTTTCCTATTGTGTTGTTTCAAAAGGTTATCTCCGCAAGTAAGGTCGGAGTAAGAGATTCAAGTAAGGAAAATAAGCGATCAAGGTGAGCTTTCTTATACTTAAAATACAAATCGTATTCTATGAAAACGCGAGCACATGTTCGTGGATGTTTTAAAGATATTGTCTTGCCATAAATGTTTTGTGTATGATGCCTATCTGTTTGGCTAAGGCCAAGTGAATTGTGAATGATGATATAAGTCGAATTCGGGTCCCAGTGAGGGTGGTGTCCCCGCTCGGACTAGTGTACACAAGCTCCCTCTGTCATGTTGGGCAGAGCAGGTGACCGAGGAAGGTGGCCACCTTCCCGGCACATGCATGTAAGGTGACCGTGCGAGAACACCATCTCGACGGCACAAGGTGATCAGATATGGCTAAGTACAGGAAAAAGGGCCCAAAGTGAATATTTTAGTAAGCTCGGGTCTTTTAAATAAAACCCCGAGTATTACTGCGATGATGGCTTGACAATATTTTCAAATGTATATTTGTAATTTTCGGCATTATGTTCACTGAGTACTTTTTGTACTCAGCCCTGCATATTTCTAAACGTGCAGGTTGAGTCGTGGAAAGGGGAAGGGATAAGTGCTGTGGAGAGCAATCTAGTAGATAACTATGAACAAAACTCTCGGAGGTTCATGTCTCCATACATGGACCGCGTTCTTTCGTTTCCGCTGTGCCGGTTAAGAGGCAGTGTCTATCTTACTCTTTACTCTGATAATCAGAACTTGTATGAACGGTCACTCGATTCTACATGATCGAGTGTATTTTGGTTATAAGTATTTCCGTATTTAAGTTATTATGTGCGTCTCGTTTTGCTTTGGCTTTAATTTCCCCTAAATTCTATCCCCGCTTCTTATAATCCCTCCTTAGTCGCGAATTCCCCGGATTATGCTATCCTTAGCTAACTGCGGTCGTGACAGAGTGGTATCAGAGCATTCTTTCTCGCTCAGAACCCGAGGGTCTTTTTCAATAATATTCGGTCTAGCATTGTTCCGCTAGGCTTTTTCCTCTAATAAAAGAGACTCCCAGCACCTACCCCCAACACGCTCAACCAAAGCAACGGTAAGTGATTATATTTTGAAAGCAAGTGTGTATTTTCTATTTACTGAACTGTGTATTAAAATTTTTTTTTTTTATACATAGCCTTAACGGAACATCAATCATAATTTGCCAACGCTTCCCTGAGCGAGGCAACAAAACCAAAAACATTATAACAAGTAGTTCCGAACGATAGTGAAATGTATGATGTGACGTAGAAGTGACTTCTAGGGCTGTTTCTAGTACCCAAGTATAACACAGTTGGTTACGACTTGTAGGAATGATCGAGCTTTTGCATCGCATCACGTTTATGTCTTTATGTTTTGTACACATATTTAAGCATGAGAATACGAGAATCTGAACGATACGCCTTCTTGTAGATGGTTTATCCTACAGTCGAGGACATTCTCTTTGAGTACTTCACATTTGTGATGCTCGTAGGAGAAGATCTTGGGATACTTCTAGCACAGTTCAGGTGGCTCTGGGAGAGAGCGCACCCATTTGGAGTGACTCACTATGACGGTATCCGACGGCTTATCTGGCTTCTACCCTCGGATTGGGTAGGATTTGCCATCGACAGATCCCGTGATTATATATTTCCTGCAACCCCTTTATTCGACCCTCATGGTGATTTTCCCGAGTTCATCGGGGAGATTCACTCGTGTTTTATCCTACATGGCCAGGCACCGAGGGGGCCATACATGCGGCCGGGCGATCTAGCCCCGATAGGGGACCCAGGAGTTCCACAGCCAGCAGACCTCCAGCCCGAGCCGGTCACTCCGCAGCCAGCAGATCCGCAGCCCGAGCTGATTCTCCTACCCCTGCCCTCTCCACCGAGGCGTCGGACTCGCGGGGAGTTTGAGGCTGGACCATCTCGTTCCCCTCTGGGAGTTGAGGAGGACCTCTACCTAGTCAGCCCTGACCCCGCACCGAGCCTAGAAGGAGTAGGGTCGGCAGGCACCGAGGCGAGAGAGTTACGAGCTGCAGCAGCCGAGAGGCGTAGGAGGGGCAAGGCCCCTGCCACTCTTTCAGACGAGGGTGAGTCAGTTGAGCAGAAGATCATAGTTGGCACCAGTCGCCTACAGCCACTGCCCATTCCCTCCGAGGCATCTCTCGACGCACTGCCAGGAGCGACGAGTCGTACTATTCCGAGTCGCCGCGAGCCTATATCACTAGAGCGTGGACCCGTCGCATGGGCTATACGCCATTGGGGAGCTGTGTCCCGTGGACCACATCCTCCGGGCAGCACTATGGAGTCAGCTATTCTCCTTGATGAGAGTTCAGACGAGGAGGAGCCAGAGGAAGATGAGGAGGACCCGGGGACCGGTGCGAGTGCCACTGAGACACCAGTCTGATCGTTGACTAGATAGGGATGTCAGCTTTGTATATATGTGTGTACTCCAGAAACGGATCCGTTATGAGACCGTTCTGGTTTATGTTTTGACTAGCTATAGTATTTTGACATCACAGAAACATTCATGTGAGTGTTCTGTGGCTTGACATATTTTGACTAACATCTGTTTAGTAACAGATGTGATATTTTGCGACACCAAGAATGGTTGTACGAAAGTCCTCCGTGGAGGCAATTTTTCCCTGTACATAAACTTTATATGTATATATATACATGTTTTACTTTCTGTCTCTAGCAGAATTTGATAATGATTGTTTGAATAAATTGAAGTTCTCTACTCTCCTAATCTTTAAAATCTTTCCAACAATAGTAACTTATAGGGAAGTGTTTTATCAATAGAAAATGCCGCCAAGGATAGCTGGGCGACCCCGAGGAAGAGGAAGAGGACGTGGTAGAAGGCCGCACCCTGAGCCCGAAAGACAACACGTAAACCCTCCGCCACCATCTCCACCTCGATCACTTTCGCCTCCACTTGCCCCGACAGTGGATAGGACTGTCATTAACACCTTTCTGAAAAAGAAGCCGCCAACATTTGACGGAAAAGGCGACCCCGCTGAAGCGGAATCGTGGATACGTGCACTAGAGCGCCTGTTTGACTTACTGCAATGCACAGATGATGAGCGCTTGATTTGTGCCTCACTCCAACTGACAGGGTCAGCAGATTATTGGTGGGAGGCTCGCAAAAAGATAATGCCCCCGCAGCAGCTAGAGGACCTAACCTGGGAACAGTTCAAGACAGGAATCTATGACAAGTACATCCCTAAGAGCTATAAAAAGCAAAAAGAAACAGAGTTTTACAACTTGAAACAGGGACGAATGTCAGTGACAGAATATGATCGCGCCTTCTTTGACCTGTCCAGGTACGGAGCTGATCAAGTGGATACGGATGAAAAGATGTCCGAGAAATTTTGTACTGGCTTGAGGCACGAAATAAGAGTAGCATTGGCTAGCCGTGGCGGACTACCATATACCGAAGCTCTAAAACTGGCCTTAGACATTGAAGCTGCATTGCCTAAAGAAAGACCTGCACCAAACCCTACAAATATGTCACTGCAGACCTCGTCCCAGGCCCCAAGGGACAAAAGGAAGTGGGAAGGAAACCAGAACCAGTGGGGACAAAAGAAGCCATGGCATGGACCACCCCGCCCACAAAACTTTGCAAGGCAGCCTATCTTTAACCCCACAGGAATCACTCAACCAAGGCCCAATCTTTGTCCCAAATGTAACAAGCCCCACAGCGGAATCTGCAGGGCCGGAGAAATGATTTGTTTTACTTGTGGAAGGTATGGCCATATCGCCAGGAACTGTCAAAATGGACCCCAGAGAAGGAGTGCACCAACTAACCAGCCAGCACAACGTCAACACTTGCGGGCTCTACATGCAGACACCCAGAACCACCAGACCCCGCATCCACAACGACCGAGCCTCTCCACTCAAGCTAGGGCATATGCATTGGGACGAAACCAACAGAACAACAACCATGGGAATTTGGCAGGTATGGGCACTCTACTGAACGTACCTATTGTCCTATTGTTTGATACTGGTGCCTCGCACTCCTTCATATCAACCTCGTGTGTAAGCACTTTAGAACTCACACCAGAACCAGCCGAACCTAGAGTAACGGTGTCCTCACCAGTAGGAGGAGTTATAGAAATCACACAAAAGTGCTCGAATCTAGAAATCACGCTCGGAGAACGTAAGGTTATTGCTAATAACTTGGGGGTCATGAAAATGGAAGATGTCGATATTATACTAGGAATGGAATGGTTGGCCAAGAACCACGCCACCATCAAGTGCAGTGAAAGACATATTTCCTTTCAAACTCCAGGAGAAGGGCAAGTTGAACTCCATGGAATCACTATGAACAAGCGCAAATCCATAATTTCGGTCCTACAAGCAGCCGCGCTGGTGAGAAAAGGGTGTCCCGCCTACCTCGTCTACTTAAGCAGAGAACATAATGAAGAAAAGAAGATTGAGGACGTGGAGATTGTACGTGAATTTCCAGACGTGTTTCCTGATACGCTACCCGGGTTACCCCCAGACAGACGACTGGAATTCACCATCGATTTGGAACCAGGAGCCGCGCCAATTTCAAAAGCGCCATACCGAATGGCCCCAAAGGAACTGGGAGAACTGAAACTACAACTGCAAGAACTTTTAGACCTGGGTTTTATCAGACCCAGCGTGTCACCATGGGGAGCTCCTGTACTTTTCGTCAAGAAGAAGGATGGGACGTTGAGGATGTGCATAGACTACCGAGAATTGAACAAGGTGACACTCAAGAATAAATACCCATTGCCAAGGATAGATGATTTATTTGACCAGCTCAAGGGGGCCAGTATATTTTCTAAGATTGACTTAAGGTCCGGATACCACCAACTGAAGATTCGGTCTGAAGATATACCCAAAACAGCTTTTCGCACCAGGTACGGTCACTATGAATTCGTAGTAATGCCTTTTGGATTGACCAACGCCCCTGCGGTGTTCATGGATTTGATGAATCGCATTTTCCATCCATATCTCGACAAATTCGTCCTGGTCTTCATAGACGACGTCCTCATTTACTCGAAGAATAGATCAGAACACGCGGAACATCTAAGAACTACCCTCGAAATATTAAGGACCGAGAGACTCTATGCTAAATTCAGCAAGTGCGAATTCTGGCTCACGGAGGTTAATTTTCTTGGACACATAGTAACAGCAGAAGGAATCCGGGTAGACCCAGCAAAGGTAGGGGCCGTACAGAACTGGAAATCACCAACCAGCCCGAACGAAATTCGAAGTTTTCTAGGACTGGCTGGCTACTATAGAAGATTCATCGAAGGGTTCTCAAGGATTGCCAGGCCAATGACCCAACAACTCAAAAAGGGCATCAAGTTCGTGTGGACCCCTGAATGCGAAGCTAGCTTCCAACTGCTAAAGGAGAAACTAACCACCGCCCCCGTGTTAGCCGTGCCGGAACCAGGATCAAACTACGTGGTTTACACAGATGCTTCGAAAAATGGACTTGGGTGCGTCCTAATGCAGAACGGGAAGGTGATAGCTTACGCGTCGAGACAACTTCGACCCCACGAACTGAACTACCCCACTCACGATCTGGAATTAGCAGCCGTAGTGCATGCACTAAAAATTTGGAGACACCACCTATATGGGGTTAAGTGTGAGATTTTCACTGACCACAAGAGTCTAAAGTACTTTTTCGAACAAAGGGATCTAAACATGCGACAGAGAAGATGGCTTGAGTTGGTGAAGGATTACGATTGCACCATAAACTACCATCCTGGCAAGGCAAATGTGGTAGCTGACGCACTGAGTCGAAAGTCCCAATCACAAGCTTGTCTAGCCACCAGGGAGGGAATACTAATACAAGAATTCGCCAAGATGAGAATAGAAATAATACAAGCACCGGAAACGGTGGAAGCTAAAATCGCAACTTTGGTGCTGCAGCCCGACCTGAGGAAACGAATAGTTGACGCCCAAAGACACGACGAAGCGCTGGAGAAAATACGAATAAAAGTGCGGACCGGTGAGCAAAGCAATTATAGAGAAGAGGCGGACAATGCCCTCACTTTTGAAGGAAGACTGTGTGTACCGGCCAATCCGGACCTTAGGAATGAAATATTGATTGAGGCACACGACACACCGTATACCGCTCATCCGGGAAGCACAAAAATGTACCAGGATCTGAAAAGAAAGTTTTGGTGGGACGGCATGAAAAGAAGCATCGCAATGTTTGTCGAGAGATGTTTAACTTGCCAGCGAGTCAAGGCATTGCACCAACGACCTTACGGGAAACTACAACCCTTGGAAATTCCCGAGTGGAAATGGGAACATATCGCCATGGATTTCGTGACAGGCCTGCCCAGATCCAAGCGTGGAAATACTGCCATTTGGGTAATTGTTGATCGACTCACGAAAAGTGCTCATTTCATCCCTATTCCCATCACGTATGGATCCGAGAAGCTAGCACAGTTATACGTAAGGGAAATTGTGCGTCTGCATGGAGTACCTGTGACAATCACGTCAGACCGAGACTCGAAGTTTACATCCAGATTCTGGCAAAGCATGCAAAGGGAAATGGGTACGAGATTAAATTTCAGCACCGCATTCCACCCCCAGACCGACGGACAATCCGAGAGGACAATTCAAACTCTAGAAGATATGTTGAGGGCCGTCGTACTCGATAGAGGAGAAAATTGGGAATCCATCTTGCATCTGATAGAGTTTGCCTATAATAATAGTTATCAAGCCACCATCGACATGGCACCTTATGAGGCACTATATGGAAGAAAATGTCGGTCTCCACTCTATTGGGACGAAGTAGGGGAGAGAAAGGTATTAGGCCCAGAATCCGTGGCGGAGATGATTGAAATCGTGAGACGAATCCGGAGTCGAATCAAGGAAGCGCAAGACCGACAAAAATCCTACGCCGATAAGCGTCGAGCGGATTTGAAATTTAACATCGGAGAGAAAGTCTTTTTGAAAGTATCTCCTTCCAAAGGGATAACCAGATTTGGACTCAGAGGAAAGCTGAAACCACGGTTTATTGGACCCTATGAAATTCTGGAAGAAGTGGGCCCGGTAGCATATCGTTTGGCATTACCACCCAATTTTTGTAATGTGCACCACGTATTCCACGTCTCCCAACTTCGGAGGTACGTGTTCGACCCGAAGCATGTCATTCGTCACGAGGAAATCGCTTTAGAACCTGACCTGAGCTACGAAGAAAAGCCGATAGAAATACTAGACCGAAAGGTGCAACAGCTTCGGAACAAGTCGATTACTACAGTGAAGGTTTTGTGGAAAAACCACGGACAGGAAGAAGCAACATGGGAGCTAGAAGAGAAAATGAAGGAGAAATATCCCGAGCTTTTTGGTTTAAACACATCCTAAATTTCGGGACGAAATTTCTTTTAAGAGGGGTAGTATGTAACGACCCGCTAAGCCGATATTATTAGAAACAATATTATTAGCTAAATTACTTATATAAGTAACTTTTACTGCGATTAAATCCGAGCCCCGAGCTTGCGCCGTTTGTACCTACACCAAATGAAATGATCAAAAAAAAAAAAATATATATATATATATATATATATATATATAATAATAATTAATTAATATATTCTCTGATAGCTTATCCGAGAAGGGCATGACAATGCATTTAATGTTACTTGATGAGTAGTAAAAGTAATAAATGCTGCATTTATGAATGCATTAATGAAGTATGAAAAAAAAAAATTCTCATTCTCTGACACAAATGGTGAACATTCTCTCCAAGAATAATTACCGCTTACGTGGCCATCTTTTATTGCCATCTTCTATAGATTAGTATATTTCCTCACTTTCTTTCACCAGAAAAACGTTACCATCACATATCCTAATCACCCCTTCCCAACCCCACTTAATTCCTTCACAAACCCCACATACTATTTCCTCTTCCTACTTCAATTCCACATCGGACAGAGCCTAAGGAGGAAGATTTACACACACTTGTAGAATCAAGTCACCAATCCAACACCACCTCTTTTTCTCCCACATAAAAGGTAATTCCAAGTTTTTTTTTTATGCATATACATCAGATTATAGTAAGAATGAAAATGGAAACATGCTAGGTAACCTTTATTTCCACATATTACATCAGGGACTCCAAAATTCACCCAACACATACAAGTAGCATGCCAAAACCAGAATTTTCCCCAAGCTATCGAATGATAGACATAACATAGGACTTTTAATGATGCTTTAGACAACACCAAAAGCATGTGACTCTTATAACAATTCTATGTAGACCTCTAAAATAAATATAGAAACTCATCTTGAGCCAATCAGTAAATCTGCCGTGAGGAACTTCCGGCAGCGAGCTAGGCGCTCCGTCGTCAACAATGACAGCCCACGCTCCAAAAACCCATCCTTTCTTTTCGTTCCATGAATCTGGGAAATCTTGGAATGAAATTAACAAAGTCTATTATCATAAAGGTATTTAAAACTTAAATAAAAAAAGGGGGAGGGGATGAGGGTCTCGACGGCAACGGCGCTGGAAGGGAGGGGAGGGCTGGTGGATGCAATCCCAGCCGAGCTACAACCTCGGCAAGAGCCGAGCATGGTTCCAGCCGAGCTGAAACCTCGGCCAGAGCCGAGCATGGTCCCAGCCGAGCTGAAACCTCGGCCAGAGCCGAGCATGGTCCCAGCCGAGCTACAACCTCGGCAAGAGCCGAGCATGGTCCCAGCCGAGCTGCAACCTCGGCATGAGCCGAGCAGGGAGTAGGAAACGACTCCGGCAGACCTACAGCCTCGGGAAGAGCCGGTCGAGGAGCAGAGTGTAGCAAGGGAGGAAGTATCCATTGCGAGGACAAGGCCGGCGAGGAACGTGGAGCCTCCGAGCCGATTCAGCGACCTTGGGGCTGTAATGCATATTGATTTGAGGTCCATTCCGAAATTAAATTATTCCGGGCCTAAGAATGAAATGGTTAAGTAAGCTAAAATAAATAGTTGTGACCCAAATTGTTTTATTTTTTTTTTGGGAGTAATTAGTAAAGTATAGAATATCAAATTTTGGTTGGAATCTAACTAGCAAACGAAGTGGAAGTAAATAATGCAAGATTTGGAAATTTCGAATAATAATAATAATAATAATAATAATGTTAATAATAAAGTTAAACCTTGAGATTTTATTTCTCATTTAATCAGATTAGTTTAAAACTGAATTAGTATTTTTTTTTTCTTTTCCTATTGTGTTGTTTCAAAAGGTTATCTCCGCAAGTAAGGTCGGAGTAAGAGATTCAAGTAAGGAAAATAAGCGATCAAGGTGAGCTTTCTTATACTTAAAATACAAATCGTATTCTATGAAAACGCGAGCACATGTTCGTGGATGTTTTAAAGATATTGTCTTGCCATAAATGTTTTGTGTATGATGCCTATCTGTTTGGCTAAGGCCAAGTGAATTGTGAATGATGATATAAGTCGAATTCGGGTCCCAGTGAGGGTGGTGTCCCCGCTCGGACTAGTGTACACAAGCTCCCTCTGTCATGTTGGGCAGAGCAGGTGACCGAGGAAGGTGGCCACCTTCCCGGCACATGCATGTAAGGTGACCGTGCGAGAACACCATCTCGACGGCACAAGGTGATCAGATATGGCTAAGTACAGGAAAAAGGGCCCAAAGTGAATATTTTAGTAAGCTCGGGTCTTTTAAATAAAACCCCGAGTATTACTGCGATGATGGCTTGACAATATTTTCAAATGTATATTTGTAATTTTCGGCATTATGTTCACTGAGTACTTTTTGTACTCAGCCCTGCATATTTCTAAACGTGCAGGTTGAGTCGTGGAAAGGGGAAGGGATAAGTGCTGTGGAGAGCAATCTAGTAGATAACTATGAACAAAACTCTCGGAGGTTCATGTCTCCATACATGGACCGCGTTCTTTCGTTTCCGCTGTGCCGGTTAAGAGGCAGTGTCTATCTTACTCTTTACTCTGATAATCAGAACTTGTATGAACGGTCACTCGATTCTACATGATCGAGTGTATTTTGGTTATAAGTATTTCCGTATTTAAGTTATTATGTGCGTCTCGTTTTGCTTTGGCTTTAATTTCCCCTAAATTCTATCCCCGCTTCTTATAATCCCTCCTTAGTCGCGAATTCCCCGGATTATGCTATCCTTAGCTAACTGCGGTCGTGACAGGATCATATACTTCAAACAAGAAGTGATGCATTGAAACCCAGGAATATTGGTACGTTTGTTTCACTTTCATGGTACTCGCATATAGGGGTTGTTTTGGGATCCGTTTTTAGCTTCTGTTGGACCGTTGTGTTTCGCTAGTAATACACTTGCCACATTATTGAGTGGCACGGAATTTTAGGTAGAGTAGTTGAGTATGATAAAATAGAGTGAAAAAGATAATTGAATATTTTAATGAGAAGATAGGAGAGAGCAATGTGTTTCTAAATATGAAAAGTGGACATCTTCAGTGTGACAAACAAAAAATGAAAAGCAGATATCTTGAATGGGATGGAGAGAGTACTTTCTTCTTATGTTTGAACTTTTAACTCACCATTTCATAAGGTTTGAATTTGAACATTTTGCATGATATTGAAAAAATGTTCCCAACATTCCTCTCATACCTAAATAATACTCCCTCTGTCCCACAAGAATATGCACTCTTTCCTTTTTAGTCCGTCTCACAAGAATATGCAATTTCTAATTTTGGTAACTATTTTTCTCTCTAATGAGGTGGGACTCATTCTTCACTAACAATACTTTAATTACTTTTTCTCTCTACCTCTCTCTTACTTTACTAATTTTGTATTAAAACCCGTGCCGAACCCAAAGTGCATATTCTTTGGGGACGGAGGGAGTACTCCATTTGTCTCAATGTAGTACTAATATTTCTTTTGAGAACACGTTTTTGAAAAATGATAGTAGTAATGAATAGTTAAAGTGGAGAGAGAGTGATGTAGAGAAAAGTCTTCTCTAAATTACTCTTTCTCCACTTTAACTAGTATTCCCTCTGTCCTGCTATAAGCGAGCCACTTCTTTTAGACACGAAATTTAAGAAATTGATATTTAAATAGCTAAAGTGAAGAAAGTAAAGTATGGCGAGGGAAAAGTGTAAGAAATATGACTTTTTGCATAAAAGATAAATGACTCACTTATGGTGAGATATCCCAAAAAAAGAAAGTGACTCGCTTGTGGTGAAATGGAAGGAATATATTTTTCTCAATCAAGTGCAAAAAAACGACTAAACTAGGTAGGGATGGAGAGAGTATTACTGCAGTATTCCGTAACTTTTAAATTCTCATATCTATTTTTGCATATGAGCCAAAAGTTTAAAAAAAAAGGAAAATCTAAAGATAAATCCTTATAGAAACCCCCTTTACTAATTCATTGATCACGACTAGCCAATCGTTAATTTTTTTGTATTTTTTAACATTATTTGTTTTTGTTTTTTCTACAAAGGTGATGGCAAAGGTTATAGAATCTGAAAGTTTTGTGGTGCATTATTCCTACAGCAGACATTAATTTTCAGCAAATTCAGAAATTGAAACCAACACTGACAGGAGACAAATAAACACCTGAAGATGAAAATCTCAGTAATAAAATGTCGTTTCATAGAGTGAGTGGTCTATAATAATCATGTCGTTTACTCTTCTCATTTTAGTGTTCTAACTTTTCATTTTGGATTATTTATTTAAGTCATTAATTTCTTTTTTTAGAAATAAAAATTGCCTTACTCTCTCTTATTTTAGTTTTTCTCTTACTATATTCCCTCTTTATTTTTCGTACTTTAGCCTTTATTTATTTCTTCTATTTTATTCTTTCTTATGCTTTATTTTCCCCACCTAACTTAATAAACATTAGTTTTTTTTTTAATTTTATGCCGAAAAAAAAAGTTGGCCACTTGCGTACATAACGCAGGAATTAATAAAATGTGTATGCTGATCAGTCAGCAAAATCTCTCACCGGTTGATATTAGTTCAAAACAATGAGAGAAATGATATATAGCACAACTCACAAGAGTAGTCTAATCATCAAATATACATATGAAACCATAAAGTTGCAATTATTGGCTGAAATAAAGTTTCGGACATTAGAAACTTAACTTTCTAAGCGTTAGAAATTTTGTCTTGTTTGTAACTTCTTTTTTTTAATGGTATTTAGAAGGTAATATAGATATATTTAACTAGACCCATATGCCAAAACAGAATGTGTAACTAATCCAATTTTATTTTTACTTCTCTATGCACTTTCAAGTGTGAATGTTTGGTATGAATTTGATTTTCAAGTGTGTGTGTTTATACTTCTCTGTGTATATTTTATTTAATATAAATTTCAATTTTGATGTATAGTGAAATTCAGAATCCATTTCGAATCGTCGTATAATAAATAGTCAACCAGAAGGCAAAAAATAAATTAATTTGGAAATGAAGTTAGTTTTGCTCTAAATCAAATCCATATGATTCATTTATGAACAAAGTAAAAGAAATTATTCCCTCCGTCCCATAGAAATAGATCATTTGTATGAACACGGATTTTAATACATAACTGGTAAAATAAGAGAGAATGTGAAAAAGTAGTTGAAATTGTGCAGTGAATAGTGGAACCCATAAATATAAAATAAAAGAGAAGAAGAAGAAAAATGTTGTCATAAATGGATTTGAATTTGGACTATTTATATGGGATGGACGAAATATGGTTTATTTCTATGGGACAGATGGATAAAAAAAATGAATGATCAGTGCAATTAAATTATTCTTGAAGAAAACCCTAGCCTAAGTATCAAAAGAAAAAGTCCTATGAAACCGCAAATCAAGATTCCATACTACATGATCTTTTAAAACCAATTACTTAACTCATAAGAAATAATTGAGACGTCATCTCTAATCTCATAGATTCACCCATGTTAATATTTTAATAGGTGAGACGATCTGATTACGTGACAAGTTTCATGCTATCGTGCCATCATAGACGACGCTTCATCAAAGTAGTTTTTGTACAAAATCTTTGAATTGAGCTCGACATTAATTATGTCAAAAATATATTAGAAGAAGAGAAAAAATAAAGAAAAAAGGTACTCTGCATTATAAATGTTATTTTCACAAATTTGATTTCATCATGGATCCAACTATTAACTTTTGAAAATGGATCACTTTTTTTTCTACTAAAACAGGTATTACACATTTTGAGAATATAGAACTAAACAAGTTACTCATGCTCAAAATGTTTAACCAATAAAATAGTGTTATAATTAAATTTCACAACACAACTAAATTTTTTAAATGGAGGGCATCCCCAACCATACTGCAAAGAGAAATTTCGGAATAAGGGGTTAAATTTGCTGACCTTTCGTAATTAGGGATTTAATTCGCTGACCTTTCGTAATTTGGGATCAAGGCATGCGTATTATTCAGAATAAGGGATTTGTGATATTTTATCTTATTTATGTTCCTTTTTAATATTATTTCCCTCTAACAATTTATCAATTACCCAAATTACCCCCTTCAAATCACTTAATTACTTTAACTAATTGTGTTCAAGAACATTTATCAATCGACACTGAGGAATGACGTTGGCAATAAATATGAATCCAACTAAATGTGACTCATGCTTGTAAAATGTTAGTAAGACGCATTCACATACAGTAAGCATACCAATTCTCGTTAAATATTACAGAACTAACTACGTTTACAAAAAGCGGGCCCCAACAAATGGAATAGATAGATTTTGACAGCTGGGCATGGGACAACGAAATAAAAGGCAGTTTTAGGCCATCCACAATAGGAATAGCCCAGCAATAGCCCAGCCATAGCCTAGTCACTGCCACATCATCAGCACTAAAAATCCTCCTGCCACATCATCAAAACAAGCAAATAGCTCAGCAATAGCACAGCCATAGCCTAGCCACATAATATCCACATCACTATTAATTTAAAAAATGAAATGAAATAATTAACAATCACACAATATACGAAATTTAATTTACGAGACATATACGGGAAAAGTTTAATAATAATATTGAAATTTTAAAAAGTACAATATTTTAAAAAAAATACATTAATTTAAAAAAAAAATACAATAATAAAAAGGAGTGCCAATTCACTCCTCGTCTCCGTCGTCGCCGCCTCCGTCGCTGTCGCCACCATCGCCGCCGCCACCACCGCCGCCGCCGCCGCCGGTCTCCCTCCGTGCCGCCTCCAAATCCTCCTGCATGCTCAGGAGCAATGTTTGAAGCAAACTCTTCTCCACGGGGTCCACCGCCGCCCGCCATTCGGCCATCGTCTTGACCATCTGAGCGCGCGTTTGTTGACGCGCGAAGAATTTGAGATCCGCTGTGGATTGGCCAAGGGGGGATGCCGACTGGACCTCCTGTGAACCCCCGGCGACCCCCATCGCCTTCCGTTGAGCCCGCCTGTGCCCAACCGGGCGAGTACGGCGAGCAAACGAACGAGGAGTCGGGACCTCCTGGGCCGTCTCTGGGAGGTCGTAGGAACCACCGCTACTGCCGCTGAAATCACCGGAATAGTTCAACCGTTGCTTCTTCGGCCAGCCAGAGTCGACACCTACTCGGAACTTCTCGGAGTCGTTCAGCACAAGATAGCAGTTCCAGTAGGTGAATTCCTTGTACACCCCCTTCAGGGGGAAGGCTTTCTCTGCTATCCTCCTGCAGTCGTCCTCCGTTTGGCCACTGCTCATCATGCGGAGGGCGTTGGTGTACAAGCCCGAAAATCGGGAGACCGCAACCCTGATTCGGTCCCACCCCTTCCGGCAATCCTCCCGATTGCGTGGCCTCCCCTCCGGGCAAAACCTCTGGTAGGCTGCTGCTATCTTGCCCCAAAAGTTGACGATCCTCTAGTTGTTCGAAACGAGAGGATCGTCACAAACACTCACCCACGCCTTGGACAGCGCGACGTTCTCCGCGTCCGTCCACCTCCTCCGTACCGCGTTGTCGTCCTCACCCGGCTGCGAGGACTCACCGACCCTTTTCCCCTTGCCTTTCTTCTTTGGGGCACCCCGACCCCGCCCTGCGCCCCCCGTTTGAACGGGAGCATCCGGAACACCAGAAAGATCTATCCCCAAGTCATCGAAGGAGAAAGTGTCAAACTGGGCCGGAGGTGCAGCCTCCGTTGGCGTCGATGTGTGCGACGAACCAGTCGAAAAATCAAAACTGGGGCGATAGACGTCCCCCGGCGTCCCCTGTGTCGCGGGCGTCCCCTGCGTCACCGGTACCCCCGGGCATCATCTGCATCCCGGGTGCCCACCCCGGCATCTGGACACTGGGTGCCCACCCCGACATCGCCGGAAACGCCCCCGGCGGACTTCCCCCCGCTGGTATCCCGGACATCATCTGCTGCCCCGGGTACATGTTGTAGTATGGGTGCATTGACTCGGGTGCATCTGACTTCATCCACCTCCCACGGGGATCGGGGGAGTTTGAGATCCGCTACTCCCTGAAGTAGGCTCGTTGTTGAGATCCATTTACCGTTATTGATCTTGTACAGAAATTTAGATAGAGAGAGTACTCGTTAATACAAGTGGTGCGAATGAAAATGACGGACAAGTCGCGTATATATAGTGTTTCGGAAAAAAAAATTAAAAATTCGCGCTAGGCGGTGCGCTAGGCGATCCGGACGCTGCAATAGCGCCTAGCGGATCGCCTAGCGCACCGCCTAGCGCCGCGGAACCGCCGAGCGCTAGGCGGTTTTTTTTCGCGAAGTCCGCTAGGCGGCTGCAATAGATCGCCTAGCACACCGCCTAGCGCCGGCGCTCGGCTAGGCGGTGCGCTAGGCGCTATTGTGGATGCTCTTAGTAGGGATTCTAGTGCCCTACCCCTCTTCTTCCCTCCTTTTTTTACCAGTCTTCACTCTTCATCACCATTTCCCAATCCCATTCTCTCATTTTCACAATTCCCTCCGCCACAAAGTCTCGTAAATCTCACAAAAGCAAAACACAGATGCCCTCCTCCGCTGCCGAAACCCTCCTCTCCATCTCCCTCCTCCTCCTCGCCCCCCTCTCCGTCTCCTCCTTCTCCTCCCGCTGGCAAATCATCCGCTCCAAACTCGCCTCCGCCAAATCCCTCATCTCCGAAATATCCGACTCCCCCCACTGGTCCGACAACCCCCCCTCCTCACTCTCCTCCCCTCCCTCCTCTCCACCCTCCGCCACACCGAAACGTGATTGATAAATGCTCTTGAACACAATTATTCAGTTAATAGCATAGCTTGTTAGTTAAAAGAATATAATTATTAGTTAAAGTAATTAAGGAATTGTTCACGTAAATATATGAAAATGGAGTAAAAAATTGGACAAATCCTATTTTGAAAGAGACAGTTGAATCTCTAATTATGAAGTAGAATTTAGATAAAAATTTGAAGGGGATAATTTAGGCAATTGATAAATTGTTAGAGGGAAATAATATTAAAAAAGAATCTAAATAAGATAAAATATCACAAATCCCTTATTATGAAGAATACGCATACCTCGATCTCAAATTACGAAAGGTCAGCGAATTGAATCCCTGATTACGAAAGGTCAGCGAATTTAATCCCTTATTCCGAAATTTCTCTACTGGGAAACGCATCTTTGGAGTAGAATTAAGCTCCAACCATACTCCATAACCCATCTCAAAACCGTCCTTTTTTGGATATTGAACAGTAACACACCAAAAATGAATGCAGTAGCACTATTGCTACTGCATATTCAGTTTATGAACTTTCTAAAATTGCAGTTGGATCCTTCAGCTTGTGTATTTTATAATAGAGACAAGAAGACGTACCTTAATTTGTGGAGAACATGTCGTCCGATGCAAAAATTTTAGGCAGAAGACCGAACGCAAAGGATGGGGGAAGACGATGAACAGAAACAGCGCTTCAATTTAGGTTTCTATTAATTGTGGATATTAAATGGGATTTAATTAATGGGCTATAATTATAAAAAATGCAAATATATCTAAAGGTATTATCAGTCGGTAAATTGCTCATATTTGCCAAATGATTTTATTAATAATTGGGTATAATGA
Organism: Salvia splendens; assembly: GCF_004379255.2. Classification (NCBI taxonomy): domain Eukaryota; kingdom Viridiplantae; phylum Streptophyta; class Magnoliopsida; order Lamiales; family Lamiaceae; genus Salvia; species Salvia splendens. The sequence continues at coordinate 16,076,826 of NC_056046.1, forward strand.
CTGATAAATTATTAACTCTTACTTTGAAATTTTAATATATTATCCTTTATATATTTTTATTTAATTAGTATTTATTTTACATTAAGTTTTAGATGAGTAATTATTATTTATTTTCACTTATACAATTTCTGATATTATATTTGACATGATATTTAATAATATAAGAAAATTTGGAGTCATAAATTTTGCTAATTAATTTGTGTGGTACGTATATTTTATGTAATTATATATATTTAATTGATGTTTGATTGTTATTATGGAATGTTTGATGTTTGATTTATTTTAATAAGCAAAATGTATGGAATCATTTATTTATGGAATATTTGAGTGTATTTTAATTAGTTACTAATATTAAATCAGATAATTTTATTTCACAAACTATTGTTAAAGTGATATGGGGCTAATGTGTAATTTAAATAAATATGTAGGTAAGATTAAAAATGTATAGAAAGTATAAGAATATGGAATATTCTGTTGGGTTTGAATATGGTGTAAATAGTTGGAGTAAAATTACTGTTTGATGTGACAGAACCTGAAAAATGAGTTTAGGTTTGGGTGTAAATGGTTGGAGATGGTCTGATTAACTAATCTAGTACTCCCTCCGTTCCTTCATAGTTGAGACTAAACTTTTCGATACGGACTTTAAGAAAGTGATGTTGAGTGTGTTAACTAAATAGATCAAAAAAGTAAGAGAGAGAAAAAGCTTTAAAAAAAGCAGAAAGTGAATAAAGTAGAGAGAATAAAGTAAAAGAGAATAAAATAAGAAAGAGAAAAAAGTTACTATATATGGAAATGACTCAATTACGAAGGAACTTTTCGAAATGGAAAAAATGATTCAACTATGAAGGAACGGTTAGTTGAGAACTTTCCGAAATGGAAAAATGACTCAACTGTGAAGGAACGAAGGGAGTAGATAGAATCTAATGCACTAATTTTAGATATATTTTTACTCGATATTTAATGCACATGGATAGGCATAATATGTTGTGCATTAGAGCATCTGCAACGGTGAGCACAAGCTCACCGTCCGTCCTTGCCGCTGGCAAGGACACGCTTGTCCTCCGCTGCGCCTTGCCGCTGGCACGGACTTGCTCTATGCAAAGAGCACGTCCGTGCCAGCGAGCATGGCGACATGGCGTGTTTCTATTGGCCGTTGACATTTTCTTTTTTTTCTTTTTTTTAAAAAAATCAAAAATAATACCAAAAATACAAAAAAAATATTTTCAGATTCCTAAAAATATAGCCGTTTTATTACAGTTTTTTTGAAATTTTTTTAAAAAAATTTAATCCCAAAACCATATATAAATACACACATTCATCATCCATTTGGACGAAATTCGGTCACTTATGAATTTAATTATGTAATTTTTAATTTTTAGGATTTTAATTATGTAATTTTTAATTTTTAGGATTTTAATTATGTAATTTTTATTTTGTAGGATTTTAATTATGTAATTTTTATTTTATTTATAATTTGTAATATTATTTCAGTTTTTTTAATGAATTTTAATATTATGGAAATGTTTTTATTTAAATTGAATAATAGAATGGTGGGACCTCGTCCTTGCGGAAGAGCACAGCTGTGGATGTTGTGCTCTTGCCTAAGAGCAGGCAGAAAAAGTGGGGTCGGACCCACAACCGTACTCGTTGGCAAGAGCTTGATTGTGGGTGCTCTTATATTTTCTAAAATGTGTCGCGCATATTGAAAATGAGTAACACATATTTTCGAAAGCCAAAAAAAATTTCTGACCCATTTTCAGAAGCTAATTGCTGGATCGACCTATTTCAAGAATTGGCCATAAATTAAATTGTAGTACGAACTCTTATTTCCAAAATGATCCCCAACATCAAATTATCTTGCCTCCCAAAATTTGCACCTTACCATTTTTTTTCTCAATTTTGGGATCTTCTCGTAACACTATATTTTCTTCAAATTTCAGCCAAATTCGTACATCTAAAGAACTTCTTACACAAGAAATATTAATCGCATTTACTCCCTGCTCTTCCGCAAGAGCGCAACACCCATATACATATTCTTCCGCAAGAGCATGCTCAAGGGTTCCATCATTCTATTATTCAATTTAAATAAAAACATTTCCACAATATCAAAATACAATAAAAATACTCAAAATACTATTACAAATTACTAAAAAAATTAAAAATTCCATATTTATAATCCTAAAAATTAAAAATTACATAATTAAAATCCTAAAAAAATTACATAATTAAAATCTTACAAATTAAATATTACATAATTAAATCCTAAATAATATATTCGTGGAAATTTAAAGAAGACTAGCCCGATGGCGGTATCCCCAATTGAGCTCGGAGAGCTCGTATCATTGCGTGATGTTAATCAAGTTGCTCGGGAGTCATCCGAGACGTATATCCCATATTGATTTGACCCAAAAGAAACCACAACGAGTTGATGGGGGTGGAGGCGGTACAAAGGGAGCGGGAGGTCGCGGTGCGGCTGGGGTCACGGCGCGACGGCGGTTGGCCGTTGGCTGTTTCCTTCTTTGTGGCCGGCGTTGGGAGCTGCTCGGGCCGGCGTCGGGGCTACCCAAGTGAGCTCCGGCAAGCTGGCTAGCCACCTCATCCTCGCCGGCGTCAGATAGGGATATCGACCTCGACCGTTTGCTGGAAGAGGATGTGACGCCTCCTTTATACTTCGGATGAGTACGTACCTCCTGCCAAACGTTGAGATGCTTGAATGGTTTGTACTTAATTGAATGGTAGGTCGACATGGCGGCCGTGATGATGTCAACCTCGCTCGTGCAGCTCCCTGCCGACCGCTGTTCCTGGAGGTAATATTCCTGGAACTTTTGGATTTCATCGTTGGCTCTTCCAATGGCATTGCGCACCATATTCTCATTGCGCTCGATGGTTCCATTCGGTCGGTTGGCATTGTACCAGCGAGAAATGCGCCACCAAAACCTGTCCCCAGTTTGGTTCGTGTCGGTTTCCACATCTTCGGAGATTTCCATGTAGGCTTTGAATAACTTCTCCATCTTCCCCGGAGTGTACGGGGTGCGAACGTTGATGTCACCTCCGGTACTATCACTAGTACGAACACGGACACTACGAGGATGAGGAGGAGCGCCGGAACCGCCCTCCGGTGGCGTCGGGGCGCTCCCTCTCGTGCCAGTTTTGGGAGCCCACCCGTATTGCCCCTCGGCATCTTGCTCGTCCACCGGGTAAGGCCGGTAGCCACCCGGAATATGCGAACCTTGGGTTTGAGGAGGGGGCTAGAAATCCGTACCCGGATTAGAGAATGACGATGAGCCGAACCATTCGTGGTTCCAGCCGCGGGAGTCGGAGGGGTGATCGCCTGAGCCGGACATTTTATGCAAGAGTGAAAGAGTGAGAATTTAGATGAGAATTGGTGAGAGAATTGATGAGAGAAGTATTTTGTGTAGTGTGGTGTAAAACTTTTTGTAAGGTAATGGGGGTATTTATAGATGAAAATGTGAATTTTGGGATAAAAATAATGAAAAATAAATTAAAAGTGGAGAAAAATGAATATATTTTATTGGGAAGTGGGAAAACAATTTTTTTAATTTAAAATCAAATTTTTAATATATTTTGATTTTTTTAAAAAAAGGAATGCCAACGGCTTTGCCGTTGGCCAATCAGAATGCGACACGTCAGCCTGCTCAGCGGCACGACGGTGCTCGATGCATCGAGCAGGACCGTGCCGTCGGCAAGAGCACAGCGACGAGCAGCTGCTTGCTGCATCAGCGGCATGACGGCCCGCCTTAGCATCCAACACCAATGCAGGTGCTCCAATGTTCAATACGCAAGTAAAAATCAGAAGAGCTCAAAAATATAAGTTAAGTTGTGAAGGAAGATGTAGCACCTGCAACTATTGAGTTACTATTTGCATGAGCGATGGAGATGGTGTTACGGACGTTCTCCGTAACGAGACCGGTTAATTAACTTCTCGGAGTGATAAGGTGATCGAACCTTCGACAAGCTCGAAGGAAAGATAACGATTTGCTGTTTCACGGACGTGTTCCGATGACATCAAAGAGAGAACTAAAATTACGCTTGTTGCTCAAGCTAGGTTTAGGGAAAATATTTCATTCATTGATTCATTTATTACAATGATATAATATCTCCTATTTATAATACTAGCATACTACTACCCTAACTTAATGAACAAGAAACAAATATCTAAACAAATAAGGGAAAGATATGGTGAATAAAGGAAAACTAAATAATTGGAAGATCATAAGAGATATGATCGTATCAACTCCCCCACGGTTGAAATCCACCTTGTCCTCAAGGTGGAAACCACAAAGCAACGACGAGAGTTGAAAGCAAAAGCTTTGGCGAGGCGTCTCCTCCTGGATCAAACACATATCGAACAACTGAATATCTCCTTTTATCACCTTTGTCAAAAATCAACAAAGGAGACCCAATGTTGTTGGCAAAATTCCATGCCACAACGAAAAGCTTGTTCACACCTCTCAGAATGCTCAAACATGGAGCACCTCCTCTCTTAAACCAACAATTATCCACATCCGTCGATGACATTTGAGCAACATTGAACGATGCGATTATCTTCTCCACTTCACCAATAGAACCATCCTCCTCTTTATCTTCTAGCAATGACTCCTCTTCACTAATATCTGGGTTGTACAGCTGCAAAATTGGGGCCGGTGGGGGCGGGTCATCGTGTAACAATTCACCCTCATCTCTACTGACGTCAGGGCAGCACAACGGTGCTGGTGGAGTTGAAGGCGGAACAGCAGCGACAACAGGTAGTGAGGGGCTAGATGGATCGTGACAGAGATAAGGACGTGAGAGGCGTCGGGATTCCACGGCATGAGGATTTCGTGGGGGCACGTCCGACGAATAAGGTGGGTGCCCTAAAGTCGAGGTCGTGTATTGCCTCGGCTGCTCGTATGAAGAATCCAAGTCGGTGTAGGGCGACTTCCGGTATAGCCGTAGTTCCGGCAGCGGAGGACCACGAGTTTCTCCAACACAGTGACTGGAAGTTTAGAAGGTCGGATCCCAGCCAGTTGGACGACGCCTAGGCGCTCCCGAATCGAAATCCACATAGCGTTGTCGTCCATACGCTGCTTTTGAGGCATGCAATTTTTTTACACGGCGATCGATTCCTTCACATCGTGATTCCAGCATGGACTTTAATTTGTCAAATCGGGCCACGATCTTCTCCAGCCCGGCGGAGAAAATCTCGCTCGATCCCGGGAAGGCCCACGGGGGATTGCTGCCTTCCGGATTATCGCGCAGGGACAGCACCGGTTGACCATCCCCGCGGTGGGTCATCGCCGACAAGCGACGCGACGGATCGGGTGGATCCAAGTGGTGTGAGACGTAGGGTGATTCTGGATCAGACCACGACGGCGGACGGAGTACTTCCACCAGGCTGCTCGGAGGGTCCCAACAGGTTACACGGCGAGGTTGGACCGGCTGGTAGGGACGGAATGGCTGTGTGGCCTGAGGGAAGTTGTATTGTCTATGGCGGTAGCCGGCGTAGTCGTATGACATGTCGACGGACTGAAGCGTGGGTGTGGTAGAGATGGTGGTGATGCGGCTGACTTTTTTTTGATATTGGTGATTTGTTTGGGGGATATGGATAAACGAAGACGGAGGATGAGCACGGGATGAAAGCACCAGTTGTTACGGACGTCCTTCGTAACGTGACCGGATGGCGATCTTTGCGCGAGTTGCTATGACCAAACCTTCGACGTGCTCGAAGGAAAGCTCACAATTTTCCGGTTCTCGAACGTTCTCTCAATGAAAGCACCAGTTGTTACGGACGTTCTCCGTAACGAGGCCGGTTAACTAACATCTCGGAGTGATAAGGTGATCGAACCTTCGACAAGCTCGAAGGAAAGGTCACGATTTGTTGTTTCACAGACGTGTTCCGATGACAGCAAAGAGAGAACTAAAATTATGCTTGTTGCTCAAGCTAGGTTTAGGGAAAATATTTCATTCATTGATTCATTGATTGATTGATTACAATGATATAATATCTCCTATTTATAATATTAGCATACTACTACCCTAACTTAATGAACAAGAAACAAATATCTAAACAAATATGGGAAAGATATGGTGAATAAAGGAAAACTAAATAATTGAAAGATCATAAGAGATATGATCGTATCAACTCCCCCACGGTTGATCTTCCAATTATTTAGTTTTCCTTTATTCACCATATCTTTCCCATATTTGTTTAGATATTTGTTTCTTGTTCATTAATTTAGGGTAGTAGTATGGTAGTATTATAAATAGGAGATATTATATCATTGTAATCAATCAATGAATGAAATATTTTTCCTAAACCTAGATTGAGAAACAAGCGTAATTTTGGTTCTCTCTTTGCTGTCATCGGAACACGTCCGTGAAATAGCAAATCGTGACCTTTCCTTCGAGCTTGTCGAAGGTTTGATCACCTTATCACTCCGAGAAGTTAGTTAACCGGCCTCGTTACGGAGAACGTCCGTAACAACTGGTGCTTTCATTGAGAAAACGTCCGAGAACCGACAAATCGTGAGCTTTCCTTCGAGCACGTCGAAGGTTTGGTCACAGCAACTTGCGCGAAGATCGTCATCCGGTCACGTTACGAATGACGTCCATGACAGATGGTGTATGTGGTATAAATAAAAAGGGAAAAGCATTGCATGTTGATGGGCATTTATGAAGATAATCTTAGTAGATTTGGCGTTTTCCTTGTATATTCTAATTACCACGTGTATACATATGATGAGAATTGATGTGCTGCGGACGGTTGCGTGAGCGATTTGTGGGCGACAGGTGAGGTGGAATATTATCACAATTTTTTCTCTCTTATTAGAGTGTTTTATTAATATTATATCTTTCTATGATTTATTCTATTTCCTCTAATCCACACTTCGAACCATTTAAAAACTTAATCTCTCTGCAAAATCTCATCTTCATCTTTCCTATCCTTTCTGCTATTTCCCGATTTCCCCCTTTTATTTGTAAATTCCAATATCTTTTTTGTAGGTCACTATTGGTTTAGATTAAACTGGACGGAATGCTATCTATTATCGTATTCGTAGATATGAATGCGAAATCTGATATTGGTATTTATTAGAAATGGGCCACTCACCCCTTAAAAGGCCTCATAAGGGGGAGGGTTATCCACACTTATATAGATTAGATGAGATCTTCACCAAGTCGATGTGGGATAGAATTTAGAGAATTTAACACGCCCCCTCACGTGTGGGCCGGAAAGGACATCGGTCTTCCATCACGTGGGTAGGCAATGCAAGAGAAACCATCATCGATGTGGGCCGGAAAGGACATCGGTCTTCCACTCGTGAGGTAGATAAGAGATAAAGAGAAAACCATCATCGACTTGGGCCCGCTCTGATACCATATTAGAAATGGGCCACTCACCCCTTAAAAGGCCTCATAAGAGGGAGGGTTATCCACACTTATATAGATTAGATGAGATCTTCACCAAGTCGATGTGGGATAGAATATAGAGAATTTAACAGTATTGAAGAGAGAGAGTGGATTTGAGCAAGCCCATATGCATTAACCATGGATAATTTATATGCAAGGATCTCGAACTTTTTTAGAACAAATGGAAATAGCTATTGGGTTTCACGAAATTTTAGGCATAATTTATAGAAACTCATTTGGCTAGAAACTTAAGGGCATCCGCAACGCGTCTCGTTGCGGTTCCTATCTCGTCTCGAAGAGATGAGACGGCAGCGAGATAGTGTTGCGGGCTCCGTCTCGTCCCCAGCCCGCCCCGTAACTCGTCTCGGAGAGACACTCGGCGAGCTGCGGTTCGTCTGTGATGCCCACTCGCCAGCCCGCGAGTGAGCGTCGTTTATTTTCGTTGAAAATGTATTTTTTATTATTTTTTTAAAATTCAGGAAAATTCGAAAAAAAAATCCCAGAATTATACTAGTCGTTTATAGTCGTTTTTTACAATTTTTTATTTTATTTTGAATTTGTTTAAGCAAATATCAAATCATTCACACAAATTAATAAAAAAAAAAACTCTCTATTCTCACTCAAACACTATCAAACACTCTACATTCTTCATCTCAAAACAATATTCTTCTCCCATATTTAATCCATTCATGGATCCATTTGAGCAAATGCGTCGAATAATGAAAGAATCGCTAGCAGAAGATCGACGTCGGGAGGAGGACGAAGCTGCGGCGCCTCAAAGGCGATCTCGGACTTACATCCATCGTAACCGGGAGGAAGCCGCCGCAAGGTTGGTACGCGACTACTTTTGTGACAACCCGGTATGGGGAGAGACCTACTTCCGTCGCCGTTTTCGCGTGTGGAAACGGTTATTTATGCACATCGCAAATACATTGGAAGCCCGGGAAGAGTTCTTCCAAGAATGGTTCGACGCCGTTGGCCGTCCCAGTCACACGACGCTGCAGAAATGTACTGCAGCAATCCGTCAGCTTGCTACTGGACAAACGACAGATGTGTTCGACGAATACCTGCACATTGGGAAAATCATTGGGAGAATGTGTTTGATAAACTTCTGCAAATGTGTCCGGGCAGCCTTCATCGACGAATTTCTCCGGAAGCCAAGCACGGCAGATTGTCAGTTTCTGCTCCGACTTCACGAAGAAGTGCACGGATTCCCTGGGATGCTTGGCAGCGTCGATTGCATGCATTGACAATGGAAGAATTTTCCTGTGGCGTGGAGGGGTCATACACGAGCGGCCACAAAGGCACCCACCCCACCGTTATACTCGAGGCCGTTGCCGACTACCGGCTATGGATTTGGCATGCGTATTTCGGGGTCCCCGGATCGAACAACGACGTCAACGTGCTCAACCAATCCGACCTCTTCACCGAAGTTTTGAATGGTAAAGCGCCGGCCATCAACTTCATCGCTAACAACCGGCAGTATAAAATGGGGTACTATCTTGCTGACGACATCTATCCGAAGTGGCCAACCTTCGTGAAGACGTTCAACAGGCCAGTGAACGAAAAACAGGCTCTTTTTGCGCAGAAGTAAGAGGCTGCTCGCAAGAAGGTAGAGAGAGCGTTCGGGGTTCTCTAAGCTCGCTTCAACATTATCAAAGCCCCGACTCGTACGTGGTTTATGGAGAATATGATCGACATCATGTATACGTGCATAATCTTGCACAACATGATTGTCGCCGACGAAGGACCTGAGGCGGGAAATTGGTTTGGCCCTGAAACCCCGGGAAGCTCTACCGCAAGTAGTCCGCCTCGCAGTGGAGTGCATCCGTCTATGCAAGATCGGTTGTCTATTCGGGCAAGGACACGTGATTCTACCGCGCACGCCCAACTCCAAGATGATCTAATGGAGCACATTTGGGCAAACTTTGGCTACCAGTAGAGTGCCCGGAAGAAATTAAATTATGTATTTTTAATATTTTTTTAGGATTTTAATTATGTGTTTTTTTAATTTTTTTTAGAATTTGAAGTAGTAATTTTATTTTATTTTATTTAATGAAATGTGTTTTTATTAATTGAATTTGTTGGAAATAAAAATAAATAATGAAATTGAATGAATAGTTAAGGGATGATATGGTTAAAAGACGGATAAGAGATGGAGGGTTGCAAGTGTTGTTTCTTAGGGCATCCCCAATGGGTGGACGATGGCACGCCCGATGGCGCGCATCGTCCGCGCCATCCATCGTCCGCACCCATTGCGGGTGCGCGCCATAGGGCGCGGACGATAGTCGCGCCCTATACTTCGGTCGTGGAGGATAGCGCGGACGATGGCCATCGTCCGCCGCATTGCGGCTGTAGCGGACGATGGCCATCGTCCGCACCATTGTGGAGGTCGCGGACGATCAACCGCGGACGATGGCACGCGGTTTCGTTTTTTTATAAATACCGTTCATTTGTAAATACCCTCAAGAAGTGTACCGACCCCGACGAAGCCGAATATCTCCGGGCGTTACTCGATAAGCTGCGTCAGAAGTTGGGAATTGGTCCGACTTAGTTTTTTTTTTATTAGTTCAATGATGTAACTTTTTTTATTAAAACTTCGCCGTTTGTTATTTAGACCGTTTTTTATTTACTCGTTACTTGTTATTTGAAAACAGTTAAATATATTAAACAAAACAATAAAATGATGATGTGACGCGCCTTAGGGCGCCCCACTGCAGATGGGGAGGTAGGAGGATAAAACTGCTGACGTGGCGCGCCCCATTGCTAATGATCTTAGTTAAGAGATGGAGTGAAAAGTATAGTGGGCCCATGAATAGTTAAGAGATGAGACGGATAAGAGACAGCGTTGCGGATGGCCTAAATCGCAGAAATAGAGAAACCTAACGAAAGTGTTTAAAACCAGAGAGTATTAAGTCTGTGGTTGAAGGAAATTGACGAGGAAGAACAAAATTACATGTGAGATACAAGAGAATGAAAGTTTTAGGAAGAATGAAGGTCTGGTGCCAAGGTTTCGTTTGAAGAGAGAGAACTATTGGTAGACATGGTAATTGAAATGGGGTGGATGGAAGAGACAGAGAGAATATTAAGGAAAATAAAATAAATAAGAGAAAAATAATAGGAGCCGTAGAAATGGGGAAAAAGAGTGAAATAATTGACCACGTAACTTGTCGCCCCACGCAACCGTCCGCAGCATATCAGTTCTCTACATATGATAATATATACACACATTTATTTCCATTTTCAGAACTTCCACTTGTGTGGAAATTTTACAGATTCAAGAGTAATTCATTTTAATCAATTAAGCTCAATTAAATAGCCAAATTTGTACACTTATATCTATATTAGTAATTTGAACATCTATATATAGTACAAGGAGCAAAAGACAGGCGGGGCCCCCTTGTCGACCCCAAATAAAACACAAATTTTGCAATAAAAATTGACTTCCTAAGTGCGAATTGTCCATATATAAATGATGAAAAAAAAGTACAATCCCTTCGAAACAGCGCAAGGTACAAGTCATGGATGCAGCTGTCCTTGCTGCTTACCGTTTTTATATACACACATTTATCCGTTAGATAACGACGTGAGCTGACGGCGTCACATCCTTACTCCTATATAAACGACCCAACCTCAATATCCCGTCTCTTTCCTCGTCGCCTCCGTTCCACTTTTCTCCCATTTATATTTTCTAAATCTCTCTCTCTCTCTCTCATGCGATTGTGAGAGATCGTCGGAAATATAGCTACCTTTGAAGATATTATAGCTGCGAAATATATACGGAGATTTGAGAATGCGAGTATTTTCCAGTGTCGACGGAGATTCGATTTGATCATTTCTGAAAAGTGTTTGAAATCGGTGCTTCAAATAGGAAAAAAGGCGTTTCTCGATTTGTCTAGGTAAGATTCTCGCATTGATGATCAGAGAAATAGTAGTTTTGATTTTTGCTAATTTTCCTTTTCTTTGCTTGCTTGATTACTTGTGTGAAGAAGCTGGTGAAGAATGAGAGTGTTTTCCACTGAGATTCGATCATTTCTGAGAAATTAAAGCCTTTGCAAACACGGTTTTCGAATTGAGAAGGCTTTTCCACAGATTCAGTCTCGAGGTACGCTTCTCGCATTGATAATCACTTTTGTGGTTTTTGAATTTTTCTCTTTTTTTTGATCAATTTTGTGAAGTGTGGAGTTATTTCAGAGAGAGAGAGAGAGGAGAGAGGGGTATATTTGCAGGGGAAAGTCACTATCATATATGAATAGCTATACAACAGTACGAAGGTTTTGTTTATTTATTTAATTAATTCCACGGACTTTTGTCTGGAAATGCATTCGCCAGCCGCTTTCAAAACTCGACATTCAATTTTCTGATGATTTTTGAATTTCGTTTTTCCTTAATGATAATGAATATGCTTTTTATATCAATAAATTATGAGAATCTTGGGCTTGCGTTGGTAGGGAAAAGGAAAAAATTAATTGTTCTATATATATATATATATAGGAATAAAAAATGCATGAGATTACTGTTTATGTGTATAGTTGGAGTGATTGACGAATCAACAAAAATGGTGTCAGAAAATTCGGCGTACAATCCCCACTTTTTTTTATTGTTCTTCGTGAAAGATTAAAGCTGCATTAGTATTTAATATTAGCATTAAATATTTGCTGCTCCGTATTTGATTTCTGTGTTGATTCCTCTGATCTCTTGTACGGAACACCCCTTAGCTTTAATCATAACTCCTATTAACAAATTTAATACTATTTCTGGTTCTTTTTTTGCAGTAAATTAGAGGTACTATTCTCAAGAAAAATCATTTAAAAAACTAATTTGTTTCAAATGCTCCAAAGATTGTGTTGAGCATGGAAAAGGTTAAGATTGAACTTTTATTCAAATTTTATAATAATAGGGTAATGAGGCCAAATCTGAAAAGAAAAACTGATGGTATTAGCGAATCAAAATCTGAAATGGCTTTTTCTTTTGCAGTAAAAAAATAAAAATGTTGACATGCATAACTTGCTCGAAACAAAGAGTGGAAGACGAAGAAGATGCCCCGCGTGGGACTCCCAATACAAAAGACGCCGTCAAAAGCGTCGCCAACCAGGTACCCTTTTGTATCTATATGATTATTATGTATGTATAGGTTTTGTGGGTGTCTCTTCTCTTCAATCTGTGTTTACTACTACTCTCGCCTTCTTTCCGACATGCAAGCGGGCGGGGGCCCACTCTTTCCAATATGGGCGTGGGCCCCTCTTTTGTTTTAGGAATGTGAAATCTTGATGTGTACTGTTTGCTTTTGGTTTGGGCTTTGGTTTTTGTCCTTTGCTTCCCAAAGGGTAAATGCTGGGTAGAATTGTCTTTTTCCGGTCAATGACACAAGAAAGACTTTGCTACAATAGGAAATTGGCATCCTTCACTATTCAACCTCACTTTTTTTTTTCACCTAAGGTGGGTACTAGGAGTATTCCAATTTGTTCAATTTGATTTTTTAATGTTTATTTATTACTACCTCCTTTTTCATATGCGATTTTAAAAAAAATGTATTAAGTAAAGAAAAAATAAAGTAAGAAATGAAAAAAATAGAGTGATATAGAGATAATAAAGTACTAATAAGAGAAAGTAAAATAAGAGAGAAGAAATGTGTTGACATTTTGCTAAAAAAAGAAATGACTCGCCAGTATAATAAAACGTATTAGAATTGCAAAATGAGTATTGCTTAACGGAGGGTGTATATGATATTGTGGATGTGAAACTGATAGCACAAATGTAGGAGCCTTGTGTACCAATTACGATTCACATGTAGTACTAATATTTTTTTAGTAAAATAAATATATAAAAAGTGGCTAAATAACACATTCCAAGGCTCTATTATTGCGCATCTATTAATCTTTTAGGTATTGGGGACTGTTAAGGCGCACCCAAGAAAAAGATATTGGGAATATATTGATGGGTGATTGTCATGCCACACCTTGGATCATGTGCCTGGTCCCAGTATCAAACATGCTTCTTTTTTTTTATTAGTCATATGATTGAATTGCAATATTTTATAATAAAACAACAAACAAACATATGATAAGTAGCTATGGCCAATTATGAACCATCTTTGGTATAGTGACATCTTAATTAAGTATTCGTTCTTACCCCATATCCAAATTATTCATTTTCTTTCTTTACTCTTCAATATGCTATTGGCAGTACGTTATTTCATTTTATTTTTTACAAATTTCTTCAAATGCACAAATTACTAAGACATTTCTGCATTTCATTTGAAGACTGATCACTAGTAGATCAGATTTATTGGTAGCAAGCTCAAAAGTGCTTTCAAAGGGACAATATAGCCATTGCCCAAATCTTTAATATTCCTTTATTCAGTGTGAAATCTTCTTTATTGAACAAATATGAAAATTTTATGGGTCAAAAGAATTGGTGTTGAGAAGATCTTTCTTGAAAAGCCCAACATTTCAGGTTTTGGAGAAGGCAGGCTGATCCTTGCAATAATGCCCCACCTTTGAATTCCTGTCCTTTTCCAGCTCATTAAAACTGAAAACGAAGATGATGCAATGTTTATGATAAATTAAATCTTTCTTGCTACCTGTCTCCATAAATCGTACAAGAGAATAATAGGAAATCTATAGCTTTTGTTAGATAAAGTAGCCCTTAAACAGCCTAGCTATCAGGTGATTTGGACTCCACTCTCAATTTGAAATTGAATTACTAAATCGAGATGATGCATAACCCTTGTGTAATTTTATAGCTCAGCACTTTGAATTGTCTCTTAAAGTAAGAGATTGTTTATGCTCTATATGTGGAGGAGTTTACCAGATTTAAGTTGGCACATTGATAAAAACATTCCTATTGAAAGTTCTATTTGCAAGTTGATTTAACATATTTGTAAGATGTATTTTTTTACATTTTTACTAAATCACTCTATCATGAAATGTCTTTTTTTTCCATGACACCCAAAATTCAAAAGGGCTAAGATGACCTGGCTAATTCAAGTAGGGTCTATCAAAATCACACTTTTCCAATCAAAACATTGAATGTGTGACATATATGGCACACACATGTTCTTAGATGGTAACATGACCTAACTCATTTTGAAAATCCTGGGGTATATTTCAAATTAACTCATTTTTTCTAAGTAAAGTGTTCTAATTATGATGATTTTGGTGATGTTTAGATCAAGGACATGGCACTAAAAGTATCAGGAACAAGCAAAGGAAAACCATGTGGGACAAGCAGCAGCTTCAAGGTAGGACAAAGATCATATCCCGAATTCGAAACATCATCGGAGGGAGTCCCTTATCCCTACTTCCAACCCGGAAGCTCGAGCACGCCAGCCTGGCACTTCATGAACGCCGGGGGTGGCAGTGCCGCCCCCCGCGACTCTGCATACACAGCCTTCGGTGGCGATGACATGACCCCGAACCGCATCTCATCCCGGTTCGACGACATGGGGCTGGGAGAGGAAGACGGCCCCAAGGAATGGATGGCACAGGTCGAGCCTGGCGTCCAAATCACCTTCGTCACCCTCCCCCGCGGTGGGAATGACCTCAAACGCATCCGTTTCAGGTACTTCCCATCATCCTCTTTTTGAGGTGCGTTGTTTTAAGTTGGTATTAAATCTAGGTTAACTCGATAAACTCCTGCAGCCGGGAGATGTTCGACAAGTCCCAAGCTCAGAGGTGGTGGAGTGAGAACTTTGACAGAATAATGGAGCTATACAATGTCCAGAAATTCAACCAGCAGGCATTGAACACTCCAGGCAGATCTGAGTGTGGAGTAAGTTATCATCACATTCTCTCCCTACAAACATCTCTCTCTAACTAACTAACTAACTATGATAAATGCAGAGAGATTCAACTTACTCGAGGCTAGGATCAGTGAGAGAGAGCCCGCGAATGACTTCAGCATCAATGAACAGAGAGTGGCAGCCGAGGTACAGCAACTACTACAACGGTGGAGGGCAGAGCTCATACGCGATGGAGGGGTCGCGGGACACCACAGCGTCCCGGGACGAGGATGCAGTCTCCATCAGCAATGCTAGTGAAGTTGAAGGAGAGTGGATCGAGGAAGACGAACCGGGCGTATACATCACCATCAGACAGCTTGTTGATGGTACGAGGGAGCTTCGTCGTGTCAGATTCAGGTGAACATACATCTATTTTTTTTTTCTTCATCAAGTTTTTGAGATTTGTTGGGTTGGTTTTAATTTTGAAGTGTGTTTGATGGTGTAGTCGGGAGCGATTTGGGGAGGTGCATGCTAAGCAATGGTGGGACACTAATAGGGATAGGATACAAGCTCAATATCTTTCCTAGAAGATGAGGATGATGAATGGTGCATTGCAGTTGATGATGGTTCGAGATTTGACTCAAGAAATCATCCATTTTGATTATAGTTCTAACTATAGAAAGTTTGAAAATTACAAAATGATCTTGTTTTAAGATTTCAGTCTCTTTTATATGGCTTTGTAGTAGCTGCTTTAAGGCATATACCATGTTTCATGAAAATTATATTTAAGGTATGTTTCTTTCCATATCTTGGTTCACTATTCAATGGTATTTACTCATTCATTATTTTATTTTCTTTTTTATTTAATTGCGATGAAGCCTAGAAAATAACCAATTATGGCGTAGATTGTTGTTGCATTTTTGACTTTTTGCTTAGAGCAGAATTTGTGATCATATATATTCAGTGTCAAATTGAAGAATATTATTTGTACTATTTATGAACCTCGAACTCCATATGCTAACACGATAAATTGAGGCGTATTTAATTAGATCAGTACAATTTTCTTGTCTGGTTCTGTATCAAGAAATTTAGAACAGCATTGATAACAATTAACATCAAATATGACATGTAAAAAAACACTTAGGCTAGCTAGACTATGTTTATGACTTTTATAATTAAATTTCACAATATTCCAACTCATAATTAAATGGTGAACCCATGTTTCAATAGAAACTTTAGATCGACATAATAAAATCAGAATACTACCAATTTAGTTCTAAAATACAATATCAAATAGGAATCAAAAACACATTTATTAACTGAGTAACTGTCTGCTCCGCTCAGCATAAAACATCAACATAACAAATAAACATAGCCAAATCTCATGAAGGCAATCAATGAAAGACAGACAAACTTTTTTATACTGTTGAAATACATGGATAGTGAGGGGTTTAGTTATCCGGCCACCTTCTTCGAATACGATCTTCCTGGGAGAAACTCCTGTGAACGTCTTGAAAACATATCAGATTGCCCATGCCATCCCCCAGACTTCATAGGTTGACCAACTGACCCCTTTGCTATTGCTCTATTAGAGCTAACTGTCATGTTTGAGAACTTCTCCGCCACATCTGACACTCGCCGCGTCTTTCCTAACATACCGGCTGTGTAGACATGCAACATATGTTTGGTTATCGTATAATCCAAAACATAATCTAAAGACTATGCTCGTGTGAAATGGTTGTTACAAGAAAAATAGCCATTTACATGAATGCAGCAAATCCTAGAACACTTGCAATGTTACTTAGCAACATGTCCCAGATCAATTTAAGATTCGCAATTTGAAATAGTAAGTAAATCAGTATAGTATAGTTACACTCACGTGGGCCATTCATTCCAGGTGGACGATACTTGGGCTGCTGCTTCACATTGCTCGGCTGGCTTTTACCATTTCTAGTGGTATCCTGCACAATAAGTAGGATTTAGCTTAAGAACAATATTACCCGAAATACCATAGGCAAATTGATAAAAGTATAGTTTCAACAAACCAGATCGTTCAAGTCCAACTTTCTTTGCACACCTAGAAGGAGGAAACAATGAAGTCAAAACCAGATGCATATTTACAGAAAACATAAATGTAAATTTACATTTATGCATGCATAATAGTAGTTCATTATTTGATAAGCTAGAAAGTTCCAGAATTTAGCCACAGTAGATAACGGTTTTACACAGAATGGCAAAGCGGATATACTTGGGCTCAAGGATGCTTTTGATTTGGTGAAATTGACATTTTTCATGGGCTTTGGGTTCGATAATCTTCCTGGATATTTCCTAGTACTTTGTTCCAAGACTCCACTGGTTTCAACTGCAAAAGACAAGGAATCTTAGAATCTATTCTATTTCGTACTAGCATGTACATTGGACAGACATACCACACAAAATTGACAGAGACTAACCCGGAGGTGTTTTCACCAGAGCCGTTTTAGAACGTAATGATGGTGGAACGTAAAAGCAGCTCTGCAATATTGTGAAAGACAATGCGTTCAAGCTCCTCTTACCAAACAGTTCTATGAATGGAAAGATTATACTAGGACTTTTCGAGATGCATAAGAAAAAATGATAGACCACCTGGAAAAAGGGATGTTGAAGGGCCTCCATGGCTGTCGGCCTCTTGCATGGATCCCATGAACACAGGGACTATATGTGGCACAAACATGAGAAACTCATAAGTTCTGGCTACCAAAGGAATGTTATATTTTTGTTTCAAACAATTCCAACAAGGATCTTCACTGACAAAGTAGTATACTTTAGGCATGTAAAACATAAATCTCTAAGAAGCTATATGTTTTTTTAAAAGCTATGTCAAGAAATGAGATGTGCATGAATTCCAAAGTTTTAAAAATACTCACAGAAATAAGATTAATTGCATCTCCACTAACACCTGGAATAAGCGTGGATAGATCAACTCCAGCAACCTGTCCAGTTGATAATATTATTCACATGAATTGCAGAACGTAGGCATAAAGAAAGATTCTAGCAGAAAATCAAATAAAACCCCCTAAAAGAAAGAAGGCTGTGATTCATAACTGAAACGCATTAATAGTTAGCAAGATAATCTAAATCAAGTACTCAGACAATAAGCAACTAGAACATCACTCAAAAGACAGCACTCACTTGCAGAAATTGGTAATTGATAGTGCTAGCAAGTCTAAGCCCCTCAGCCCATTCATTATATGTTGGGCTGCCAATCACAGAACATATCTTGTAGATCTCATCTGCCTCACTGCATCAAAACAGAATAAGAATGTCAACATTAATTTTAATAAAGAGAACTAAATATCGAGGCATGTTTGTTAGCAAAGGTGGAGCACTAGTACTGTGACAAAATTATCAATTACGTCCAGTGTGATTATCAAAGAAATTATCAGTTACATGCAGTATGATAATGAAGGAATAAGCACTGCAATAATATAAAATATCAAGCAAGGCAAGGAAAAAGTATTAGGCTAATATCACCTACTTCAAAATTAGTTTAACTACAATCAAGAATTCAAGATACAAAACTCCTATAAAGAAAGATAGTTATACCTTGTGCCAGGAAACAGCGGACGGAGTGTGAATAACTCAGCCATGATTGCACCCATAGCCCACATGTCTGAGAGAAGAAACTATTATTATCACTAGGAAAATAATGTAGAAAAAAAAATTAGGAAATTAGGGAGCTGCCCACTGTCAACATCTACTCACCAACTGGAGGACCATATACTGATGACTGGAGCAGGACTTCAGGGGCTCGATACCTGCAAACCATAAAACTGAGTATGCAAAAAAGACATTGTAGTGAAACCAAATAGAAGTATACCACTAACCAGCGAGTTGAGACATAGTCAGTGAATGGAGGCAGAGAATTAATCTCGCGAGCAAGACCGAAATCAGCAACCTTGATGACATCCTTCGATACTAGCAGATTCTCTGATGTCAAGAAAGTAATTGTTAAAACACCGTATGTTAAGACAAGAAATAGATAGAGAGAATTGTCAAAGATGTGAAACTTTAGTAGCAACACTGCCAACACATAAGTCTGAGATAGTAACATATATATCACATAACATAAACATCCACATATATATCACATAACATAAACATCCACATATATATCACATAACATAAACATCCAGGTTTCCAGCCAAACCTAGGAAGAAGATACTTGACTACCAAATATATAGCTAAAAAGTGATAATCCTTGGAATGAAAGCAAGTACGGCTTCAGTGGATCATCAAATAAACAAACGAAAAGCATTAAGAAAGACAGATAGCATATCTAGGATCATCACTTCAATAATTAGGAAACAGAATGGTAAGAACCTGGTTTGAGGTCACGATGGAAGAATCCTCTTTGGTGTACAGATGCAAGACCTTGAAACACTTGGAAGCACCAGTTTCTCACTTCTACTTCAGAGAAAAGTTTTAATCTGTCCTTCATAAGCTGGTAAAGATTGAATTCCTGAAAGTTCGAATCCAAATATAAATGAATAGGCCATAAAGATTCTAAAAAGCAAACAAAAGCTATGCAAGAGATGGCATACCATGTACTCAAAGACAAAGTACAACACATCATTCTCCCTAATCACTTCCTTCAGCTTCACTATATTTGGATGGTTCATTTTCTTCAGTGACTGGCAGGAACAAACACGTCAGTTGTTCTTCATAAAAAAGGCATTCCCAAACATCAACAAGAAAATAAAATGGCTGTCACCTTGACTTCTCTCAGATTTATGCATTCTTCCCATGAATAATATTTCTTCTTCATTTTTTTTATCGCAACCTGACAATGCAATTGATCAGGTACGAAATCAATTTAAGTTACTTGTGGATACTGGTTCCAACAGTGTGAGGTACAAGGTTCATCCTTGGAATAGACTATTTAAGCAAAAATGGCTCCTACCACTTCACCAGACTGCTTGCTTAGAGCTCTCCAAACACTTCCAAAAGAACCATTACCAACTTCTTTTATGATACTGAATCTGCATAAATGATAGTGTTAAGCCAATCATAAGTTTGAAACTATTTGCATACATACAAAATTGAAAAACCCATACCTTTCCATTGTAAACTTTTTAACAGCACAGAAAGCACTATATATATACTATGCTAAATAACTGCAGATAGTCTCTAGACATCCTTGTAGCAATCCACCATAACTCTTCAGCTTCACTGCAGAATGTGATTATGATGGATGAGCTTCAAAGCTTTATTTTGTGAAGTACGCTAAATCAAATATCCTGAAATGAAGACAACGCAGAATTGCAGAGGGTTCAGAATACTGTAGAACATCTTCATAATAGTAGAAACTGACACGTTATTTGGAAGTACCTACAGCTCTCAGTCGAGCACATGGTGAAGCTAAGTTTCCAGACATTGTAATGCAGAATTTGATACGAATCCGTCAACCAAAACTTGCCACTATCCATAGGCCATCAAATGCAAGTTGAAAGATGCCCTTATTAATACCAAAAAGCTACCTAATACTCTATAGCCAAAATAAATCCTACTAACACCTGCAAACTTATGACAATGAAAAAAAAGAGTGTAAGCGATTATTTTCAAAACAATCCCAGGAACACAAAACATTAAAAGGAATAGAGAGTACCTTTAAGTCTGCTCCATAAGGATCTCAAATGGATTTTGTAGAGGCAATGCTCAAGCAATAGCAGAATTGCACAAGAAAACTAATCGCGGAGCTAAATCAGCCGCAATTCACACATACAAGTGCACTAAAGAACATCTAGTAGGAGAAAAATGCTTCAGCCTCATGTACTGAGCATTTACAGTAAGCTGTTGCCTAAGTGCAATTGACAAAAGAAACAGGCAGAAAATCTCCAAGGATGACAAAATGCCATTCAAGATATTCCTGGAATGGAAGACCACGGAGCTGATAGCAATCTGACCAGAAGAAAATTTTCTCCATGTCCTAGATAATGATAATTCCTTCGTCTCGTAATTTAACAGATCCTGCTAGCATTGAGGAAAGGTAGAAACAAGATTTCAGTTATATATATACAGGGCAACTTACTTCCAGAACATGCATGCAAATGACATTATACATAAACTAAAATATAAAGGGCATTATTTCAACTAACATAGAAAGATATCTCGACAAGCTTATAGATTGAAATAGTAACTAGCTAACACCAAGAGTTTGTTGCTAGTGCCTCCCTGCCATTAACCTATTCACTAAGTCATAGGTAGTCCAAATCC
The DNA here is from genome assembly GCF_004379255.2 of Salvia splendens. Classification (NCBI taxonomy): domain Eukaryota; kingdom Viridiplantae; phylum Streptophyta; class Magnoliopsida; order Lamiales; family Lamiaceae; genus Salvia; species Salvia splendens. The sequence continues at coordinate 16,098,211 of NC_056046.1, forward strand.
CATCACACCCCCGAAGCAATAATTTCAAATCAAGCAAAGACTGGAAATTCAAATCGCAATTTGCAACTCGACAAGCAGCAACTTTGTCTAACTCCAAGGTACCTTTATAAAATACTACAACAATTTTACAAATCCTAAATATGGTTCCTCTGGTTTCCGATAAACATCTCTCATCAACAACGCAAAATGCCTAACACTAAATATTAAGACAAACCATCGCCCTAATTCCAATTCAGTCCAACCATATAACCTAAAAATTAGTTCAAAACAGCAAATCAATTCAACAGCTGCGGTGGTTTCACTCCACCAACAGCATGCCAATTGAAACCAGGGCGTAACTAGGGCTTCCTTCTATCGCGTATGAAGCTAGATCTAGCTAGAAAACCAATCTCAGATCTCAGAACATAATCTCAAAACAATCTGAATCCAAATCGTATTTCCCTTCGGAACATAACAATCACCCTCAATTACAACCAAAAAGAAACGCATAAACACGGATAAGATGTTCGCAACAATTCAAATAAAAGGCAAAATAAATAAGAAAAGGAAAAGGATAATACCTGTGGCGCAAACGGCATTACCTACGGAGAAGAAACCCGGAGATGCCACCCTTTCTCTCTCTAAAATCCCCCACAAAAATTTAGTATTACGATTTTTTGGGGGGTTGCGTATATTTATTGCAGCGCCGGTGATAATACAGCAATGATGAAGACATACATATAATAAACGTGAAATCAATTGCGCAATAATTGCTTAAAATTTATTGAATGGACTTTCTCCGCGGATTATTTGGAAAACATTTTAAGAAACCCAAAAATTACTAGGGCTTCTTTCTTTGCATTCAACTTTTATTTTATTTGATGGATAAAAAACTTAATGAACTAGGAGTATTAATTAAGAATCAACATAAAAGAATAACTTATGTGTTTCAAAAAATTGTTAATATGGTTTTTATAAAAAATGATGACATCGATAAAATATTATTATATGTATACAAATATTAAAGGTCTACTTGAAATATGTATTACATATTTAATAGTTTTATCCTTATAATTTTTAATATTATCAATCTAAATTATCATTTATTATTAAAAATTGAAGCTAAATATATTGTGTACTCAAATTATAGAATAATAAATAATATTAACTATATATGTGAATATAATTTTAAATAATATGAATTGTAATTGGATTAATTTTAAATATTAACTATAAAATTAAACTCGGGTACCACAGAGAAAACTATGTCGTTTAATACGCGACACAATTTTTTTAAAAAAATTTAAATATATATTTATAAGTGTAATATTAAAATTTTTAGAATGTTTTGAAAGTAATAAACTATATATGCAAAATATCAAAAATATAAACATTAATAAAAATAAAATACAATACAATTTGAAGTTAGTATTAATTTAAACTCATAATAGGCCCGGCAAATGAAGCTTGTGAGATTGTTAAGCTTTATGATCTACATAGAAAGGAAATAAAAATGCTTTTAGGAAATCAGTAACAATTTGGACATCTGTTCAATTATTTTCTATAAGGCCACTAGTAATAGGGCCGATCTTTCCGCCGTACGCAATCGGCGGAAAGATCTACACACATTAAACACACACCACACACTTCACACACTATACAATTTCACACATTTCACACACTACACAATTTCACACATTTCACATATTCACACACTACACACACTTCACACACTACACACACTTCACACATTTTACACATTTCGCACACTACAAACATTTCACACATACTACACACATTTCACACACTAGACAATTTCACACACTTCACACATTTCACACACTTCGCATATTTCACACACACTACGCATATTTCACACACTACACACATTTCACACACTACACACAGTTCAAATGTGTGGTGTGTGAAATGTGTGAACTGTGTGTAAAGTGTGTGAAGTGTGTGTAGTGCGTGAAATGTGAAATTGTGTAGCGTGTGAAGTGTGTGGTGTGTGTTTAATGTGTGTATTATGTGTAGTGTGTGAAATTGTGTAGCGTGTGAAGTGTGCGGTGTGTGTTTAATGTGTGTATTGTGTGTAGTGTGTGAAATGTGTGTGGTGTGTGAATGTGTGTAGTGTGTGAAATACGTGAAATATGTGTAGTGTGTGAAATTGTGTAGTGTGTGACATGTGTGTAGTGTGTGTAGTGTCTGAAATTGTCTAGTGTGTGAAGTGTGTGGTGTGTGTTTAATGTGTGTGTAGTGGGTGAAATACGTGAAATATGTGAAATGTGTAGTGTATGAAATGTGTGAAATATGTGTAGTGTATGTAGTGTGTGAAGTGTGTGCAGTGTGTGTAATGTGTGTAGTATGTGAAATGTGTGAAGTGTGTGAAATGTGTGTAGTGTGTGAAGTGTATGTAGTGTGTGAAATGTGTGAAATTGTGTAGTGTGTGAAATATGTGTAGTGTGTGTAGTGTATGAAATATGTGAAATACGTGAAATGTGTGTAGTGTGTGAAATATATGAAATTGTTTAGTGTGTGAAATGTGTGTAGTGTATGAAATATGTGTAGTATGTGTAGTGTGTGTGTGAATATTTTGAATTCCACTACTTTTGATATGAAATTCAAATTGTGGAATTGGAGGTTCAATTCCAAATCCACACTTCCAATTTCGTGTACCAAAACGCAGCCTTAAAGTATTTATAATTTTTCAAAATCACATGCTTAAGAAAAAAAGTGTTCTTTTTTTTATACTCTCTCTTACTTACTCTCTTCATTTATTTATTATGGAGTATAATTTTCTAAATAATCCAATTTATGGCTGGACGAAGTAACTAATTACGTTCATAGGAAATACTATTTATCTTACACATAAATAATTCATTTTATGCCTCCTACGTGACAAGGGACTGAAACCCAAATTATAATTATGGATTAATGGAGACACCGCCACACATTTTCTTTTAAGACAACTTATTAAAAGAATTAAAGATAAGAAGAAGAAGAATACGAAAGCAAAATTTATGGGGGTGTAGTAAAAATACTACCATCATATTGATTGATTCATCATCGAATATGCAAATTTATTTCAACATATTGATTGATTCATCATCAATAATATCTCTATTTGTATCCCCTAAAAGAAATATCTCTATTTCAATAATCAAGTGTGTGCACTTTAATTATAATTCAAAGCGATTTACGATTTGAATTTCTCATAATTATTTTTTTTCTGGGGAGGGGACTAAAATATGATTCATATAACTATTATTATAATATAGATCTCACCAAGTTTCTTCAACTAGATGTAGCATACATATCCTACCTAAAAACAACATGGACTCTCTCCTTATTACCTAGAACTTTTGATGGAGGACTGCCACAGTTTCTTCTGGCACACCAATATCTTCTCATTTACGTCGCCGCGTTCATTGTTTTCCTTCCGGCAACCCCATCTCATCCCTTTGCCGATGGTGGTGATGGCGTCCACAAAATAAGCCGACTCCCGGATTATGGCGAACCCATTCGGCCGGAGAATGCGGTCCATCTCCAGTAGGACATACTTCATCTCACACCTGCACAAAGAATGTGAACTGTTTAAGTAACAACTGCTAAGGCATAAATTTGTGCACATCCATGCATAGGGTGCATCCACCCAATTAGGGCTCATCAATCCCCAATTTGGTTTATTAATCCTTAATTAGGATTTACTTAGAGCTGATGTACCACCACCGTGTGGCTAAGCTAACATAATACCCGTTTACCTTTGGCTTTCAGCAGTGAAGAGGCCGTCTAGATGGAGGAGGTCGTATGTTCGAGGGTACGTGGAGAAAGCCTCACACCTTAGAAGATATTAAGAGATAGTCAACATTATATTCCAGTCAGATAGTAGGACTCAAAAAACTATGAAGAGTGGCACATTTTCGAGTGCATGTTTACCAGTCGTGATAGGTTCCGATGAGGCCACGGTCGTAGACCACCGGTAGTGTGTTTGTCGAGTATGAGGAAACGATGTTCATAACCCATATGGGATCATCAATCAATGCAGCACCAAAACCTCCATACACAGTGTTCATGTCCATGACATTTCTGATTTTATTGGTTCCTAACAAAGGGAGCAGCTTCTTGTAGTGCTTCACCCGCATCTCCCACTTGCTCTTATCGTGCTTGAAAGCAGAAATACTTCCACGACGAACATCTCCCATGCGCTCTGGATAAGCATGCAAGCGCTTGGGCCATTTCATTAATGAGCCCAATGCTATTGCCTTGTGCTTTTGATCAGGTGCTACAAGACAAGGCCTCATTGGGGTGTACCAGGCTGAATCGGGTTCAGTGCCATCATCACACTTTCGAGGGTAGTTATTTGGGGCATCGAGCTTCTTATAGCAAGTGTTATTCGATAGTTTCTGCCAGACAGCGATATCGCCTTTCTGATCATACAATTTGAAACACATTGAGGTCAGCAACTCTTGCAGTTGATGGAAATTTGTTTCCTGCTCTTCAATAGTTGAATTCCATCCCCTTGATCGTCTCCGATAGTTTATTGGTGGGCCAGAGAGCACCCAGAAACCCCCAGGGCGAAGAATACGATGTATTTCTAGAAGATATATTCCACCTGAAAAGAATCAAATTTTAGTGTTTTAGAGTACACAAGGCAGCAGATAGTGTTCGACACATGATGAGGGTTAGGATTCACCAATCCTCAATTATGCACCAAAGTGTGTGACACTTGTCACATATCACGAAATATGTTAGGAAAGCCTTCCAAGACTGCAATTTTACGAATAATTAGGCATGCAAAACGCAAGAAGTTCAGAACGTCGACATATTTTCACAAGCTTTGTTCCCCAAAAGGCCGAAAATGCACTTATTTGGGAGCCAAAACACAACGGAAACAAGCCGGGTGTAAAAATACTCTGTTTTGGGGGAGTAATTACCATATTCAGTCCACGGAATAAGGCATCTCGAGCAATGTGCCATGTCAAATGAGTTTGAAGGGAAAGGAAGTCGCTGTGTTGAGATAATTCCCAGCATTGCAGGGATTCCACGTTCTAGCGCAAATTGAACTTGAGCCTGGTGGTTATCCCTTGGCGCAAGAGAGACTGCCAAAATCCCACGGTCTAGCAAATCTCCTCCCCAACTAGCCACCTGAAAAAATCAATCTCGGTCACAAAACCATGATTAGCCATGACGCCTCGTTGACTTTAAACAAGGACTCACCCCACATCCTGTATCAATGGCTGTCCGGATAGTCCCATCCTTCATTGCTGGAATCAAATCTTGCATCAAATCAACATAGTGACTAACACCTTTTGGGAACATAGTACCACCTCCGGGGAAAAAAAACTTCTCCCCTTCTTTCCTCAGCCAATGTTGATTCGATTTTTGTTTATTAATCCAATCATATGGAACATTCCTGAGGCAATCCACCCAATTAGGCATCAAGATTACTGAACAGTGCTAGATTACTCTAAAATTGTAACTCTTGCACGAAATGTTCGCTTACCTGTACCAACATTCAGCCCTGCTCTTTGGCCACTTTATTGGCGACTTGTAACCATCAGGTGGGGGAACTAAGCACTCGTTCCTCTCCGCCAACGGAGGGCAATGGCGCTCCAGAAACGAGAGACGAGGGCGTTGGTATCGCTTCCACCTCTATAACATTGCGACAATCACAAACCATAAGTCACTCTAGAAATATCACACAAATAAAAGGGCCCTCGACCAAGATATGAGTGAAAAAGAGGTCACCTTAGGATCAGTGCATGGTGTGTAGTCCTGAAAACTCGATTCACATTCAGGAAATGTAACAGCTTTGATTTGGAGAGGCACAATAGCTTCAGGTTTCGAAGATTGAATCACATTGCCAATATCCGGCATCCCATATCTGTACTTTTGTGAACAACCCATCCCACCAAGATAGAAAGATATTCCACTCAGCACAATGAGAACTAGTGCCGTTGATACCTTCCTAGAATGCCTATCGGGTTGATTAGGTTTTCCCTCTTCAGGTTTCATGATGTCAGGATCTCTCTACAATCTGCAGATACGATGATGAATTCAATACTAGTACATCAGATATGGGGATAAATCATGTTTTTCAAATGCGAGATAAAGAAATCAAAAAACAGTTTCATGTCAGTGACCAACTCATCCAGATTGTGTGAAACATATCAACAAAAAGAAAGCAAAAAAGATATAGACAACAATTACATCAGATAATCAAAAAGCTGCAACCATGTAAAAATTTCTCCAAAAAATAGGTGACAAATATTCAAATACAGCAGGAAATGCAAACAGCAATTACCAGTCCTAAAAAAGGATCAGATTATGAGGAAAACAATAAAAGCTAGAAGCTTAAAGAGTTCACCTTTGAGGCAGGGTGGGACAGAGAATGAGAGAGAGGAGGGGGGGGGGACTTATGCAGATGCAATTATCAACAGATTCAATGAAGTTTGAAAATCATTATATCATATACTATAATAGAGACATAAGTGATAATAGTAATACTGTGTCAGTCTGCATTTATAAATTCACATGATGATGGGCCCAATTACTTGTATGATATTTCTGTGGACTGTTGAGGAGTGAGGACCTTCTTCACCACTAAAGTCAAGATGCAAAAGTATAAAATATACTACCATAATCAATCTCACCTAACCATGGCTGGTTAATAAAGACATAGAGTGATGTAAATAGATATCCAAAAATTGCAAAACCAAATTCAGCTCAAAGAATCAAGAGAAGCTCAACTCCTGTTGCAGATTCAGAATTGCAGCAATTAATTCTAAAGTTTAAGTGATTCAACTGAATTTGGGGATGTCTCAATTCTCAAATAGATGAACAACAAAATAAGGAATTAATCGCATTTCGGATTAAAACATAGTACAACCACAACAAAAATGCTTGCTTCAAATAAATAAAAATGAAAGAGAAAATAAAGAAATTCACCTAAACCTGATCTACTTTCCCCAAATAACCACAGCTCTTTTTGCAGTGTTAGCTCAAAGTATCAAAACATGAAAAGAAAATCGAATAAGCCAGAAAAGTAGAAAGAGAGTATGAGAGATGCGGTGAAATGAGGAGAAAATTGAAGTGCATCTCACCCTATTAAACGATTTACTCCCAAATTTAAACCGACATGCAAAGTGAGCTTCGGGTTCCTGTTTTTGTGAAATAGTATGGCCGAATGTCTCTCTCCTCTCCCTCACTCTCTCAGTTGCTGGTTGGCATATGAATTAAGGAACTTTTGGAAAAAAATCGACTTGTGAGTGCGACAGTGGTAAATCCAGTGGAAAAGGAAAGCTTCAATTACTATGATTTATTGGGTGCTGAACAGATTACTCGATCGTGATTTTACTGTTTTTGCCCCATATAAATCGCTTTTGGCATTGATCATTGTTGATGTCCATGTTCATGATTCCCTTAGTTCCTTAAATTTTGTTAGCTTTATTCCTTAAATTTTGTTAGCGTTTTGATCATTTGAGTGTTTTACAAAATATAATAGAAAGTGAGTTGAAAAAATTAATAGAGAATGGATCATACTTTTATAAAATATGAGTTGAAATGATTTAGTGGAATATGAGATTCACTATTTTAGTATTGATGATGTCCATGTTCATTACTCCTCCCATTCGTTAAATTTTGTTACCCTTTGATCAGACACGTGTTTTAAGAAATGTAATAAAAAGTGAGTTGAAATTAGTAGATAATGGATCCTACTTTTATAAAATGTGAGTTGGAATGATTTAGTGGAATATGAGATCCACTATCAAAATAGTAAAAAGTGAAATATGATAAATTTTGTGCGACGGAGAGAAATGGAAAAATATGACAAAATTTAAGGGATGGGGGAAGTATTATTGAGTTTTATTTTATATTAGACCATTTTTAAAGTTCAAAATAGTATAGGTATATATTTAAGCAAACCTTGGACGGCACAAGATTTTATGTAGTTATATTTAGTGTGTTAAGCAAACCTTTGGGACAAACCACAAAGAAAAACGGGTCATCTTTTTGTGGGACAGATGAAGTAGTATTTGCAAAATCATTCTATTTTGAGTTTTTGGTAAAAATGTATCTATTTTTGAATTTATTCTTAAATATATTAAAAATCATACTTTTTGAATTTTGTGAGCATAAAAGTAAGTGGATATATGATGTTTGAATTTAATGTAAATGGTTATAGTGAAATCAATATTTGAAATAATATAACATTTACACTGAGTTTGTTTTAGTACAAATAATCCTAATAGTATTCTAAAACTCATTCCATTTTTTACTTTTAGCAAAATATATTCATTTTTAGTTTTAAACTAAAATAAATTCAAATCATTTTTAAAATTTTGTGAGTATAAAAAGTAAATGGATATGTAATATTGTTTTAAGTTTGCAGTGTAAATAGTTGGATTAAAATTAATTTGATTTGACATTTACACTAAAATAAGTTTAAGTCTTATATAAATGGTTGGAGATGATATTATCAAAAACTAAACTAAAAATTACATTCCATCCCTGGTACAAGTGATGGATTTCTTTTGAAAATGAAATTTAAGAAAATGAAGATGAGATTTTAGAAAATGATGCTCATTCTGTCCCTCTTTAGTGGATATGGAGTATTTCTTTTAGGCACAATATTTAATAAAATTGTGTTAACTGTAAAATGAGTTAAATGAAGATAGAATAAAGTAGAATACAGACTAGAGTAGAGAGATAAAAACATAGGGAGTCTAAATTAAGTGAGGAGATGCGTTGTTTTTTGCTCAAAAAAAATGACTCAACTATAATGAGATAGCCCAAAAAGTAGTAGTACTCCGTTCATCTCACGTTACTTAAGGCGTTTTTTTCTGCATGAGATTTAAGAAAGTTGTATTTTGTGAGTTAAAAAGGATAAAATAACGAGAAACTTAAGAAAGTTGTGTTTTGTGAATTCAATGGAGATAAATAAAACACTTCAATGAGAGCATCCACAACCGTGCTCTTGCCAGCGGCACGGTTGTTTGCCCGACCCCACTTTTTCCGTCTGCTCTCTGGTAAGAGCACAACACCCACAGCTGTGCTCTTCCGCAAGGACGAGCACAATTAATTTAAAATTCAATTACACAAAAACATTTCCATAATACTAAAATTCATTAAAAAACCACAATAAATATTACAAATTACAAATAAAATAAAAAAGACATAATTAAAATCCTAAAAATTAAAAATTACATAATTAAAATACTAAAAATTAAAAATTACATAATTAAAATACTAAAAATTATAAATTACATAATTAAAATCCTAAAAATTAAAAATTACACAATTATTGGCTAATATTACCCGAGGAAGACTACGCATCCGGCGGCACCAACCCCAATTGTTTTTGGAGACCCAATATCATGGTCTCGTGCGTTTGAAGTTGCGTGGGGGTCATAGATGACCTATCGGCCATATTGAGTTGGGCCAAAAGGGCCCACAACGAGTTGTTCGGGGGTGGAGGTGGAACATAGGGTGCGGGTTCGGGAGCGGGGGCAGATAGAGTCGCGGCGCGACGGCGTTCGGTCGCCGTCTTCTTCCTTCCTTGCGGTCGGCGTCGGGGCTACCCAAGTTAGCTTCGGCGAGTTGGCTAGCCACTTCTTCGCCGGCGTCGGATAGAGATGCCGACCGTGACCGTTTGGAGGAGCCGCTAGAGGAGGATGTTACGCCTCCCAGATACTTCGGGTGCGTCCTCGTTTCCTGCCAAACATTTAGGTACTTGAACGACTTACCGTTCATGGATTGGTAGGTGCTCAGCGCCGCAGTGATGATGTCGACCTCGCTCCGGCCGCTCCCGGTATTCCGCGACTCCTGGAGGAAATAGCCATTGAACTTGCCAATTTCGTCGTTGGCTCGGCCGATGCAGTTGCGCACCATACTCTCGTTGCGCTCGATCGTTCCCGGTGGCCGGTTTGCATTGTACCGCCGAGAGACGCGCCACCAAAAGTGATCGCCGGATTGGTTTGTGCCCACCACCGCATCTTCGGATATTTCCAAGTACGCCTTGAACAATCTATCCATCTCCGCCGGTGAGTACGGTGTGCGGACACCGGCGCGAGATGGAGGAGTCGGAGTTTGGGAAGGGACGGGAGGCCTAGGCTCTGGTGTCCACCCGTATCGCCCATCGGAGCCACCTTGGTCGTCGACCGGGTATGGCCGGTAGCCACCCGGAACGCCCGAATCTTGGGTGAGAGGAGGGGCCGAATAGTCCGTTTCCGGACTAGGAAACGGTTGTGAACCGAACCATTCGGGGTTCCAACCGTGGGAGCCGCTTGGGTTATCGTCGTGACCGGACATAGTGGTGTTGTAGGGTGTGAGAGAATGAAGATGAATATGGATATGAGAGATTGAAGATGAGAATGGAGATGAGAGAATGATGATGAGAATTGTGTAGTTTGATGTGAATTTTTGGGAGTGAAATTGGGGGTATTTATAGATGAAAGTGTGTATTTTTGGGGTAAAAAAAATTAAAAAAAAATTAAAAAGTGGGAAAAAACGGTTATAAACGGATATAATTTTTTTGGGAAGTGAAAATTTTTTATTTTTATTTTTTATCGGTTTTTTAATTAAAAACTGATTTTTAAAAAAAAATAATTTAAACACAACGGCTATGCCGTTGACGAATGAGGGCGCGCCACGTCAGCTGCTCGCTGGCACGGCGCTGCTCGATGCATCGAGCACGGCGATCGAGCAGCGCCGTGCCAGCGGCGTGAGCGCAGCGGCGGTGGGTGGCGTCCGTGCCAGCGGCGCGGACCGCCGTGGCGACGGACGCCACCGTTGTGGATGCTCTGAGAAAGGATAAAAGAAGAGAGAGAATAGAAAGTGAAATGGTTAAAAAAATAAAGTGAGATTAGATATTTTGTTTTTAGAAATAAAGAGAAATAACTTACGTCATTTGAGACAATTTAAAATGGAACACGACATCAATAATTTGGAATGGAGGTAGTACTCGACCTACTAGTATTTATTGAATTAAATAAAGAGAAAATAATGTAAAAAAAGAATAAAAAGAAGAAATAATAAAATAAGATAGAGTCAATATGTGGGTTTTTATTAAAAATGAAAATCAATGTCATTTATAATAGAACAACTGAAAAAGGATTTATATTGAGACTTGAAAGTAAAAAAATACTAAACATTACTCCATTCAATAGCCACTCAATAATAGTAGTAGGAGTAGTGTATACTAATAGATTATTTAAGTAAAATCAAATAGCCACTCAATAATAGGAGTAGTGTATACGAATTTGGTATGTTGAATACTACTACTACTACAATTCTCCGAAAGCAAAACACCATTTCTAGGTCTAACCAAAAGTAAAACTAAGATGATGATTTGTGGGAGTGATGAGACACATTTACCCCTTTATCATAATCAGCGGCCTTAAATTACGCAAAAGTCGACTAAATAACACTAAGATGAAGACATTTTTTAATGTTTAAACGGTACAGGCACAGCTCTCTCTTTTGGACAATTTCACATCTCATATTTAGGATTCTTAATTTGGAGTATACTATAGAAATCATGGTATTAAATATGCCCGGTCAATGGATTTTGACCAAATAATAAATGTGACGAGACATTTAATTTTGTGAAATTAAATGACATAGCGTCGATCTACATTTTACGTAGATAAATGTAGTATATTCACTTTCTCAAATCCGATTTCCGGTGAGTGAGAAATAGTGAATTAAAGTTGGCATAATTAGCTTTTATTAAAGCTTGGAGTTGGAGCTTAGGGAATAATTAACTAGTGTTAATTATCCCACATTGGAGGATTAACACATCTTTTAATGTGTATAAATTAAGTGACTTTATGTTACTTAATAATTATAGTGGACCAAGATGGGTGAAAGAGCCCACACGCGCGCGCCGCCGCCGCCGCCCGCCCGAGCCCGAGCCCGTGCTCGCGGTCGCGGGCCGCGTGCCCGATCCCGATCCCGATCCCGATCTTGGACTTGGATCTTGGATCTTGGCAATTGGTCTTTGGGCTTGGGGCTTGGCCCAAACTATTCTTTTTGGACCACCGTCGAGTCAGCAATCCAAGTGGCTTGACACGTCGTCAAGCGAGGCACAGTCACGGCACACGCTCCACACACGGATGGCACACTCCTGCCACACGCTCGTAACCGTCGGCGGTTACAAATCTGCCATGATGAGCCTTCATGGCTGTTGACCCACAGCAGTGGACTGAGCCTATAAATAGGCTAGCCACTCCATGCATTACACTACATCATTCACAAGCATTACAGCATAAGCTCTCTCCCTCTCTGCATTGTCTTTCTGTCGAAGCTCTGCCCTCTCCTACATCCAGTTCGCCGGAGCTCTACTGATTGCGGTGCTGCATCAATAGAGACGTAGCCATTTTACCTTTGGGGACGACACGCCAAACCGAAGAGCACTACCGGGGCGTATCTCGTCTTGCGGGAAGAGGCCTCCTCGACTCGGCTCAAACATTATTCACGGTTACTGTTTCGTTTTTTACATTTGTAATCTTATTCTAGTTCAGTTTCCTCTTTTGTATTCCTTCTTTTGGGTTGTATTACGCCCGGCTTTTATCTCTTGTAATCCCCAGAAACCAACAATCGCAAGACGAGATATACTTACCTTTGAAGGGATTTGGACCTCCTAAACTGAACTTAATAATTTCGAAACTTAAAACACCTTTGCTGGAGATGTCGACGGAATCTAACACCACTGCTGCCGCCACCACCGCCGCCATTCCCTCCACCATGGCGACCACTGGACCGGTCAATACGTCGTCAATTCCGACGATGATGCCCACTCCCGGGCGCTATCCCTCTTCATCAACAACCCCTTGGGAGTTCGTTAACCCCCTTGGGCTCACTGGTGGATCCACCTCGAGTGGATCGGTTGGTTCCACTTTTAGTGGTTCCTTCGGATCCTTTAATGGATCGAGTGTTGGGGCTTTCGGGCCTCACACGAATGCTGGGGCCTTCGGGGATAGTACGTTCATGGCGGGCTCTATGCCTAACGTAAATGGTGGGGGCTCTATGCCCAACCACGTTGTTGGCTCCTTCGGGGGCAACGGAATTGGTTCCTTCCAAGGACCAACTGCGGCACCTTTGGCACCAAGAATGATGCCACCGGCCGAGAAACCACCCAAGTTTGGAGGATCAGACTTCAAGAGGTGGTACCAAAAGATGTTGTTCTACTTGACAACATTGGGCGTCGCCAACTTCCTCACGGAGAACGAGCCGCCCGCGCCAAGCGACCAAGAGACTAGGCTCGAAGTCATGGCAGACTATGAAGCTTGGAGGAAAGGAGATTATCTTTGTAAAAATTTCATTCTAAGTGCATTAGATGATAGTTTGTACAATGTATACTCCAATGTAACCACATCTAAACAAATGTGGGAAAGCCTAGAAAAGAAATATAGCATAGATAATGCTGCAGGGACTGAACAGGTCGTAGCGTCCAAGTTTATGGACTACAAAATGGTCGACTCTTGACCCATCATGGAGCAAGTCCAAGAGCTCCAAATGATCATCCACTCATTAGTGGCTGAAGGGATGACCTTGCCCGATAAGTTCCTAAGGTGCACGATCATTGACAAACTCCCTCCAAGTTGGAAGGACTTCAAGAGTTATCTCAAGCACAAGCGAAAGCAGATGACCTTTGAAGACTTGATCGTGAAGTTGCGCATTGAGGCAGATGTGCCCAAAAGCGACCAAAAGGCTAAGGGATTCACCCCAAATGAAGCCAAAGCCAACCTGTTAGAGCGGGGCGGTCCCTCCAACAAACGCCCTCGCACAAACCGTCCAAGCGACAAAGGGAAGGGAAAGCAGCCTTCAAAGAAGTTTGAAGGTGACTGCTACAAATGTGGCAAACAAGGCCACTTTGCTAAGGACTGCCGCAGCAAGAAGAAGAAGCCGGTTGCCCACGTCGTTGAGAAGGAGTTCAAGGACTGGGATGAGAACGACCTCATTGCAGTGGTCACTGAAGAGGTTAACCTTGTTGATAACAAGGGAGGCTGGTACATCGACACCGGCGCTACTGCTCATGTTTGCTCCGACAGGAGCAAGTTTGTCTCCTACATGGCTGTTGAAGGAAGGAAAATCAACATGGGGAATCAAGCATCGTCTGAAATCCTCGGCGTTGGCAACGTGATTCTCATGATGACGTCTGGCGTCACAATCACTTTGAAGGATGTGCTGCATGTCCCGGACATCCGCAAGAACCTAGTGTCAGGATCAATACTAGTTAATAAGGGGTTTAAACTTGTATTTGAGTCTGATAGGTTTGTCTTGTATAAGTTTGGAAAATCCCTCGGAAAAGGTTATGTAACCAATGGGCTTTTCAAGCTTAGTGTAGCAACTCGCAGTGTTGCAAAGCCATTGGCTAATAATAATAAAGCATCTACTTCCTCTTATTTGACCGAGTCTTCAAATTTGTGGCATTGTAGATTGGGACATGTAAATTCAAAAGCCATTAAAAGATTAGTAAATCTAATTTAGATTTACTAAAGGCTAATGAAGTAGATAATCAAGATAAATGTGAAATTTGTCTTGAAGCAAAAATGACTAAGTTGCCGTTTCATTCGGTTGAACGAAACACAAAACCCCTTGAATTAATTCACACGGACGTATGTGATTTAAAGATGGTGCAAACAAGAGGTGGTAAAAAGTACTTTATCACTTTCATAGATGATTGCACAAGGTATTGCTACATTTATCTTTTAAGAAGTAAAGATGAAGCAATAGAAGCGTTCAAAAATTATAAGAACGAGGTTGAGAATCAACTTGGTTGTAAAATCAAAATGATTCGAAGCGATAGAGGAGGCGAATATGTAGCCCCGTTTGAGGAGTTATGCAACGCAAGTGGTATAATTCATCAAACAACTGCTCCATATTCACCACAATCTAATGGTGTTGCAGAACGCAAAAATCGAACTCTAAAAGAGATGATGAATGCACTGCTTCTAACTTCAGGATTACCACATAACATGTGGGGGGGAAGCTGTTTTGACAGCCAACTATATCTTGAATAAGATCTCTCTCAAAGGAAAAGATGTCACTCCTTATGAGTTGTGGAAGGGAAGGAAGTCATCCTACAAATACCTCAAAGTGTGTGGGTGTTTGGCAAAGGTGATGGTTCCTCCGCCCAAAGAAGTTACAATCGGACCTAAGACGGTTGATTGCATCTTCATTGGGTATGCACTTAACAGTAGTGCATATCGATTTGTTGTTCACAAGTCTGAAATATCGACTATCACAGTAGGAACAACAATTGAGTCGAGGAATGCTGTATTTCTCGAAAATACATTTCCTTGCAAAGACAAGGAAAACGTCTCAACCAATTCTGAGACAAGAATTGAAGAAGCCACTAGTTCTAAACAAGTGGAAGAAGAAGCCACTAGTTCTAAATCAGCAGATGCGGAACCTGAATCGCGCAAGCGTGCAAGGCCCGATCCAAAAGATACAGTACTAAGACGTGGTAATAGAGTCAGAACACCAAAAACTTTTGGTCCTGACTACATTGCTTTCATGTTGGATGAAGAACCAACATCGATAAAAGTAGCCTTTGCTGGCCCAGACGGGCTGCATTGGAGAGAAGCTGTTCAAAGCGAAATTGATTCAATTTTGCTAAACCACACATGGGTGTTGGTTGATTTGCCCGAAGGTGCTAAACCTTTAGGATGCAAATGGGTTCTTAAAAGAAAGTTTAAGGCCGATGGAACAGTTGATAAGTATAAAGCCCGATTAGTAGTAAAGGGTTTTAAACAAAAGGAAGGACATGACTTCTTCGATACCTATTCACCTGTAACAAGGATTACATCTATACGAGTGCTTCTCGCTATTGCTGCATTGCACAATCTTGAGATTCATCAAATGGATGTAAAGACCGCGTTTCTATATGGTGAACTAGAAGATGAAATCTATATGGAACAACCCGAAGGGTTTGTAGTACCTAGACAAGAGAAAAAGGTATGCAAGCTCGTAAAGTCCCTATATGGATTGAAACAAGCGCCATTGCAATGGCACTTGAAGTTTGATAATGTGATGTTATCAAATGGGTTTAAAATCAACGAGTGCGACAAATGTGTCTACATCAAGAGCACTAATAACGGTCATGTTATAGTGTGTCTCTACGTTGATGATATGTTAATCTTGGGTAGCAACACTCAAGTAATTAACGATACAAAGGCCATGTTAAAGAGAAACTTTGACATGAAAGACATGGGTCTAGCCGATGTAATTCTTGGAATGAAGATTCTAAGAACGAATGATGGAATCATCTTAACACAATCACATTATGTTGAGAAGATATTGAATAAATTCAAAGCCTATGATGGCGCGCCGGTTAAGACTCCAATTGAACTCGACGTTCACTTGAGCAAAAACAAAGGCGAGCCCGTTGCACAAGAAGAGTATGCACGGGTCATCGGGTGCATTATGTACTTGACTAATTGCACTCGACCTGACATTGCTTGTGCCGTGAACAAGTTGAGTCGTTACACGAGCAATCCAAGCAAAGAGCATTGGAGAGCTCTTGTGAGGGTTTTGAGATATTTAAAACACACTCAAAATCTTGGGCTACACTTCTCGAGATACCCCCCGGTACTTGAAGGGTAATGTGATGCCAATTGGATATCCGATAATAGAGACTCACTTTCAACAAGTGGATATGTCTTTACTATTGGGGGTGGTGTTGTATCGTGGAAATCCACAAAACAGACCTGTATAGCCCGATCAAAAATGGAATCGGAGTTCATTGCCTTGGATAAGGCTGGTGAGGAAGCCGAGTGGCTTAAGAACTTCCTTGAAGACATTCCATGTTGGTCTAAGCCAGTGCCACCAGTGCTGATCCACTGCGATAGCCAAGCAGCTATTGGAAGGGCAAACAATGGCTTCTATAAAGGTAAGTCTCGACATATACGTCGACGACATAACACCGTGAGACATTTGATCACAACAGGGGTGATTACAATTGACTATGTGAAGTCAATAGATAATCTAGCAGATCCGCTAACCAAAGGGTTAAACCGTGATCAAATGAATAAGTTGCTAGAGGGAATGGGTTTGAAATCCACAAACTAAAGAATTGTCATAGTGGTAACCCAACCATGATAACTGGAGATCCCAAGAACTTGGTTCAAAGGGACAACTAAGCTATGAGAGTTCATGGAAAAACACTCAAACTATATTTATTCCCTAGAGAGCAATAGAGTGTTGGAGAGCTTGCCTAGTGGTAAAGGCTAAGTCTATGACTTTTAATGGTTCTTAAGGATCTCAAAGAGATGGAATTCTCAGAGAGACCAAGTATGACAAGGTACTTGACTAAGAATCACCTATGTAAGTGTGAAGTGTGGTCGCTTCATAAAACACACTTATGAATCCAAAGTGGTGTCCAAGACCGCAATGGACACAAAACGTGAGAACGGATGAGGTTGAGGTGTTTAAGCGTTAACACCATTGTCTCGGTGCACGCCGTGGGGGATTAGTTCAAAGCATCGCGCTACTAAGCCGCCTGTGTATCCGATGGTGTCGACTATGGAGGGTTCAAAGTCAACAACTACCTATCCTTATGCTTATATACCTCTCGAGGGTTGAGCTTGTGTCTGCATGCATATGCATTCGGCTATTTCCACTCATGTGGGGGATTGTAGAAATCATGGTATTAAATATGCCCGGTCAATGGATTTTGACCAAATAATAAATGTGACGAGACATTTAATTTTGTGAAATTAAATGACATAGCGTCGATCTACATTTTACGTAGATAAATGTAGTATATTCACTTTCTCAAATCCGATTTCCGGTGAGTGAGAAATAGTGGATTAAAGTTGGGCATAATTAGCTTTTATTAAAGCTTGGAGTTGGAGCTTAGGGAATAATTAACTAGTGTTAATTATCCCACATTGGAGGATTAACACATCTTTTAATGTGTATAAATTAAGTGACTTTATGTTACTTAATAATTATAGTGGACCAAGATGAGTGAAAGAGCCCACACGCGCGCGCCGCCGCCGCCGCCTGAGCCCGAGCCCGAGCCCGAGCCTGTGCCCGTGCTCGCGCTCGCGGCCGCGGGCCTCGGGCCCGGGCCCGGGCCCGATCCCGATCTCGATCTTGGCAATTGGTCTTTGGGTGGTCTTTGGGCTTGGGGCTTGGCCCAAACTATTCTTTTTGGACCACCGCCGAGTCAGCAATCCAAGTGGCTTGACACGTCGTCAAGCGAGGCACAGTCACGGCTGCCACGTGAGAAATCCACACGCTTCACACACGGATGGCACACTCCTGCCACACGCTCGTAACCGTCGGCGGTTACAAATCTGCCATGATGAGCCTTCAAACCTTCATGGCTGTTGACCCACAGCAGTGGACTGAGCCTATAAATAGGCTAGCCACTCCATGCATTACACTACATCATTCACAAGCATTACAGCATAAGCTCTCTCCCTCTCTGCATTGTCTTTCTGTCGAAGCTCTGCCCTCTCCTACATCCAGTTCGTCGGAGCTCTACTGATTGCGGTGCTGCATCAATAGAGACGTAGCCGTTTTACCTTTGGGGACGACACGCCAAACCGAAGAGCACTACCGGGGCGTATCTCGTCTTGCGGGAAGAGGCCTCCTCGACTCGGCTCAAACATTATTCACGGTTACTGTTTCGTTTTTTACATTTGTAATCTCATTCTAGTTCAGTTTCCTCTTTTATATTCCTTTTTTTGGGTTGTATTACGCCCGGCTTTTATCTCTTGTAATCCCCAGAAATCAACATATATTTCATACTCCATATTTTAAAGACAATCCCGACACTATTATGTTACATACTTTCAAGTTTCAAGGTTAATTTTACGTTTCATTCATTAAAAATTGCAACAGTGTCTACAATTGAGGAGATTATCTTTCTAAACACAGAATATCATCTACTTCACAAAATTCAACTTCTCTCACAGAGTGTTGTTACGTACCATTTATGCCAAATTCCATCATTTATTAGCATCTAAAAATATTCACTGTTATGGCAAAGTGATTAAATTGTTTTTTCTACATTATTTGTAATACAACTATTATTACTAGAGCAATAGAATACTCTTTTGAGCTCCTGAAAAATATTATTTGAGAATGACACGAAGTAATGAAAATATTATATATGACTGAAAAATGAGTCAAGCCATAATGGTACTATTCTTAATTATAAAAGAAATACTCCTACTATATTGTGAGTGAAAAGAAGGGACTAGTCCACCATAAAACTAGTCATTGAGCCCGCAGGGGCAGTGCAGTTAGTTTTGAAGGGGCAGGTTGTAAAAATGGGCAAAGATCGATTCTCACTACTGTCGTACAATTGATATCAGGCACAAGGTGTGCGAACCACACACAAAATGCATATACATACAACACCGTAATAAAATGATAATTCACATCTTACGTAATACTCTATCTACCATTTAAAAATATGAATTAATCTTGGGATGTGGCTACAATTAATCTCTATTTTCCTTAATTTTAAAATAAGGGCGTGTTCACTTTAAAACATAGGATATGACGGGATTTATATATGTAAAAATTTGAGGAACTGTTTCATGGAGAATTGAAAATTATATAGTGTGTTTGCCCACACTGATATAATTCTTGGTCATGCTCGGATATGTCATATTTAGGATTATTTTAATGCGTAAATGACCAAAAAACCCTCAATAAAAACCTAAAATTTCAGATTCTACACAATTGAATATAAGAAATAACTATTCCTCTCACATTCTATATGGAAATCAATTTATCTCTATTAGAATAATATAAAATTTCACATAATTTTATTAAAAATTATCATCAAAATCTATATAATTTTATGACGATATTAATGAAAGTCAAATTGCATTGTTCAATTGCTGGGAAAAATGATATAGTAGCAGAGTAGTATAAATGATATAGTAGCAGAGTAGTATTTTTTATGTGAAGATAATATTATGTTTCTCAACAAAATGAGCTCGATACAGAATGATATTAGAGCATATCCAAGGGGGAGAGATCAGAGTGAAATGGGAGGGTAAAGTATGATAACTACCAAATTTACCTCTTTTTTATGGTAAATCTCCAAGAGGATAGGTAAATGAGAATGTATTATACATTTTCTCGTTTTGAGTAGACATCTTTATCTCTCCATCGGTAGAGAGGTAAAATCTTACAACTACCATATTTATTTATTTTTTTTATGAAAAATCATTTTCCAAGGGATAAGGTATTTGAGAAGGTATTTGAGAATGTATTATATATTTATATTTTGCAATGAATCTTGTACTATTTTTTATTTTAGAAAATAATCCACCTTTCTATATACCTTTTTCCTTTGAAATTTGTTACTTTTTGAAATGGTATATTTTTCTTTATGATAGGGTAAATAGATACATTTTTTATATACCTTATTCTCCTCTTACTCAAATGAAAAAATATAGTCTAAATTCGATACAAGTAACATTATTTTAAGAGGAGTTTCTATTGCAACCCATGCATATATAATCAGCTAAATAGCCATTTTTCTATCAGCATTTAAATAAAATCACTTTTTTTATTTCTTTTCATATTTATATATACCCCTCATAAGGGTAGTGATAAAACGCAAACTCATATATTGTACTAACTCCAAACTTTTTAATATAGTACCAACACAATGTCAACACAATATAAAATTTCAAGTTTTTTATGTCAATACAACATCAACCGTTGACATTGTGTTGACATTTTTTGTTGCTATTATTTTATCACCTGATATTTTCTAACGGTCCAGATCAAAGTTTGAAATTTGTACAATATTTAAAATTTGCATTTGATCACATTTCCCCCTCATAATTCATCTAATTTTCATTTTAATTAGATAATCTCACCCTTTTTTATGAAATATGTAGTAATTCTTTCTATTTAAATGAAATTCATATTTTTTATATTAATCACAAACAAATTCAAAATCACAACTACCCCATAAAAAAGAAATCTTTTAAATTAATATTAATATTTTGAAAACAAAATTATCCTACTAGTAACAAATCCCGCACGTCTATTTACTAAATCACCTGACTACGCTGCTATCTAAATGCAATACTAGCATATTCTTGTTCAGAAGAAAAACTAATAACTTCAATTTCTGATAAACCACATCGACTATAAAAAATCTATGCAATTCTCAACGAATATGAAAAGCTTCAAATTTCCAGTAAAATCAAGATCTCTTCCATATGCTCAGAATTCCATTTGCAAAGGACTTTAGATTATTCCAAACTGAGGATTTCTTTTGATCTGCATATTCATGAGGCATGTTGTCCAGCTCTCTACATTCAAGATAATGGAGTATAAGAGATCTCAGATAAGATACAGAGCATATGATGACAAACAGTAAAGTGCGGCGTATGTTGAGCGGCTCAAGAATGCAAGAGAAGAAAATGCAAAGCTACAAATGAAAACTATTTTCTTAAAAATTGGAAGATATCCCATGAAGCATAAAATAGGTTCGTAATCCGATACAAATGTCATGGCTTTAATCGATATCATAGTGAAGTTGTTGCCGGACAGGATAGAGCTGTCAAAGAGAAAGAAGGGCTGAAGGGCCTCAAGGGCTATGAAGAAAAATTTGTAGAAAGCTACGACAAAAGGAAGGCAATCCGCATGGGGACAACATGTTTCAGGCAAAGAGTATTCCATTAATTAAACAGACTTGAAATCTCACAACATCACTAGCATTTATTTGAGTATCAACTAACACACTCCTGAACAATTTGCATCTAAAGCATGCTCTTCCAGATGCCCGTGTAAAGAAAGAAAAATTACCTTCCAGATATTTCGGACGACTCCTGTGGCCCAGCTCTATGTTCTGAAGCATTGGACTTCACCTTTTCTTCACGTATCTCATGTTCCTTCTCATAATCTAGGTTCCGGATACTTTCATGTTTGTCAATCAGGTCTGGAGATTGAGCTTCCATATCTTTTGGTTCATCAGTCTTACAAAACAGGAATAATAATAAAATGTCTCTTGTTCAACAGCCAAAAGAATAGAAAAAGAAGGCTGCAATAAGATGCACATACAAATATGAGTAGATGGAGCAGGACACGGGGTTATAATAAACTACAAGAAGACAACTTTGAACAAGAAACTGACTAACAATTTATCTCAATGACTGGAGCATCACATTCAGACAAAAGAATCAGGACTTAATTCATAGAATACTACGTGTGTTGCAATGTTGGAAACAAGTGGGGTTTCATCAATTACCTCAACTGAAACAAATTGGACTTGCTTTGATTGAATGGCTATGGAACTGGAAGTCTCAACATCCTTCAAGATTGGTCCGGTACCTTCACCTAGCTCCATGGCTTGAGGAACCTCTTCAAATTTAGTCAATATGTGATCCTCTTTTATGATGCTTTTCTCCAAGGAAGCATCCCTAGCATACATGGACTGTTCTTCGGAATTGCATATCATCTCATGAATTTTGGTTGCACTTTTATCTGAGGAATTGTCCTTAGTATACATGGATTGTTCTTCGGAATTGCATATCATATCGTGATTGTTCCTAATGTCTGTTAAATCTATTTCGTTCTTGGAATTGGATGCTATCTCAGTCTCTTTCGTTGAGCTTTTCCCAATGGAGACGTACTTAGCATCAGTTGATGATTGTTTGGAATTGTATAACATTTCCTGTATGATCTGTCTCACAGTATAGTAACCACCACCAACTTCTTTTATAGTATGAGAAACAGTTGGAAACTTCCCATCATTTGTTATTCTGTACCTGTTGACCAGTAAATGACATGATTTTTTAAAAAAATTCATGTATGGTAATAAACTTATAAGAACCTGATAAGCAATCAGCCATCATAGGGGTATTGGACAAAACAAGCATGTCCTTATTTTTTTTGTTATAACAGTTGGTGATTAGTACAGCATATTCTTTAAGAGCAATCATCATTGATAAAACTAGTGAATAGACTAGTCTATTAAAAACTCTCTTCACAACAGATATGCCATATGCGTATCCCCCCGAGCAAAACGTGAGGTGAGAGTGAAGCTCATCACCTAACCTAAAGCAGCAATAACAAAAGAAAATGGAAACAAGGAGGAACCATATGTGGGAAAAATGCATTAGCACGGAAAATATCTATATATGGTGCTTATTTAAGACCATTCAACTACAAAGTGTACAAACATTAAGGTTGCATTCTCAAACAATTTTTCTTACTATAAGAAAATCTCACAAAATTCAAAGACTGGCCAAGCAATTCCAATGGAGAGAGCTTCCAACTGCGTCTAAGAATATCAAATGGGTGACCGGATCGAAAGCTTGGAACAATTAAGTATGTATAGCAGCAATGAATCGCCAAGGATCAGAACCATAAAACAGATAATTTCAAACACAACTCGGCATTTTTCGCAACTATGGCCTAGAGGTACTGCAAGTATTCCAAATTCCAACCTGAGAAGGATTCACAATTGGCAGCAAGCATCACTTTACGTCTCATACGAACATATCGCAATCAATCGATACCACATGAAGAAAGGAAATAAACTTCAATAACATTTATCCAACATTGAACTATTAAAACGACGTGAAGTCAATTAATCAGCTGAACAAAAAGAGGTTTGAAGAATACACACTCGTTAACATAGGTTTCCACCATAGTTCTGCGTTCATCCTTTGAAGGTCTTTTACGAGGCTTTCTGTCTTCCAGAGCACAAGTTGCAGCAGAAGCAGAAGCATATAATCGATCGCGCCCCAATAACTTCGATCCATGCCCTAGATTTGATGCATCAGCTAACACTGCCACTGAGACGAAAGCATCAGTAACCACTGATTTAAAAACCAAACAATTCTCAACAAATGAGCAGATTATACATGTATAAGAAACAAATCACCCAAAAATTATAAATTGAGGTTCCAATAGTTAAAGCAGTTTCAATTTCAAGGAAACAATAATTCCCGCACAAAATTGTTTGCCGAAAGCAAAAGCAATGCACCGAACAATCTCCCAATCGATAATTTGGACTATCACAAGTTACCAGGATGCAGAGAAGCAGTTGAAATTTTGGTATCTTGACGCCGCTGAAACCGAAGAGACAAGCCGATATTAACAGGTCGACAAACACTACGATTCAGTCTCATTTCGGCCTACCGAGATGATTCCAGCACGCCTTCATCTAGCAGTGAAGGCAGAAATTCGCCATTAACGGAAAAGGAATCGCGGAAAGGAAGAGGAGATGGCTAGATACTGCGGCCAGGGTTTAACGAAGGGGTTTAATTTGGTAAACAACTTCACTAAATAAATTGTTTCAGAAATAAATTGTCTTAAAAATAATAGTAGTACTAAAATATTTATTGTTCTTAATATGGAATTAACTTAATCTAGATTTAATATAGTTATTAGTTATTAGTTATTATTACAGTATAAAAATACAATTTGGATCTATTTATTGAATTTCAAGTTTAGTTTTAATTAAACAAGCAAAAACATGAATACTACGGAAGGGGAGTGAGCTGTGATCTGCCGAGAGGCTCCCCTGTTGGACTTGGAGGGAGTTGCGACGGTCGGTGCCAGGCGTCGGCCATGTTGAGGGGCTTTTCTGTTTTTTGAAAATTTTTTGTAGTTATTCCAAAGTCCTCATTCCTTTACTTCTTCTCTCTCTAAAAAAGTGTAATGGACCTCCGTTACATCGTTACTAATTTCGAACGACTTCAATGCCAGCAGGAACTGGGTGCAGAGTGCCGGCCCAGCTGAAGTGGAAAACCGGCACCTTATATAATAATGCCTGCAGGAATTGGATCCAGAGTTCAAGGTTCTATTCTCTTGGAATCGAGCTTTAATTAAAATTAAATCAATAAACTGATTTATTGCAATATAAATCACTGTCGGGTATGTTGTTATTTAACTTATTTTAATGTAGTAAACAATAACATTTTTTTAATACTACTAAAATATACTATTAGACAGCATGAATTTTGTATTGAATGGGACTTGCCCTTGAAGGGATTATTAGACAGCATGAATTTTGTATTGAATGCGACTTGCCCTTGAAAATTATTAACCGGCCAAAATTTCCAAGTTTGGAAAGCCGCCGGCTACGGTTTTATTTCTCTAATAGAAAATAATTCTTTATGAATTCATATGTATAATTATTGGCAATCTATTGTGTTTTAATTAAGTTTATTTATACATTTTACTTCATCAACGTATAGATGTAACAATATGCTATACCATGGTACATGTGCTTGAAAATCATTTTCAGAAGAAAATATTGATGTAGTGTTGTTCTTGGTCTTATAGGCCCCACAGGGTTTGCTAGCACTACTGCCAATTAATATAGTTCGAGAAATTTAAAAATAGTGTGGGCTTGAATGAATTTAAACAAAACAAATAAAAAATAGTAGTAGCACTCTAAGTCGTTGTCTTAGTTTTTGAGTGCTAAAATTCAGAGAAAAACTAGTTGATGAAGACATATATATGAACACGTCTATTAAAGAATCAGTCTCGCCGCTCTGCGTCTAGTTTTGCAATCAAATTAAAGTAAATTATAAAATGTATAGTTATAAACTCTTGAGAGTTTATAACTATACATTTTATAATTTACTGAGTTTATCTCACTATATTAAATAAAAAATATGGTCTTAATGTTTATATTTCTTTAATAAAACCTAGTTCGAAACGCAAAATACATGGAGGAAATAATAGTACTCCTAATAACGAATTATTATGAAAAGAAAAATTAAAAATATTATGGTTTATTATTAATCAGAAAAAATTATGATACTGTCGCAATTTCTAGGATATTTTTTTTGAAGACCTTCCTATGTTTAAACCGTAACATTTATACCGTGCATACATCAAAGATTTCTTCAAAATTTTAAAAAATTATAAATAACACATAGATATATAGCATTAAAGTTTGAAATATATACCTTTTTTGCACCACTATTCAACATGTTAATTGTTCAAGTTGAGGAAATCTGTGACATCTTGATAGTGAAAGGAATGAAATGGTTGATTTACTCATTCCAAATTTATAACACTTGTTTGCTTGGTTCACCACAAAAATCACAACTTTTCTTGAGCTTTGAAGTTTCCAGGGAAAAAATGAAGTTGTGATGGCTCTTTCCTTAGTTAAAAAGGCTACAAAAAATGATAGTTGTGAGCTACTTTTGATATGTAAATGTTGATCAAAACAGGCTATGGAATTTGAGTACATTATTTGTGATACTTATATAGACCAGAACAAGGAAGAATTTGATGGAAATGGAGGGGAGAGGCTACTCAGACTTTTACAGGAACACGAGCGAGGAGCTTTTTATCAAGACGATGATGGAGAGCCCCGTTGGAATACCAGCTCCGACAATGGAGATGTTGGGATTCAAGAACCTCACGCAGAGTTTTCGAACAAACAGCGAGGAACTCTTCAAGAGCTGGCTCACAAATGGAGAGGCAAGCAACTATTTTATGCCTCATGTGTTTGCATTGGTTTCTTGAAAAGATATAAACCATTTGTTTTGATGCTAAAGTCTCCGACAATGGAGATGTTGGGATTCAAGAACCTCACGCAGAGTTTTCGAACAAACAGCGAGGAACTCTTCAAGAGCTGGCTCACAAATGGAGAGGCAAGCAACTATTTTATGCCTCATGTGTTTGCATTGGTTTCTTGAAAAGATATAAACCATTTGTTTTGATGCTAAAGTTGGATGTTTTGTGATGATTTTGTGTTATGATGAATTTTTTCTACTTATGTTTGCTTGATCTGGGATTTATTGCTTGTGTTTGTTTGATAAATTTGAAATGAGGAAACAAGAGAGACACACATTAGTGCAGTCTTTGAAAATGAATTAGGCCACAAATACTGCATCAAGTGAAAGCTAATGAAGTTGGATGTCTTTTTTCTAGTATTATCAGAACACTGGCTGCCATTCAGCAGGCATCGGGCATCGCCCTCGACAAGCATCAAGGAGGTCAGACCATGTGTTTGATTTGTTACTTCTGTGAAAATGGATCACAAAATAACACAAGTTGATGACATTTCTCATCTCCTTAAAAATAGCAGAATCTCCACAGAACTAGCTGGTTTAAGCAATCAAAACGCGGCTGCAATGCAGAAGATGAACGAAGATACGTTCCAACAAACCAGTTATGTGGCTGCTGCTGATTCTTCCACTAATCTTGAATCAACAAGGTGAGAGACTTCAAGAATCAAACCTTCAAATCCATTATATCTATATATAAATTGATTTAATTTTACAAAACTATAAAAATGAAAATGGCTTTTGTTTTCATCAGAAGTGGAGTTGAGAAAGGAGTGCAGGCTAGCAATCTGTTTCTGGCAAAGGTAAGAAGATAAACTAAACTTCCAAAACAAACTACTCGAAGATATATTCTCGAATTCAATCTCAGCCATTGATGCAAATGCAGGCATGGTTCAACAGTTCTCAGCCTATGACAAGGAGCAGATCATCTGAATTGAGGTACATTTTCTGCAGCAAATAAACTAACTAAGAAACCGCGTTATGACCTGATCATAGGCCTAACATCCTCTTACCTTATGTGATCATATCATTTCTTGAAGGAAGAAATATGTTGAAATGCAAAACTCACAAACACAAATAGGACTTGAGGCCATGATTAAACAACAAGAAAACACACACTTCAACTACTACAACATGTCAACAATCTATGAGAATGCAACTCATTTCAATACATCATCATCATTCATGTCTCCATCCATTTCCTCTTCTTCCACTTTCAACAACCCCCAAATGGGACATGAGGACAAGATCTCGTCCGTTGTGAGCATGCTCAAGGGCATGTTAGAGCGCAAGAAAGTCGAGCATGAGGCCGTTGAGGGCACCTACTATGATAGTGGTGCAGCACAAGTGTTAAGCCATGGTTGCTTCAACCAAGTGTCATTTGAGAACCAAGGGACTTTTGGGGATGTTTCTTTGCTCGGAGCTGATGAGACGAGGGTGCTGCAGACGATAGAGGAGTCGTTGATGGAGGGCATTATGGGACCTCTCAACCAGATGAGTACACTGTCAAGGGAGCCATCTCAGAGTGAGTTCTCTGTTGCTGCACCCATGGCTTCGGGTGGTGTCGATGTCTACGACGATCCTTGCATTTCTGCACAAGCTCCTAGTGTTTGTGAGAGCTCAAGGCATCAAATGGGGACAAGAAGAAGCCCTGAAGATAGTTCAAGAAGTAGAGGTATTGATCACATTCTTGAAATTTTGTCAACAAACAAGATTTCTTTTTCTTTTGATGTTGATTTTTCTCCTTCTGAGTTTTGAGTTGCAGATTTTATAGAACGTGTGTATGACAGCTAAAGAGACGATCAAAAGGTAATTACCAAATAAATTTATTTTTCTTCTAATGTTTTATAAGAAAAGAATTTTTCTAATTTGAAAAAACATTGCAAAAATTGATGACACCTTGTTTTTGGTATGATTAGCAGCAAGAACGGCTAGTTAGATATGGATCCATCAAATCATCTGGTTCAGGTATGAACTAGTATTTTATAAGCATTCTTGCAAAATACCTTGCATTTTCACATTGTTTGGAAAATAAGGTCTGAAAATGAGTTGGAAATAAATGAATCCTAGAATGATAGAGAGAATTTTCAAACACAAATTGTGAATTAGAGGATCTCAAAGTCCGAACTTAACATGATAAGATATTGTTTTTTGATGTTATGCAGTGGACAGAGGAGAGATCCCACAAAAAAACGTAGGGTGGAGCGATCACGCAAGTACGTATTTACTTAATTAATCATATCTCGATATTCAGTGACTATCAATTCTGTCGCGGCCGTTAAAACTTATCAGTTCTATCACAAGTGATTCTTGATGCCTTTTTGAAGGATGGCCGAGGCTAAGGAGAAAAGTTCGACACCGCCAGTGGCATCGGACATGCAATCCGTCTTAAAACGGTGTGAGAATCACTTAAACTCAACTTGGCCTTCATGAACAGGTGAACATAACACTTCACTCTGTTTTTTTCCCAGAGATTATTTCCCAGAAAGGATTCTGAGCAGACAAAACAAATCGAAGAGCTTCAGAAACAGAATCAGGATCTGGGAGATGAAAAGGAGCGATTACTCGAAGAGGAAGAGATTGAGAGGATCGTTTCACAAACTGGCAAAATGTAACTATTTTACTCCTAACCAAAACTCTTCTAATTCATTATCCTATAAAAAAAATAAAAAATAAAAACTGGGGAACGTCAATTTTGTGCCCAAGGACAAAATGTACAAGCATCAAATTTATGCTCTCATCTTTTAATAGTAAATCCAAGAATGTGGACAAAGATTCACAATACAATACCAAAATACCTAATATTGCACATAAAATACCACCATTCTCATCTCATCACATAAGAATGAAATGAAACGAAGATTAGTTGGTAAGATGTTTTCCTTCCAACCAATAAGTTGAGGGGTTCGAGTCACCTGGTATGCATGACTGACCTGAATGCGTGTGTATGTGTGTTTGCAAATTTAAACAAAGCAAAAGCTTAGCAATGGAAATAGGGAGAATCGCAGCTCTTCTTTTTTGAAATTCTCGTGACACACCAATTTTTACAAGCTAAATATAAACTATACATGTATGGTCCTCATAGAAAGGCAGCTACCTACAGCAGAACCAGACGACTACTTGCTAAAATTGTTATATTTTGGGTCTCTATACAAAACTGTCATTGTTTCATGCCTTAGAGATGCAGGTTTCAAAGTTGTCAACAGCACAATTGGAAAATGGAGTGCCTTTTTTAATGTGAACATCTATACGTCTATGACAACCCGAGCCTTTTCACGTATTGAATGGTGACCCAACTCATAAAGGAAAAATACACTCCAAAGAAACAAACTCGCTTTAATAAAACAGTACTTGGGTAAGGCATGGATGTCCAGGATGCAAAGAGTCGGCGAATTATGACTAGCAATGGGTAGACAACTCCAATGAAGGGAACGGATAGCAAGGACATTAGAAAGCCGGAAATAGCTCCAGCTATTAGATCCCATCTCCACAGCTGTATAGATCCCCAACTGGAAAACCATGACTTCAGTAACCTTGTGGACCTGAGATGATACAAGCAACTTATAGACCAGATAAAAGGTAAAGGGGTAATATGATGCAGAAAAAGAATGACTTTCATAAATATATTTACAATCACATAAGCAGCTAAGTATCTTCAATGCATAAAGACCAGTATGAAAGCAAAATATGGCATGCATGCTGCAGAAACAAAGAAGGGTAAACACATTGATCACTGTTTGCGATATTTTATATTTGTGTCATAACATAAGCATATTGACAAATCATGCGCTAACCTTTTAAGCATATTTATATCAATGTACTGGTTACAGCAATTAGGCCCATTTGCCTTGTTGGCTAGTCAGAAATTCACATTAACATAAATGAAAAAAACAGTGTTGTTTCACACATTCTGTTTGTTATTCCACTTAACAAAAGACACATGACTCCAACTCTTTAAAAAATGACATGAATTCTTTAATCAAACGATGCGTTGTATATTTGTATGATTCATGTTGCCAACTTGGCAAATATGGCCTGAATTGACAAAATCAGAGTGCCAACTAGGCAAAATGGGTCTGATTTTGGTCATCAGAATACAACTGGGAAAAATGGGAAAACTAATAAACGTTGGAGTGTTAATGGTATTTACCCAACAAGTAATTCATAATGTGGTTTTTGAGCCAATAATAAATACGATCAGATACTAAATCATCAGTCGAGAATTTGTACAAAATAATTACAACTAGGAATATAGACATCAAAGCAGCATCTGGAAAGATAAACAAGATACATACATGTATTTAACAGCAAAAGTTTACTTTCTTGATATCAACATTAGGACTGACTTACAAATGCTGTGTTTCAAGTTACAATCATCTATCTAGAGCAAGCTTAACAGCCATAAAATGTCTGCAGCAATATAGCAACATGTCTTTTCTACTCCCTCCGTCCCTTAAATATTGTCACACTTTGACCAGGCACGGGTTCTAAGAAATGTAATGGAAAGTGGGTTGAAAAAGTTAGTGGAATGTGGGTCCTACTTTTAAATATAAGTTTTATAATAAAATGTGAGTGGGAATGAGTTAGTGGAATATGGGGTCCACTACCAAAATTGGTAAAAAGTGAAATGCGACAAATTTTGTGGGACGGGCGGAAATGGAAAAATGTGACAAAATTTCAGGGACGGAGGGAGTATATCATTATTAATTACCAAGAAATAATTAAGCCACATTCCAATTTTGGTTCCAGAAAACTGAATACAAGACTAAGGACCCTCCACTAAACGATATCTGTCCAATGGAACTCTAGCTATCAGACAAAATGGCTGCCTCAGCTAATTAAATAGGGTCTGGGTGTGCAAAAGGGGCAGATTAAAGTGTTCAAAATGCTAAGTCGGAAAGCTCTGGAGCAGCATGTGGTGCCAGGTATTTTACATACAACATACTTCACGATTTAAGAGCTTACAGCAAAGCTGAGCTAACTTTTACACTGTCCCGTGCAATAAAACAGCATAGAAGACTATTGATTTTACATAATTAAATATGAATACACATTTGAAGAGGTGTGTCAGAAGACAGAGAAGCTCAACTCAAAACCTACCTTGCAACCGGACACAACATAGGACTGCTCTTATAACTAAATAGTATGACAAGTTGACACCGATATTTTCAGTTATCTATGATACAACCAGGAATCTCCAAGTGTAAATATGAGCATCATGTCAACATAAAAAACCTAGATGAGAAACTTACAGCTCCAAAACTATTAATGGGTACTGTATAATATATACTTACAGTATGGAATATCGTTTAAGCATCTCGACAGTAGAAGGATCCTCAGCTTGGCAATTGAATAAACCGTCATTATTTATATTAACCTTAGAAATACCCAGAGTGTACCAGCACTCGTACGTTTCATTTACCTGAAAAATCAGATATGCTAGGATGAAATCACATACCAATGAAAGTATAATTCAAAATTAGGTAACTACATACGTCTCTTAGAATCCAAGAGCTGAAGGGAACAAACTCTGAAAGCAAAAGATCCTTTCAGATCACCATTATAGATTGAAGTTTTGCCAAAAGGCTGCGTATCGAAGGTTCACCTTAAATTTATCCTTGGTCAACCAGGCAGCACCAAAATTGGGTCTACAGTGGTTTGGAAGAGCTTCATTTGGGGCTTCTGCTGATGCAAACCTTGCTTGTCCTGAATAATCTACATATTCAACCTGAGAATATATAAGAAAATGCATTTGCAGTTAAAAAGCTAGAAAGATGCATTAGGAAACAAATTACAAAAGAGGCACACCAAAAATCTGACACTTGTAGATTAATTGAATTGGCACCATAAAGCATACTCGCATGCCGGAGTATGTAGTAAATGGAATGTATACTTGTGAACAGGATCGTGTAAACCAAAAGTTACAGTGAAATGATTAGGAAAGCCACCCATGTCATTGATATGGAAATCATTCACAGGCCCAAGTGTTTATGTTACCTCATACTAGTATTATATTATTTGTCAAACATGACCTAAAACAAGTCCCAGAAAGTTTTAGTCAATCTATTTAGTGGCAGAGATCAGGATTACATACTTGTTTCCAAGCAAATACTACTATCCAGGTCATGCGACACTATGTCACTCGTAGGCATATGACCACCTTTAAAGCTATACTAGCTGATGCTGAACTTTATCAGCATGAACAGGGTGGTCTCAGAGGCTCCATGCATTACTACTGCTGGATTGGCTCTTTGAGCTATCAAGGGCCCAGTATAAATATTCAATGGAGAAATATAAATGTCCAGCAGAACTAATTTTGAATAATGCTAAGTAGCAGGAGTTCTCAAACTTCAAATATTAACTACCTTTAAACCCTCAAAGTTCTTTGATGTTTTACTAGGACCAACATTTTGCAATTAAAAGAAGCCAAATGACCTAATAAGGGTACATCGTAAAGCATTATAAATGTTCCCGAGGGTCGCAAATTGCTATGAAAACATTTATACTTATAAACCACCACAGAGATCAGCAATCTAACAGGAAGTATTTTTCAAAAATGTCAAAAAAATGCAATCACCTCAAAAACAGAAGCCCAGTAGTAGTCATAATGGCACCGATACTTTTTCCGTTCAAAAGAGTAAAACACAGGTTTGCCTTTATAATTCAGAAGACCTAATTCACAGACCTTGGATGACCTCAGATCCACACCTGCATACACATCAAGATCAGTGACCTGAGATAGAGAAAAGAATTAATATGAATGTGCACAAACAACAAAAACACTGTGTTGAAACAGTCACATCAACCTTGGAAACAAAATTTACTATGAAAATAAGATTCATTATTCATATAGTGATCTAAACTTCTCTTTTTCAGAGAAACCAAATAAACTTTCCAGATGATGTAATAATGACTGTTAAATTCTTCAAACCAACTTACTACATCACACAAATGTATTTTTACAGCTATTCAATTTCATGAGCTTGATTAAATTCTCCAAACCAACTTAATCCAATTTCATTAACTTGATAACAATGCTGAAAGAAGACCGTTAACTACGATACAAATAGCTAAAAGACCAAATAGATTCCTGACAACAACCACACGCGAGGAAACGGAGTCACGAAAGCATTAAACACTCAAAAAATTACTACTCCAATTCCCCCTCACTACTCGATAAATCATCATCAATAACTAAGCTGAAGCTGCAAATCGCTCAAATTCAGCACGGAATAACAAAATCCAGTCATCCATTACAAATATAAAAGGAATATAATCAGAGCGCTGAGTGCTTACTGCTGGAAACTATTCTGCAGCGAGACTGAACCGAAATCGGGCTCCAAATTGATAAATTCCCGATCAAAACAGCGAAGTACATAACCGAAAATGAAAGCAACATAATGATTACGAAAGCGAAAGCGACGGCGAGGCACGAACGGAGATGCGAGCGACGGAGAGTGGTGCCGCCGCCGTCGTCGCTGCAATCCCTCAGCTCTTCTTCGCTATTCTCCGGCGAATCCATGAGGGGGTCGAATCTATTCTAATAGGTTGCGCGGTTTTCTCTCAGACGGAAATCCGGCCACCGGAAATTTCATCCGGTGATCGGAGTTTCAGTCGTAGGTAGTTGTGCTCCGTTATTTATTTCGCGTTTGTTTGTGAACACAAATTTTGATTTATTTCTCCAAAAATAAATCTTTCACATTAGCATTTTAAAACAATGATAGTGGTGGTGCAAATAAGCAATATTTAAATACTCGAAATACTAACTTATTATTGATTTTATTTCCATAATGTAAAAGTAAATTTCAGGCAAAAAGATGTAAATGCCTTTTATTTAATTTAAATTTATTTTTCTTTTAATTTATTCTTATCTTTTTTCAATATTACTAGTATCATCTAGAAATGATATTATGGGTAGTCGCTCATTTATGTCACTTCAATTTAATATGAGATTCTCGGTTGTGTGCATGTAAATCCTCTTCTAACATTTATGCTTAGAAATCTAGAATATATTTGGTATGCACGGTATGAATTAAAAGCATTATCTTGTAATTGGATCTACTAGAGTTATGTTATCATGTGCAGTTATTCGTTCATCTGATTCACTCTAATGATGAGATTTTCAATTGTGTTTTTTCGTGCAAACTATTAACACTTGTGTGTTTCTAGATCAGAATGTGTTTGGTATGCATGGTATGAATTGACAATATTATCATGTTTATTGCATTTGCCAAAACTATGTTATTGTGTGCTGTCGTTCATTATTGTCACTCCAATGATTAGATGTTTTTGTCGTGTTCACCACGTAAATCTTTTGTTAACACTTACGTTTTCTAGACCTAAAATGTGTTTGGTATGCATAGTATAAATTGGTACAATTCATACCTTACATACCAACACATGCACATGCAACGTCGAGGCCGACCACATACATGTTCCGCATGCATAATATGAATTGACCAAATTCAAACTACATGTCTAAGTTTGAAACCTAATGTTTCTATTAGTTCTACTATAGTTGATTAAAGTTAAACCTAATCAACAACTACCAACAAGTAGTGGTGGTGACTTTAAAGGTTAATTATCGATGGTTGTATTGTGGGTCGTCCAACTAAGGGGGAGAAATGGAGTTACGAGTCTTACGACATTAACCTAGTTGTTGATGCTATATATAGAAAATGTTGACGAGCGGCAACTGAAGTTGGAGGGCAAATAGCCAAAGCGCGACAACCTACCATCTCAATCGTTGTCGACACAGACACTCACTCTGCCCTTTTTGCTGGATTTGTCGACTCAGATGCTCCTCCCTCTACTACTAGAGAGGAGCAACAATGATATCGGCGGGGTCTGAAGATATTATGTTACCGTGCATATATTAGAAACATACTTTGAGCTATTTGTACATTGTAAAACTCTATTTTCTCAAAATAATAAAGTAGTAGGACAAAATTGTAATATTGGTTTGCCTTTGTATTATATTGCGTGTTCACATATTTATAATTAAACAGATAAAATCTAGATCTTTGATTATTACAAACTGAATTCTACTATTAAATAAAGTTGATATCTCACCAACTCCTGCTGATTTTGTCAATCTATCTTGACAATTTCACATTTTCCCTCTATAAAATATCAACTTTAATTAATCATCAAATGTTTTTATTTAATAAATTCCATATTTATCACTAATCTTGAAAAACAGTCATAGTTGTCAACTTGTCATAAAAAGGAAAGGGATTATTTTTTACAACACAAGATTTTGATTAACTTGCATGTTTGGCACCAGTTTTATTTCTTTTTAAGTCGGGTTGTTGTAACTTTTTTTAGTTAAAAATTATTAGTGGAAAAAACTCACTTTTGCGTGTAAACCTTTTAATTTTGTTTCACATATATGAAAAATCTAAAATTGGAATATACATAACCAGACAATGAGATAACCTTCGTATACATGGTGATACTTTCATAAATTTCTCTGTAAACTCGAAATAATCGATTAATCATGGTTTACCATTCTCTGGTCATTCCTACCTCATATTTCATTTCATCAATACACGTTGTACGAATGAAATACGAGCATCAAATACTCCATTATGGATCAAGATATTAGGGTCGTGAAGATGGTGAAGTCTTCAAGAATGCCACAATGAAGTCTATGAGTAGTTACACTTTTACAATCAATTGGAATAGAACTAAAGCAATTGCTGCAGCAATATAACACTTCCAATATGGCAAGCCTTTTCACCTAGCACTGTGTTTATTGTGAACGTAAAAGGCACAACGTCAACCATTGCATAGTATTCCATGTTACTAGCAAATACAGATAAATCGTACCGGGGTATGCCTTGCTTAAACAAAACCTGCCAAAGATTACCAACGAGAAATCTTGCTACATCCATTTGATTAGATTTTGCAGTTACAATCAAGGATCCAGACGCCACTTGAAGCAAACCAAGCAAAATCTGACCTATCTCAACATTGATCTTCAATGGAATCATATCAATGATGCCTAGGCAAGGAAAAGCATGGATAAAACATAATGGTTA
The DNA here is from genome assembly GCF_004379255.2 of Salvia splendens. Classification (NCBI taxonomy): domain Eukaryota; kingdom Viridiplantae; phylum Streptophyta; class Magnoliopsida; order Lamiales; family Lamiaceae; genus Salvia; species Salvia splendens. The sequence goes on from NC_056046.1 coordinate 16,134,764, forward strand.
TGATTTTTCCAGAATATAACAACATTTCAGAAGGCAGTAGCATCATGAGGCATACGTATAAATTTATACATAAAAATGATGATAAAAAACTCTGAGATCATCAGAGCTAATTGGTCAGCATCAAGTTAATATTATTCTACTTCATTTCCTATTTGGACCAAACAACTACTGATCATGGATGTTTTACCAGTATGAATGGATCAAACAGTATGAGCATACTGTCAAGTGTTTGCTACCTAAAATTTTACTTAAAAGAACATGACTAGATGCATAGCAGCCAACATTAGGTGCGCTGAATAATTTACTGGTGCCTTGATGAGACATGCTCAATATAATTCTATGAGGGCAGAACTATCATCTTCTAATTGTACTTAAAAATTCAAATAAATGGAGTATGCAGGAATTCACATGACCATATTTCAGCTCAAGGTGACAATTCATGTTTATGTCATCGCACAAAGGACAAATAGAACCCATCACAGACATAAAATTATAATTCAAGAAAGGACAGCTTACATGTGATAACTTTGACTAATATATTTCATCATCAGGGATATCTGGTGTCAAAAACTTTTTGGGATCTTTGCTGATCTCCAAGTAATCGAATGTAGATGACTTAACCTTGTCAGGAACAGGCTCGAGCGGAATAATGCTATCTCCATCAATGACTCCATCAATTATGCCATATTCAACTGCTTCAATTGGTGACATGTAGCGATCTCTATCAATATCCTTCTCAACTTGTTCATATGATCGACCGGTGAATTCGGATATAATTGTTGTTACATTCTTCTTGTTATGCATTACTTCCTGGGCTTGAATTTCCACATCTATGGCTTGCCCACTAGCACCCCCAAGCGGTTGGTGTATCATTATCCTTGTATTAGGCATTGCAAAGCGTTTCCCTTTAGTGCCACCGCCAAGGATGATGGAAGCTGTTGATGCAGAAATGCCTAGTGCAATTGTGGAAACATCAGCCCTCACTAGGCGCACAACATCAAAGATGGCCATTGTAGCACTGGAGATCGGTAAAGATTAGTACTGTACAAGTCAGTAAGTAAATGAAGGACTAAAGAAAGCTTAATCTTGAGTATAATCGTAAAGTTCAAATGAAGGAATTATTACATAATGAAAAAGCAGTGAAAAGGATAACAACAAATAATGTACAACACGACAGGTTCTCACATTGGCGTGTGATCGCTCTGTAAGAAATTAGTCAACAGTCACCACAATGCATGTTTCGGAAATAGAAGGTAATAAATGACATCAAGTGAAGAGTTGGACATGCCTTGTTCACCAAATACAACATCAGAATAGGTGTAACCAGCAAAACAAATGGACAGATAAAAAGAAGGGGACATAGGATATTTGCTAAAATAGTTATTCAGCTTTCTAGGCTTCCATATCCTACTTTTTACTCCCTCCGTATTCAAAAAATAGAAACATTTGAAGCACGGGTTTTAATGCACAATTGGTAAAGTAAGTGAGAAGAATTGGTAAAGTAAGAGAGATGAAAAGAAAAATGAGTAAAGTAAGAGAGAGGAAGAGAAAAAGTAGTGAAAGTAGAGTTAGTGGATTGTGGGATCCATGTCCTACAATAGAAAGATTCTATAGTTTCTATTTTTAAGGAACGGCCCAAAATGGAAATAGTTGCTATTTTTAAAAAACGGAGGGAGTAACATCTAACTGCCTCAATTTGAATCAGGTGTGGGATATCACTATCAGTGTCATTAATTCGTTTTACAAAGCACATGACTGACTTATGCTCCACATTGTACATGAGTGCATGCATCTCATACAACGAACAACTGGAAAAATAATACAGTGGGACAACATTGTTCTAAATGAAGTTAAATAGCATGACACTCAGTGGAGAAGAAAGTAAAACCACATCACAATGATCACACTATGTTTCTATTAGTCATCTTTTTGAGGTGCTCATAACAGAAATTCATGGTACAATCTGTCATTTGTTTGCATCCACTCATAACAAATCAGTGTCTATGCATCGTTGTAGTTACAAAACCAGCGAAATCCACCATATTTAGCAGCTACAAAATCTAGAGTTTAATCTCAGGAACTTATGAATAATAGACGAACTGAATAAAAAACCGGATATGGATAGTCTACAGATGCATAACATAGTCGCTTAATCGACTCATATGCCATCAGAAATATTATTATCGACCTATCTTATCAACAAGGGCATTATTTCACCAAGCATTATTTCACCAACATACTGCTAACAGGAAGGCCTCCAATTTCAAAAATGGAGAATAAACTCAACAATCACCGTATAAACATCACATCCTAGGGCTTAATATAGAATTTCAAACACGAAGGTATCAAAATATAATTTCATATTCCCCAAACTTAGCTCCCTATGTCTAGTTTAAAACCCTAAATCCACGCCAAATATAAAATTTCCGATACTCAACTTAGAACATACCATTCGAAAATTTGTCCGATTCGTTTGAACTAAACCCTTCTAAAACATTGAAACCCCCAAAATTGGATTCATACGAAGAACACAACCCTACCTGAGCGAGCCACCAGCGGAATTGACGAAAAGCCGGATATCCTTGGTAGAATCCTGAGCATCCAGCAGAAGGAGCTGACTGATAATGGCGTCAGCGACGAAATCATCAATACTGTTCCCGAGGAACACAATCCTCTCCTTAAGCAGCAGCCCCATGGCGTCGGCCTCGGCGCCGCGCATGGCAGTTGCGGGAGACTGCTGCGCCGCGGGGGCGAGGTGCGTGAGGAGGGAATCAGGGTAGGTGAGCGTCTGCGGACTGAAGGAAGAAAGCGAGCATCTGAGGGGGGAAGTTAGGGATTTAGGAGCGCGGAGGAAGTGCGTGGAGGGTGAAGGCGCGGGGAGGTGAGAGAGGCGGCGGAAGGCAGGGAGAGAGCGGTGGGTTAGCGGCGTGGAGAGGATGAGAGAGTCCATTGCTGCTGGTCTGAGAAGTGAAGATTTTGGTGCAGCTGCCGAATGAGAGAGAAGATGAGGTGAGAGAGAGTAGATAGTTGGATTACTGAAAATTTACAAATGCAAATAATCTGTGAATTGGGCTCCTCGGTAAGCTCAGCGCACTAAAACAAATTGGGCACCTTTCCTGGGCCCTTTTTTTTCATCGAGACCATCTACAATAGGAATAGCCCAACAATAGCCCAGCCATAGCCTAGCCACTGCCACATCATCAGCACTAGCAATCCTCCTGCCACATCATCAAAACAAGCAAATAGCCCAGCCATAGCCTAGCCACATACTATCCACATCACTATTAACAAATATGTACAAAATGAAATAATTAACAATCACACAATATACGGAATTAAATTTACGACACAAAAACGAGAAAATTCACTAATATTAATAAAATTTAAAAAGTACATTAATTTAAAAAAATTACATAATAAAAAAAAACTAACGTCGTGCAGTCCTCCGCGCCCATAACTCTTCAATTAAATCCTTTTGGAGTCGAATATGAGCCTCCGTTTGGCGCATGTCGGCATGTGCTTGGAGGCGGCCGTCTTCATCGTGGGGTACCCCACTCCGTACGTTAGGGGCAGCAACGCCGTGGCTTGGACCAGCTTCATTATCGTCGTTGGCCCAATCAGTCAGTTGTCCACCTTCATCTTCGACAATCATGTTGTGCATGATTATACAGGCGTACATTATATCAGCAATGCAGTCGACGTGCCACAAACGCGTTGGCCCCTTAATTGCCGCCCATCGAGCCTGGAGCACACCAAATGCGCGTTCCACGTCCTTGCGCGCTGACTCCTGTCGTGCTGCAAAGTAGGCCTTCTTCTCATCTCCTGGGCATCGGATCGTCTTCACAAAGACGGGCCACCTAGGGTATATCCCATCCGCCAAGTAGTAGCCCATATCATGTCGGTTGTCGTTGGCGACAAAACTGATGGCCGGACCGACACCCTGACACTGCTCGTTGAAAAGTGGCGACGAGTTGAGGACGTTGAGTCGTTGTTCGAACCAGCTATCCCAAAATACGCATGCCAAATCCACAGCCGGTAATCAGCTACGGCCTCGAGGATCATCGTGGGATTTTTTCCCTTGTAGCCGGTAGTGTACATCCCCTTCCAGGCGGCGGGGCAGTTCTTCCACTCCCAATGCATACAATCTATGCTGCCTAACATCCCTGGGAACCCATGCTGTTCCCCGTGCATCCGCAGCAGATCCCGACAGTCATCGGGGGTAGGGCTTCTAAGGTACTGATCACCGAATATTTCAATCACGCCCTGACAGAAATACTTCATACACTCCAGGGCAGTCGTCTCACCGATGTGGAGGTACTCGTCCCACATGTCTGCAGCGCCTCCGTAGGCCAACTGCCGGATTGCCGCAGTGCACTTTTGAATAGGAGTGTGGCCGGGTCTGCCAGCCGCATCGTGCCTAAAGCGGAAATACAGATATCGATGCTCCAATCCGTTAACAATACGCATAAACAGGGACCTGCGCATCCTAAAACGGCGCATGAAAAGGTTGGCGTTGAACCGCGGCTCCTGTGCGAAGTAGTCTTCGTATAGGCGCTGATGTGCAGCTACGTGATCACGATCAATCACCGCTCGGCGGTGTACCACTGGTCGAGGTCGAGGTACCACCGGCTGCAAGCCCTCTGCATCCATTGATCAATCTCACGGTTCGTATTGACCTCTAGCGCTTCGTTCATTATACGCTCGTACTCCTCAGCATCCCCACCACTCCCACCACTACCACCAGCGTTACTCATTTCTAGGTGTTGATCTTGTACAGAAATTAAGATAGAGAGAGTACTCGTTAATACAAGTGGTGCGAATGAAAATGACGGGCAAGTCGCGTATATATAGTGTTTCGGAAACAAAAAAAAAATTAAAAATTCGCGCTAGGCGGTTTTTTTTCGCGAAATCCGCTAGGCAGCTGCAATAGATCGCCTAGCGCCGACGCTCGGCTAGGCGGTGCGCTAGGCGCTATTATGGATGCTCTAAGCATCCACAGTGGTTTTAGATTAGCCCGTGGCCATAGGCTAGCCACGGCTCCTCCTACCACATCATTAGCACTAAAAACTCCTCATGTCACATCATCAGGACAAGTAACTGGAAAAACAATATGCTAGCTTATTGCTAGCCACAATAAACAAAATTATAAAAAACAAATAATTAACAATCACACAAAATACAGAATTAAATTTACAACACAGATACGAGAAAATTAAATAATAATAGTAAAATTTAAAAAAGTACATTAATTACAAAAAATATAAATTAATATAAAAAAAATTACATTAATTTAAAAAAAACCCCCTCTTCCACACATGAGCCCCCGCCTCCGCCTCACTCCTCGTGGCCGTCGCTGTCGCCGTTGTCGCCGCTATCCGGGACCCCCACCTCTGCGGCATCTGAGCCCGCGTCTGAGCCCCCCAACCGTGCCACGGCGGCATTCAAATCTACCCGCATACTCTCGAGCATTGAGCGAAGAAACCTCTTATCCACGGGGTCAGTTGCCGCCCTCCATTCAGCTAAGATCTTGTGCATCTGAGCCCGCGTTTGTTGACGCGCGAAGAAGGTGAGCTCGGTTGGTGACGAGCCAACAGGGGGATGCCAACTGAACCTCCTAGGACCCCTGGGTGACCCCCCTCGCTACCTGTTGCGCCCGCCTTTGCCCAACCCGGCGAGTGCGTCGAGTAAACGATGGAGGGGACGGGAACTCTTGACATCCTCGAGGAGGTTGTGGGAATCGCCGCTGCTGCCGCTGTAATCACCGGCAGAGTTCAGTCGCCGCTTCTTCGTCCAGCCAGCATCGACACCTACCCGAAACTTCTCGGAGTCCATCAGGACCTCATAGCAGTTACAGTAGGTGAACTCCTTATAAAGCCCGAGCACGAGAAAGGCTTTCTCCGCTATCCTCCTGCAGTCATCGTCAGTTTGGCCACTGGTCTGCATGCGGAGGGCGTTGGTGTACAAGCCCGAAAATTGGGAGACCGCAACCCTGATTTGGTCCCACCCCTTCAGGCACTCCTCCCCGCTGTGTGGCCTCCCCTCCTGGCAAAATGCCTTATAGACTGCTGATATTTAAGCCCACAAGTTGACGATCCTTTAATTGTTCGAATGGAGGGGATCATTGCAAACACTCACCCAAGCCTTGGACAACGCAACGTTCCCCGCATCCGTCCACTTCCTCCGTGCCGAGCTGTCGTCATCAGCCGGCTGCGACGACTCGCCGACCACCCTTTTGCCCTTCCCCTTGCCCTTCTTCTTCTTTAGTGCGGCCCGACCCCGCCCTACTCCCCCCGTTTGAACGGGAATGTCCGCATCCTCGAGATCTATCCCCAACTCCTCTAAGGAGAAAGTCTCACACCCAGTGAACTGCGTCTCCGATGGGGTCGATGTGTACGAAGAAGCAGTCAAAAAATCAAAACTGGGGCGATAGACATTGTCCCCCCCCCCGGCGTTCCCTACATCCCCGGCTGCAACCCCGGCATCATCTGCATCCTGGCTGCCCACCCCGGCATCATCAGCATCCCGGGTTGCATCCCTGGTACCCCCTGCCCGCCCTGCATCCCCTGCCATTCCGGCATACTACCCCCGACTGCCATCCCGGGCATCATCTGCTGCTAGGGCTGGTAATTTTTGACACGACACGATAACACGACACGAACCGACATGAAATTAATGGGTTTGGGTCAGAGCTTATTGGGTTCGTGTACTTATCGGGTCGACCTGTTAAGGACACGAAAATTTCGTGTCGGGTTCGTGTTATCCGTTAAGAAATAATATTATAATATTATTAATTCTTATTATTTTCATTTTTGTTAAAGTTTGTTGGATTTTGTTACTAAGAAATTATTGATGTTTTAATGTTTAGATCAGATTTTTTAATTAGCAATTGGATGTTTTTAATAGGTTTAACCGTTATCAGGTCGTGTTGTTATCAAGTCGTTATCGTGTCATCTCATGTACGTGTTGTTATCGTGTCGTGTTGACCCAAAGTGATTCGTGTCGTTAACGGGTTCGTGTTATGTTCGTGTCTGAGGGTAGCGGGTCGTGTTCGTGTTTGAGGTTTTCTTAACGGGTCGTGTTCGTGTTCGTGTCGTTATCGTGTCGACACGATAACGACCCGACACGCACGATTTGCCTCCCCTATCTGCTACAAAGGGTACATGTTGTAGTACCCAGCCATCGGACCCCATCCACCTCCCACGGGTACCCTGGGAGTTTGAAACCCGCTTGTCACTGGAAACCCCTCGTTGTTGTTCTCCATTTTGTTTTATTGCTCTTGTACAGAAATTAAGTGAGAGAGAAACTCGTTAAAACAAGCGGTGCAAATGAAAATGACGTGCAAATCGCGTTTATATAGTGTTTCGAAAATTAAAAAAAAGTGCTGGTCGATCGCTCGCCAATCGCCCGCCTACAATGGCGGCCAACCGATCGGCGAGCGCATCGGCCAGCACCCGAGAATCAGCGTCCGCTCGTCGATTTTTTCACCGATTTGGCGCTAGCCTACTCCAATGGTTCGGCGAGCGAACCGGCTAGCGCCAGGAATCAACTAGCCGGTCCGCTAGCCGCCATTGGAGATGCTCTTACTGCCTTCGAATCAAAATTTAATTGAAAAAAATGTGGCATATTCTTATTGAAATTTGAAGGTAATTATGAATCTAAAATTGTTGTTACAAATAAAAGTTACTCGCGACACGAATTATAAGAAATGTTAAGAAAAGTGGGTGGAAAAAAGTTAGTGGAATATGAGTTCCACTTGTATATATATTAGTTTTAAATGAAATGTGAGTAGAATGAGTTAGTGGAATGTGGGACTCTATTACCGTTTATGATAAAAGTGCATCGGAACTCATATCCGCGGACGGACTAAAATGAAAAAAACGAGACTCTTATTCGCAAACGTGAGACTATAATGGAGTATATTTTGAAAAACCCAGTTTTGCGATTCAAAATTATTATTGCACAAGCGAATATTATTCTTAATAAAAATATTGTTTTTCTAAAAAACGTGCTGCCTTCTTTTAATAAAAAACAATATTCCCTATGTCCCAGGAAGATGATTCATTTATCGGATGGCACGGAATTTTATATATTTTTATGTTTATGTGTTAGGTGGAGAGAATAAACTATAAAGTAAAAATTAATATAAAATAAATTAGAGATAAATGAGTTTCAATTTTTACTAATGATTCATCTTAGATGAGAAAATTTAAAAAGGAAAATGAGTCATTCTCAGTGGAACGAGGGGTATTAAAAAGGGTTATTAGTTTTTGTTTTCCTAATATAGTAGTAATAATTTAAGATTAAAAAAAAGAATTATATAATATTTATAAATTTAAGATCCAATAAATTTTAGTCCAAACTCCAACGTGATTATTTAAAATTTAAGATGCACGTAATTAGTAAATATACTTCCAACAAAAAAATATTAAATTTAAAAATAACAATGCATTAAGAACGTCCACAATAGTTTGGACACTTCAGGGCCAAGCCACATTTTTTTGTCCACGGCCACAAAAATTAGTCCACATCCACTAAAAAAGTTGTCCACCTAATAGTGGACAACCCATAGCCATAGCCACAACTCACATTAATTTTCAATTATTGGTATATTTTAATTCAATTAGAATAAAAATTATCGAACTATAATAATTAGAATAAAAAATGCATAATTTAATTAAAAAATTTTGAAACCAAATATTCGTTGTATTTAGGCCTGTAAATTCGGGTACCCGCGGGTACCCAAACCCGAAATTTCAAAAATATCATACCCAATATCCGACCCGTATGTGAATTCGGGTACCCTAAAACCCGGTGCGGGTACCTGAACCTAACTAATCGGGTACCCATAAACCCGAAACTAGTATTTCAAATTTATTCTTTTATATAAATTATATTGTGATAAGAATAGAAATTATTAAAAATAACACAATAATACTATTTATAGACTATTATTAAAAGTCTAAACTTCAAATTCTAATGCTTTAGCTTTCTCTAGATTATGATTCTATGACTATATACATTTATATACTCCCTCCGTCCCATAGAAATAGGTCATTTGGGATTGACACGAGTTTCAATGCATAATTGGTAAAGTAACCGAGAAGGAGAAAAAATAGTTGAAATTTTGTAGTGAATGGTGGGACCCATAAAAAGATAAAGTAAAGAGAAGGAGAAAAATATTGTCATAATTGGATATGGGCTATTTATATGAGACAGACGAAAAATAAAATATGGCCTATTTTCATGGGACGAAGGGAGTATATAATAGACATTAGACAAATAGACACTACTTAATTTTAAAATAAAGAAAATTTTGGCATAAATCTACATGTGATTAAATAAATTTACTCTAGATTTAACCTACAGGCCATAGGTCCTATACTAAATAAAAATATTTATCACAAATACATAATTAATCGGGTACCCTAAATCCGAAAAATCCTAACATTAACTACCCGAACCTATAATATCGGGTTTCGGGTACCCAAAACCTGTCGGTTATTGGGTCGGGATCGGGTATACCCGAAACCCGCGAACTAAATTTGCAGGCCTAGTTGTATTATAGATTGGGGAAAATTATACAACGAAAATTTTATAAAAACACTAAAAAAGACAACGCCACCGCCTACTCGGTGGCGTCATCATAATTCGACGCTTCGTCACCAGCTTCATCGCCCCCGCCATCGCCGCCCGCTGCAGGCGCCGACGTCATTGTCAACCCCAGCTTCGTCCTCAGCCTGAGCTCGAACAACACCCCCTTGGTGAACGGGTCGGACGCGGTCTGGTACAAGACACTGTTCTCCTGAAGTTGCTTCATCATCTGCACCTCCAGGTTACTGCTCAACATCAAGGCCGGTGTAGACATCACCAGGCGCGATCCAGACGCGGCTGCAGAGAGGTGGGAGGCGGCTCTAGTGGCTCGGATAGTGGACTATTGGCCCAGTGGACGCGGGCGCCTGCGGAGGGTAGAGGGGGGCTCCTCTGAAACATCGTCGTTCAGGTCGAAGGGACGTGAGACGCTACTACTGTTGTAGTTCCCGACGACGCCGAGTCTTGTCCGCTTTGAACAAGGAGCACGCTCTTCCGAGCAGATGGCCTGCAGAATGAGGAATTCGTCCCAATAGGTGAACTTGGGGTTGCCATCAGTATTGAACATCTCAAACGACAATGCCTTTATGTCGGCTTGGTTGCGGCCGCTCTCAGCTGTGCGGAGATTGTTCTCGTATATACCCGCGAACCTCTTGACGACGGTAGCAATCCTCCTTCACTTTTTGCGGATCTGGTCCGGCTTACGCAGGGCGCTTCCCGGCGGCTTGAATTCATCGTACACCGCCAGGATGCGCCTCCAGAAGCTTGTGTAGGTCTGATCCGTGCCAACTACGGCATCCGACGTGATCACGTCCCAAGCCCTGGTAAGGGAAATGGACTCCTGTGTGGTGTAGTGAGTGGACAGACGTCGACGCTGCCCTCGCTGCTGCCGCCACTGTCGCCGGCGTCCTCACCACCACCACCGCCGCCAGGCCCTCACCCACCACCTCCTCTCCCACCGCCACCGCCACCCCCTCGTCTGCCGCCGCCGCCACCTCTCCCCGCCTCCACACGTCCGGACGGCGGAATCTCCGGTAGGCCCAGACTCATACCCATCATCTGCTCCAATGTGAATCTATCGTAATCAGACAGAGGAGATTGGGTGGGTTGGAAAGAGTGAGAAGGGGTATCAGGACACCGATAGTTGATAGCGTCCATGTTGGATCGGTAATCCCCGAGCCCCGATTGGGGATGACCCACATTCCTTTGATGAGATGAGGACTGGCCCCGATATTGAGGTGTCTGTTGCCACAACGGCCAAGTTGGATGCCACGACTGGGGTGGAGGGGGAGTGGGACTCGATCTCCAGGACTGGGAAGGTGGATAGTTGTCGTGTCCCGAGTCTACGTAGCCGGGGGTATCACCATCTCCACCTTGCATATTGACACAACAAAATGAAAAATGTTAATTAAGTGTTTTGACTTGAGAGGGGTATGGAGAGAGGACATACATTATAAGAATTGTGGCCTAGAACAGAAATGAAGGAAAATGACGACTTGTCGAGAGTCACAGACCGGAGTGAATGCATACATGATACATTGTAAATGCTCTAAAAATCCAACAAGCGACCAAAAAAATGGAATACATATCTGTTGGCATTATTGGCTAATCAAGGCATAAGCTACGGTAGAGCTGCAACTTGATTGAGTAAGTAGAAGGCTTGATCAAGGAGAAAGGAAAGTAGTCGTTAAGGCAATTATCAATTACGAGCTGATTCAACGACAACTAGCCATTTGATGTTAGTTCATAGCGGTTGTAACTGATCAAGAAGTGAAGCTCTTGTTCACTTGCTTAGTTTCTTGATGTGTATAAATAGTTTAGATAATTCGTTGTAGAGAGTGTGATTTTGTAGTTGCTTCTCGAGTTCAGTAAAAGATTCTCACACAATTCTCTCAAACCCTCTTCCATCTTCTTCCCTCAAAGATATCTCGTTCTTGTTCGATCATTTCAATTGTTCTTCAACAATATCTATGTTAGCTGACCTATGCTCTTTTTCTTTCTGTGTCGATCTCATAATTACCGTGATTAAAGCATTTAATTATTGTAAAATTATAAGGCTTTGTAAGCCCAATTAATTAGAGGCCCATTAGCCCAATCTCAGCTATTTATACCCAAACCCAGTGTAGGCTACGCATATCTCTTTGCTCTTCAAAACCCTAAAGTTTATATCTCTTCTGCTGCTCCGCCTTCACTGTTTGAAGATTTATTTACACTTTCATGATTTATGGATTTTATTTTTATATTTTTATCGTTTCTGCTTCCTATCCGAATCGCACTACGCTTAAGAGGCTGCGCCAATATTCCTAAAAACAATATTTGAATGGAGTAGTCTCTGAGCGATTGTGCGGATATGAAATGCCGAGTTAACCTCGGCGGCGGCCAGACAACCGTTGAGATGGATCCACAGATTAGCGCCGCCGTTTCCACGGTGCTTGTCTACTAAATCCGTCTCAAATTCCCTTCGAATTATCACAATTTCCCCTTTTTTAAAATTAATTTTTCATGGTTTTCCCCAATTTTCGACGAATAAAATGTTCTAACGATTGAATTCCATGTCGTGTGTATTTATTCCTCTTTATGTGAAACTACCTTTAGTTCCCAATTCTTCCTCGTTTTCAATTATTTTGGTGGATACAAATTTTCATTATTTTGGATGATGGCATTGTATGAATGATGAAAAAATCAGACGGATTCCCAATGAGATTTCGATCTTTGATCATTAGTACCAGCTACTTCTGACTTATTTTGCCATCCATCTCATTTTATTTTGTACCGCCCGATTATTCTGATAATTCACTCCTTGATTTTTTTGTCCACCAAGATCTCGTAGTACATTCAGAATAATAAACAAAACTTAATACAAAATGCGAAAATACTATAATTCCATATTTCTTTTTATCATGGGATGAATGCAATTTCATAGCTAAAACCGAGTCTGGGAATTTAGTGATTTTTAATACACTGTCAATTAAATTGTCATTATATGCGATGATCAACATTCTAAGGATGGTTAGCATTATTATTTTATAAAATCGTGTCTTGGCTATGATATTGTCACAACATATGGCATGATAAAATTTATGTACGAAAATCTAACTAACTGGAATTTGTTTCAGTTTAAATAGCGTTAGTATTAACACATGTCCAATGCACGATAACATATGGATTTCAAATAATGAATTCAAAATATAATAAATATAGAAAATAAGAATTCAAAACGTTGTGAAGATTTTAAAAACAGAAATGTATTTGTCTCACTTTAAATGAAAATTTTACTACTCCCTAATGAATGAAACATTTATATAATTTTGATTTATAATCTATGTAGAGTAAAAATAATAAGATTAATGACAAAGGAGATGCTTGACTAATAATCAAAGAGTGAGTTAATTAGAATAAGATATGCAAATAAAGAAAATATGTGAGTAAAAGATGTTTATATGCAAGTTATTAATCCAAATAAAAGGTAAATTAATATGTAAATTTAATAGTTTAATTTGAAAAATATATATGGAATATTAAACATATCCACATTAAATATATGAATAATTTAAATCATAAAAATTTAAAACTTCTTTGAGAAGTCAAGTTAGAAAATTTGTATTTTCCATTAATCACATTTTAGTTGAGTACTTATTTCTTCCGTTTAATTTCATAGCATAGCATAACTTGATATACATGGCCAAAGACTAAATGAATTTTTTATATTGGAAAGAATAAATTTCTTACTTCCTGCCATATATACGTATAAAAAGTAAATTATCACTTAAAATAACGATAATATTTTATGCAACTTGTTTCTTGTGAATAATGTGACAATTTACACTACTCTTTATATTAAGAAGTTATACAAACTTTGTAAGTTAGATTTAATTTTAAATATATATAATTTCATCTTATTCCGTAGTTTAATCTATAAACTTAGTAGTATTGTTTAATTAATTAGAGGCGAATTAAAATATAAGAATTAAAAACTTTAATTGAGTAAATATAGGATGAAAATTGTAAACATTATATATTTGTATTGTCGTTTAGCTTGTGAATTACTTCGGAGAAAAAGTATTGCAATAAAGGATTAAATCTCAATTTTAACCTAAATAAATGGAAGGCAAACTAAGCTCTCTAGCACAATTTCAATTTTAACCGAAATATACGGCTAATTAATATATAAATTTAATAACTTAATTATAAAAAAATTAATGATAGTGCACTATTTAAATGTGTTTTAAAACTTTGATGCACTATTTATTAGCACTAAAAATACCTACAAGCATACAAGGTAGATCTAGTATAGCTAAAGGTCAGTACCGTATATCGAACACAGGGAATAAGATTGCAACTGACTACCATATACTAAGCGTCATATACTATCTAGAGACACGTGATTTTTGGGTTGATTAATTAAACTAGACTGGAAGAAATAAACAAAAAAAGGAAAACATAAAAAGAAATAATACAAAGCAGACTTAAGAATGTAGAATTTTAGGATCCAAAAACACAATCGACTTCCTTGAATTACGGTCTCCAGAGCTATTAAGTCGATCACAATTATAGATTAAACCTCCTCCCGAGGTGAGAAACCTGTAGATTAGGTGATAGGATTGAAGTCCCCTTCTAACCCTTAAACCCCTAACTCCTAAAAGCATATAAGATCAAAGACCTCACACAAAACCTCAACTCTCCCGAGTTCTATTGAATTAAGGTGTGAATTATCCCCTTTTCCAAGTCAATTATTTCGTCTCGCTAGTATTCTAATCAACTCTAACATGTATTCAAGAGGTAGCTAATCAATTGAACATAGAAAGCACCAGATAAATCAAATAACTGCAAGAGCTAACAAGAAAAATCAATCGAATATCTATACCAAAAATTCTACAAAAGATGTTCTACTCATAGACAAGTAAAAACTACAATTAAAGTACGAGACATGAAAGAAATTGATAAAACCCAAGGTTGAATCTTCAATCTTCAGTCTTCTCTTGCCTGGATCTGCAGAGCTCCGCTCCAATGGAAGATGGATGAATTATGTGTGTATTATGGAATGGAAAGAGGTGTAGAGATGGAGAAGGATTGGAGGCTCTGAGATAAAGATTATGAATTAGGTTCAGAGGTATTTATAGGCTGGAAAAAAGTTTATTTTTGATAAATTTCGTGCCCTACAAGAAATAGGAGAGATTTGGCTTCACAATATAATAATTTCTTTTCTTCCGTGAATTTCCGCCTAATTTCCGCCAGATTTTGACTGCACTGCGCGATGTTTGTAAAATGGCCATAACTTTCTCCACAAAACTCCGATTTAGATGTTTAAGGTATCCACACGAAGGTCTTTCGATGACGAAGAGACTGGTATCTAGTAGGCACTGATTGCACTTCAAAATCGCTTCCAGAATGGGCTCGAACAGAGGCTGTTGCACTTTGGCCTTTTTTCCACCTTTTTCTATCTTTTTCTATCATTTATCAACAAACACGTCAAAAATACCAAATGTATAACATATGCAATTTAAGAACATAATTTGCATGATTGACATTTAAAACGAGTCAAATCTAGTCCTTAAAAACATGCAAAATCTGTGTTTGTCAAACTTTTTAAGAAGCTAGCATTTTTATTGGATCATTATTTGTTCAATTATTTTTGGATAGAAGACACTGCATCTTTCCATTTTCCCTCCAAAAAGGACATCAAAGTCATTTCATCCAATTTGCACTTTAGATTATGATAGATTTTAGAGTGGTAGAGTCCTGAGTAGGAGTAGCACTCTCTTCTACAAAAAGATCCGTTGATGTGTATCTTGGTCGGGAGAAAACGCATATTTAAAAAAATTAATAAATATTTTGAAAAACTATATTACAAAAATAAACTGTGTTTCCTACTATATGCAAGCTAAATATTATTATGAAAAAATATTAAGTGTCTATTGCATATTTTATATGAAAAAGTACATTGCAAAAATAAAAATGTTTTTATATTCTAGCTAAAATAAATTTTCTTACTATAAAGTACTAGTAATAAATAAAAACAAATTTTAGGGCAACATGCAATTTATACCTGGGCCTAACAACACACTTTAGTTCACATTTCAAAGTTAACATTTACTCTCTCCGTCCACAATTTAAAGAACCATTTTGTCATCTTAGTTTGTTCATGATTTATAGAACCATTTACTTTATTCCAATTTTAGTATGCAGATCTCATATCCCACCAACTTTTTACATTCATAATCTAATATAAAACTAATACTTTAAATGGGTCCCACATTCCACTTACTTTCTCTCTTTACTTTTCTTCATAAAGTTAAACAATTTTTTAAAAGTCGTGCCGAGTCAAAATGATTCTTTAAATAGTGGACGAAGAGAGTATGTTTTTTAAGAGATTCGTTATAATTATGTGTCTTTTTTAGAAATGTGAAATTTAAATGTCTCTTGCCCTTTTTTTTAAAGTAAAAAAAAAGTCTCACCAGCAAGAAATTTGTTCCCTATAGTTGTCTACTTTGAAAAAAAAAACCTGAAGTTTTTAGTGGAAACACATCCATCTAATTAGAGATAAAAACTTACCATAGAGACTAATTCTAATGGACGACTAAAAATGAAAAAAACATGGCTATTTTTTTGTCAAACAGAGCTATTAAATAAGTATATATCACTTTTGACTGTTTTTGTTAATTGAATCACATTTCACGTATTCATTTAACTCACAATTTATCACCCCATAAAAGTAATACAAAAGTACAATAACATTTCACTAACTTTTCCCTTATACTTCTTCGAACAATTTCTAAAATATGGGTATGTTCCAACATTACATATTTATGTTCGAACAAATGGAATATATCTTATTTCTTCATTAACTTTTTTGTGATATGGCTAATTTTTAGTCACAAATTATTATTTGTACATCACATGGGCATAACACTAGTTCAAAACGAAAGCCTATGACCATTAATGATGCCAATGAAAGCGGGGGGCAAAACTAGATCAACAGAAATTGGAATTAAATTTCTCTTCAACACGTTTATCTATAAAAAACATATTGTTTGCAAATTTGATTTAAATATATGAGTAATTCGAATGGCAAAGTAACATTATCTTAAATTTGATCATACTCTTCAAGATTTTAAAAATGGGAAGAAGGACAAGATCAAATGTTTCTCTTGGTTGACTTCATAGGTTATCAACTCAAATTTAACTGATGTCAATAATTTCGAACTTAAGTTTCTCCTAAAAATATCATTCCCTGCATATCAATCAAGATCTACATTTACTTTCTAGTTTATTTTTATTTCCAAGAATTAAACATATTTTTCTTTTCCTTGTTTAAATACACATTCAATAGTCCTACACTGGTATCATTCAATAATCTGGCATACTAGCAACTAACTAAGTAGGGAACAGAAATGGGGCAGGATAGATTGTTGGTGATCACGGATCAGGTAGCTGTGTCGATTTCTGCAGTTTCCGATGCTATTAAGAAGCTTAGGAAGGAAGAAGTTGTAGTGGTTGATCCTATGATCATTTATGTAGTTTAGGCCATATACTGTACTCCATTTGATATGGAAATTCTTGATGGTGGAGGATAGAATACGGTTATCTAATTGATAGCATCATGTTAATTATTCGATTTGGAGTCTATTGGTGACTGTACGGTGTTGCAGATACTGAATGTCGTAGAAGAGCTCTACAGTTTATTAGTACTATATTAAATTCTCTTCGTCTGCACAAAAGCTTAATACCATATAGAAGCATGGTTGATAGCTTTTACTTTGACTATGTTTCCATTTCACGGTAGCTCGCTTAATATTTACAGTTGTTCTCTTTCATATCTTTTGGCAGGTCTAATGTCACTGGAGTCTTCATCTATAGATGATGTTGTTTCTCTTTGTAAAAAATTGGAGTTTCCCAGTGATCAGTTGCTTGGAAATATCTCTAGAGTTTTAAAACCTGGTGGATCTGTCCTTTTTTACCTGGATTCTCAAACTGTTGGGGAACAAATGGTAGTTTTTTAGGTTCTATGTTTTCTTTCCTGGTGAAGATGTAGTCACCAGAAGTTTTTTCCATGCTAAGCATATTTGATCAGTATACATGTTTTGGCAGATTGCATTGTCTGGAAACTTCTTAGCTTCCGACATATAACCATCAAGAAGCATATACATGCGTTTTTGGTTCCTTAATATTGGATCATGCTGTGTATTAGGTTGAATGAACTGGTGGTCTTCATTGGGGCATTAAATCATTCTGCTATTCTTATTTTGGTATTTCTCCTAACGTAAGAAATTCTTTCATGAATATTCTTTAATGGAGGTAATAGATGGAGTACTATATTATATGGTGCATTGTTTTTTTATTTAAGTACTTCAGCAGTTCGGAAGTAAACAAGCTTTTGTGCATGATCAATTTTTATCAATTGGATTTTTATATATATGTCATCGGTTTTAATTTCGATATCCGTGATGTGATTGTTGTTAAATTTTGTGTACTTAAATTCAAAGGTTGTGTTCTTGTTGCAGATTTATTATAAATAACAACAGATAAATTTAATAGTTATTCCAATGAATTAATATATACTAGTATGAACTACTCGAGCATCAAGATCTGAACCAACTTAATATATTGAAAATGGTAGTGTTTCTTTACACCCCAATGGCCTAATCGTAGAATATGATAGATGCTGCCGTGTACATTTTGTACAATAGATAATATTTCTTTTTAATATATAGTATAATAGTAATGATAATTAAATAAATAGTACTTCGTTATATATAGGTTAATGTTTTCTTTATAGTACATTTTTTGTATGTTTTAATACATACTATCGTTGAAAACCATATATCATCAATATACGAAGGGTCTATATTAAATCGTAATTACTACAGGGAGATATTATCATTTGATTATTGCCTATATATTTGGATTTTGGATGGTTGGTCGATCTACAATTATCATAAAAATGAGGTAAAATACATTTAAATATCCTCGTACAGTCGTACTTTTATTTTTTTGATTAATAAAAGACATTTAAATATACATTTAAAGACCTATTTGCCCCAAAACTAGAAACACTAGGATTTATTGGATTATCTCCACTTACCTACGCTAAAACAAAGCTCAATTCTGTGAAACCCATAATTTGTTAGTTTCACGCCCATGCATCTAACACACAATTAAATTTTTATTATGACGATAAAATTTTGATTGGGTTTCCTCGAAACAATCTTCATCATCATTCATCTAAAAAATCTCCGGGATATGTTATTTAACATAAAAATTAACGGGCTTAATTTATTGTTAAGGATGTAGAAATCATGGTATTAAATATGCCCGGTTAATGGATTTTGACCAAATAATAAATGTGACGAGACATTTAATTTTGTGAAATTAAATGACATAGCGTCGATCTACATTTTACGTAGATAAATGTAGTATATTCACTTTCTCAAATCCGATTTCCGGTGAGTGAGAAATAGTGGATTAAAGTTGGGCATAATTAGCTTTTAATTAAAGCTTGGAGTTGGAGCTTAGGGAATAATTAACTAGTGTTAATTATCCCACATTGGAAGATTAACACATCTTTTAATGTGTATAAATTAAGTGACTTTATGTTACTTAATAATTATAGTGGACCAAGATGGGTGAAAAAGCCCACACGCGCGCACACGCGCGCGCCGCCGCCCGCCCCGCCCGAGCCCGAGCTCGTGGGCGTGGGCGTGGGCCGCGGGCTTGGACTTGGGCTTGGGCTTGGGCTTGGATATCCAAGTGGCTTGACACGTCGTCAAGCGAGGCACAGTCACGGCTGCTACGTGAGAAATCCACACGCTCCACACACGGATGGCACACTCCTGCCACACGCTCGTAACCGTCGGCGGTTACAAATATGCCATGATGAGCCTTCATGGCTGTTGACCCACAGCAGTGGACTGAGCCTATAAATAGGCTAGCCACTCCATGCATTACACAACATCATTCACAAGCATTACAGCATAAGCTCTCTCCCTCTCTGCATTGTCTTTCTGTCGAAGCTCTGCCCTCTCCTACATCCAGTTCGCCGGAGCTCTACTGATTGCGGTGCTGCATCAATAGAGACGTAGCCGTTTTACCTTTGGGGACGACACGCCAAACCGAAGAGCACTACCGGGGCGTATCTCGTCTTGCGGGAAGAGGCCTCCTCGACTCGGCTCAAACTTTTTTTCACGGTTACTGTTTCGTTTTTACATTTGTAATCTCATTCTAGTTCAGTTTCCTCTTTTGTATTCCTTCTTTTGGGTTGTATTACGCCCGGGTCTTATCTCTTGTAATCAGTAGAACCAACAATCGCAAGACGAGATAACTTGCTTTTGAAGGGTTTTTGACCTCTAAACTGAACTTAAAATTTCGAAACTTAATACACCTTTGCTGGAGATGTCGACGGAATCCAACACCACCGCTGCCGCCACCACCGCCGCCATTCCTTCAACCATGGCGACCACTGGACCTGTCAACACGTCGTCGATTCCGACGATGATGCCCACTCCCGGGCGCTATCCTTCTTCCTCAACAACCCCTTGGGAGTTCGTTAACCCCCTTGGGCTCACTGGTGGATCCACTTCGAGTGGGTCGGTTGGTTCCACTTTGAGTGGTTCCTTCGGGTCCTTTAATGGATCGAGTGCTGGGGCCTTCGGGTCTCACACGGGTGTTGGGGCCTTCGGGTCTCACACGAATGCTGGGGCCTTCGGGTCTCATGCGGGTGCTAGTCCCTTCGGGGCTGGTACGACCATGGCGGGCTCTATGCCTAACGTGAATGGTGGGGGCTCTATGCCCAACCACGTTGTTGGCTCCTTCGGGGGCAACGGAATTGGTTCCTTCCAAGGACCAACTGCGGCACCTTTGGCACCAAGAATGATGCCACCGGCCGAGAAACCACCCAAGTTTGGAGGATCAGACTTCAAGAGGTGGTACCAAAAGATGTTGTTCTACTTGACAACATTGGGCGTCGCCAACTTCCTCACGGAGAACGAGCCGCCCGCGCCAAGCGACCAAGAGACTAGGCTCGAAGTCATGGCGGACTATGAGGCTTGGAGAAAAGGGGATTATCTATGTAAAAACTTTATTTTAAGTGCATTAGATGATAGCCTCTATAATGTATACTCCAATGTAACCACATCTAAACAAATGTGGGAAAACCTAGAAAAGAAGTATAACATAGATAATGTTGCAGGGACGGAACAAGTTTTTTTTTTTTTTTTTAAATTAACTTCATATATTTATATCATATATATGAAGGAGGAAATTACAAATCAACT
Source organism: Salvia splendens (assembly GCF_004379255.2). NCBI lineage: Eukaryota > Viridiplantae > Streptophyta > Magnoliopsida > Lamiales > Lamiaceae > Salvia > Salvia splendens. The sequence continues at coordinate 16,155,622 of NC_056046.1, forward strand.
CCTATAACAAGGAGGAAAGACAAATTACGCCACCCAAGGTTCGAACTCGAGACCTCCAGGATGGACGCAGTATCCAGCACCCTTTACCGCAGGGACGGAACAAGTTGTAGCATCCAAGTTTATGGACTACAAAATGGTCGACTGTCGACCCGTCATGGAGCAAGTCCAAGAGCTCCAAATGATCATCCACTCATTAGTGGCTGAAGGGATGACCTTGCCCGATAAATTCCTAAGGTGCACGATCATTGACAAGCTCCCTCCAAGTTGGAAGGACTTCAAGAGTTATCTCAAGCACAAGCGAAAGCAGATGACCCTTGAAGACTTGATCGTGAAGTTGCGCATCGAGGCCGACGTGCGCAAAAGTGATCAAAAGGCTAAGGGATTCGCCCCAAATGAAGCCAAGGCAAACCTGTTGGAGCGGGGCGGTCCCTCCAACAAACGCCCTCGCCCAAACCGTCCAAACGACAAAGGGAAGGGAAAGCAGCCTTCAAAGAAGTTTGAAGGCGACTGCTACAAATGTGGCAAACCGGGCCACTTTGCCAAAGACTGCCGCAGCAAGAAGAAGAAGCCGGCAGCCCACGTCGTTGAGAAGGAGTTCAAGGACTGGGATGAGAACGACCTCATTGCAGTGGTCACTGAAGAGGTTAACCTTGTTGATAACAAGGGAGGCTGGTACATCGACACCGGCGCTACTGCTCATGTTTGCTCCGACAGGAGCAAGTTTGCCTCCTACACGGCTGTTGAAGGAAGGAAAATCAACATGGGGAATCAAGCATCGTCTGAAATCCTCGGCGTTGGCAACGTGATTCTCATGATGACGTCTGGCGTCACAATCACTTTGAAGGATGTGCTGCATGTCCTGGACATCCGCAAGAACCTAGTGTCAGGATCAATACTAGTTAATAAGGGGTTTAAACTTGTACTTGAGTCTAATAGGTTTGTCTTGTATAAGTTTGGAAAATCCCTCGGAAAAGGTTATGTAACCGATGGGCTTTTCAAGCTTAGTGTAGCAACTCGCAGTGTTGCAAAGCCATTGGCTAATAAGAATAAAGCATCCACTTCCTCTTATTTGATTGAGTCTTCAAATTTGTGGCATTGTAGATTGGGACATGTGAATTCAAAAGCTATTAAAAGATTAGTGAATTTAGATTTACTAAAGGCTAATGAATTGGATACCCAAGATAAATGTGAAATTTGTCTTGAAGCAAAAATGACTAAGTTGCCGTTTCACTCGGTTGAACGAAGCACAAAACCCCTTGAATTAATTTACACGGATGTATGTGATTTAAAGATGGTGCAAACAAGAAGTGGTAAAAAGTACTTTATCACTTTCATAGATGATTGCACAAGGTATTGCTACATTTATCTTTTAAGAAGTAAAGATGAAGCAATAGAAGCGTTCAAAAATTATAAGAACGAAGTTGAGAATCAACTTGGTTGTAAAATCAAAATGATTCGAAGCGATAGAGGAGGCGAATATGTAGCCCCGTTTGAGGAGTTATGCAACGCAAGTGGTATAATTCATCAAACAACTGCTCCATATTCACCACAATCTAATGGTGTTGCAGAACGCAAAAATCGAACTCTAAAAGAGATGATGAATGCACTGCTTCTAACTTCAGGATTACCACATAACATGTGGGGGGAAGCTGTTTTGACAGCCAACTATATCTTGAATAAGATCCCTCTCAAAGGAAAAGATGTCACTCCTTATGAGTTGTGGAAGGGAAGGAAGCCATCCTACAAATACCTCAAAGTGTGGGGGTGTTTGGCAAAGGTGATGGTTCCTCCGCCCAAAGAAGTTACAATCGGACCTAAGACGGTTGATTGCATCTTCGTTGGATATGCACTTAACAGTAGTGCATATCGATTTGTTGTTCACAAGTATGAAATATCGACTATCACAGTAGGAACAACAATTAAGTCGAGGAATGCTGTATTTCTCGAAAATACATTTCCTTGCAAAGACAAGGAAAAAGTCTCAACCAATTCTGAGACAAGAATTGAAGAAGCCACTAGTTCTAAACAAGTGGAAGAAGCCACTAGTTCTAAATCAGCAGATGCGGAACCTGAATCGCGCAAGCGTGCAAGGCCCGATCCAAAAGATACAGTACTAAGACGTGGTAATAGAGTCAGAACACCAAAAACTTTTGGTCCTGACTACATTGCTTTCATGTTGGATGAAGAACCAACATCGATAAAAGTAGCCTTTGCTGGCCCAGACGGGCTGCATTGGAGAGAAGCTGTTCAAAGCGAAATTGATTCAATTTTGCTAAACCACACATGGGTGTTGGTTGATTTGCCCGAAGGTGCTAAACCTTTAGGATGCAAATGGGTTCTTAAAAGAAAGTTTAAGGCCGATGGAACAGTTGATAAGTATAAAGCCCGATTAGTAGTAAAGGGTTTTAAACAAAAGGAAGGACATGACTTCTTCGATACCTATTCACCTGTAACAAGGATTACATCTATACGAGTGCTTCTCGCTATTGCTGCATTGCACAATCTTGAGATTCATCAAATGGATGTAAAGACCGCGTTTCTAAATGGTGAACTAGAAGATGAAATCTATATGGAACAACCCGAAGGGTTTGTAGTACCTGGACAAGAGAAAAAGGTATGCAAGCTCGTAAAGTCCCTATATGGATTGAAACAAGCGTCATTGCAATGGCACTTGAAGTTTGATAATGTGATGTTATCAAATGGGTTTAAAATCAACGAGTGCGACAAATGTGTCTACATCAAGAGCACTAATAACGGTCATGTTATAGTGTGTCTCTACGTTGATGATATGTTAATCTTGGGTAGTAACACTCAAGTAATTAACGATACAAAGGCCATGTTAAAGAGAAACTTTGACATGAAAGACATGGGTCTAGCCGATGTAATTCTTGGAATGAAGATTCTAAGAACGAATGATGGAATCATCTTAACACAATCACATTATGTTGAGAAGATATTGAATAAATTCAAAGCCTATGATGGCGCGCCGGTTAAGACTCCAATTGAACTCGACGTTCACTTGAGCAAAAACAAAGGCGAGCCTGTTGCACAAGAAGAGTATGCACAGGTCATCGGATGCATTATGTACTTGACTAATTGCACTCGACCTGACATTGCTTGTGCCGTGAACAAGTTAAGTCGTTACACGAGCAATCCAAGCAAAGAGCATTGGAGAGCTCTTGTGAGTGTTTTGAGATATTTAAAACACACTCAAAATCTTGGGCTACACTTCTCGAGATACCCCCCGGTACTTGAAGGGTACTGTGATGCCAATTGGATATCCGATAATAGAGACTCACTTTCAACAAGTGGATATGTCTTTACTATTGGGGGTGGTGCTGTATCGTGGAAATCCACAAAACAGACCTGTATAGCCCGATCAACAATGGAATCGGAGTTCATTGCCTTGGATAAGGCTGGTGAGGAAGCCGAGTGGCTTAAGAACTTCCTTGAAGACATTCCATGTTGGTCTAAGCCAGTGCCACCAGTGCTGATCCACTGCGATAGCCAAGCAGCTATTGGAAGGGCAAACAATGGCTTCTATAACGGTAAGTCTCGACATATACGTCGACGACATAACACCGTGAGACATTTGATCACAACAGGGGTGATTACAATTGACTATGTGAAGTCAATAGATAATCTAGCAGATCCGCTACCAAAGGGTTAAACCGTGATCAAATGAATAAGTTGCTAGAGGGAATGGGTTTGAAATCCACAAACTAAAAGAACTATCACAGTGGTAACCCAACCATGATGACTGGAGATCCCAAGAACTTGGTTCAAAGGGACAACTAAGCTATGAGAGTTCATGAGAAACACTCAACTATATCTATTCCCTAAGAGCAATAGAGTGTTGGAGAACTTGCCTAGTGGTAAAGGCTAAGTCTATGACTTTTAATGGTTCTTAAAGATCTCAAAGAGATGGAGTTCTCAAAGAGACCAAGTATGGCAAGGTACTTGACTAAGAATCACCTATGTAAGTGCGAAGTGTGGTCGCTTCATAAAACGTACTTATGAATCCAAAGTGGTGTCCAAGACCGCAATGGACACAAAACGTGAGAACGGATGAGGTTGAGGTGTTTAAGCGTTAACACCATTGTCTCGGTGCACGCCGTGGGGGATTAGTTCAAAGCATCGCGCTACTAAGCCGCCTGTGTATCCGATGGTGTCGACTATGGAGGGTTCAAAGTCAACAACTACCTATCCTTATGCTTATATACCTCTCGAGGGTTGAGCTTGTGTCTGCATGCATATGCATTCGGCTATTTCCACTCATGTGGGGGATTGTAGAAATCATGGTATTAAATATGCCCGGTCAATGGATTTTGACCAAATAATAAATGTGACGAGACATTTAATTTTGTGAAATTAAATGACATAGCGTCGATCTACATTTTACGTAGATAAATGTAGTATATTCACTTTCTCAAATCCGATTTCCGGTGAGTGAGAAATAGTGGATTAAAGTTGGGCATAATTAGCTTTTAATTAAAGCTTGGAGTTGGAGCTTAGGGAATAATTAACTAGTGTTAATTATCCCACATTGGAAGATTAACACATCTTTTAATGTGTATAAATTAAGTGACTTTATGTTACTTAATAATTATAGTGGACCAAGATGGGTGAAAAAGCCCACACGCGCGCGCCGCCGCCGCCGCCCGCCCGAGCCCGAGCCCGTGCTCGTACTCGTACTCGTGGGCGTGGGCGCGGGCCGCGGGCCCGGGCCCGAGCCAGAGCCCGATCCCGATCTCGATCTTGGGCTTGGACTTGGACTTGGACTTGGATCTTGGCAATTGGTCTTTGGGCTTGGGGCTTGGCCCAAACTATTCTTTTTGGACCACCGCCGAGTCAGCAATCCAAGTGGCTTGACACGTCGTCAAGCGAGGCACAGTCACGGCTGCCACGTGAGAAATCCACACGCTCCACACACGGATGGCACACTCCTGCCACACGCTCGTAACCGTCGGCGGTTACAAATATGCCATGATGAGCCTTCATGGTTGTTGACCCACAGCAGTGGACTGAGCCTATAAATAGGCTAGCCACTCCATGCATTACACAACATCATTCACAAGCATTACAGCTTAAGCTCTCTCCCTCTCTGCATTGTCTTTCTGTCGAAGCTCTGCCCTCTCCTACATCCAGTTCGCCGGAGCTCTACTGATTGCGGTGCTGCATCAATAGAGACGTAGCCGTTTTACCTTTGGGGACGACACGCCAAACCGAAGAGCACTACCGGGGCGTATCTCGTCTTGCGGGAAGAGGCCTCCTCGACTCGGCTCAAACTTTTTTTCACGGTTACTGTTTCGTTTTTACATTTGTAATCTCATTCTAGTTCAGTTTCCTCTTTTGTATTCCTTCTTTTGGGTTGTATTACGCCCGGCTCTTATCTCTTGTAACCAGTAGAACCAACAAAGGCATAATTAGCGACATAAGTTTGGAATTCATAATCGATTGTTCTATAAAAAAAAATCAAATTACTTTTGTCGTTAGTAAGTTGCAAAAAATAGTTTTGAGATTGTATGGCGTTAAATGGTTTTGAGATGGTAGTAGAACTTATATAGTAGTTGTATATTTAGTTCTTTGCGAATTAATGGTTGTAGATAATCCTACGGTGAGGAGATGACTATAGCATGTTCTCAAAATCACTTCTTGGATAGTAAAAATAATATGCCAAAGTTGTATGATTGATGTGTGTTAGATGCGGAAAGTGTAAGAATGTCAAAATGTGAGCACTAGTTGATGTGTACGTCATCTGGTGGATACAGAGACTCGCTATGCAACCTACTTAATACTACACTCTTCATTCGCGATTCAAAAACTCATTTTTTCATTTAAAGATCTATTTATTTTTTTATAACTTTGTTATGTGACCCTACACTCCATTTAGTTATTACACTGAAAATTCAATATAAAAAGAATACTAAAATTGAAAACTCACATTTCTCTATTTTTTTTCATTCACTTTTTCTTCATAATTTCTAACAATTTATCAAAACACTCACAGAGTCAAAATGGGTTTTAACGGCTTTCAAGGTTTCACAAACCTTGAGGATCGTAAGAGGGGGATGCCATAATTATAGAATTATCATCCTAATAAGGGAAGGAGAAATATACCAAAAGGAATTTTACTGATTTCTTATTGATTAAGTATGGCCAGACATCCTATGTCAATGGAGGCAAGCCCAAGAAAACGCCTAATCATTGGCAACAAAGGGCGAATCCAGACCCAAGGAAATAGCCATAACAATCAATAATTAATCAAACCTGGGTATATTTTCCTTTCGATATCTTTCAAGGTTTCACAAACCTTGAGGATCGTAAGAGGGGGATGCCATAATTATAGAATTATCATCCTAATAAGGGAAGGAGAAATATACCAAAAGGAATTTTACTGATTTCTTATTGATTAAGTATGGCCAGACATCCTATGTCAATGGAGGCAAGCCCAAGAAAACGCCATAACAATCAATAATTAATCAAACCTGGGTATATTTTCCTTTCGATATTAAAATTATATTTCCATAATTAATTCCTTAGTATCTTATCTCCTAGTTTATCCAATACTTACAAACTTAGCCAATCATAAATAAATACTTATAAAACAGAGTAGTAAAGGAAACTTACAAAATATATATTGAAAAACCTTTCCCGAGGGATAATTTACAATAGGAGTAAGGATGGAGGGTTACAAGAGAGAGAGAGAGAGGGGGTTCTTATCTCAACACATGAGATTCTGATCTTTTCCTATCACAAGACCTTATTTAAAGACAACAAAGTCGGATTTCAAATCCGGATTTGAAATTTATAATTTTTCAGCTGACGTAAGGGCTGACGAAGGTGAATGCTGGCGAAAGCGAATGCACCCTTTATTCTTTCATCTTTCCACTTTGTTGGCTCTCATTTGCCTTATCTGGCGTCTTTTCTATCATTTTGATGAAGTTCGCAAAATTATCTTCTGTTGAGAGGCCTTCTTCTTCCTCGAATGGATCCTGAGCATCCCTAAAGTTTTTGTGCTCATTATTATTCGGAGAGAATTCTGGAGAATTAATATCTGTGTCTCCTTCTTCGTTTTCTTCTTCGTTTTCATCTTCATCCATATGATCAATGTCTTTTCCAATACTAGCCATATAATTTGCTATAAGTTCCTTCTCATTCATTTTTGAAATATTCTTTCTCAAGAATTCTTCAAAAGGAGAAATGTCTTTTTTCAGAGATTTATTAACTCTCTTTTGTTCTTTATAAAAAGAAACTTTCTCTTTTATTAATTGAAGAGTCTGGAGACCTTGAATATCTCCTGACTTGTCCTTCTCCATCATTGTAGGCCAAAACCTAGTGAAGAACTTCCTTTTAAGGCACGGAACATTATTATGATCAAAACCAATTTCTGGTTCCCATTTCCAGATCCATGGGATACCAAATTCTGCATAGAAATGAAGAGTCTCCATATTATGAAAAAATCTATTTTGATTCTCTGCTTCTATTAATGCAGGAGAAACTTGTTTCCATTTAAAAAATAAGGACTTAAACTCTTCTGGAAGTATTTTCTCAGAAGTTCCAAAGGTTTGCCACCAGTCATATACCCATGTTGGCAGTCCTTGTTCATAAACTTTTGGGCAGATTTTAATCCACCACGAATGTTTATGATAAGGATTTTGATAAAAGAAGGTTTTATAATAAGCTTCCTTAATATCCCAATAATTGAAGTTTATAACTTCTCTGCCACCATTATTATTCTTAACTTGACATTCTCTTTCTCTTAGGGTTCCAAAACCCCAATCTTCAGCTGTTATTATTTGCTTAATAATAATTCTGCTAAAATTATAAACTTTAGCTTCCCTAAAAGTTTTGAAATGCCTGATCTCACATGCTCCCATGCTTGTCAGGAATTCTTCATAAAAGATTCTTCTTTTATAAGAAGGAGCAGCATATGATGCTGTATCCATATAACGCTGCATAAGCTTCCAAGGCTCCTTTTCCCATCTAAGGTCATGAGTCTCAAGGAAGACAATGATATCTTTGAAGGGAGAAGGAATATACTTTTCCCTGTCTTCTGATGAAGCAATTGCCTCAGCATAAGATGTTGAACCTTGAACTTTATTAGCCCAAGATGATGAGGTTCCCTCATTATCCTTTTTCGAGTTCAGATATTCCTGAACTTTCTGAAATAATTCTGGATTATCTTCCAGTTGGTCGATACCTGTGATATTCTCTTTGAAGAGTTTCTTATTACCATGCTGAATGATGGGGATTCTTCCTCCTCTTCCTTTATAAAAGGAAGGGAATTGGCTCCTATGGCCTCTTCCTCTGGGGAGCATAACTACAAAATGAAACGTTTTTAGGTTAAACCAATGAGAATAATCATATTAATTTTATCTTCACAATTTCTTATCAGTCTTTTAAGATTAAGAGCTTCTTCCAAGATAGGTCTAAGGGAATCCCAAGGTCTCCATCTTCTAATATAATACCTTTCTCTGTCAAGCTCTTCCATTCTAATCTTATAATTAAAAATCATATTTTGGAGATTCCTAATCTCCTGTTTATAGTGATTCCTGTAAGGATTAACCATTAGTAATAAATTCTCTGGTTAGGAAATCGGGTAAATTATTGTCCGATCCTTTTTTATAAATAATTTCAAAATCAAAAGGAGCAAGTTGAGCTTGCCACCTAGCAAACATCTGCTTAGAAACATCATGCTTAAAATCTTTATCAAACAAAAATTTTGCTGCCTGGCAATCTGTTTTTATTACAAAACTCTTATTAAATAAATCGTCTTGAAACTTTAAAACGCATTTAAGGATAGCCAGGATTTCTTTAACAACCGTAGCATAGTTCTTTTGACTACTATTCCATTTTCCTGAGTAAAATCTAACAAGATATTCTTGTTTATTTTTTGGATCAATTTGTTTAAGGATACCTCCATATCCTATATTTGAGGCATCAGTTTCTATAATTTTTTCCCAATCAGGATTAGCAATTAAGAGGCAAGGGATATTTTTAACCTTTTCTTTTATCTTTTTAATAGCTTCTGTATGACTATTATTCCAGGGCTTAGGATCCTTCTTGAGTCTTTCATAAAGAATAGCTGTATCTTGAGCAAGATTTTTATAATAAGGAGAAATATAATTAATACTCCCTAGGAATCTTTGTAATTGAGTCTTATCCCTTATTTCATCAGGAAATTTAGACGCAAACTCGATGCTTCTATTAATAGGAATTATCTTTCCTTTCTCAATATTATGACCTAAAAATCTAACACAAATCTGAAACAATTTCATCTTAGATTTGGATATAACCAGGCCATTATTTGAGATAAGATTTTTAAAAATTCTGAGATGCTCAAAATGAGTTTGGATGTCTTTTGAAAAGACTAAGATATCATCGATATAAACAATGATAAAATCACTGTAAGGATTGAATATATCATTCATGATTTTTTGGAATTCTGAAGGTGCGTTTTTTAAACCAAAAGGCATCACCTTCCACTCGAATTGTCCAAAAGGAACATTAAAAGCAGTTTTATAAACATCCCTTTTATTAATCTGAATCTGCCAATATCCAGATTTTAGATCAAATTTTGAAAATATAATAGCGTTTAAAAGCCTATCTAATAAATCTTTTTTATTGGGCATCGGATATCTAAACCATTTCAAGGCCTTATTAAGCGGTTTATAGTTAATAACTAACCTTGGAACTCCTCTTTCTTGCTCAGCTTGCTTATTAACATAGAAAGCTGTGCAGGACCAAGGGGATTTAGAGGGTTGTATGAGACCCTTTTCTTCAAGACTTTTGACTTCTTTTTTACAAAGATCCAGATACTCTTTATTCATTTGACCTGGTCTAGCTTTAGTAGGGATTCTAGAATCATCAAAATCATCTTCATAATCAAGGTTAACAATATGTTTTTTCCTATCCCAAAAAGCATTAGGATGTTCATTACAAATTTGTTCAGTAAAATTATTTTCTATTAATTTAATTTTTTCTTTAAGCTTCGGATTTTCCAATTGGGCTTCAATATTAATAGAATTAATTTCTTGTTTTATAAAATTAATTTGGTTTTGTTTATTAATAATATTTTCTCTAATATTATTCAGGACTCTGGTAATAGGTTCTGTGACGAAAGGAAACTCTAAAGATATATCACCGAAATTTCCTATTATGCCTTGTTATCAACTCTGATAGGTAAGATTCTCCTAAGGAAAGGAGTTCCTAATATAATTTGGTTTGAAATATTCTTAACTAAAAGAAAGCTATTAGGAATACAAACTTTATTTTTACATATAAAAGCTTTAGGAAGTTTATAACTAATTTCCATTTTTTGATTATTAGCAGAGAATAAATTATGCGAGGTTTTTTCAAAGTACCTAGTAGGTATTAAACCTTCCTGAATACAATTAAGATCTGCACCACTATCAACAAGAGCAATTAATTCTTTCTTATAATTATTATCAATAAGAAGAATGATTTTTATAAACCATTTCTGAGAAGTAATAAATTCAAGTTTTGAAAGAAATAACCCTTTGTCGTTGCTATTTGAAGTAGAAACTTCTTTTCCTTTTTCAATTGTTGAGATACGTAAATCTTGGATCCTTAAGTTATCTCTTAATTCTTTAATTTCTTTTTTAAGGTTATCTATTTCTGAATTTAAATCTTTTACCACTGGTTTATTAGAGTATTTTTGATTCATTAACCTTTTAACTTCGGCCATAGTATATGGCTCTGAATTATTATAGGTCATAGTATAAGGTTCATAATCATCGTTATCTTTCTCAATTAAACCTTTATTTTTTAATTGATCAAAGATCTCAAGTCTTAATTTCTCATCTTTTATTGTTTTTAAAAGTTCTGTTATATCATTATTAGTTATAACATTTATACTACTACTTTCTGCTTCATCCTGAAACTGGGCTATGATTTCGTAAAGATTATCACATTTACAAGAATCATTACAGGAATCATTACTGGAATCTGAAACAGAACTATTTTCTGTTTCTTCACAAGCCATATCCTCATCGGAATTATGATCACTAAATTCTTCTTTTTGTTCTAAAATTTCTATAATAGAATCTTTGAGATCTTTATCTATCTCAAGATTGTTAATTTTTCTTCTTATATTTTTCTTATTTTTTACCCAACAATTACTAGCATAGTGACCTGGTTTTTTACAAAAATCACATATAACAGGGATATTTTTCTTCCTTCTATAAGTTTCCCTTTTTTCTCTTTTTTCCCTTCTTTTATGAGTTTTTCTAGTGGGGACATTATAATCTTTTCTTTTATCATATTTTTTAGTTTTTTCTTTTGTAACAGGGATATTTTCAACACCAAATTGGTTACAAAATTGCCCTAATTGTTTTTTCTCATTAAGATTATTTTTCTTAATTTGTCTATCAAGTTTTATCTCATTGCAAAGAGATAATCCTTCTTGGATACAGAATCCTATTAATTTACCATAAGTAAAATTATCATAATTGATATTAATATTTCCTTGTCTTAATTGGGTTCTTACTCTTTCAGCAAAGAGATAAGGTAACCCATCTATGAATTTAGACTTCCAATGAGCACTATTACTCTCTGGGAGTTCCATAACCCTACTTAAAAAAGTATCTTTGTACCATCTAAAATTAGTAAGAGTTTTGCATCTTAAATTTTGAAGTAGAGTTCTAATAGTCTCACTATTATCAGACCATCTTCCTGTAAAGTGTTCCATAATATTTATGACAAGAGTATAAACAGAATTTTCTATAACATTATTGTCTTCAGTTTTTATTGATGTAAGAATAACATTTCTATTTTCTGTGGTGAGGTAATTATCCCACCAACCTTTTAACTGACCTGTAAAGCCTGCTGTTATCATTTTTGCAATTTGGCTATCAGTATTACCAAGGTTTTTTGCTACAGTACTATACATGAGCATTCTATGGATAATATTTTGAATGTGTCTATCGTTATAACCATCAATATTCCATTCATAAATATTTTTCCCATTATAAGAATTATTTATAGTATACTCCTGTTCTTCAATAAGGACATCCTGGGGAGTTGGTCTATTATAATAATACATCCTTTGGGTTGGTCTATCAGCAAATTTAAATTTTTCCAGTTTATAAATTTCTTCTATATTTTGGCTATCACTATCAGTTTCCTCCATTCCTTTATTGAGAGTATTGATCTTAAACTTATTGAATTGTTTAATTATAACTTCTTCAATGTTATCCTTAGCTTTCATTTTAAAATCTTTTATGATAGGAGGAGGTTGTATACTAGGAGTACAAACAACCTGTTTAATTTCTTTTTCAATATAAAAGTGTTCTTTAATACTCTTTAATTCAGAAGTTATTTTTTCAATCTTACCTGTTATACAATTAATATTTTCTCCCAGCCTTATAAGATAAAGATTTGTAAAATTTCTTTGTTTAATAATCTCGTTAATATAACCCATGGTATTAATAAAGGATTCGTTATCAATCAATTTATGAAAAGCTTTAAAATATCTAATTTCATTGTCTTCTTCTATTTGAAAAGATTTATGAGGAGGAAAACTAGATTTAATAATTTCTCCTGTTTGGGAAAGAGTATAATTTCTTTCAATAGTAGAGATGTAATTTTTTACATAAGTATTTATGAACCAAGGAACAAACGAAATTTCTAGATTAATTTCAGCCAGTTCTTTATAAAATTTTTCAGCAAAATCTTTCTTTTCTTGAAAAGAGAAGCTGGTATCAAACCAATCTCTAAAATCTTTCCAAATGGGTTTTTTATAATCCTCCTGTATTTTAAGTCTAGCAGGGGATCCTTGACTAAAATCAATTTTTCTTTTATCCATTTTAATCAGAGAAATTAAATTCTGATACTGTTGCGTTAGGATCAACAGTGTATATTCCTCTAGCAATATTATCTTCTTTTATTTTAATTCCTTCAACTTTATCTTCTCTAACTCCTGTCTCTCTTATTCTGGAGGTAGAGGCTCTAGAGGACTCGGGATATTCAACCTTATAATTAGGGGCTATATAGAAATAATTTTCTTTATCAGATCTAGAGCATAGGCTGTCACTAGATCTTCTGTGATTTTCAAATTCAATTTGAACTTGCCCATCAGGTGTTTGAGTAATACTTAAAGGCCTGTTTTGAGTTCGAGGAACTCGTGGGACAGCGTTCTCTATAATCCAGTTTTTAGGAAATTCACACTCTTATTAAATAAATCGTCTTGAAACTTTAAAACGCATTTAAGGATAGCCAGGATTTCTTTAACAACCGTAGCATAGTTCTTTTGACTACTATTCCATTTTCCTGAGTAAAATCTAACAAGATATTCTTGTTTATTTTTTGGATCAATTTGTTTAAGGATACCTCCATATCCTATATTTGAGGCATCAGTTTCTAAGCAGATGTTTGCTAGGTGGCAAGCTCAACTTGCTCCTTTTGATTTTGAAATTATTTATAAAAAAGGATCGGACAATAATTTACCCGATTTCCTAACCAGAGAATTTATTACTAATGGTTAATCCTTACAGGAATCACTATAAACAGGAGATTAGGAATCTCCAAAATATGATTTTTAATTATAAGATTAGAATGGAAGAGCTTGACAGAGAAAGGTATTAGAAGATGGAGACCTTGGGATTCCCTTAGACCTATCTTGGAAGAAGCTCTTAATCTTAAAAGACTGATAAGAAATTGTGAAGATAAAATTAATATGATTATTCTCATTGGTTTAACCTAAAAACGTTTCATTTTGTAGTTATGCTCCCCAGAGGAAGAGGCCATAGGAGCCAATTCCCTTCCTTTTATAAAGGAAGAGGAGGAAGAATCCCCATCATTCAGCATGGTAATAAGAAACTCTTCAAAGAGAATATCACAGGTATCGACCAACTGGAAGATAATCCAGAATTATTTCAGAAAGTTCAGGAATATCTGAACTCGAAAAAGGATAATGAGGGAACCTCATCATCTTGGGCTAATAAAGTTCAAGGTTCAACATCTTATGCTGAGGCAATTGCTTCATCAGAAGACAGGGAAAAGTATATTCCTTCTCCCTTCAAAGATATCATTGTCTTCCTTGAGACTCATGACCTTAGATGGGAAAAGGAGCCTTGGAAGCTTATGCAGCGTTATATGGATACAGCATCATATGCTGCTCCTTCTTATAAAAGAAGAATCTTTTATGAAGAATTCCTGACAAGCATGGGAGCATGTGAGATCAGGCATTTCAAAACTTTTAGGGAAGCTAAAGTTTATAATTTTAGCAGAATTATTATTAAGCAAATAATAACAGCTGAAGATTGGGGTTTTGGAACCCTAAGAGAAAGAGAATGTCAAGTTAAGAATAATAATGGTGGCAGAGAAGTTATAAACTTCAATTATTGGGATATTAAGGAAGCTTATTATAAAACCTTCTTTTATCAAAATCCTTATCATAAACATTCGTGGTGGATTAAAATCTGCCCAAAAGTTTATGAACAAGGACTGCCAACATGGGTATATGACTGGTGGCAAACCTTTGGAACTTCTGAGAAAATACTTCCAGAAGAGTTTAAGTCCTTATTTTTTAAATGGAAACAAGTTTCTCCTGCATTAATAGAAGCAGAGAATCAAAATAGATTTTTTCATAATATGGAGACTCTTCATTTCTATGCAGAATTTGGTATCCCATGGATCTGGAAATGGGAACCAGAAATTGGTTTTGATCATAATAATGTTCCGTGCCTTAAAAGGAAGTTCTTCACTAGGTTTTGGCCTACAATGATGGAGAAGGACGAGTCAGGAGATATTCAAGGTCTCCAGACTCTTCAATTAATAAAAGAGAAAGTTTCTTTTTATAAAGAACAAAAGAGAGTTAATAAATCTCTGAAAAAAGACATTTCTCCTTTTGAAGAATTCTTGAGAAAGAATATTTCAAAAATGAATGAGAAGGAACTTATAGCAAATTATATGGCTAGTATTGGAAAAGACATTGATCATATGGATGAAGATGAAAACGAAGAAGAAAACGAAGAAGGAGACACAGATATTAATTCTCCAGAATTCTCTCCGAATAATAATGAGCACAAAAACTTTAGGGATGCTCAGGATCCATTCGAGGAAGAAGAAGGCTTCTCAACAGAAGATAATTTTGCGAACTTCATCAAAATGATAGAAAAGACGCCAGATAAGGCAAATGAGAGCCAACAAAGTGGAAAGATGAAAGAATAAAGGGTGCATTCGCTTTCGCCAGCATTCACCTTCGTCAGCCCTTACGTCAGCTGAAAAATTATAAATTTCAAATCCGGATTTGAAATCCGACTTTGTTGTCTTTAAATAAGGTCTTGTGATAGGAAAAGATCAGAATCTCATGTGTTGAGATAAGAACCCTCTCTCTCTCTCTCTTGTAACCCTCCATCCTTACTCCTATTGTAAATTATCCCTCGGGAAAGGTTTTTCAATATATATTTTGTAAGTTTCCTTTACTACTCTGTTTTATAAGTATTTATTTATGATTGGCTAAGTTTGTAAGTATTGGATAAACTAGGAGATAAGATACTAAGGAATTAATTATGGAAATATAATTTTAATATCGAAAGGAAAATATACCCAGGTTTGATTAATTATTGATTGTTATGGCTATTTCCTTGGGTCTGGATTCGCCCTTTGTTGCCAATGATTAGGCGTTTTCTTGGGCTTGCCTCCATTGACATAGGATGTCTGGCCATACTTAATCAATAAGAAATCAGTAAAATTCCTTTTGGTATATTTCTCCTTCCCTTATTAGGATGATAATTCTATAATTATGGCATCCCCCTCTTACGATCCTCAAGGTTTGTGAAACCTTGAAAGATGGTATCAGTTTCTATAATTTTTTCCCAATCAGGATTAGCAATTAAGAGGCAAGGGATATTTTTAACCTTTTCTTTTATCTTTTTAATAGCTTCTGTATGACTATTATTCCAGGGCTTAGGATCCTTCTTGAGTCTTTCATAAAGAATAGCTGTATCTTGAGCAAGATTTTTATAATAAGGAGAAATATAATTAATACTCCCTAGGAATCTTTGTAATTGAGTCTTATCCCTTATTTCATCAGGAAATTTAGACGCAAACTCGATGCTTCTATTAATAGGAATTATCTTTCCTTTCTCAATATTATGACCTAAAAATCTAACACAAATCTGAAACAATTTCATCTTAGATTTGGATATAACCAGGCCATTATTTGAGATAAGATTTTTAAAAATTCTGAGATGCTCAAAATGAGTTTGGATGTCTTTTGAAAAGACTAAGATATCATCGATATAAACAATGATAAAATCACTGTAAGGATTGAATATATCATTCATGATTTTTTGGAATTCTGAAGGTGCGTTTTTTAAACCAAAAGGCATCACCTTCCACTCGAATTGTCCAAAAGGAACATTAAAAGCAGTTTTATAAACATCCCTTTTATTAATCTGAATCTGCCAATATCCAGATTTTAGATCAAATTTTGAAAATATAATAGCGTTTAAAAGCCTATCTAATAAATCTTTTTTATTGGGCATCGGATATCTAAACCATTTCAAGGCCTTATTAAGCGGTTTATAGTTAATAACTAACCTTGGAACTCCTCTTTCT
Organism: Salvia splendens; assembly: GCF_004379255.2. NCBI lineage: Eukaryota > Viridiplantae > Streptophyta > Magnoliopsida > Lamiales > Lamiaceae > Salvia > Salvia splendens. Next base: position 16,172,209 of record NC_056046.1, read on the forward strand.
TGCTCAGCTTGCTTATTAACATAGAAAGCTGTGCAGGACCAAGGGGATTTAGAGGGTTGTATGAGACCCTTTTCTTCAAGACTTTTGACTTCTTTTTTACAAAGATCCAGATACTCTTTATTCATTTGACCTGGTCTAGCTTTAGTAGGGATTCTAGAATCATCAAAATCATCTTCATAATCAAGGTTAACAATATGTTTTTTCCTATCCCAAAAAGCATTAGGATGTTCATTACAAATTTGTTCAGTAAAATTATTTTCTATTAATTTAATTTTTTCTTTAAGCTTCGGATTTTCCAATTGGGCTTCAATATTAATAGAATTAATTTCTTGTTTTATAAAATTAATTTGGTTTTGTTTATTAATAATATTTTCTCTAATATTATTCAGGACTCTGGTAATAGGTTCTGTGACGAAAGGAAACTCTAAAGATATATCACCGAAATTTCCTATTATGCCTTTGTTATCAACTCTGATAGGTAAGATTCTCCTAAGGAAAGGAGTTCCTAATATAATTTGGTTTGAAATATTCTTAACTAAAAGAAAGCTATTAGGAATACAAACTTTATTTTACATATAAAAGCTTTAGGAAGTTTATAACTAATTTCCATTTTTTGATTATTAGCAGAGAATAAATTATGCGAGGTTTTTTCAAAGTACCTAGTAGGTATTAAACCTTCCTGAATACAATTAAGATCTGCACCACTATCAACAAGAGCAATTAATTCTTTCTTATAATTATTATCAATAAGAAGAATGATTTTTATAAACCATTTCTGAGAAGTAATAAATTCAAGTTTTGAAAGAAATAACCCTTTGTCGTTGCTATTTGAAGTAGAAACTTCTTTTCCTTTTTCAATTGTTGAGATACGTAAATCTTGGATCCTTAAGTTATCTCTTAATTCTTTAATTTCTTTTTTAAGGTTATCTATTTCTGAATTTAAATCTTTTACCACTGGTTTATTAGAGTATTTTTGATTCATTAACCTTTAACTTCGGCCATAGTATATGGCTCTGAATTATTATAGGTCATAGTATAAGGTTCATAATCATCGTTATCTTTCTCAATTAAACCTTTATTTTTTAATTGATCAAAGATCTCAAGTCTTAATTTCTCATCTTTTATTGTTTTTAAAAGTTCTGTTATATCATTATTAGTTATAACATTTATACTACTACTTTCTGCTTCATCCTGAAACTGGGCTATGATTTCGTAAAGATTATCACATTTACAAGAATCATTACAGGAATCATTACTGGAATCTGAAACAGAACTATTTTCTGTTTCTTCACAAGCCATATCCTCATCGGAATTATGATCACTAAATTCTTCTTTTTGTTCTAAAATTTCTATAATAGAATCTTTGAGATCTTTATCTATCTCAAGATTGTTAATTTTTCTTCTTATATTTTTCTTATTTTTTACCCAACAATTACTAGCATAGTGACCTGGTTTTTTACAAAAATCACATATAACAGGGATATTTTTCTTCCTTCTATAAGTTTCCCTTTTTTCTCTTTTTTCCCTTCTTTATGAGTTTTTCTAGTGGGGACATTATAATCTTTTCTTTTATCATATTTTTTAGTTTTTTCTTTTGTAACAGGGATATTTTCAACACCAAATTGGTTACAAAATTGCCCTAATTGTTTTTTCTCATTAAGATTATTTTTCTTAATTTGTCTATCAAGTTTTATCTCATTGCAAAGAGATAATCCTTCTTGGATACAGAATCCTATTAATTTACCATAAGTAAAATTATCATAATTGATATTAATATTTCCTTGTCTTAATTGGGTTCTTACTCTTTCAGCAAAGAGATAAGGTAACCCATCTATGAATTTAGACTTCCAATGAGCACTATTACTCTCTGGGAGTTCCATAACCCTACTTAAAAAAGTATCTTTGTACCATCTAAAATTAGTAAGAGTTTTGCATCTTAAATTTTGAAGTAGAGTTCTAATAGTCTCACTATTATCAGACCATCTTCCTGTAAAGTGTTCCATAATATTTATGACAAGAGTATAAACAGAATTTTCTATAACATTATTGTCTTCAGTTTTTATTGATTGTAAGAATAACATTTCTATTTTCTGTGGTGAGGGTAATTATCCCACCAACCTTTTAACTGACCTGTAAAGCCTGCTGTTATCATTTTTGCAATTTGGCTATCAGTATTACCAAGGTTTTTTTGCTACAGTACTATACATGAGCATTCTATGGATAATATTTTGAATGTGTCTATCGTTATAACCATCAATATTCCATTCATAAATATTTTCCATTATAAGAATTATTTATAGTATACTCCTGTTCTTCAATAAGGACATCCTGGGGAGTTGGTCTATTATAATAATACATCCTTTGGGTTGGTCTATCAGCAAATTTAAATTTTTCCAGTTTATAAATTCTTCTATATTTTGGCTATCACTATCAGTTTCCTCCATTCCTTTATTGAGAGTATTGATCTTAAACTTATTGAATTGTTTAATTATAACTTCTTCAATGTTATCCTTAGCTTTCATTTTAAAATCTTTTATGATAGGAGGAGGTTGTATACTAGGAGTACAAACAACCTGTTTAATTTCTTTTTCAATATAAAAGTGTTCTTTAATACTCTTTAATTCAGAAGTTATTTTTTCAATCTTACCTGTTATACAATTAATATTTTCTCCCAGCCTTATAAGATAAAGATTTGTAAATTTCTTTGTTTAATAATCTCGTTAATATAACCCATGGTATTAATAAAGGATTCGTTATCAATCAATTTATGAAAAGCTTTTAAAATATCTAATTTCATTGTCTTCTTCTATTTGAAAAGATTTATGAGGAGGAAAACTAGATTTAATAATTTCTCCTGTTTGGGAAAGAGTATAATTTCTTTCAATAGTAGAGATGTAATTTTTTACATAAGTATTTATGAACCAAGGAACAAACGAAATTTCTAGATTAATTTCAGCCAGTTCTTTATAAAATTTTTCAGCAAAATCTTTCTTTTCTTGAAAAGAGAAGCTGGTATCAAACCAATCTCTAAAATCTTTCCAAATGGGTTTTTTATAATCCTCCTGTATTTTAAGTCTAGCAGGGGATCCTTGACTAAAATCAATTTTTCTTTTATCCATTTTAATCAGAGAAATTAAATTCTGATACTGTTGCGTTAGGATCAACAGTGTATATTCCTCTAGCAATATTATCTTCTTTTATTTTAATTCCTTCAACTTTATCTTCTCTAACTCCTGTCTCTCTTATTCTGGAGGTAGAGGCTCTAGAGGACTCGGGATATTCAACCTTATAATTAGGGGCTATATAGAAATAATTTTCTTTATCAGATCTAGAGCATAGGCTGTCACTAGATCTTCTGTGATTTTCAAATTCAATTTGAACTTGCCCATCAGGTGTTTGAGTAATACTTAAAGGCCTGTTTTGAGTTCGAGGAACTCGTGGGACAGCGTTCTCTATAATCCAGTTTTTAGGAAATTCAATTTCTTCCCATTTTAATAGATCTTCTAGTAGTGATCTCAGATTTTTTAAAATTAGTTTCTATTAAAAACCGTTTCATTTATAGATTATCCTTAATTCTACACCTTGGGTTTAAAGTATGTAGCGGTTTATAATATATCCTGCTACAGACACATATAACCTCAGATCCTGGAGTATAATTATAGCCATGAGTTTTAACATTTAAAGTTAAAGCCTCATATATATTAATATCTGATAATGAAAGTTGTAGATTAGGATAAACATTAAAGTTATACAGGACCATGAGCTAAACTTGACTGTATATATACCCATTAATGAAGAATTATAATCAAGATTTCTAGCATCTCTCAGGGCTGCTATAAAACTTTCTTGGTAAACCTTCTAAAGTTAAAGGTTTAAAGGCAATTTGAACTAAACCTATATGTAAAATTTATGAGTTTTCTTATAAATTTCAAGACTCTTACTATTTAAAAGTTTTATTTCCATATCCTCTTTATTTAGAGATATGGTTTCCTCTGTGGTTTGGACAACCTGGGTTAATTTGATATTATCAAAACACCCGTATCTATAAACAGTTCTAGGATTAATCCTAGGAATAGTCCACTTATTTAATAATTCAATGTCTTGAGGAACCTCATATTCTTCCTCAATTTGGTCTTCATAATTATCGGCCGTAAAAGACATGGATAAGATAAGTATTGGGACAATCTAGTTAATAAGATACCAAGAAATCACATGGCTCTGATACCATCTTTCAAGGTTCACAAACCTGAGGATCGTAAGAGGGGAATGCCATAATTATAGAATTATATCCTAATAAGGGAAGGAGAAATATACCAAAAGGAATTTTACTGATTCTTATTGATTAAGTATGGCCAGACATCCTATGTCAATGGAGGCAAGCAAGAAAACGCCTAATCATTGGCAACAAAGGGCGAATCCAGACCCAAGGAAATAGCCATAACAATCAATAAATCAAACCTTGAACCATCTTTCAAGGTTTCACAAACTTGAGGATCGTAAGAGGGGGATGCCATAATTATAGAATTATCATCCTAATAAGGGAAGGAGAAATATACCAAAAGGAATTTTACTGATTTCTTATTGATTAAGTATGGCCAGACATCCTATGTCAATGGAGGCAAGCCCAAGAAAACGCCTAATCATTGGCAACAAAGGGCGAATCCAGACCCAAGGAAATAGCCATAACAATCAATAATTAATCAAACCTGGGTATATTTCCTTTCGATATTAAAATTATATTTCCATAATTAATTCCTTAGTATCTTATCTCCTAGTTTATCCAATACTTACAAACTTAGCCAATCATAAATAAATACTTATAAAACAGAGTAGTAAAGGAAACTTACAAAATATATATTGAAAAACCTTTCCCGAGGGATAATTTACAATAGGAGTAAGGATGGAGGGTTACAAGAGAGAGAGAGAAGAGGGGGTTCTTATCTCAACACATGAGATTCTGATCTTTTCCTATCACAAGACCTTATTTAAAGACAACAAAGTCGGATTTCAAATCCGGATTTGAAATTATAATTTTTCAGCTGACGTAAGGGCTGACGAAGGTGAATGCTGGCGAAAGCGAATGCACCCTTTATTCTTTCATCTTTCCACTTTGTTGGCTCTCATTTGCCTTATCTGGCGTCTTTTCTATCATTTTGATGAAGTTCGCAAAATTTATCTTCTGTTGAGAGGCCTTCTTCTTCCTCGAATGGATCCTGAGCATCCCTAAAGTTTTTGTGCTCATTATTATTCGGAGAGAATTCTGGAGAATTAATATCTGTGTCTCCTTCTTCGTTTCTTCTTCGTTTTCATCTTCATCCATATGATCAATGTCTTTTCCAATACTAGCCATATAATTTGCTATAAGTTCCTTCTCATTCATTTTTGAAATATTCTTTCTCAAGAATTCTTCAAAAGGAGAAATGTCTTTTTTCAGAGATTTATTAACTCTTTTGTTCTTTATAAAAAGAAACTTTCTCTTTATTAATTGAAGAGTCTGGAGACCTTGAATATCTCCTGACTTGTCCTTCTCCATCATTGTAGGCCAAAACCTAGTGAAGAACTTCCTTTTAAGGCACGGAACATTATTATGATCAAAACCAATTTCTGGTTCCCATTTCCAGATCCATGGGATACCAAATTCTGCATAGAAATGAAGAGTCTCCATATTATGAAAAAATCTATTTTGATTCTCTGCTTCTATTAATGCAGGAGAAACTTGTTTCCATTTAAAAAATAAGGACTTAAACTCTTCTGGAAGTATTTTCTCAGAAGTTCCAAAGGTTTGCCACCAGTCATATACCCATGTTGGCAGTCCTTGTTCATAAACTTTTGGGCAGATTTTAATCCACCACGAATGTTTTGATAAGGATTTGATAAAAGAAGGTTTTATAATAAGCTTCCTTAATATCCCAATAATTGAAGTTTATAACTTCTCTGCCACCATTATTATTTTAACTTGACATTCTCTTCTCTTAGGGTTCCAAAACCCCAATCTTCAGCTGTTATTATTTGCTTATAATAATTCTGCTAAAATTATAAAACTTTAGCTTCCCTAAAAGTTTTGAAATGCCTGATCTCACATGCTCCCATGCTTGTCAGGAATTCTTCATAAAAGATTCTTCTTTATAAGAAGGAGCAGCAATGATGCTGTATCCATATAACGCTGCATAAGCTTCCAAGGCTCCTTTCCCATCTAAGGCATGAGTCTAAAGGAAGACAATGATATCTTTGAAGGGAGAAGGAATATACTTTTCCCTGTCTTCTGATGAAGCAATTGCCTCAGCATAAGATGTTGAACCTTGAACTTTATTAGCCCAAGATGATGAGGTTCCTCATTATCCTTTTCGAGTTCAGATATTCCTGAACTTTCTGAAATAATTCTGGATTATCTTCCAGTTGGTCGATACCTGTGATATTCTCTTTGAAGAGTTTCTTATTACCATGCTGAATGATGGGGATTCTTCCTCCTCTTCCTTTATAAAAGGAAGGGAATTGGCTCCTATGGCCTCTTCCTCTGGGGGAGCATAACTACAAAATGAACGTTTTTAGGTTAAACCAATGAGAATAATCATATTAATTTTATCTCACAATTTCTTATCAGTCTTTTAAGATTAAGAGCTTCTTCCAAGATAGGTCTAAGGGAATCCCAAGGTCTCCATCTTCTAATATAATACCTTTCTCTGTCAAGCTCTTCCATTCTAATCTTATAATTAAAAATCATATTTTGGAGATTCCTAATCTCCTGTTTATAGTGATTCCTGTAAGGATTAACCATTAGTAATAAATTCTCTGGTTAGGAAATCGGGTAAATTATTGTCCGATCCTTTTTTATAAATAATTTCAAAATCAAAAGGAGCAAGTTGAGCTTGCCACCTAGCAAACATCTGCTTAGAAACATCATGCTTAAAATCTTTATCAAACAAAATTTTGCTGCCTGGCAATCTGTTTTATTACAAAACTCTTATTAAATAAATCGTCTTGAAACTTTAAAACGCATTTAAGGATAGCCAGGATTTCTTAACAACCGTAGCATAGTTTTTTGACTACTATTCCATTTTCCTGAGTAAAATCTAACAAGATATTCTTGTTATTTTTTGGATCAATTTGTTTAAGGATACCTCCATATCCTATATTTGAGGCATAGCAGTTTCTATAATTTTTCCCAATCAGGATTAGCCAATTAAGAGGCAAGGGATATTTTAACCTTTTCTTTTATCTTTTTTAATAGCTTCTGTATGACTATTATTCCAGGGCTTAGGATCCTTCTTGAGTCTTTCATAAAGAATAGCTGTATCTTGAGCAAGATTTTTATAATAAGGAGAAATATAATTAATACTCCCTAGGAATCTTTGTAATTGAGTCTTATCCCTTATTTCATCAGGAAATTTAGACGCAAACTCGATGCTTCTATTAATAGGAATTATCTTTCCTTTCTCAATATTATGACCTAAAAATCTAACACAAATCTGAAACAATTTCATCTTAGATTTGGATATAACCAGGCCATTATTTGAGATAAGATTTTTAAAAATTCTGAGATGCTCAAAATGAGTTTGGATGTCTTTTGAAAAGACTAAGATATCATCGATATAAACAATGATAAAATCACTGTAAGGATTGAATATATCATTCATGATTTTTGGAATTCTGAAGGTGCGTTTTTTAAACCAAAAGGCATCACCTTCCACTCGAATTGTCCAAAAGGAACATTAAAAGCAGCAGTTTTATAAACATCCCTTTTATTAATCTGAATCTGCCAATATCCAGATTTTAGATCAAATTTTGAAAATATAATAGCGTTTAAAAGCCTATCTAATAAATCTTTTTTATGGGCATCGGATATTAAACCATTTCAAGGCCTTATTAAGCGGTTTATAGTTAATAACTAACCTTGGAACTCCTCTTTCTTGCTCAGCTTGCTTATTAACATAGAAAGCTGTGCAGGACCAAGGGGATTTAGAGGGTTGTATGAGACCCTTTCTTCAAGACTTTTGACTTCTTTTTTACAAGATCCAGATACTCTTTATTCATTTGACCTGGGCTAGCTTTAGTAGGGATTCTAGAATCATCAAAATCATCTTCATAATCAAGGTTAACAATATGTTTTTTCCTATCCCAAAAAGCATTAGGATGTTCATTACAAATTTGTTCAGTAAAATTATTTTCTATTAATTTAATTTTTCTTTAAGCTTCGGATTTTCCAATTGGGCTTCAATATTAATAGAATTAATTTCTTGTTTTATAAAATTAATTTGGTTTTGTTTATTAATAATATTTCTCTAATATTATTCAGGACTCTGGTAATAGGTTCTGTGACGAAAGGAAACTCTAAAGATATATCACCGAAATTTCCTATTATGCCTTTGTTATCAACTCTGATAGGTAAGATTTCCTAAGGAAAGGAGTTCCTAATATAATTTGGTTTGAAATATTCTTAACTAAAGAAAGCTATAGGAATACAAACTTTATTTTTACATAAAAAGCTTTAGGAAGTTTATAACTAATTTCCATTTTTTGATTATTAGCAGAGAATAAATTATGCGAGGTTTTTCAAAGTACCTAGTAGGTATTAAACCTTCCTGAATACAATTAAGATCTGCACCACTATCAACAAGAGCAATAATTCTTTCTTATAATTATTATCAATAAGAAGAATGATTTTTATAAACCATTTCTGAGAAGTATTAAATTCAAGTTTTGAAAGAAAATAAACCCTTTGTCGTTGCTATTGAAGTAGAGAAACTCTTTCCTTTTTCAATTGTTGAGATACGTAAATCTTGGATCCTTAAGTTATCTCTTAATTCTTTAATTTCTTTTTTAAGGTTATCTATTTCTGAATTTAAATCTTTTACCACTGGTTTATTAGAGTATTTTTGATTCATTAACCTTTTAACTTCGGCCATAGTATATGGCTCTGAATTATTATTAGGTCATATAGTAAAGGTTCATAATCATCGTATCTTTCTCAATTAAACCTTTATTTTTTAATTGATCAAAGATCTCAAGTCTTAATTTCTCATCTTTATTGTTTTTAAAAGTTCTGTTATATCATTATTAGTTATAACATTTATACTACTACTTTCTGCTTCATCCTGAAACTGGGCTATGATTTCGTAAAGATTATCACATTACAAGAATCATTACAGGAATCATTACTGGAATCTGAAACAGAACTATTTTCTGTTTCTTCACAAGCCATATCCTCATCGGAATTAGGATCACTAAATTCTTCTTTTGTTCTAAAATTTCTATAATAGAATTTTGAGATCTTTCTATCTCAAGATTGTTAATTTTTCTTCTATATTTTTCTTATTTTTTACCCAACAATTACTAGCATAGTGACCTGGTTTTTTACAAAAATCACATATAACAGGGATATTTTTCTTCCTTCTATAAGTCCCTTTTTTCTCTTTTTCCCTTCTTTTATGAGTTTTCTAGTGGGGACATTATAATCTTTCTTTTATCATATTTTTTAGTTTTTTTTTTGTAACAGGGATATTTTCAACACCAAATTGGTTACAAAATTGCCCTAATTGTTTTTTCTCATTAAGATTATTTTTCTTAATTTGTCTATCAAGTTTTTCTCATTGCAAAAGAGATAATCCTCTTGGATACAGAATCCTATTAATTTACCATAAGTAAAATTATCATAATTGATATTAATATTTCCTTGTCTTAATGGGGTTCTTACTCTTTCAGCAAAGAGATAAGGTAACCCATCTATGAATTAGACTTCCAATGAGCACTATTACTCTCTGGGAGTTCCATAACCCTACTTTAAAAAGTATCTTTGTACCATCTAAAATTAGTAAGAGTTTTGCATCTTAAATTTTGAAGTAGAGTTCTAATAGTCTCACTATTATCAGACCATCTTCCTGTAAAGTGTTCAATAATATTTATGACAAGAGTATAAACAGAATTTTCTAAACATTATTGTCTTCAGTTTTTATGATGTAAGAATAACATTCTATTTTCTGTGGTGAGGTAATTATCCCACCAACCTTTTAACTGACCTGTAAAGCCTTGATGTTATATTTTTGCAATTTGGCTATCAGTATTACCAAGGTTTTTGCTACAGTACTATACATGAGCATTCTATGGATAATATTTTGAATGTGTCTATCGTTATAACCATCAATATTCCATTCATAAAATATTTTTCCCATTATAAGAATTATTTATAGTATACTCCTGTTCTTCAATAAGGACATCCTGGGGAGTTGAGTCTATTATAATAATACATCCTTTGGGTTGGTCTATCAGCAAATTTAAAATTTTTCAGTTATAAATTCTTCTATATTTTGGCTATCACTATCAGTTTCCTCCATTCCTTTATTGAGAGTATTGATCTTAACTTATGAATTGTTTATTATAACTTCTTCAATGTTATCCTTAGCTTTCATTTTAAAATCTTTATGATAGGAGGAGGTTGTATACTAGGAGTACAAACAACCTGTTTAATTTCTTTTTCAATATAAAAGGGTTCTTAATACTCTTTAATTCAGAAGTTATTTTTTCATATCTTACCTGTTATACAATTAATATTTTCTCCCAGCCTTTATAAGATAAAGATTTGTAAAATTCTGTGTTTAATAATCTCGTTAATATAAACCCATGGTATTAATAAAGGATTCGTTATCAATCATTTATGAAAAGCTTTAAAATATCTAATTTCATTGTCTTCTTCTATTTGAAAAGATTTATGAGGAGGAAGGAAAAATAGATTAATAATTTCTCCTGTTGGGAAAGAGTATAATTTCTTTCAATAGTAGAGATGTAATTTTACATAAGTATTTATGAACCAAGGAACAAACGAAATTCTAGATTAATTTCAGCCAGTTCTTTATAAAATTTTTCAGCAAAATCTTTTTTTCTTGAAAGAGAAGCTGTATCAAACCAATCTCTAAAATCTTTCCAAATGGGTTGTTTTATTAATCCTCCGGTATTTAAGGCTAGCAGGGGATCCTTGACTAAAATCAATTTCTTTATCCATTTAATCAGAGAAATTAAATTTGATACTGTGAGTTAGGATCAACAGTGTATATTCCTCTAGCAATATTATCTTCATTTATTTTAATTCCTTCAACTTTATATTCTTAACTCCTGTCTCTCTTATTCTGGAGGTAGAGGCTTCTAGAGGACTCGGGATATTCAACCTTATAATTAGGGGCTATATAGAAATATTTTCTTTATCAGATCTAGAGCATAGGCTGTCACTAGATTTATGTGATTTTCAAATTCAATTTGAACTTGCCCATCAGGTGTTTGAGTAATACTTAAAGGCCATTTTGAGTTCGAGGAACTGTGGGACGCGGTTCTCTATAATCCAGTTTTTAGGAAATTCAATTTATTCCCATTTATAGATCTTCTAGTAGTGATCTCAGATTTTTTAAAATTAGTTTCTATTAAAACCGTTTCATTTATAGATTTATCCTTAATTCTACACCTTGGGTTTAAAGTATGTAGCGGTTTATAATATATCCTGCTACAGACACATATAACCTCAGATCCTGGAGTATAATTATAGCCATGAGTTTAACATTTAAAGTAAAGCCTCATATATATTAATATCTGATATGAAAGTTGTAGATTAGGATAAACATTAAAGTATACAGGACCATGAGCTAAACTTGACTGTATAATACCACATTAATGAAGAATTATAATCAAGATTTCTAGCATCTCTCAGGGCTGCTATAAAACTTTCTGGTAAACCTTCTAAAGTTAAAGGTTTAAAGGCAATTTGAACTAAACCTATATGTAAAAATTTATGAGTTTTCTTATAAATTTCAAGACTCTTACTATTTAAAAGTTTTATTTCCATATCCTCTTTATTTAGAGATATGGTTTCCTCTGTGGTTTGGACAACCTGGGTTAATTTGATATTATCAAAAAACCCGTATCTATAAACAGTTCTAGGATTAATCCTAGGAATAGTCCACTTATTTAATAATTCAATGTCTTGAGGAACCTCATATTCTTCCTCAATT